>NC_085842.1:307880283-308524033 GCF_035594765.1 Anolis carolinensis | reverse complement strand
GTCTTCGAGGCCCCAAAGTCACTACATTGTAAGCTTAGGTTGCTTTTGGCAAGTGGGGCAATGAACATTTGTAAGTGAAACTAGAAATTCCTGAGGTTTCTAAACAAACAACAGCTTCACCATCATAGGTTCTGTAGGTTTGTTCTTGAGTTGAATTAGTTTGTAAGTCAGAACAGGTACATTTTTAAGTGTAAGTCCAGCCCAAAATACATATGTTTCAAGCTTTCGATAGCATAGGGAAGGGTTAACACCCCTGTGGTGTTTGCTTTGCTGTCTCTGCCCCTGTTCAGAAGATTTCACCTCATTCTCTGTCCCTGTGAGAATTGGATTTTGAAAAATTTGGCTTGTTGTGGAAACAAGGGTTGGTGAGAAAGCTTCAGTGGAGACACCTTTTCCCCATGATAATTCTTTCAAGAGTGAATTTCTCTTCCGAGGGGCAGATTTTTCTCACTTCCTGTTGTATCACCCCCATTCTTTACTATGGGTTTTTGTAACTCAGATGTTTGTAACCCAGGGACGGCCTGTACTGCTTAATAAGAAACTGATATTATTTCAGTGATAACAAAAATGTATGAGAAGCACTTTTGCTTCATGTCTTTTAGGTTCCTATTCTGTCCTGTTCTTCTAGAACAGGCATGGTCAAACTTCGGCCCTTCAGGTGTTTTGGACTTCAACTCCCACTATTCCTAACAGCCCACCAGCAGTTAGGAATTGTGGGAGTTGAAGTCCAAAACACCTGGAGGACTGAAGTTTGACCATGCCTGCTCTAGATAAAACTCCCCATTCAGCAATACTTGATTCAGTAGATAAATAAATATAGATTCCTATATATTTTTAAGGGTGGGATTCACATCAAACAGATTAGTAATTCATAAGTAAATAGTCATGCCCAATGAAGCACTCACCACACCACATGTTTTAGATTTCAATTCCCATCAACCCCAGCCACTATAGTGAAAGTAGGACACTGTAGCTCAAAACAACTGGAGGGCACCAGATTGGGAAAGGCTGTTCTATACAGGTGATCAAGTTACATAACCATCCAGTGGGATGGTCTACCAGATCCACACCTCCTACTCAGGACCATGCCCTGAACTTAGGCCAGAATGCTTTGGGTGGTCTGGGCTAGTATAAAATAATTACGTAAGTGCTTGAACCTTTTTAGGTTGCACAAGTGTGGTTCATAGTCTAACCCAGTGCTTCTCAACCTGTGGGTCCCCAGATGTTTTGGCCTTCAACTCCCAGAAATTCTAACAGCTAGTAAACTGGCTGGGATTTCTTGGAGTTGTAGGCCAAAACACCCGGCCGGGATCCACAGGTTGAGAACCACAGGTCTAACCAATGGTTTTAAAAGTAGTCAATTGTGCAAAAGGTGCCCTATTCTTGGGTGTACCATTTGGGAAGCTTTCTCTTTCACCTTTGGTTGGGTGGTTAGGAAGTTAATCAACAGTTGTGCAGAGATTAAGGATATGAGGACCCCTTATTTGGAATTCCAAAATCCAAAATTCTACAAAATTGTCTACATGGGCAGCTGAGAAAGTGACACCTTTGCCTTCTCATTTTTCAATATATGCAAACCTTGTATCATGCACCAAATTATTGAAAACAATGTGTATACAATTATCTTCAGGCTATGTGTATACTTCTGCTCAAATACATTTTGGCTAAGGGATACTTAAGTTGTAATAAAAAATATGGATTACTAACGCATCACTTTTCAAATAATGAGAAACAGACAACACTTTGGGAAATCAATGAGTAGTACACCACATATAGCATCTTCCACACTGTTCAGAACCCAATTGAAAATCTACTTTTTTAAAAGTATTCCTCGTGAAGCTTTCACTTTCTCCTTGCAAAATTTCTCATTTAACTTGTCTATATTGCTGATTCTCTATGTGTGCACAGGCTATGAGCATTTAAGTTAGGGATGAGCTTTCTGGGGTATTAATACAGTCACAGTTCTGCAGCAGAGAATTGTATTGGTGCTGCTTCTCAAGTAACTCCAGTTGGCACCAGCTATCCATACATATATCACTCTCTATTATTTCTCATGAAAAGTCTCTGATGGTCCAGGGCCCCAAAACTGTAGTACCTTTTAGAAGTCACTAGAGTGTAGTACATATCTCTTTGAATTACAGTCATACCTTCACTGCAAACTCCAGCTCTTAACTTGCTTCTGTCATTTTAAGCACACTCTGGCTGTATTCCAGGAACCAGCATGAACGAAGGTTCATCAGAAGGACAATAGTGCCAGTTCAGATGGGTAAAGAACACAGATACTTTGGGATGGATGAACAGTAACCACAGCGATGAAGAAAATATGACAAAGGAGTAGGATAAGTCTGAAGGTCACTAAAATCCAAGAAACCTTTGAGGCTCCAAAAGGTTCATAAAGTTCCACCACTAACAGAGGCTAGAGACTTTCTTTTTAAAAAAAAAAAAACAAAAGAAGAAGAGAGTTTTGGATTGTTATCCCAGCCTTGCGAATTTGGCAGCCTTGTGAATTTCATAAGATTTTCTTAGGCAAGGAACACTCAGAGGTGATGTTGCCAGCTCCTTTCCCTGAGACATAACCTACAGTGGCTAGTATTCATTGGTAGTCTCCTTTCTATGCACTAACTTAGCATCCAAGATGAGACAGGATCTTGTGCAACCGTTTAGGATATTTGGGTTTACCCCAAGATGTAACACAGATTACCTAACCTCTTTAAAGGACTTATCTTTGAGAGGGATGAGTATGCCTATTGGGATGAGGTGGATCGGCTGCTATCGTGGTGCAGGGACAATAATCTGGTTATTAATATCAACAAGACCAAGGCGCTCATAGTGGATTATAGGAAGAACAGACCAGAAATGCAGCCCTTAGTCATAAATGCAGACCATGTGGAGCAGGTGGCCAGTTTTAAGTTCCTGGCTGTCACTGTGAAGGAGGATCTGACCTAGGGCCACGTTCATATGGTAGCATTGGCGAAGAGGGCCCAGCAGAGCCTATACTACCCGAGACTCCTAAGGAACCACCAACTGAATGAAAAACTGCTGGTGGCTTTCTACCTCTTTGCTATAGTGTCCTAACCTACTGCATCTACACATGGTTTTGGTAGCTGCACTGTGGCAGATAGGAAGGAGCTCCAAAGGGTCACCACTTTTGCACAGCAAATCATTGGTTGCCCTCTCCCCTCTTTGGAAGAACTTTATAATTTCTGCTGCCTTCAGAAAGCTCAGAGCATTTTTGGGGATCCATCTCACCCGGCATATTCTTTTATGAATTATTGCCATCATGCAGACAGTACAGGGTGATAGAGAGAAGGACAAACAGACTGAAGGAACTGTAACAGAAGCCTTGCCTCTGTTTGTCTATTGTATAATGGCATTGAACATTTGTTATATATGTACCTGTTATCCCCTCAGGGAAATAGGGAGGAATATAATTAGAGTTTATTATTATTTGCCAGAGTCTTTGAAGTTCAATCTTTAACTGCTCCAATGATGACTGAGGACTGAGCTGGTGGTAGTGTAACTACCGGCAAGTCCAACCAAGCCAGAGAGGCCTCAGCTGAGGAGCAGAACTAAGAGCACCTAACCCATTAGCATTATGGAGAATCAAACCAAAACGAAGTCTATACTGGCTCGGTCATCGCCCAGGATAAAAAGGACCGCAGTGGATGCTGCTGATTCTGGACATCCATCAACAAGTGGGCTACGGAATCAAATTATTATTATTATTATTATTATTATTATTATTATTATTATTATTATTAAACTCTGTGGTTTTGCATTGATGTGGCATTGGGGGCTGTGCAGCGGTGGTGGTGGTGTGGAGGAATGTGTGTGCAATGGAATTTATTTATTTACTTACTATAAAGTAGCCTATGCTGTGGTGCGCAGGGTGGTGAGCAGCCTGCTGCAATAAATCACTCTGACCATGAGGTCATGAGTTTGAGGCCAGCCCGTGGAAGGGTGAGCACCCGTCAATTAAAAAATTAAAAAATAGCCCCTGCTCATTGCTGACCTAGTAACCCGAAAGATAGTTGCATCTATCAAGTAGGAAATAAGGTACCACTTATAAAGTGGGGAAGCAAATTTAACTAATTTACGATGTTGGAATGAGGAAGTGCTGTCACAGTGGATGATGAAGCAGCTGCTCCCCTGTGGCCAGAATTGAACATCCCCTCAGGAGAAGGTTAAATTGCCTCTGCGTCTGTTTCTGTCTTGGTTCTATGTGTAAATGGGCATTGAACGTTTGCCCTATATGTATATAATGTGATCTGCCCTGAGTCCCCTTCAGGGTGAGAAGGGCGGAATATAAATACTGTAAATAAATAAATAAATAAAATTACTATATCCCACTCTATCTCAAATAAACAAATAAAAACATATAAATACTATAAAATTATTAAAAACCATGATGCCTAATCCAGAAATTGTCATTTGAGTTGCTACAGTTATGCTAGTTCTCTATTGCATTATCCTAATGCCTGATCCCATAACCAGGTCTTCACTCTTTTCCTGAAAACCATGAGGGAGGGGGCCAGTCTGATATCACTGATATCCTCAGGAGTGGTGGCCCCTCAGGAGTTCCACAGCTGAGAGGCCACTACTAAGAAGGTCCCGTCTCTTCTTCCCACCGGTTATGCTTAGGAGGGGGTGGGACCGAGAGCAGGGCTTCCCCGACAGATCTTAATGCTTCATAGGGAGATATACGTTCAAGCAGATAAATTGAGCCAGAACCATTTAGGGCTTTATAGTCACTTTGAACTGTACTTGGTAGCAGACTGGCAGTTAGTGGAGCTGACATAATAGGGGGGTTGTGTGCTCCTGTAGGCTGTTCCAGTGAGCAATCTGGCTGCCATCCCTTAGACTACTTGGAGCTTCTGAACAGTTTCCGAAAACAACCCCACGTAGAGTCTACATATAGTAGTCTATTCGAGATGTGACAAGATCATGGACTACTGTGGGAAGGCATGTAATTTCGTTGTGGAATAGCACAATGACAAATAAACCTATTCTGTTCTTTATCTAGCAGTTTAAGTTTTCTGTCTTAGTAATCATGCTAAAGATCAGTAGTTAAAATTTAGAGCTACTATGAATCTGTTCAATAGTAAAAGTAAGTAGTTTGAAATGTTATTTCTCTTTCCAAACAACACAACAACAAAATAGATGAAATCTGATATAGTGATCTAACCAACGGAAGATGTATCTTTACCAGTCCATTCTAAATTACAGTTCGGGGATAATAAGATGCTTTTAATTAAAAAAAAAAGCAAGCGGCTAAAAATAAGAAATAGTTATGTGACAAGAAACAGCTTTTTAATAAAATAAATAAATAAATAAATAAATGATATTCTGGTGTTTTAATCTCCTAATACAGTACTGTCAATTTTTCATCTGGACACAACGTAACTACTTTAGGGATTTTCACTGAGCCAGGCAAAAGCAGTTGTTAAGCTACATTTTGTTGATCCAAAAAGCTGGTATTAATACAGATTGCTACAAAGCCACATCCCTGGTTATTCCAAATCAAATTGCCCCAATAGGAGTCGTTACATTCTAGTGCAGCTATGTTATAAACACTTCTTTATATAATATATCACTATGTATATAAAACTGTGTAATATTCTCATGCTTTACAATTAATTAGTCTATATCTCTATCTGTTCATCCACACAAAACATACAGCAGAGTTTGATTTCTGACAGTTATTCTAATTCCACCAATGCAGATCACCAACTTGCCTACACTTCCCTCCCAAATCGATCCTAGTATCTACTTTGCAGGCTAGATGTGTGAGCTACTCTTGTGTAAGCTAGACAGGGGAGGATGATGATAATAATGCAAACTAAAACAAATTTTATACAGAACAGAATGACTTTCAAGTGCATATTTAACAACAACAACAACAACAACAACAACAACAACAACAACAAAACAACAACAACAACAATTTATTATCTGTCTTTCCCTGTAGCTCGAGGCAGGATACATCATCATTAAAATAAGAGATAAAACACTATTTAAAGATTTACAATAAGATACACAGAGGGTTTTTTTGTTTCAGGAGACTTGAGAAACTGCAAGTCGCTTCTGGTGTGAGCAAATTGGCCATCTGCAAGGACATTACCCAGGGGACGCCTGGATGGTTGATGGTTTGCCATCCTGTGGGAGGCTTCTCTCATGTTGCCGCATGGGGAGCTTGAGCTAACAGAGGGGAGCTCACATCACTCCCCGGATTCAAACCGCTGATCTTTCAGTCAGCACTTAGCAGGCCTACTGGCACAAGGGATTAACCCATTGAGCCACCAAGGGCTCCAATACCCAGAGTTAAAACATAAGTTAAAACCCACTGATTATATGCAGATTAAGATTCATAATTTAAAATTGACTTGGTAGGCTTGCCAGAAGACATGGGTCTTCTATTGTGTCATAAATTCCAACAGATGATTTAGCTGTCAAATCTTTCTGGCAGGTCATTCCACAGTCTTGGGGAATACACATCTCTTCCTAAAAAACAAGGATATCTATATATCTTGAGGTCCTAGGAGGACCTAGGTAAAGTATTTTCCTTCACTGGGTCCTGGTATGCTAACTGCTGACTGAATCTTTACATTTCCAATGAATGAGTAAAACTAGGTGCGGGCATGGGACATGAATAGAATGGCTAGATCAGTTCGGAATGCTTGTTTAGAAAAAAGGGAGGGCTATCAGCAAACATTCCCAGTATCCCCAGTGGCTGGGACACTGGAAACTATTAAAGGATGTAAGTTCTGGTTGCTTTCCTTTTTGTTGCTATTACTTCCTTTATATTTCAACTTTTTAGATATTATTTAGAAATGCTTACAAAAACATGATGATGTTTATTTATATACTGCTTTTTTCCTTCAAAAGAGACTCAGAGTGAAAGGATACAAAAAGTTATTGTTGAAATACAATTACAATGTGCACAAAATTAAAAGTATTTTAAAAACAGAAGTAAGTAAAATTAAACCCACTTAAAAGTCCCTAAAAGTTGGATGGGATAGAACAGATTTCACTTGATGATTGAAGAACAGAAAACATCTTAGCCTCCTTATGGAGTTCCAAACCCTGGGAACCTTCTCCAAGAAGGTCTCCATGTTTTGATCAGGCATGGCTATGAAGGTGGTGGGACGGAAAGTCTTCTTTTGAAGATCTTAGAGCACAGACAGGTTATTCAGAAAGCCTGGAGCTAAGTAATATAGGGCATAACTAACACTTTTGAATTCCGCTCAGAAAGGCACTAGCAGTCAATAGGACTGGCTGCAACAAGTGAGACATATGTTCCCTACGGTGAGTCCCAGTTAGCAATTTGATTGAAACTCAATGGGCCAACAGAAATTTATGAGCGGTTTTCAAAGAAGGTACCAAGTAGGACACATTACAGCAAAGCACATATCTCCCAATATCTCTACTAAGGATTAGTATCTCAAGGCTGTTTTTTAAAACACACATTCAAATATTATGTGTAGCTTGTTCTTTTACCTCTACATTTCCTGAACTACCCCAGCCTTATTTCCCCTTCAATCCTTTACCAACTTTAACCACCATTTATACTTTGTAAAGCCTTTGAGCAATGTCTTGTATCTCTGAATTATATAGGAAATGTTATCAATACTTAATAATTTTATAATAATTACATGCACTACTTCCAATATTAAAAGGAATACAAGTGCTATTAAAGGTAAGTCCAAAGTGAATGTAACAGTTCACCTGTATCAGAATATTTCTAATATGTGCCCTTTGGATTCAATAGAATTAGAATTACCAGTACAGTAGAGTCTCACGTATCCAACATAAACGGGCTGGCAGAAGCTTGGATAAGCGAATATGTTGGATAATAAGGAGGGATTAAGGAGAAGCCTATTAAACATCAAATTAGGTTATGGTTTTACAAATTAAGCACCAAAACATCATGTTATACAACAAATTTGACAGAAAAAGTAGTGCAATATGCAGTAATGCTAAATAGTAATTACTGTTTTTACAAATTTAGCACCAAAATATCATGATGTATTGAAAACATTGACTACAAAAATGCATTGGATAATCCAGAACGTTGGATAAGCGAATGTTGGATAAGTGAGACTCTACTGTACTTTGCCTTGGAATATGATTTGTTTGGGGACATTTATAACAGAGTCAGCTGTAAGACTTGACCAAAATAAAGTGAAATGGACAATAGGAGGTACAGATGCTGTGTTAGGGTCCAATGTTCTGAATCCAGTTTGTGGCATGGACTATTTTGCAAGCTGTCCACACTGAATTATTTAATAAAAACATACAAAACACATGCTTGAATAAATTTGCAAGTTAAGAAATGCCTTTTCATGGATTATCATGACTACATTTTATTTGTAAGCAAGCATATATAAAAATTCACAATTATGACAACTTTTATATCCTCCAAACTCAGAACTTGGAAGAAATACAAAATATGTAAAAGTACATTGCAAGAAATATAGCTCTTTGAAGAGCTATTGTTTATGAAATCACACACAATGATAAAGTGTAAAGTCCTCAGAATTGGTGAGAATGAATGATTTATTTCTTACCATGAGAAACAGAACCCCATTTAGACAAAACATAGGAGCACCTTCCACCTTAAATGTTTAGACAGAGTCCAGACCACAGTGCAAGAATCATGATATGGCTCTTACAAGACATTTATCAGCTTCATTCTTGGAGGAATAACATTACAACTATACAGAATGTGAAGTAAAGCTATACCCGCCCCCTCCCCGGAAGCTGACAGGGAAAATCAGGCAAATTGAATATATAGCTCTACTTCATATTATATGAATAGTTTACTAGCCATAGGAAAAAATGTAATTCATATTATGGCACCAAGCACATCTGTAGGACTGAGTTTGTTCTTTGAAAATTCAGAATTTTTTAAACAGAAGCACTTGTATTTAAGACACCTTGTTCCCCTGGATTTCTTTATATCATGTTTGATCAATTCCATGCATCATCATGGACAAAGGTTCTAGAGTTGGTATAAAACTGGAAGTAGGCCAGCAGTCAAACTTTAGTGTTGACTGCCAGCCTACCTCCAGGATCAAAGCAGAAGTTGTTGTTCAGCAAACCCCAAAAAAAGTGCTTATGGGTTGCAAAATGCCACACAAGCTCTAGTTTAAAATGGAAAGAAATCTAGGTTGTCACTGACCACTTGGGAGGCTGAAACATGTCCTGAGAAGGATAACCCAGATGTCTCAAGGATCTGGAAACCCAGCCCTATGTGGAACAGTTCCTGTCTGATCATGAAACTAAGCAGTTGAGTCCTCGTTCATACTTGATAGGAGTCTGCTAATAAATACAAAGTGTCATAGGCAATATTTTAGAGGAAGGAACCACCTTCCTAAAAAAACCTCAACACTATTAAATGCATGGGCTTGACATAATATGACAGAAGACTTGAAGGCACATACATACACATACCTGCACACTCCCAACCTCCTCCTCCATCATCATCATCATCATCATCATCATCATCATCATTATAATTATTATTTCCTGCCTTGTATATAGAAGTTGGATACGTTTAAGCTGGAGAAAAGAAAATTGAAAGCTGATACGATGTCCATCTATATATACAAGGTGTTTGAAAAAGAACTCCCTATTCACCATTTCATTTAAATGGTTAACAGGGAGTTCTTTTTAAAACACCCTGTATTTCAAAGGCTATTGTGTGGAAGGTGGAGTGAGCTTGTTTTTTGAAGCCACACAGGACTGGGCCCAAACTAATAGATATAAATTACAGACACGACATTCTAACTAAGTTGTAGTTAGAATGCAATTGTAGTTCTATCCCAAGACTCTATCCGAGGCCCCTTCTACACTGCCATATAATCCAGATTAGCAAATGAGATAATTCACATTATCTGTTTTGAATTGAATTATATGCGTCTACATTGCCATATAATCCAGTTCAAAGCAGATAATCTGAATTTTATATGACAGTGTAGAAAGGGCCTGAATCACAACAGTTAATGGGATTGGTAAAAGTGATGTGCCCATTGCTTTACAACAAAGTGTGTTAAATCGCTTGTGAATACAACTTTAAAAGGTACCATTAATAACGTATATTCAGTGCTTTGTAATTCAGCAAGCCTTTACCCACTACTTTCTAGATCACTGACTATAAAACAAGAATCATCAGGTGCAATTTATAACCACTCAAGCCCTATAAATATATTTATACACAACAAGGGTAGAAAAAGTCTTTGTTAATATAAACTTTTATCCAACATGACATGGAAAGTGGAATATACTACGTTGCTACACACACGATTATGAACTACTTCACTTAGCATTTCCTAGGTTAATCATGACACCATTTCCCCTTATTCAGTGTAGTGTATCATCTGCAGACAGAAAAATGTAAGATGCTGCATTTGTCATTTAAGATTAATGTATGAAGAAACTGAGAATGACCACAAATCTGATTCCATTTGAGAGATGGTTTGGTATCTTTGCTCCCTGGTTTTCCATTGACAACTTTCAAATAAAATAAATATGAATTGTTCAAGCTTTTGCTAGAGAGAAACATCATGATTACACCAAACATCATTATTTATTTTACTGCAAAGATACACAACTTTTAACAAGTTACCACATATCTACCCAGGTTCAGTGAAATTTCTGTTATTGTTGCCTAATAATAATAATAATAATAATAATAATAATAATAATAATAATAATAATAATAATTTATTTATATTCCGCCTTTTCTCCCCTTGAGAATTCAGGGTGGTTACAAACTGAAATGCACATATATACAGGGGTTTCAAAATATGTATACATACTTTAATAGCTAACAGCAGCTATGGTGATTATTTGAAAGCTAAATAAATATATTTACTGTACATTGAAGAATAAATGTTATAATAATTACATAATCAGAGTTACAAATTCCATTTTAAATTATAATTTTATGTAATATGCTCGAAGGGTCATCCCTGAGCTGCTGGCATTGCCAAAGCAGAGGTGCAAATCCCATTAAAAAGTTTATCTTGCAGTTTTACCATACTTCTCTACACCAGAATCTTTAATTTTATTTAGAGTGCATATATTTCTTTGGGGGAAAATGAAAGAAAATTTCATAATTATAAGATGTTAAGGCTTTATATATTTTGAGATATCATGCACTTGGATGATCTCATAAATGACAATTTGTGCAGCACTTCTTTAGTAAGATGAATTGATTTTCCAGATTTAGTAAGCTCAAATAAAGGAACTGCAAAAGCTTGATGATACAGAACAACATTGTTGGCAGAAATGTTAAGAGCTGAACGGGGTGACAACCAGCCAAGCTATAGGTGTTTGCAAAAGCTATTAAGGCAACAACTTGTCTCTTCATATTGCACCTGCTTTTTATGCTCTATGCATTTCATTCTTTTTTTATTATCACCCTGTCACCTTTCATGAAAACCAAAAGCATACACAAACAACATTAAAATATAATTTACAGTCAAATCTATTTTAAACAAACTGTATTTTTAAAATATTCATTTGCCACTCTCTCCTTTTCCCAGTGCTGCTTACAAAACGCAAGAGGAACTTTAAACGTGGAAGCATATATTCCTTCTAACATCCCAACAGTGCAAAGAAAGTTAAAGTGGCATTGACATGCAACCTTAATCCATTGCCTAGTTTTCTGTTGACTGGCAAACAGGCCTTTCATTTAATATAGAGCTTGGTACATCTGCCAACCAAACTGCTGACAATATGCATGCCATCATATTAAGAGGGGCCTTATACGTCAACCACACCAAAATAAATTAGGCAATCCTGGAAAAATGAAGTAGAAATAACATGACTAAACATAAAGTTAATAAAATGTCAATAGATATTGTCCAATGGAATTAGTATTAGGTGAGTATTTCCTTGATCAACAATGCTTATTTTTAGTAAATTGTTACATATGTAACAATTTCATCAAATATTGCATTTTGGCTGCAGATTTTACAATTCTCTTTTGATTTTGGCAGGTCTTTTCCTAACCTGAAGAATTCATCTGTTAAACAAAGTATGGTGATGTAACATTAGGTGTCCAAAGTTTAAAAAGCAAGCAGAAGACCACTTTTAAACCCAACTGTCATATATCTATGGGCCGCACACTGGAAATATCTCATTTCTTTATTATTATTACACAAGATAACTTTAATCAGTGTGTTAGAGCCTATGTGGCGCCATCAACGGTATGCCAAGTAGTATAAAAAGGTGAGAGTCAATCAGACAGGAGAGGCACGAGATTGGATGTGTTTCAACCAGTTTAATAATACAGCTTTCAAATAAATCAAATTTTATTTTTTTTAGATGTTACTGGGAGTAATGTTAAATAACAGTTGAATTTAGTGCAAAAATTCAAGAGGGGTGGAACTAGCTTTTGCCTGTCCTAAATTTTGTTGGCCTAGACTTCTACTTCTCTTGTTTTTGCAGATCTGTCTCTTAACAGCATTTAAACATTCTTTTGTGGATTAACTCTTACGTTTCACTGTGCAGGAGGATAATTACTGGTGAGTATTAAGTAGTCCATGTTATTCTCTGATTAGAGGAACCTGTCTATAGGGATATTCAGCAATAGTGCCCAGTTTTTATTTCATTTTCATTAATATAAAGTCCAATTTTAAAGAATAAAAAATAACAACACTCAAGGTGTTATTTGTCCTAGTAAGATGAAAGTGGGAAATGTGTTAAGTCTATTTTTATTTCCAGGGGGAAAGAAATCATTTTATCTTTCATTTTTATTAGCAGTTTTTACAATGGCTGGGTGCTTCATACAGAATTATTTCTCTCTTTCTGTTTATTTATATATTTCATACACCATGGTGGTCAGCTCACTCTTATGTTAATCTCCTGTGTAGATGACTACTGCAACAAAAGTCTGTGGTTGTTCCAAGACTATCAGCTAAGTTCATGACTCAGCTATGTTTTGAAGCCAATATTGAATTGCCTCCTTTTTTATATTTAACTTCATCCTACCTTGCTGGGTTGTCTTGATTGTTTTTCATGATTCCTTAATTGCTTTTTTTTTAACTTTTATACCATCCAAAATTTTAACAGTAGTTACCTAGCTCTCATATTTGGAGAAAGACAGTAAAGTAAAGTAGTAGTCTACTTTTAAGGTTGCTACAAGCTACTCACATGTAGGAAAGTCCCACAGGCCTTCCAAGAAATCTATTTCTTAATCCACGTATCAACATAAGTAAACAACTTCTCAGAGCCGATGCAAGTATGCAAATATGCTGTCGCCCTGGCCCTTCAAAGGGAGCGCTAACCAAAGACACTTGTGTCTTATTTTGATTATCATATCTTGACCAAATATCAACATATTACTTTACATCCAGTCCATCAATTGCCCCACAAATTTTTCAGGACTTTCCCTGTCAGTCTTGAAACTGACTTGAGTATCATAAGCAGCATACTAATGAATGACACCATATTCCATGTCTCTAGGCAAATGAGGAGGATTTTATTGTTTTCATTGGAACAAACCTTAGATTAGAAATGTAAAAACTTCAAATTTTAAGAACTGCTCCCTTGATATACATGGTACTCAAAATAAAATATCAACACTTGTACTTTCTGTATTTTTAAGACAAGCTAATAACCAGTTAAGAATAATGTTGCAAGTACGAGAGAGGAGCTTTTTGGCGGCTGCCCCTGGATTCTTGAACTTTCTTCTCAGGAGGCCAGATTAACCCACTCCTTGATGTCCTTTCATTAGCAAGCTAAAATCTTTTTTCCCCTTATAGGTTTTTAAAACAGAAAGTATTTAAAGAATAAGCTAGGGGGTGCTGTGTTGTTTTAACTTAACTGTTTTCAATAGCCATTTCATCATTTTGAGTTGCATTTTATTATTGTAACTTGAGGTTTGAGTTGTTTTAATCCTGTACACAACCTAATTCTATCTTAATATTCACTTTTTGTATGTCTTCAATTGTATTGTTATTTTAAAATGAGAGCTATTTGGGTCCAACTTATGGGGAGAAAGCATGATATGAATTAATAACAATAACAACAACACAACAATATTAATAAGATGTGCAACAAAAGTGACAAATAACGATGGTGGTGGTGATGACTACAAAGGTAACAAAAGCAACAAATATAACACAGATTACTATGTGGAATCACCATTTTTTAAAAACCACAATTTTACCATTTTGAATGTAAAGCTCCAATTCTATGGGCATTTTTTATAGTATCAAAGAAAAATACCTATAGTTTACTAAGAGTTGGAGCTTTAAATTCAAAATGGTAAAATAAGGTGGCATTTATGGATGAATCTACACTATAGAATGAATGCGATTTGACACCACTTTGATTGCCATAGCTCAATGCTTTTGGAATCATGGGAGCTGTAGTTTTACAATGCCTTTATCCTCATCTGCCAACGAGTGTTGGTGTTTCCCTAAACTACAAAGCCCAGGATTCCACAGCACTAAGCCCTCACAGTTAAAATAGTACATTACATCAAAATGTTTTACTTCTATTTTGGAAATTAACCCTTAATGAGTACGTTGTATTGACTACACCTGAAGTTTTAAAAGGTATAGAACATTAAACATGACTTCCTAAATTGAAAGCTTTATAAAAGGCTGAGAATGGGGGTGAAAAGCCTACAATCAAGATTATAACCTCAGTTTCTCAAAAAATGAGGTGATGTTCAAAGACACAGCATACCTTTCTCTTTGGGAGAAAGGTATCATTTGAGTCACTACTGCAGAATGGACAGAGACCACCAAGTTATGTTGTCAGACTTGGGTATATGATAAAGCCAGGTCTTCTGAGCTTTCATAGCATTTCCTTATCTAACTACTCCAGTCAATTTCACAGGAGAAATAGCACCTTCGCCCTGGATGAGAGGGGAAATGGCCAGTGAAATTGAAAGAGTCAATACTGTGCTTGTCATCAATGTAGTATGCTAGTTAATGTTTTAGAAACACATCTTAGAATTTTATATAAGAATTATGATGTGTAATTGATACCAGGGTCTTTATTCTGTTCATTTTCACAACCATCCTCTTGTTTTACTGTTGTTTTCATTTATACAGATGGAAGAGAATGGTTGAGATACAAGAACAAGACCATCCAATGTGTCTTCTTTGAGGCCATGGCAATTTTAAAATCTGGAGTAAATTGGTTCTTTTAACAGATAAACTTTGTGACTACCAGAGAGAAATGTAGAATATGCATAATTTAAAACATGCCAATAAAAAGCATGCAGATTCTGCATTATCACAGATTATTTTTCATGTTCATTCTCTATCAATAGTGATCTGGTTGAGAACTATTCTGTATCTGGGCTCTGCTAGTCTATGTCAGCCCAATTTACCACCACAGACCACACAACCAACTCTTACAACTTTGTGAACTCCAGTTGGCTTTTGTAAATTAATGTGGACATTTGTTTCAATTTTATGCCATTATATAATTTTTGTCTGACTATGCTGGTTTAATTTATCGATGTTAGGTTTAATTCACTGATGTTAGGTTTAATTTGATGTTAGCTCTTAATGTTGTTTTTATATGTGGGGTCTTTCTGGGATTTTATGTTGGTATTATGTTGGTATTTGTTTGTTTTTAGGAAGGCACTGAATGTTTTCCATTGTGTATTGTATTCCGCCCTGAGTCCCTTCAGTGAGATAGGGCAGAATAGAAATAAAGTTGTTGTTGTTGTTGTTGTTGTTGTTGTGAGACAAGTATGGGAAGTGTATGGATTTCCAGATCTCACTGGATTTCTGATCCCCATTGCTGGCTCTATGTTCACCAGGTGTAGTGAATGTTGCAATCCAGCTACACCTGGAGGGCGACGTGTTCCACAGCTGAAGTGGAACCAAATGGGATCCGATTATAAAATTTCTTTTGAAAGTTACATCGGATGGATTAAGTATCTATAAGGAAGCTGAGCTTACTTACATCAAGGCAATGATACAATACAGATATTGCTATCCATCAAGGTGCAGTTCTGAAAGAAAATTAATTGTCCATATAAAGTAGTTGCAAGCAGATGTGATCCAGCCCTGCTTTTAACACCATCCTGCCTTTTATAGGATTTAAATCAGAGATATTTAGCATCACTTTGGAAATGTTTCTAATAGCTAGATTTTTGCACTTGGCTTGCCCTTGTTTATTTCTTTCAGTGGGCAACTATTAACTGAGATTTGCTTATTGCCTGACCCTAAGTAACACATCACAACATGCTTTAAACTCATCAACAAAATATCCCGTATCAGAGAAAGCTTTGTGAAATACTAACATTTCTGATAGATGGTCCAAAAATGGGTTGGAATTATTCAAATTATACACCTCTCCCCCCAACAAGCCACCAAATACTGCAGTTCAGACAGTGGCAGTGAAATAGTTAACAGACATATGCTGTATAATTAGGAGATGCATTAATGATTATGAATAGTAAATGATTTGGTGCAAGGAAAAAGCCTAGTCAAAAGGGACCTGCACCTATCTTACATGTTTGTTAGTAACTGTATATAACTAGAGATTTCTGCTATTAAGAACCCTGCATTATTGGTGTAAATACTTCCAAGGGTACATCAAATTGTAATCTTTCATACGACATCCATCAAACCAGGCTGGAGATTTTGACAAACATTAAACACAGTAAGGAGGCAATTATGTATGCATGATTTAATCTGCAACTAATTAATATGCAAATTTATTCATATGTTAGTTACTAAATTAAAAATGCAAAGAAGCCCTTATGGTGATTCTCAAAAATTTTGCACAAACAGAACATTTAAAATGTAAGAAAAAAATGAAGTTTTTTTGAAAACCTACAGCATACTTTTAGCCTTTTAGAAACCTGTTGCATGGAGAAGGTTAAAAATATTTGATTTAATATTGAAAAGGACAATGAAGTGCTAATCTGATGAGGAAATGTGGTAAAAGAAAGGTTAAACAGTATTCTCTCTAAGTCGCATGAGAAGTGCAATAAAGACTGAACAGGCTGGATTGTAAACATATTTCATATAACTTGCAAAGGTTTCGGAACAGACATTGTTTTCTGTGACTTTTTTAAAACAAGGGGAGGGTGTTTGTTCCTCACATGAACAACTTAGTGCTGAATTAAACCGTCTCTTTTCATTTGAATGAAGACAATAATATTGTCTGTCTAGGCTTACTAATATTTTGATGGTGAGCACCCCTGCTTTCTCTTCTAAAAGTACCTGGTAAATATCAGATCCAGAAAACAAGAGGAAAGGAGAAAGAAATATGTGTGGGAAAGAGGGAGGGACAAAAACATTGCCTTTTAATTCAGTTCCAGATGCATCTGGAAAGTCAGACAATAAAAGATACAAAATGGAAGCAATTCCTATGCAGTTTGTTTCTATATTAGCTCTTCTAATCCAGCACAGAGCTGGAAAAAGTGACACCAGTACTTTCTTAAAGGTGAATGCTGAATGACAATTAAATGGTTTGCATTTCAGTGTTAACCTTTGTAAGCATTGTTACCACATAATGTTCTACAGCATATTAATATAAATGCCCCTTTCTTTTCAGGTGTTCTATTAAAATTTACAACAGAAATGTGAAAGAAACCAGCATCCTGATCAATTGAATCATAATGTTCAATCAGCAGTCCTTAGGTGTTTCATGACTTATATCCCCCCACCTGAAAACTCACAAAAATGGAAGGAAGGAGAGAGATAGAAAGGGAGGTGGTGGTGGTGTAAGGGGAATGAATAGTCCCATTATAACCTAAGTGCCACAAAAATTGGCAAGTTGAGCTAGCAGCTACCAGTCCCAGTATGATTTTGTTCCTGCTATTTTTTAAAAAAACTGCTCCGATGCTAAGCTGACAACCGAATACCTACTTTGTGCCATGCATGCCAGTTCAATAGGGAGTTAGATTGGAGGGGTGATCCTCTCCTCACTGCGTCAATATATATATATATATATATATATATATATATATATATATATATATATACACACATACACATACACATACACACACACACACACACACACACACACATATATACATATATGTTTTGAAAACCTTTGCAAAAATTAAATAACCTTAGAAGGGCTTCAGTGGACTCTCCTTTGAAAGGAGCCATATGGATCATGTACTCAGAAGTGGGAAAGGAAGACAAATTAATAGGAAAGACAAATTGAGTTAAATAGAGGGAATAATCATGTGATGTGCTGAAAGAGAAAGGAGAAATTGAGGAACTATGACAACAGAGGAGAAAGCTATAATATAAGCCTGGTTTTAAAAGACATGCCTATTTTCACTCCTTGTAATACCAATAATGGACCAGTCACATCACTGTTTAAGACCCTTAAATTAGCTTCCCTTTTATGTTGCCATTGTTATAAAATCCTATAGCCTGCTCTTGTGGACTGAACTTTCTCCGCTGGAGAAAGAAATTCTAAATAACCTGTTTTGACAGAAGATATGTGGTACCTTCCTTCAAGGTTTACTGTGCTGTAACTTGATATGCAAGACTCCATTTCTGTTAAGACCCGAAATGAATGTAAGGCTTTTAAAAGCTTAAACGTACACATTTGTGCATTCATTAGGCAGTGCTAAAACTAATTTGTTCTCTTTACTGTAACAGGAAGCACATGTTTAAAGCAATCTGTTTCCTCATATGAATGCTTTCCTGTCTGTTTCAAAAAAAATTGCAACACACTTTACCCCAAGTAACCAAGAGGTGATCGTAAATATCCCTAAATAGCATTAAACAGATATGAAAGACATTAACACTTCCAGAATGCCAAAGTAGTATTTTAGAAAAAAATCTAACAGATGCTCCTAGGTCAAAAAGTGAAATGTGTGTTTCCTGGATGGGGGAAAAACATTCTCATCAGAATCATAAATGAACTGTGAGTGGAGAAATGAAGTGTCATGCAGCAAACAAAAGGATCCAGTTGAGAACTCTAACACGCCCTCGCCAAAGTGTGGATTGCGATAAAAGAGCCACATTTACATGGAACTTTGTTTAGCAAATCAATATCCTTTGTAATCCACAAGGTGGCATTGGCAACAAATGAGGACTGCTTAAGAAGCATTAACTCGAACCGCTGAACTCTCCCCGAAAAAGAGCACCGAGAAGCAAAGAGATCAGAGAAACACAGCCGAAGCCTAAGGAAATTTCCAAGTATGAGCAGCAAAAGGATGGATGCAACTCAGGCAAAATGGACATTCACCTTTTGATTTAAGATTGCACAGTCTGTAGACTTTCTCAGAGGTAAAACACATTACTGCAAATGTGGTGTAAAACTCATTTGAAAAACATTACTGTTAGGCTAGCTTGCTTAAGAATTTTAAAGCAAATTACAAATTGGGACAAACTATACCTAAACATCTCTGTAAATATTCCTATTGTGTGTAGGGATTCAGAAATGCAAAAGGCAAGCAAACAAAACCTTTAAAAATAAGAAAAAGGAAGTCTTAACTATCAACGAAAGTGTTTTATTTCCCAGCTGGATCTTTGATGCTAATTGGTAGAGGAACAGGAGCAAAGAATGGGTGCAAAAGACAATCCTTTACTGAGATCCTGGCAAGGAGCACGTCCCATGGCACTCAAGAAAACAGTGACATCAAGCAGCCAATTAAAGGATAGCCTTGATGGATTCTGATGGAAGAGCCTGTCCAGTTATTATGGTATGTTCTCATGGGAGACTTTGTGGTCCCAATTAAGCATTTTTTTTTACAAATGAAAACGACAACCTTTTAAAAATCAGAAATGCACAATGCTGTTTTTTGTGTACACCAGTATATTTCTATTAGAATCCCATGAAAATTCTGGTTTATCCTGTGGATTAAGAGGTGTGTATTTGATCTTGTGTGACTTGAGCATATGAAATGGAACAAATCAGTCCTCAAATTAGGCTATGGTGATGATGCTGATAGGTTAGCATCAAATGTGCATGTTAGCCCAAATGCAGTTGATATTTGAATTATCAGAATGGATCAACATTATGTTATCATTTTGTTCAAAACACATTGGAGTAGAAATTAATAAAATAGTGATGAAAGTGCTTTATATAGATGTACAAGAAGATAGACAAGTAAAGAAGTCAAAAAGTTCTGTACTATTCGAAAGATTTCAGAATATCAGAATTACACTAGTTTCTTCTAATTTCAGCTAATGGTTATACACTTTCAGTTAATGGTTATAATAAATGATCAACAGTCTCTTGTATTAGAAACCATTGCTGTTTGTTTCACTTGTTCTTTTCTTCAGAGTAAACATTGTTGACTTTATTCCAATTATAACATATGAAATCAAAACACTCAACCCAATACAATAATTTTACAAGTACTTGTTCATTAATGGGTTAAAGACTAGTTCTTGCATAACATTCAAGAAATTTCTTAGCAGATGTTTAACATACACTATGCAGGATTGGGCCCAAGAGCAACAACCAGAATATACTTTTTGAAAACTAAACTGAAATGATGTGCAGCAAGAAGTGCAATTTGGCTTCATTTCTATTTTACCTTAAGTGAAATTACAGAAGTATGAGTTCTCTAGATTTGTAATTGTACGTTCATAAAAACATTAAGAGAAAATATATTTAAGATTAAATTATCATTATTGTTAAATTATCAGAACAGCCCATCCTTATTAAGCAAGATGCAGATTTAAAACTGTATAATATTGCAAACCATTTATGCACAGCTAATTGCTTGAAATTGATTGGCTTTCTAATATAATTGGTAACTACATTATTTCAATACATATAACAGAAATTGTATATATTAAATGGCCACAACTTTTGTCCTGAAGAAACCCTATTCCTTGCATTACCTATATTCCTCTGAAGAGGGAGTCTATGTTTAAGCAAAACTCAAAGCACTAACACTGATGGACCTTAGTTACTACTGTATCTGCTGAAAAACTTAATAAAATTATCACTACTCCTCAAAGAGTCTTTGAAATGTACTATAGCACATTAGCTAAGCCACCAAGGAACTGATATCACACAGTCTTGTATAAATGTTTTAATACAAAGAACCTATCATTATTCTGCAGAAAAACACCATACATGTTCATTTTAAAAAATGCAAATTTAGACATCTCTTATCCATGCAGAATTTTTCAAAAAGGCATTTAGAATTTATTTCCTATTTTTGATTGTCAGCAGAAGAACATTTTTCAAAGAAATATTGTGTGAAGCTGAGGGTGGTGAAAACCCTCATATTTTTTATTACAAATGCCCATTGGTCAGAATTCTCCAGTTTCCCAGGACCATGTTTGCCCACTGATATAATTACATATGCAATCACCCACACATGACTCAGCGGGGAGAGTACAGACAATGTATGTTCAATTCCAGCAGAGATAAGAGTCATTGAGAAAATTCTGCATTGATAGGAAACTGAAGGTTTGCATGTTATCTTTTTAATGGCATTTTCCTTCTAAAATAATTTTTAAAATTATTTCTGTTGTTAATATCTATACGTAATGATCTAGAGTAGATAGTGAGCTTATTTTGCTGTCATATATATAGCTCTATGGGTCCAGAACAGCAAAATTGTCATAATTTCACAGCAATGAGGAATGGGATGTTTATAGAATGCTTTATATTATATAAAGCTGCACTAGACAAATTATGGGTCATATGTCATCCTGAAGAAAGCCGTTCATAAACTATGTCCCAACACAGCCTGAAAGACATACAACAACCCTATGTCCCAACTAAAGGTGTATCTACACTGTAGAATTAATGCAGCTTGTCTCCACTAACCTCAATGGCTCAGTGCTATGGAATCATGGGAATTGTAGTTTTACAAGGTTTTTAACCTTCTCTTGCCAAAGAGAATTATTACAAATACAGTAGAGTCTCACTTATCCAAGTTAAATGGGCCGGCAGAAGCTTGGATAAACAAATATCTTGGATTATAAGGAGGGATTAAGGAAAAGCCTATTAAACATCAAATTAGGTTATGATTTTACAAATTAAGCACCAAAACATCATGTTATACAACAAATTTGACAGAAAAAGTAGTTCAATATGTAGTAATGTTATTTTGTAATTACTGTATTTACGAATTTAGCACCAAAATATCACGATATATTGAAAACATTGACTACAAAAATAGCTTGGATAATCCAGAGGCTTGGATAAGCGGGGCTTGGATAAGTGAGACTCTACTGTATCAGGATCCCATAGCATTGAGCCATGGCAATTAAAGTCACGCTAAACTGCATTAATTGTACACTGTCATATGTATTGGGCATTTGTAAAGTTCACTGTGGATGGATTCTAATGTTATTGTTTTAATTGATGTATGTTTTACCATGTTTTACTGTTGTTCATACATTTTAACTGTTGGAATTTGTATGTTTTTATGTTTTAAGCAGGAACCCCGGTGGTGAAGTGTGTTAAAGCACTGAGCTGCTGAACTTGCAGACCGAAAGGTCCCAGGTTCAAATTCCGGGAGCGGAGTGAGCACCCGCTGTTGCTCCAGCTTCTGCCAACCTAGCAGTTCGAAAACATGCCAATGTGAGTAGATCAATAGGTACTGCTCTGGCGGGAAGGAAACGGCGCTCCATGCAGTCATGCAGGCCACATGACCTTGGAGGTGTCTACGGACAACGCCGGCTCTTCAGCTTAGAAATGGAGATGAGCACCAACCCCCAGAGTCAGACATGACTGGACTTAATGTCAGGGGTAAAGGTAAAGGCTTCTTTGTTATTTTTTATTTTATTTATTTATAATATTTATACCACGCCTTTCTCTATGTTTTAAGCTGCCTTGAGTCCGCACACAGAGAAAGGCGTGGTATAAATATTATAAATAAATAAAATAAAAAATAACAAAGAAATTATTCTGGAATAGTGCTTGCCTCTTCAATATGGGAAGAGTAAGAAAGAAAAGTGCCCACTGTACACACAGTTCTTTTATTAGCACATAAATTAGTTTGGATTGCAGCCGGCACTATTTCCTTGGGGTCCCAGTTTTAGAAGCCGCTACGGAAAGGCTATCAGTTACAGGTCTGCAGCTTTCAATTAATAATACTACATACCACATAAAGTAGCATTCGAAAGATAGCAATTGACATCACTGAATTTACTGTTTATTGTTTTTAGCCTTAAAACAATTTATCCAGCAATATACAAAAGTAGAACTCAGGTTATAGTGATCTAAAAACAGCATAAGAAGTTAAGACATCACTCTCATACCCTTTAAAACTCAAAAAGGCAATCTTTGTTGTATAGAATTAGTTCACTATAAACACACTTTAATTCTTCTGAATAGTTAATTGCATTTTCCACTCCCTCTTTGATTTCAAAACTTCCCTCAGACAAAACATAGGTCAGTTATGTCCTCAGCATCCGCCACAACCTTTGCTGAAATTCCACCAAATATATAATGGAATCTCAGCAGGATTCCTGCATGCACTCATTGACAGGACAGCTGTCATTTCCAACTGAAGTTACCCTGAGGACTTGGTGCTTCAGTAACAAATTGGTGTTTGCTGCACATTTCCAATTCTAGGGCAGCAGCATGGTTTATGACAATTGATGACACTGTATGTGCCTGATGATATTTCTAGAAATATAGATCTTTGATTCCATTTATTGTAAGGCAGGGTTTGCGATGCGGTTTTAGGAGGTATCATTCGATAAATGTCAACAAACGTACTTTATTGATTGGATTTCTGAGGACAAAATAATGGAATAATCTCTGTGGAGATGGGTATCTGGATGCATTTCACTCTCCTTCAGTTCTTAGTTTTGGAGTTAGCCAGGGGCCGACAATAAAACTGATTCCTCTGGATCTGGATTTTTAATTATTATATTGTTATATGTATTTAAATACAGTAGAGTCTCACTTATCCAACACTCACTTATCCAACGTTCTGGATTATCCAACGCATTTTTGTAGTCAATGTTTTTAATATATCGTGATATTTTGGTGCTAAATTTGTAAATACAGTAATTACTATATAGCATTACTGCGTATTGAACTACTTTTTCTGTCAAATTTGTTGTATAACATGATGTTTTGGTGCTTAATTTGTAAAATCATAACCTATTTTGATGTTTAATAGGCTTTTTCTTAATCTCTCCTTATTATCCAACATATTCACTTATCCAACGTTCTGCCGGCCCGTTTATGTTGGATAAGTTAGACTCTACTGTATTTGTTTTCATATTTCAGGGCAGTACATAGGAGATCAGGTAAAACCAATGTAACATAAAGACTTAAAACAGCAAGAAACCATTCTTAATGAAAAGCATAATAAGCACTTATACACTAAAAATATTAAAACAGTTTTAAATGATTTATCTCTAAAGATTTACAAAAACTGTTAGAGCCCAATGGCTTTTATATAAAGTCACATTTGTAACTTGGTGCCAGAATGAAGCCAACACTGCTGTCAATTAAGCCTTGAAGGCGAGGGGTGTTATACAACTGTGGCATCATTATAGATAAGTCCTGACATATCAACAATAGTACCCTTCTGCATAGGGTCTTGGGTTGGAAATTGGAGACATAGCTTATCTGGTGTTTTGGTTCATATCCGAGATCTGATTCCAGATGTAGGTGATGAGGAATTTCTATTTCTTATAAGAATAACGCTAATCAGAGAGTGAAATCTGAGAGTAAAACTATCTTCACACTTAAAATTAAGATATTTGATTTTTTAAAGGAACGTGTATGAGGGAAATCAAAATTGAAAGGACTTCCGGTGTTTAACATGAATCTGTACATTTCAACTATGTTATCACTGAATTATGGTTGCTACATTATCCCACCCCACTCTTCCTTTTCTGAGATGCTCTTTAACATTTATTTTGCTAGCAAGTATGTGTTCCGTTCCATGCTAGGAATAGCTGTAGCTGTTTGCTTTGGTTGGCAAATGGGGAAGATTTTTCTTCAGCTTGTTTTTGAATATTATTTTCATTGAAAAAACAAATCAATGAACTACCAACATTCAGAATTTTCTTCTTATTCCTGATTTAACTTTCCCGAGGTTTAATTAAATCCAAATGGAGACAAAAATAAAAGGGACAAATTTTCACATAAATTTACATGAGGCATTCTTTTCAACATCTACAGGAAACTGCAAAGGGCAATAACTGCTTGCACATCTAGAATGAAGTATCAATATGGAAAAGACAATCAGTAAAGTGGGTTGGGTGGTACTTTAACAATGGACTGGATAAAGCCTAATAAACTGAGGATGAATCTTGGCAAGCTCGAGATGTTATTGATGGGTGGTTTGTATGCCCAGTAATATATCCCCATTTTATATCAGATGGACCCTTCATAAATTATCAGGTTAGAAGCACTGGCATGAGGGTGAATCCAGCTTTGGCACTACAGACCTACTGGTCATTATGACATAGAATGCCATCTATGATTGCTGTCTATATTCTGGTTAATTCTAGATTATTATAATCTGTTGAACACAGGGGGACTTTTGAAAGCATCTTGAAAATTGCATTCAGTTCAGAATGCAAATGCGGATCTAACTGAAAATGGATTGCAAGATTTATTTATTTACTTATTTTATTCTTCATCCCACCTTTCTCCCACTATAGGAATTAAAGGAAGCTTTCATATGGTACCAGTACTAAAAGAGCCTTCTTGGTTCCCAGTCCATTTTTGACATCAATTCAACACATTGATGCTATATTTTATATATTTGGGAGTGGGGCCCAAGGAGGCTTCCAAAAACAACAAATTAAAAATGGTTTTCAAGATTTGAAATGATTCTATCATATACATTTTAAAATTAATAAACACACATAGAAGTTAAAAGACCAGTCTTTACAGACACGACTGTCGGGGACAAGAGACAGGGCCTTCTCAGCTGTGGCCCCTTGGTTGTGGAATTCCCTCCCTAGGGATATTAGATCAGACCTTCTGTAAAAGAGTGAAAATGTGGCTTTGTGATCAACCTTTGGAAAACTTGTGCAATAGATAGACATGGAATTTGTGTAATTGACTATTGGGACGGCCTAGCTTACAAATGTGGATAGTATGGTTAGTAGTGAAAGTATTGTTTGAAATGTTTTTAAATGTTTTAATAGAATGTTTTATAATTCTATTTTTAAACATTTATTTGAATTTTACACTGTTTAAAGGCATCAAATAGTTGCTTATGTGTAAAGCTGCCTTGATTCCCCTCCAAGGTTGAGAAAGGCGGGGTAGAAGTGTTGCAAATGAATAAATAAATAAATAAATATCATATCCAATAAAAAGCCTCCCTACTCATAAAAAGGTCTTTGCCTGCTGGTGAAAGGGCACCATGGAGTGAGCAAATCTATCCTCCCATGGAAGGGCCTTCCATAGGTTGGGAAGAAGCACTGAAAAGCTCTCTCTTGTGTGATACATGGATTCAGGTATTACATCTATCTGTGTGATCATGCTGGGTTTTCATGTAACATGCTCTCCTGAACATCTGCATCCTACAGTGTAATGGGTAGTACCTAAAAAGAGGGAGTTTTTTTGCTGTGGCCTCATACCTATAGAAGATTTTTCCCAGATGGACTTGCTAGCTAGCTCCCATTCCACAATTTTAATGCCAGGCAAAGAACTTTATAAAAATGTTTGCCGCATTTAAACAGCATTTTAAAATATTTGGCAAAGTAACTCCTGGGCAAGATAAATTTGCAGTTATCATTACAGCATCAAAAGTCTTGTTAGCCTTGCTAGACAGTATGGAGTGACTATTACCCCTACTCTCCCCTCTGATTTCTATTATAAATTTCCACTGTTGCGGGAGCATAAGGAATGGAGAGACTATGGATTCTATGGGTCTATGCCCTTCTTCCTACACCCAGAATGTGCCCCATTCCTGCACCTTTCAAGTGTTGACAATTGCTGGCAGATCAGTAAATTAAAATGCCTGTCACCACTTCTATGAGCAGACACACAAAATGACCATGAAACACTTTCAGTTGCCCATCTAGAAATCAAAATGTAATTTCACCTATTCTTTGAGAACTCATCTCTGGGAAAAAATAGTGTTCTCATGCTCACCTACTTCATTTTTTTAAAAACAAAGAGTGAAACACTTAAGACAATAGTATATATACAGAACACACAGATATGCAATACACCTATGTTTTGTAATATAAATTTGTTCCATGAATTTGGGGAAATGGAAAAAAATAAGTAGACATTATATTCTACCAAAAGTCTCAGTGACTATTAATGACTAGATTCATGGTTTTAAAATGGCTTTAAGCAAAATCCTTGTCAATGAGCAAGAGAAATTGTAAATTAAGTTCTGAAAAGAAAATATATATATATAAAACGCAGTGTCATTTTCCAGTGGGAAGAGCACTGGAATGCTTTTTTAATGCAACATTTCCCTTTTGCATTTCAGATGGGTAAAAAAAAGAGTCTGTCAGTAAAAGTATACTATTTCATGAGTACTATAAAAATAGAAAAAGGATTTTGTAGTCAATTTCTTTTGTCAAAATATTATCTCAAATGGATGTATCCTCCAGCTATTGTGTTTAAAAAAATGTAACATTCAATTGGGTTTAAATGTAGAGAGTTTCCGTTTACAGTGTTCTACAAGAAAATTCTCCATGTCAGGTCTTGTTTTGTTTGTTTGTATTATCCCACTATTGAAATTCCATGACTTCATGCTCCAGATCCCTTAATATTAAGAGCTTTATTAATTAAACCACAGATATGGTCTTCTGTTCCATTTAAGTTCAGAGATCTTATCTCTGCACCTGGACAGTCTTTTCATATAAATACAATACAGCCAAATCACAGAGACCTTTATTAGATTTTCTGGTGCAGAAAATGAAAAAGACATTTGGGTGTGGAGCATGTGTGGGAAACTTCTATACATTGTTAACTGTTCCAGATCAGCTCTCTGAAATTTGAAGGGAAAAAGTCAAACAAACCCAGTGCTTTGAAGAAGCCAGAAACACACCTTTCATTCTAAATTTAGACCCTGTTTAGGATAGATAAACTATAAAAAGCTGCCAAGGATCAGACATTATGCTTGAGTAGTCTGCCAAAGTTTTAATCTCTTTGTTTTCATTTTTTCCTAGTTCAAAGGAGGCCTTATTGCATCTAATAAACTCATCTACAGGGGCCGAAAACCCAGTCATCTCTAAGTACTGTATGGGATGGAGCAGGAAGAATATGGTATCCATTCACTCAATAAATGAGATATTAAATTATTTTTCACATATATTTAGACCTTACAAGCTCCTCACTCGGATCCAGAAGAAATAAAGAAAACCAAACATACAATAAGAGTCCCTACAATAGCACTGATATAAATCTATTACAAGTAAAGTTCAGAAGAAGCCCCAACATTCCAGAGATACTAGATTAATGCCAATAAATCAGAAGAAGCTTGGCTTATTGTCAAGCTCAAACATTCATATACATTTAAATATTTCATTGCTGACTTTTCAAAGGCTAATCCAGTGTATTCTCAAGATCTGTGATCTCCAGATCTGAAATTTCCACCAATCATTGATTGTCATATCCTATACATAAAATGGTGACAATGTGAATGTGAACGCACTGAAACATTTATATACACATTGCCATCATTTAATAATATAGGACATGGTCATCCATGCTTTTTATAGCATTCATGCGAGTGTGGAGAAGAGCAAATCGCAGACCACCTACTGCAATGTAGTCTGAGTCCTGCCACGTGCACAATGGAGGACCTTCTTATATCAACATCAGAGGTATTCCAAGTGGCCAGCTACTGTTCAAAGGACATTTAGCATAATGCCAGATTTTTTTAAGTTTGTTTGTGTTTTTAAAGTACCCTCGGTTCGCTTATGATATGATAAATAAATACGGCATTCATGACAGCCCCAGAACCAAACTCAGCCAATCTGGAAGGTCTATTGTATGTTGGAAACATTTAAGAGCTATGTGGTATAAGCATTTCTCACATTGATGTGATAACATTGTGTTGAAAGGGATGGTTTATAACATCAATTGTTATTATTGCAATGTTGATATTATCTGATATTTCTTCAGACAATTTTTAAAGCAAATCAGTTCACACACCCAGTTGAGAAATATAATGTTAAAAAGTAACACTCAGAACAATCTCATAAACAATCCACAAAGTGAAAACTCACTAAAATGTGATTTGTACCATCAAAAAAATATGACTTTTATAATCCATGAAAGGGGCCAAAGAAGAAAACTAAACACAACGTCTCAAGTTTTTTCAGAACAACCATATAATTTACACCCATGGAAAATATTGATGATCTTAGTAAGATTTTTTATTATACCTGAAAGTCACCTACGCAATTTGTAACTGTAGTGGCAAATTGCAGTGGCAAAGGACAACTTTCATTGTTGAAAGTTGTTGAAAGCGAGTGGTCAGAAGTATCAGGGAAGATTTTATGGGACAAAAGCACCTGTGCTTATATGCTTGCATTACTCAAAAACTGTACACAACCAAATGGAAGTAGCTCCCATTCTTTTGTAGCTGTGTGAGGAGCTAGAGACCAATTGGAATGAACCGGGGAGATAGGGGAAAAGGTAGAAAACTTATTTTTATCTGTGAACATTGTTATTAATAGCACCATAAAAGTTGTCAAACAACAGTTCCCATCACCCTTGGCTAGCTGGGAATGATAAGGAGTTAAGTTTATCAACAACTGGGGACCCATTTTGGAAGAGCTATTGTGGAATAAAAGCAATTCCTGATTTATTCAAAGAAATATGAAAATCTTAAGGTGGTTCTGACACCACTATTTTGTGTCTGAAGTGTGTACAGAAAAATGGCAGGAAAATGAACACTAATGCGCTTCAATGTCTCATTCACATCCATTTGGAAGAAAATATTCTGGATGTTAGTCAGATGTATAACTGTCTCAACATGTTATCTCAGTGTCGCAATAAACAAATACACAAATACACCACTTTAGTGATTAGCAGCTATCTCTATGCATACATCTTTTGAAAAGTATGAGTAAAAACATGAACTTCATAATCAGTCTTAAAAACAGGTTGTCCTTCCTCAACTCAGAATAACCACATACGCTTTCCCAGACTACTGGCGCTCCATGTTATGCTTTGTGCCATTGAATCAAACTGCTCCTAATTATGTGCATAGGAAGGAGGGATCTAGCTGCCTAATACTAAAACAGGACAATTCTGGGTTGTCGTTTTCTAAATAAGCAAACAAATATCTTATCTCTCTGGAAAACATCATTATGTTCGTGGTTTTTTTCCTGATTCTCCCTCTTTTCTCTTTCACTATATGTTATTTGGACATTTGTTATAGACATCTGTGCATTAACACAATTCCTGAAACCCTTTATAAACAATCATATGAATATTCAGTGACAGTTTAATACCCATTTTAATAGAAAGAGAATATTTCCATTCTATCAGCTAAGTACAGTATAATCTGTTTAGTCAATTTATAAATGAATACTGTTTATCCAATATAATAGCATCATCTACCATAATGCGACAAGATGTATTATTTAAATATATTTTGCCCTGTTATGGAATACAACATTCATTTAGAGACCTCTGCTGTTTAGCTATATTAATATTATTTTCTTTTAAAAATTGCTGTGTACTTTAGTATATAGCTTGAAGGTGAATAGCTCTGTGTTTTATAAAGGATAACATTGGGATCACCAGTTCTACATGTGTATCAGATAATAAATCTCACAAAATGAACTTCCAGGTGTGAAAATACAAAAGAAACCATTAGTAAAATGATTTTATTTCCTCATTTCTAAATTATTTTTATTAAATAATAGCTTTTATTGAAGAAACTAAATGGACTATGAAAGGCAACACTTATTTTCCAAAAATCAAGATTTCCGATTTATTTTAAATGTCTATGTGGAGGAAACAACCAAACACACAAAATGCCCTAAAAATGTAAACCACACTTTTGAATTCTACTTTATTTTGTTCAAGTATCACAATTTAGCGAAAACACCTTCTCCACTAATGTTTATGAATCAAGATAGGAAGCTTTTCTATGGTTAAAAAATGTTTTATTGATGTGTAAGTGGTAAATGTTTTGAATGAAAAGAGTTTCTAATCTAAACAGGTACTATAATGTTAATGCACAGATATGTAAAAATGGGCACTAGAAATATAAATTAAATATACAGAGAAATATAATTTGAGCTACCACAATTAAAAACAAAATCATTTTCTAAATCATGAAAATATGACACTATGTTTTGGTCTTTGAGATGTGCACTAGTTGAAATAATTTTTGCAAATGAAACATCGCTGCAATACTGGGATATAAAAAGGTAGACTCCACCGTGTCTAATATTATCAGTGATACATGTACTGTCCAAATTCAGAGTATAGACATAGATGCAAAATACATATATATTACTTGTAGTTGTTGGAAAAGCTATTAGAGATAGATTTTCAAAATTAAATCCTACTTCAATTACTCCTTCCCTAATCTCTATGATAATGTCTGAAGGAAACAATTACTTCCTTTAAAACACAATTTAAAAGTACTTATGTGATGCAGTCTTATATTTGCCCTGATTTTATCTCAGATAGCCAAAATAGCCAAATCAAATTTGGTTGCCAATTTACTATCTACTTGCCAAATATTTTTCAGCAGTATGTGCAAGGGTTCAAATTTACTACATTAAAAACACTTAATGAAACACATTAATTTTATTCCTTTAACTACTGAATCCTTACTTGGTCAACAGAACTAAAATTACGCTAAACTAAAGCTTATGAGCACTAACATGTTTTTTCACCAGAAAAAAAATAACAAGACACTGAAACAATGTAATATCAGAAACAGGGGCTAAAAAACTTTAGCAAACTTTTGACAACTTTAAAATGTCAGCCACTTTTCCTGGATTATTTTAATTATTTGTGAATAAAATGAAAATCATGCATTTTAACATGAACATTTTATTTTGATTTGAAATATTACTGAATCTAAAAATCTATGAGTATTGTTTCTAGGTGATTCCACATTTACTTATGTGATTACTTTGAAGTGAGATTGTACTTCATTGCAACACTGACTTTTTTTTTCACAGTACGATCCAAATAACAATTAAGTGTAATTGTACCAATCTAAATATAAGACTATTTTGGCCTTATTGCAATACAATTTAGTGCTATATTTTATTCACAAATTCATCTAGAAGGTAATTAAAATGGCATATTATATTATTACACTATTTTTAAAAGGATCTGTAACAAAAACCAACTGGTATATTCATAATCTTTTCTACACAAAGCAAGCGCCACAAAATGTGAAAAAAAAAAGATTCCAAAAATGGTTTAAATATGTGTAAGTAATTAATTAGGATATTATCAGAATATTCCTAAAGCAGTGGGAAAGGAACAATCAGGGCATTAATTGTGCCTTCAATTATTACTATATCCCATAATTCCTTTCGCAACACCTGGAGTCAACTGGTTGACACCTGGAATCACACACACTGAGAGAGTATTTGTGCAGGTACATTTACAGCGCTAATTCAAAAACTTCAGTGGAAAATGAAGACGTCTTTCTTCTATTCTGGGCTCAGACCCATGTAAATGTTTCATAAATCCTCTCCACAAATCTCTTTTAACATGCAAATCCATAAATCAGCATAATACTGACAAAGAAGTTAACCAGCACGTGAAACTAATGTGCGTCCTATCTGGAGATGGATACTGGTAAAACTATTGAAACTAGAGGCACTATTCCAAAGTCCTTTTTATACAATAAGTAAACAAATAAAACCAAATAAAAGTATTCACCATCAGTCCTCTTATTCTTTCGGTCACAAGAAAACATTTCATATAATTCTCATTTCATTTATCGCTAAAACAAATGAATAATGCAGGAAAAGATTTGGTGTAATTTGTAAAACAAGACCAATAGTACAGCTCTTCTTAAAAGAAGCAATGGGAATGCAAATACTGAGACAGAGAAGGAGTACTTACTGAAGATGGTAAACCTGGAGGAACCTTTCGAACTTTCTTTGTTTGTACTTCTGAAAGTAGGAGACAGAGTGGGTGTAAGACGTATGCTTGCAGCAGTCTCTATCCCTGACAGTTACATTCAGATAGCTCAGCATTTCTCATAGATTTCTTTGATTACCATGAGATGAAAATTCAGTTTACAAATGTAGAAAGAGAAGTAGCATGAAGTAACTTACCCACAGAGGTACTGTGCAGAGGCCTCCTTCGTGGGTTATTGCTAGAATACTGATAGTACTGAGAGCCAGGTTTGGTGGGCGAGAGAGCACCGGGGTTGCCCATTTCCATGTCACCTCCGAGGAGACTTTGCTGGAAGATTTTGGGGGGAAAAGTATTGTTACATCAAATGTCCTCTTAGCTCTTCTACGCTCATTTATATCAGAGTTGCTTTTTTATATAAAAAAGTAAAAGTAAATGTAAATATAAACTAAAGCCCAAAATAAAATTTCTAAACTTTGCGATGAGATATTCAAAACAGTTCCTATAAAATTAATTTTCTCCACATTGAACAGGAGTACAAAACTATCCTTATTGTTGAGGGAATAGTGCAATATCTGAAACAGCTTTCCAGTTGTTCTACCCTAAGGAAACAGCAGCTGAAAATATGAACTTTTTGGGAACTTTAATGAGCACAAAAATCTCCACCTGTTTCTTTAGCTTATTCTAGGTGAGCAAACTGTTTTTGCCCATTAACATAATGTTTTACCTTACGAGTTATTTCCTATAAAATAATGTCATCATACAAAAATAGTTATTAACCACCTAATGGAAAACATTTGTGTGAAACATAACTAAGTAAGAATGGTGGCTAAAGGTTAGTGAAATCTGGTAATCAGGTACAGAATGCATTATTAAGATGTAAATATAAAATTAGACATTGCTAAAATAAACCAGTGCTTTGCTAAAACCCATGGGGACTGAGAAGCAGACTATTAAAACTAACACAGAGAACTTTATCAAAATACTTTAAGATAATTCTCCTTGTAGTATTAAGAAAGAGAACATCCACAAATCTGAAATGTCTTATGAATGGATAACAACTATTACTAAACTGGAAGAAATAGTATCTATGCACAACACGGAAAAAGCAAAGACTGACATTTTCTAAAAATTCTACTGCTATAACTACATAGAAACTTACCCATAATATATAAATCCCCTGATTATACTCTGCATTGGACTCATTGTTCTTTTAATTTTTCTGATGTGCAATAAAACAGGTGCAGATACTACCATTTATATGATGAAGAAATTTTCCATTTAATAAAGAAATTTTAAAATTAAGTACCCAAAAATCTAACTTTATCGTTACTTGTAATCAACTTTTACTGACTGAACTAATTACTGTACTTGATAAAGTACAGAATGTGTTTTCCCTAATCTAAATTCTAATCACCATGTCACTCACAACAGACTTAGTAATGCTTCACTAACACACTATTCACATGCAAAACACTCTAAATAGGCCAATTATGACTCTGCCCCTGTTCCCTGGTTAACCCGCTGAGAACTGAAAAATTTCACAAGACAGTCACCAACTAAAACAAAGGCTCCTTGTTTTAAATTAAGACAGTCTTTTTGAGTCTTGAATAGCTCAACAAAGTGCCATGTCTTCCCGTGAAAGCAGTTGGTCAAATATGACTCATGAGCTGGAAAATACTTTGCAAAATAAAATAAAATAAAATCTACATACAACTTTTTTTTTCATCCTGGGGATGTATATTAATTTCATATCCTAGAGATGCAACTGGCAAACTGCTAATGAATTATCTGCTATTTTCAGAATTTTATGTGGTGTCTGATCTAGATTCTAACTTTTTGCAAAATCCGAAAGAATGAGATCTTTATTCTTTACATATACAGCTTTAGAAATGTGGAAGTGCTAAAGTTAGAAATTATTTGGTAGACAGTTAAAAGCTGATAAATAATGAGAAATTAGGGATCAATATATGTTAAAAGGGGAGACTTCAGGCAGATTGAAAATTGTTCATAACTACGGGAAGAAGCAGATTATATATGATTTAAGTACTTAGTCATAAACAATTTTATGGATGCTATAGAAGTAAGACACATAGAACATGTAAAACCTGAGTATGGAATTCCATACTAAAATTATCTAAATTCAGACAAAATGTGTAATTTATGCACTTTCTTGATTCAACTGATTTCTACCAACACATATATGCACACTCACACTATGCAATATATTATAATATCATACTTCCCATTCATTTATTTGCATTACAAATTACTTCATGACCAAGTTGAAAAGAAGGTTCAGGGGAAAACTTCTGGTAGTCACAACAAAATTAAGCAAAAAACAAATGCTTAATTGATTTCTGAGTTCTCCTGTATTCTGTCTAACTTCTCACAGGCAACCACATTTGCTGCTCAATAATTCAGTTGTCAGAATTGCAAGGTACTTCCCAATTATGAAGTCTGAAATAAGTAAACTAGTTATAAACTAGAGGTCTATGAGGCTCCAGAAATAAATAAATAAAACAGCCTTTAAAATAAGATATTAAGTAGTTCCTGGAGTTGACTCAAAAGCAAGCTCCAGTGAGACCAGTTAGGATGAATGACCAAGTTACAATGGCTAGGATTTTAGTTGAAGATATTGTGCAAGATGGTATGACAATAAAAACAGTTATTTTAAAAGATGCTCATAGAAATAAGGATTTTTTTTGGTAAGGAGTCATAATAGTTAAGGTTATAGTAGTTTATTAATGTTTAGACCTTAGGCCATTTGTATACAAAATAAATATATATGATCTATATGATATAAAAGTGCAACAATATTAAAGTACTTAAAATAGCATAAAATACACTGCTAGGAATCAAACTGAAGATTCAATTCAATTCAATACATAAGAATCAGGTATGCGTGCAAGTGTACAATGCATACATATACAAGTGTGCAGGAAGGGTACTGTCTCTCCTTTCAAGCTTGTCAGATAAAAGCGCCTCTAATTTTGTCTTTATTTAAGCCTTTGTTTTTCATTGGAACAGCTAACTCATTCTTCTGAGGGAACAAAACATGCATTTATGTGCTCTTCTGGGGGCTCCTCTAAGTACTCCATTGCGGAGGACTAAAATAAATATATATCTAGTCATTCTGAGATACTTGTAAATAGAACAAGAGGCATTTACTATTGTTCAGTCATTGCTAACATCTTTTTGTTGAGGGAGAAGGAGGAAGGAAAATCATGACGCTACAATGTCACATTTAGGCTTTATAAACTTTTATATCGAATAGTATAGATTTAACATCTGTAATTCAGACTGGCTTTGGAAACTAACTTTTAGAGATGCCAATTTTCTTTGATAAGGCTGCAAGGATTTTAATTCACCCCCTTCCCATTGCATATACTATCATTTCAAGGATATAATTGTGTCTCATCAGCATACAGTCAAGATACCGAACATATTAACACATTTCAAAGGCAACTATTGGGATTTTTAAGTGACATACACTGAGAGTTGCTTTAAGTGCATTCTAGGACTTGGGCTTTTTAAAAAGTCTCTTTGACAGGCAGATTCCCACAGCACACCATAAATTCTGCTTAGTTTTGAAAAATAGATTTGTCATTAAACACAATATAAGAAGAACAAGTCCAAAACTTCCTTTGTCATGCAGAAGGTTGAGGTCTAATTGTGACACTTGCAGGATGAGAAACAAACACACTTCATTAACTACTGCTACAAGACACTCCAGTAGAAGACAACCAAAAACAAAGCTGGAAATAAACCAACAAGGCTACAACCTGAACTGGTTTGAATTTACACAAATACACTATCAATATCAGAAGGAGGATTGAGAAAGAAAAGATCAATTTTGACAAACTATCACAAGCAAGAAATAAAAAATTATTCTAAATCTATGCCCTGCTGCTAAAACTACACAAGAAAGTACACGAGAATGTATTAGAAATACCCTAAAATGGGCCAAAAATATTGGTCTAAATGAGTAGAAATGCCTCTGGAAAGTAAAAATAAAAATATTCAGAAATTATTCACTGTTGGAAAACTTTTACAAAATATTCTATCAATATGACACCTGTACAAATAGCCAAAATCCAGCCACAATTGAAAAATACCTGTCGGAAATGTAAAAAGGCAACGGGATCATTTTTCCATTCATTGGATTAAGATCGATAAAACTAGAAAAACACTATTAAAACTAAAAATACCCATGAATCCAGAGGCATTACCAGGCACAACAGATAGATCACTTTTCAAGTCGTATGACAGACTTTTCATTTTGATGACAACTGCAGCAAGAATTGTGTATGTGCGGACATGGAAACTAGAAGAAACACCAAAATGGCAGGCTGGATAGTAAAAGTAGTTGAAATAGCGGAAATTGACATTTTGACAAGATATCTTCAAACAAAAGATTCAAGAAAGACTGGGAACCCTTCAAAAATTTCCTGGAAAATTTCAGCATGGGGATTTCATATTTAAAATGTTAATCTATTGCATTACATTTTGGACTATGAACTAAATAACATGGAAACAACAAAAATTCTTGAGTATGCGAAAGAAGTATATGTAAAAGCTTGATGGTATATTTCAAATTTTAAAAAAGCAAATAAATGATCAAGGTCATTTAAGGCAGCAAACATCACTGAGCTCTCTAAAGAATAATAAAGGCTGACTGCAATCTATCTTATGCACACGCACACAAAAGACACTCCTGTATTGCATAAACAATGGATCAATTCAAATAGTTACTTCTCCCTTTAAAACTCTGAGCAGCCTAGGAATTGTGCACAAGGTAAATTTTCACTTTCCTTTTGGGGTGAAGAAGATAGCACAAAGCAAAATTTTTCCATACATGCCTTCAAGCTTTAAAGATACCCTGCTAAATACACCAAGTGAACAAGAAGACTCTTAATTGTAATAACTATCATTATTGTAACCTTAACTGATCTTAGCTCCTGTTTTATCACTTGCTAGTGCGATATTGATCTCTTTTTTAATAGCGGTTTGCGGCTAATACTATTTTATAAGATATTTCTAAGTGTTAAATTCATGCCTTGAAAGCTGCCTTGAATCCCTTATAATTAGAAAGGCAAAGCATTTATCTTTTCGAGGAAAGGTTGTTGAAAATCGAACCTTCCATGTTTAGAAGGGACTTTATTCCAGTGAAGGTTTCTGTTGGAGAAAGAATTAATGCAATTCCCACTATTTGTACAATGGCCTGTACCACTCCTCATGCTGTTTCAAATAGTTTAAAAAAATAAATAAATGAAAGAAACAAAATGGGAACAGAGAAATTATGACTCCCTCTTCTACCACTCAAAGAGTCTCATATAAAGCCTATGCAATCTACAGACCCAAAACATAGCTTTTGCTTTCATTTGCCAGCAGATTTACTACACTGAAATACATTCAATTATTTATAGACAACATCAATGTGTAGTGGTTTACAGAGTTCTAGAGGGCAGGTCCCTCTCCCAAAACCATAAATAATTTCAGATGCCTATGTAGTATATGACTACATTTCCAAATCTTGCTCTGATCAATACACAAAGAAGACAGTGTTAACATGCAGAACACTAGCTAAAGCAGGGTTGGGTGGCACGTTGCTATCCAGATGCTGATGAACTACTGGTCCCATCAACTTTCTTCACTGGTCAGGCTGGGAAATAAACAGAATTGGAGCCCAACAATATCTTGAGGGCCAGATTCCCCAGCCCCGAAGTAGGGTGTAAGTCTAGCATCTATAACTACAAGCAGTTCCCAACATACTGACAAGTTAGGGTCTGTAAGTTTGTTCTTAAGTTAAATCTGTTTGTAAGTCAGAACACAGGGGGCTAGCTTTGGATACTATGGGAAAGGGTTAACACCCCCGTGGTGTTTGTTTTGCTGCCCCTGTTCAGAGGATTTCACCTCATTTTCTGTCCCTGTGATAATTGGATTTTGAGGAAAAATGGCCTGTTATGAAACAAGGATTGGTGATAAATCTTCAGGGGAGATACCTTTCCCCCATGATAACACTTTCAGGAGTGAATTTCCCTTCTGAGAAGTAGATTTCACTCAGTTCCTGTTGTCTTACCCTCATTCTTAAAAACGAATCAGTTGTAAATCAGATGTATGTAACCCGGGGACGGCCTGTACTACATCCTCAGGCATTACAATATCCATATTATTTAGTGGTATTCTATATAATTCTTTTTCGATCTGAAGTCCATACTTCTATAGTTTGCCTATATTACACAGCTTGAAATACTGTTAAACAACCTATAATTCTACTGTTAACAGACTGCAGTGGCAGGATAACAACTTCAATGAAGAAGCTCTACTCTCAGATAGCTTCTACAATTCTCTTTGTAAAGTAAACTTGTAATTTAAAAATAAGGGAATAACTCTCACAGATTATAAAATGATGTTTCTCATCTTCCAACAAAATTAATCTTTTTTCAGCTAGAGTTGCACTTTAATTTTACACAAACAGAAACATTTTAAGCATAAAGGTTGGAAAATAATCCCACCACAAGCTATAATGCTAATTAAATGCTAATCAAGGTGATGAATTACAACATTCACCCTTGCCTCCAACAGATAGAGAGTTCTTTCTCCTGCCCTGGACCTTCCACATACAGTGTTCCCTCACTTATCGCTGTTAGATTCCAGGACCACCCGCAATAATCCGCAAAGGACGCTATATTTATTTTAATATTTATACATTATTTTAGTAGTTATACACTATTTTAAGTCTTTATCAACCAATTGTGTGTTGATAAATCACCTCCTCCTCCTGTTGCCACTTGGGCTCCTTTTCTCTCTCTTTGGCGTCTCCTTCCTCCCTTCCTTAGGCTGTAAAATGTATTTTTTATGATTTATAATAGTTTTTTTTAGAGTTTATAGAAAAACCACGAAACAGCGAATCTGCGAAAAGTGAACCGCGAAGTAGTGAGGGAACACTGTATATATAAACCTTCCTTGCTTGGTTTCCAATATACTTCACAACCTCTGAGGATGCCTGCCATAGATGTGAGCGAAATGACAGAAGAGAATGCTTCTGGAACATGGCCATACAGCCAGGAAAACTCACAGCAACCCAGTGATTCCGGGCATGAAAGCCTTTGACAACATAAGCTATAATACTTAACCACAATTACAAGTATGATTAAGGTTAAAACAGGATGGGAGGCACTGATTTGAATAAATAATCAATTTCTATAAAAGGTAAATGTCCACGAGTTGCATAAAATGCAAGAAAAAAATATTGCCCTCTCAGCACCATCAAAGAAAGAAAGAAAGAAAGAACCAACCAACCAACCAACCAACAGGATGAGTGAAGTATTTGTGAGTAAAGGTCTTTTGAGTGGACTTCCTGGATACATTTCCACTCTATTTCTCTATCACTTTTATTAAATTGTGATCAGATATCAAACACTTCTTCATGGGGATGGAGAACAGAGAAAGAGGACTCTTAGATGAAACGAGATTATGCTCCTTTTCTGAACACTTGCCAAATGTTTGTAAATTGAATACATGTTTGGGCATTTCCGCACTCAAACAGCTGCAGTTCTACACTACAATCACAAACCTATGTGATCTATAGTGACTCTGGGCCATATGTTCCTTTCTACTTGAGCAGCAAAGAAAGCAGAATGGCCTAAAGGCTCAAAGAAATGGTGTGTGTATTTATGTGTGCAGCAGTGAAAGGTGGATGTCTTGTAGATTTCTCCTCTGTTATATTGCTGCCACGAGAACGTGCAACATTCATTTGCTTCTGTGTTCCTGTTTTATGAAAGGCCACATACAAGTAGAAGGTTTGGCAAACACCTCTTCAACATTCCATCTTCCTTTTTCAAAGGCATCAACAGCCTCTGTGTCATATATCTGTTATTCTCAGTACATGCAGGGAGGGAGTTAGTGAGGATATGATAACAAGAAAACAAAAAGTGCATGAAGTTAGGCTTGCAAATCAAGTTATGGTTTTTTCCCAGCTGTAAGCTTGGTGAATAAATGGGTCAACCTACGCTTTAAAAAAAAGTATCTACTTGAACAGACAGTGTTTTATCATGCCATTCTCTAGCACATACTGACTAGAGGAAGAAAAATTATATCATACTTTCTCTGTCACATAGATAATAACAATAATAGCAATAATAGCAATAATAACTAACTATTATTATTATTATTATTATTATTATTATTATTATTATTATTATTATTATATTTCTTACCCGCCTCTCCTTGCAGGTCGAGGTAGGGTACAATATCACTAAAACATATAATCATCTAAAACATTCTATTAAATACACATATTAAAACATACTTCTACAAAATACATATTAAAATACACAGAACAAAGATTAAACAGAAGACACAAGTATAAAATCCATGAAAAAAACTGAATGGGTAGGCCTGCCAGAATAGATAGGTCTTTAAATGTGTTTTAAATTTTGACCGCTCAGAGCTCTTGTGGAAGGTCTTTCCATAGTCTTGGGGCAGTCGATGAAAAGGTCCTTTAGGTGACAACCACCAGTCAGATTCTGTCTTGCTGGAGTAGACGCTCCCCAGAGGACCTAAGTGTTCAGGGCAGATTGTATGGCAGAAGGTGATCCAGTAGGTAACCTGGATCCAAACCATGTTGGGCTTGTCAAAACCAACTCTTTGTACTTTGCCTGGAAGCTGAGAACCCAGTCTTTCAGGAGGAGTGTAATCTCATTCAGAAATGGTTACACACCTCCACCCCCAGATTAGGGCCCTTGATAGCAAGTACCTCTGGTTTGTCTGGATTCAGTTTCAATTTGTTTTTTCTCATCCAGCCCATTATCTCCTCCAGGAATTCATTCAGAGGAGACATGCTATCCTTAGCGGAGGCTGTTTTTGAAGGCATGCTGAAATATATTTGGGTGTTATCCATGTACTGATAACACCCCGCCCCATGCCTTGAGATGATCTTTCCCAGCAGTTTCATGTAAATATTAAGAAGCATTGGGGATAGAATAGCACCTTGTGGGATGCCTTTTTTGAAGAGCAGCTATCCCTAAGCACCATCATTTGGAAACTGCCTGAGAGATATGACTGGAACCACTGCAGCAAAGTGCCTCCAATTCCCAATCCCCCTGGGGCATTCCAGAAAGATACCATGGTTGATAGTATCAAAAGCCTCTGAGAGGTTTGGAAGCATTAATAAGGACACACACCCCTTGTCAGTATTAAGGCAGAGATCATCCACTAAGGCGACCATAGCAGTCTCAACTCCATATCCTGCTCTAAAGCTGGTTTGAAATTGGTCAAGGGTATTTCAGTAGGTGTCACTGCATGTAATGTACAGACCTCTTCTAATCACAGAACATCACAAAGAAAGCAAAATATAGATTGATTCCATCATGGTAGACCACGAGACATTAGATTCTTACTCAAATTCATTCCCAAGATCAGTGGGACATATAAATAAGAGTGTATTATGAAAAAGATTTTACATGTTTAAAACAGAATGCCACGTTCTATACATGAAACAGCTCTGTACATTTTTTACTTGCATACAAAATTCATGAGCATAGGCTAGGCCACAATATTGTACATATGAACAGGTCTCTCAACTCTGTGCATTTTGCAAGGAGGTCTGAAGAAAGAAACAACACGAATCCATTTAACCATTTAAACATGGTTAAATGGAAACATACAAATCAGCGATTATTTGTGCAAAGATGGTTACATGGTTGAAATCCACAGGGCATGACCACATAGTATGCTTGTGTTGATGCAAAGATTTTCCTTTTCGGACACCAGGACTAGCCAGGGCTGAGGTCAGTGGCACAGATTAATTTCCTCTTCTGTTGTATATAGCTTTAAATGTATCAGAAAGTTTGAGTATATGGCAAGAGAAGTTAAGTATAACATAGTACACCTTTCCAAATGTATTTCGATTAGTATATATCAAGAAGAGGTGAGGGGTTTCATTTTACCTGGATAAAAATAATTCATTACTGTGTTTACCCATATTGTCCCGTGTGTTTTTTCTATTCTAAGGATTTAATTTAATCAAGCTGAGTTTTTACTTTTCAATCACAAGTTTCCACTTTACACAAGGGTCGTATCTTTCTCTGCAAAATTATCCATAGGACTTCTTCAAACACACAGGTCTATAATATATGCTCATTAAGGCTTCTTGCGACTTTGAGAGGTCCATGGAACAATGTGAAGGGGAATGCATTTTAAAATAAAATACAGTCAACTCTCATGTCCACATTTTGCATCCATGGATTCTACTATCCATAACTTAAAATATTCTAAATGAAAACTGTTTCCATTTTATATGAGGGACACTATTTTACTATGCCATTGTACATAATGGGACTCGCGAATCCATAACATTTGGAGCCAAACCCCAGTAAATATAAAGGTCAACTATAAATCTAATTTGTCTTTAATGCATGTATAGTTCACACTTATAGGTTTGTCATATAGCTCACTACAATACAGAAAGTATACATAAACATAATGTAAGAGTAGAAAGATTTATAACTTTGACATTCAATTATCCTCTTTAGCCTTAACAATAGACTGAAGATAGCCATGATGGGTTCAAAGCCACTAAATCTAAGAATTTTTAAATTAAATATAAAGAAAAATTGTGGCTTCATATGGAGAGGATTCCAATTCATGATGAACAAACACAAAGTGTTCAAATATTCAAATGTTAGGGATATAATTCTAATTATTATACATCCCCTGAGATACATGAATAATATAACCAGGTTTTTCAGCTATAAGTGCATAGTCAATATCATGCATTTCTTGTTAAGATACCTTGTCTTAACAAAATGGCACCAACAACACAACATATAATCAAAACAAAACAAAAAACCAGGCAAGTATGTTTACAGGAAAGGGTTAGTTGTTACTAAGCTAAACAAATCAAAATTAAATTGCATTTATGTTAGAAGAAGAAACAATGTAACAACTTGATGTTAAATGACAACTGGAATTTAAGGTAGCTGGATACACTAAAAGCCTCACAAGAATGAAGTGGGAAAATGCTGACCGCAATTTTGAACACACAAACACACACATGTACATGTCCTTTGAAGATGGGGGAGCAAGAAACAGCTTCACTGATCCAGTTCCTTTTTCCATACAATTACACACACATACATTCAATGGGAGAGGGACATGCCAGCAGGAGTAACAAGAAACCAAACTAGTGTCACCCACCTCATTTCTAGAGATACCTAGAGTAAGGGCTCAAATGTTGAACAATCCTTATAAAACTGGCACATGCTGGAAAAAGGCAGTCACATAAATCCAAAAGACAAGTTAACTTATATATGTGGTATGCAGCCATACTGATCCTATTTTCTTACTCCAAAGATGCTGGTAGTTGAAGTCTAGAAATATAACTTCCCCAAGCTTTCCTTTAAGACCTAAAACATTTACTTATTCTCTTTTTGCTCTGAATTTGATGACTCTTAAATGTACTCCATAAATTCTGAGAGAAATAAAGCAGTTATAATCAAGGATTCATCTCTGTTTTGATTCATCAAGTCATTTTTGAAACCACTTTATTGCTGCTATACAGAATTGCACTAGGCCAGTGTCCTCCTGCAGAGATGAATACATCATCCAAACAAGGTGATTTGGTATTGGAAGTGTACGTGAAAATAATACTGTACATGCTTGTTGAGTGGGGAAGAATAGAAATGCAAAAATATCGACTTGCACAAATACGGGAACCTTCCAGAATATTGGAAGGAATCCCTATCACTCTACTGTCCTGCCTTTTCACTCACTTTGGAGTTGACACAGCAGTATTGCTTTACCCAAACTGTGATGTCCCCTGAACCCTTGGGCCGTGATCCTGTCTCCATTATGGACCAAAGTGACAAGGAAATGAGGTTTGTGCCGATTCAGCAAGACTCTGCCTCTTTCCAGATGCTCCCTATTGACAATTCTAGCTCACAGCTCATTAAAAAGGCCCTTGAAACGGAGCCTTCTCCCACCAGTTCCCCTCCTTTTGATAGACGGATGTTTTGGGAAACTAGTAGGTTTGAGAAAGCTGGCAGAAAAAGGAGCGCGCGATTAGCAGCTAGAGAATCTGCTGATTAACCTGTTTTCCCCTGAGAATTCTCAGGGAGGATCACATCTGGTTGAAGATGTTGTTTTAGCTCTTTTCCCAAGGGAAAAGAGCTGCTCCACACCTGCTCTGTGGAAAGATTTGAAGTTACTTAAAAGTTCTGTGCGCTGGCTAGCCAGCGTGGAGTCAACGTGTCAGTTGAAGGATTAACTTCACTTCCAGCCAAGTGTGGACCGCGTTTGGATCCACTACATTCCAGCCTAGCCGTGCCTTGCCTAGCCGTGTTTCCGTGCCTTGCCTAGCCGTGATTCCAGCCTTGCCTTGTCGTGCTGTGAATCCAGCCTTGTCTTCAATTCCTTGCCTTGGACTTGCTTTTGAACTCTAGTAAAAGACTTGGACGTTTCCCCACTCAAACTGCTTGGAAGTTTGAGTGCGTTTCGGTTTTTTGGATTACAAACTTTAAACTCTAATATTAGACATTGGACAATATATTACTGGACTATATTTGACCTTTCCTAAAAGGTCTATTGATGAACTTTATCTTCTGCTTGTTTTTGTTTTATTTCTTCAATTCTTTAATAAAGATATTAGATTGTTTATTGGCCTCAGTGTATTGGTTTCCAGTGCTCTTGCAGCCAGGGGTGTCACACAAACCAACCTATACTTTACTTTTTAGTCTCACAAGCATGATGCACAAAGACAAATCACTGTGCCCATTTGCTGATCTTATAAATCTGAATTAAAGGCACCTCTACCAGGAAAGCCGCTGAAGCAGAAATACGGTGGAATGGAAAAGACAGCAGATGGAACAGGTCTTTTTCTTATTCAATGCAACATCTTATCATTGAAGAAACCCATTTAAGATAGCTTTTACAAGATTTTCCTTTTCTTGGGCCTCTGTGTTGACCTGATTTCTCTAGGATCATTATAAAGATAGATCCCTTCTAATATCAAACAAACATAATCTGGTTTCTGACTGTGAATAAGGAAATACCATGAACTTCTGCCAAAATGTAAATGGTGAAAAAAATCTTGAAAAGAAAGGTTATGTCAGGATATAGTATTAACAAATATAAAAAGGGACATTGTGGCACAAAACTCACAATGGACTACTCTCTGTTCCAAAGCTGTGGCGGCTTGGCGAAATAACAGTTGTGAAAAGACATAGGTTAGCTTAGATCTATGGATGATAGAGTTTTATCATAAGACAGGAGAGTACTGGAGTAAATCCATGCTGGTATGAGTAGACACGAGAGAGTGAAGGTTCTTGGAAACTTTATAAATGACTTCATTAAATATTTTTTTAAAAACGCTAAATAACATTCTGTAAGGGAAATATGTGCCAAAATAGCTGTGATGTTCAGCCAGAGGAGAATTACTTCACCAACAGAATTTCCATGGGATAAAATACTCATCTCATGCCCCTAATGTCTAACAGGACTGGTACCACCAATGTATTTTGGTAAGATAGAATCCTTCTCCAAAATGAGAAGGCAGTACCCTAAGTAAAGCATCTTTTAAAAGAAGAAAGGAAATCTCATCTTCCGAGTTCTGAGTAGATCAAACTTAATGGAACGTTCCAGTTAGCAGTAAGGTATGAAACGCTATTCCATAAAAAACACTTGTAATACTTCAAGGTATCAGTGGTTATGTTCTCCTAAGCTAGTAGGAAATAAAACAGACATAATCAAATTATGATGTATACTTCTAGTTCTATGCATTTTGGATAATGCTCAACCTGTATAAGCTCAGAAGCTGCATAAATGTGGTTCTTAGTGTAAGCAGTTATTCAACATGAACACAGTCTTTTCTCTCATTTTTGACTTTGTAGGTGAGTTCAAACTCTTGGCAGCCTTTGTGAAATCAGCTATGGGATTCAATGTGACTATGCCAATGTTTACTCATACTACAATAAAATAATCATGACCTAAGTATGTAAATTAAATATAGATGGTAAATCTTACTGACACTGCTTGTGACACCTTCAACTCTCTCCATGGAGAAGTAGATATCACATTCCATTGTCTCCATAATCAATGAGTCACAAGCAACAATTTTGCTTCACAAATGCTTATGGGCTAAGTCACTACACCACACAAAAAACTCACCTGTTGCAAATTTTGTTTCTTCATGGGGTTGAAAAAGTGCAAAGGTGTTCTAAGTACATCACCAACAATATGCAGGACTGACAAGTATTTCAGTTACACCAGATTAGGCAAACATGAGGATAATTCGCATATGTATAGATTCAGTGCTATAGAACTTACTCCTCACAGCTAGTAGAAATAGTAATAATGATAGTAATAATAAATGTTATTTATTACCTGCCTTTACCCTATGGCTTGAGGTCAGGTGCAACATGGTTAAAACAAACAGAAAAATAGTAGAAGATTGGGAGCATCTTCTAGCCTCTACTTAGCATCTCCTTGATGCTGAGTGACTAATCAGCTGCCAGTATTCTTCTCATCACGAATCAACCTAGAAATTGGCAGCCCTTCTAGTTTGACAAAAGCAGCAAGAGAAGAGAATGGTAGAATGGTGACCCTCTTCAACTACCATTCTGCCAAAAACAGAATATCATAGCAAACTTTAAAAATAAATTTCAAGGTGGTTCACCCAGCCCTCCCTCTGTGCCTATGATTCTGCCATTTATCAAAGTTAAACTACAGTACTTTTGTTTCTCAGTGTAAATGGGTAGCATAAAATTCTGATTTCCAAATATTGATTCAGAACCACATTAGACCATAGTCTATTTATCTCTGAATTCAAACTGAGGCAGAGACTTATACACCCCAGTTATGATATGTATAGTTTCATCTATAGTAATATTTCTACCAAGCACAATTAGTGTCAAATCACTGATTGAAATCATGTTCAGAAGTGGCCTTTGATGCTGAGGCTAACATAAACAGTACAGCCAGCACAAACTTCAAGGCAGATGTAATTGAAGTTATCTCCAAAATGGAAAGAGAAGATGCCCATGCAAGGGAGATGGGGAAGGAAGATAGGAGTCTGCCTGGTGATCCCAATCACCAAACAACGCTTGATGCTTTGGCAGTAATTTATCTATACTACTACGCTTGCAAATCTATACTAACAATGAGATATTTTATTTATATATTTCCAAAGTAAGCAAGATTGTATTTAATGAAGCTTAGACTCAAACTGCAAAATATCCATAAAAGTACATGCCTGCTCTTTTTTTATCACAAAAATAAGCATGGAGAACCTGATTCAGACTGGGATCCTAACATAGGGATAAAAATACTGAATTCTCTATACCTGCAGGTTATGTTGCAAATAATTGGGTCCAGGTTACCTACAGGATCACCTTCTCCCATACAATCCACCCCCGAGGTCCTCTGTGGGGTGTCTGCTCCAACATGCCAGAACCCAACTGGCAACAACCACCCAGAGGACCTTCTTTTTTTCCAGATGAATTTTTCTTTTGTTGTTATTGTTTAAATGAAGAAGAAAAAAACAAAAAGAGAAGGAAAAAGAAAAAAGAAAAAAAGAAAAACATACATAAAAATGTTTAATAGACATTATATAGCCATCTAATGTAAATTATATACAAAATAACTGTACATCTCATATCTACCTTTATAGGAGCCATGGTGGCGCAATGGGTTAAACCTTTGTGCCGGCTGAACCACTGACCTAGTGGTTTGAGTCTGCGAATGGGTAAGCTCTCATCTGTCAGCTCTAGCTTCCCAATGCGGGGACATGAGAGAAGCCCTCCACAGGATGCTAACACATTTGGGAGTCCCCTTTGATGAGGGCCGATTCTCTCATACCAGAAGCAACATGCGCTTCTAACACAATTTTTAAAAGTCTACCCTTATTTCTTATCTTAATAAAGTCCCTTTGTGGCTACTTTCAAATCTACCTTTGTTTTCCTTTCCAGACAAATGTCAGCCTCCATTTATTTATATATTCTTTATTATTTCCTCCTCTAATACCATTAGTTAGCATGGCCATTTGGATATGCTCTAGTACTTTCTCTCTCCAGTCTTTAATAGTTAACTCAGTTTTCCCCTTCCAAGATTTTGCTATTGTTAGTCTTGCTGCAACAAAGAGGACCTTTTCATCAGCCACCCCAAGACTATGGAACAATCTCCTGGAAGAGTCCCGACAGCCAGATCAACTGCCGCAATTTGAGACACAAGTGAAGGCCTACCCAGGCAGCGTCAGAAACACCCATTCTAACTCGAAGTGGAATCCCCAAACCCACAGAACTTAGAGAGGCTGTTCCAGAAGCCCACCTTTCACCCACAAAGTGTGCCACTATGCTTGCTCAATCTAAGTGAACTTTTAACATGCTAATGACAACCTATTTAAGTGACTCCACCAAGTGCCAATTACCACACCCTCAGTAACAATGTGGGATGGGCAAAAAAAAAAACGGGAAGATGTCCTTGGGGAAAGAATTCCTACCCAGCCCTGCCATGACCAGTATTAATGTCAACTATCCTGAAAGTGGGACACGCAAAGATGAAGAGGCTGTTAAGAGGGGCGGATTCCTCTTTTATAACCCCAGTATACCCACCATCACATGACAAGAGAAGGCCACAAAGGCAGCCTGTGGCCCACTTGATTTGCTTTGCCTGCTTCACAGGGGCCTTCAAATGCCACCTTCCTCCCATACTGCCTCATGGCTTTAGGTTGGGCCAATGTACCAGCTCCCTTTAACTGTGTTAAAGATCATGCCTTATCTCCTTCAAACCTCGTATTGCCATAACTTGAGATGTATTTTGGTGACGCTTTTATGCAAGCTAAGTAAATCTCATCTCAATAATTATAATAAAGATTAGAATTTTGACTTAGCATAATAAATTGTATAAAATATAGCTCACAAAGCAATTCAGCAACACCACGACAAAGAACCTGCTATATCATCAGTTCCTGCACCAAGAAGAAATATCCACAGCTAGACTTTTTTTCTTTCTTGCTCAGCAATGAGGAATATAAAAGGGCAAGGAAGAAGGTCAGCACTCTGTGTTTCCCAATATACATGATAGTACTATAAACAACATTGCATTTAAAATTATCGTTGTATTCGTAGACTCTTCCCTACATTTTCCCCACCACAATATGCCAAAAATCCTTCAAATTCCATATATTTTAAGCATTGTTTTCTGTTTAAAATGTGTGTGTAGGCATATGAGAAAGGAATCACTATGGTAACTGCCATTTAGTTTATATTAAAAATCAATGTATATTTATATAAAATACAGAAATGTCTAGTGAATACTAAAGGACTTAAATGTCTTCTGATTTTACATTGTATTTAGAATCATAGAATCATAGACTCATAGAATCATAGAATAGTAGAGTTGGAAGAGACCTCATGGGCCATCCAGTCCAACCCCCTGCTAAGAAGCAGGAAATCGCATTCAAAGCACCCCCGACAGATGGCCATCCAGCCTCTGCTTAAAAGCCTCCAAGGAAGGAGCCTCCACCACAGCCCGGGGGAGAGAGTTCCACTGTCGAACAGCCCTCACAGTGAGGAAGTTCTTCCTGATGTTCAGGTGTAATCTCCTTTCCTGTAGTTTTATATTTGCTGTCTGATGTATCTTTTGAACAACATTAGAAATAATGAATTTGATATTGAAAATATTTCAGTATGTGAAGTGGACTATGTATTTTAAAGGTATTTATGATCCATTTTTGACTTATAATCTTCAAATTGTCTGTGTAATAAAATGTAACTTGTTCTAAAACAAATGTAGTTTAATAGAAATCATTTTCTGATTGTTTGAATTTATAGTGTAAGATATACAAGCACTATAGGTAAGAATACCAAGTCCTTTACTGCATAATTTGGCAGCAGGTTGTCATCATTGCCTACCTATTTTTTTCCCTTTGGTAACTCTTGCAAAGCATAAAGAATCAAGTTTCATAAGACTAAATAAATAACAATTTAGTTTGTCCTGAGTGTTTCAGTAAGAAAGACCTTGTTACTAGGCCAAACTATTTTAAATGGGATAAGATAATTTGCCATGCTTCAGTTTCAAAAAATATTTAGTGGACAAATTCCATTTGCAATGCTTTCCTTCCACCGTGCATAGAAGAACAAAGAAAAAGAAAATGCTGAGGTAAGAATGCATCACAAAAAATATAGAACAGAAATTATTTAATGGAAGAAAGCAATTTGTACATTCATAGAAAGTGAAGTCTGAACTCAACATGCAGTAATGGTTGCATTCAGATATTACATTTTTAATTCTCAAAATCATGGATTGGGAGCAAACTATGCACATACATCTTCCTTTTTTTATATACAGGTCTTAATAAAATACTTCTGGAACATGGACATACAGCCCGGAAAAGACACAACAACCCTGTGATTCTGGCCATGAAAGCCTTCGACAACACACTACCTTAATCTGTCAAATCATGGTTTCCTTTGATGTCCAAGCTATAAAACTGTAGTTTGAGCTGTTACTTCAAACCCAGATTGCAAACCAAGTTTATTTGGAAGGTTGGAGTATCTGTATTATATTAATTAAAAGGTCTTCCTTTCCAAGTGATATAATTTCTAAGGTTCGAATTATATAGGTAAAAAAGGTAAAAGTTTACTCCTGACATTAAGTCTAGTCGTGTCCAACTCTGGGGGTTCGTGCTCATCTCCATTTCTAAGCCAAAGAGCCGGCGTAGTCCGTAGACACCTCCAAGGTCATGTGGCCGGCATGACTGCATGGAGCATCGAATTATATAATGATTCTATTAATTTCATGTGACACAGAAGAAAAGCAACAATGCTACTTTAGTTCCAGTGACTTTGTTCACTTTATTAGTCAATTAGGACCACATCACTTGTGATATTAACCCTGTTTATGAGTTATCAATCTCTCATTAATGTACAAAAGAGATTATACACAACAGTCTTAGGTCTGATTTCTAAGAAAGTAAACCTTTACAGCAGGTTGCACTAACTAAAAAAATAGGAATCACTCTTTTAACAGATACTTCATGATTACTTTTGGTTTCTTCCCAGCAAGAATTTTGAGACAGGAAACTAAATAAACTTTCAAGTGGAAAGTATGGAATTTGCTCTGCATAGTACTCAATAGAAAGCATATGTGGTTCTATTCAGAGGCATGGGAAGAAGTTCTTCATGTAATATGGGACAAGGTTTTGTCTAAAAGAGAAAATGATGTCCAATCTGCCCAACACAATCTGCCATCCCAACATCAAACATGACAACACATTTTATGAATACATTCTTCGTTAAAAACCCTTGTCCTGGACTTTTTGGGGTTTTTTTAAAAAGAAATTTGAACTAGAGGTACAAAATGGAAACAAAATACTACACAAATCTTTTGCAGTGGTGAGAAATTCCATTGTTTTGCAACCTGATGGTCTCCTTTTTTCTTTTCTTTCTTTCTTTTTTTTTTTTTTTGCAAAAGCAACCACAATATCTGAGAATGGGGCAGAAGAGTCAGGTGAAGCAGACTCTGCAAAGTCTTAAGCTCCAAACAGGAGAATGAAACTTTTTAGGTAAAACCAGCTGGGTACACAGTGGTATGTAGTACCAATGTGTGTGAAATGTGTTTACAAGGTGTATGTGAATGACTGGAAAGATCACCTCATGATGTGGAGAAAGCAGCTGCATTAGACTACTATGACTCTTACTTTAACCTGGTGGGCTCATTTTATACGACTTCAAGCACTCACACATTTTGGACAGACCTCAAGAAAACAGCCTGCTAGGCCAAAAATAATAACATTAAACACACACATATAATTGTAGGGCTTTTTGTTTTATTTTTAAAACACCTACTAACCCTTTAAGTTGTAAAGGACGTTAAGTGCTGTGAAGATGATGGAATCTCAGCAAACAATTAAAAACCTGTATCAGAATTTTCAAAAGGAATTGGGGAAAAATGTCTATTTCTGATTACAAGTTCCAGAACCAACATTTCTATTTTGATGAAAATTGAGAACATAATTTAAAGTGGTCTTTTGTAAAACAACAGCAGGAACAGCAGGAACAACAACTTACCGAAAGGAATAACAATAACATAGAGCAGTTGGTCCTAACTTTAATCCTTCAGGTGTTTTGAATTTATCTGCCAGAATTCCTGATTGTGAATCAAGCTTCTGGGAGTTCAAATTCCAAACACCTGGATGACCAAAGTTTGGGAACCATTAGCATAGAAAGTTAAAACATTAGTTTAATTTAGAAATTCAAGCACCATGGGGATGGAGAATGATAGAATACACATGGAGATTTATGGACAAAACAATGATAAGTGGGATAGGATGAAATTTTGTGATGGATACTGACCATATCCAAAGCCCTGCTGGGTTACTTCAGCTAAGATGGGGGGTGAATGTGTCTAACTTTTTATTTTTGGAATGGAATATCTGTCTCTTTATTCTCAGCTGTCATCTGATTGACATAGTAATTATTCATACTGACAGGACTCAACAAATTATTTGGTTTAGTGTAAGTCTAGAAATATTATAAATTTATTTTGCTAAGGGTCATGAAGATAAATTTACCCGAGTGTCAGGAACACAGTAAGACCCTATTCATTTTCACTTTGCTAGCTGTAATATACTATTTACTCCAGTTTTAATACTCACACTACCAGATAAAGGTGATGAATGATCTCTTTTCACTGGGGTGTTGTGTGGTTTCCAGGTTGTATGGTCGTGTTCTTGCAGCATTGTCTTGACATTTCACCTGCATCAGTGGTGAAATGATATGAGAAAATGCTGCTAGAACACAGCCACACACCACACAACACCCCAGTGATTCCCTGTGAAAGCCTTCATCGATCTGTTGAATTCAAAAACAGAACTGAAATAAAATCACTGTTTTGCATGCATAAATTCATCTGTTTATTTTGCTGTTTTTTAAAAGAGTGGCAATACATTTGTGTGTAGATCTATGACAATATCTATAATTAATTTATTAATACAGTAGAGTCTCACTTATCCAACATTCGCTTATCCAACGTTCTGGATTATCCAACGCAGTCTGCCTTTTAGTAGCCAATGTTTTTGTAGTCAAGGTTTCAATACATCGTGATGTTTTGGTGCTAAATTCGTAAATATAGTAATTACTACATAGCGTTACCCCATATTGAACTGGCTTTCCGGTCAAATTTGTTGTAAAACATGATGTTTTGGTGCTTAATTTGTAAAATCATAATGTAATTTAATGTTTAATAGGCTTTTCCTTAATCCCTCATTATCCAACATATTCGCTTATCCACCGTTCTGCTGGCCCATTTATGTTGGATAAATGAGACTCTACTGTATTGCAATATAGACAAAGCTATGGTGCTTCACAAAATATTACCAAGTGATGATTTATAAATTACCCCAAAACTATCAATCAGTACACTGATATTTGGAAGAAAAAGCAAGTAGTATATTATTTGGAAACAGTCAAGAATCCTCATTGCTCATTTCACCCTCAGACATAATTATTCATGTCATAATATTAGCAGATGATATGAGAAATGGCCCAATAGGGGACAGAGTACAGTAGCAGCTCTCAAATTTCTCAGTCCAAGCTCACCACCTCACCTCATAGCAGCAAGTTACATTATTCGATTTCAGCCAGCACTTGCCTCCTGGTACATGTCTCATCCTGCATTGTCTCTTGCCCTCCTAGGTGACGACTGAGTGTGAGAATCTTCTATTCTCAGAACTTGGCCTCCACTGCATTCTGGAATTTGAGGTCCATGTGTTTAGAAACATGCACATGCCTCATCCTGCATTGTCTCTTGCCCTTCTAGGTGAAGACTGGGTGTGAGAATCTTCCATTCTCAGAACTTGGCCTCCACTGCATTCTGGAATTTGGGGTCCATGTGTTTAAAACTCACACATAGAATCCAGTCCAGAGGAGGGAAGGCAAGGTTTCAATGGTTTGTGCTCTGCCTGGTTCTGCATCACCAAGGTCTGCATCACCTGAGGAGGACCTGGGATGATGATGATGATGACGATGATGATGATTATTAATTGACTTACTTAAAGAACAAGTGTGGGCTAATAGGAAGGAGTCTGGGAGCATTATTATTATTATTATTATTATTATTATTATTATTATTATTATTATTACTACAATATAGAACATATATGGGCTAATAGGAAGGGGACTAGGAGTACTATTATTATTACTGTATATATGCATATAATGCATATATGCATTTTATTTTGAGCTTTTGGTGCTTCTTCCCATTTTGAATAATACTATTTTCCAGGATGATGCACTCTTGAACTTTAATTCTAGTTTTCTTTTCTCCTGTCTCTCACCCGAACCAATATAACATTGTATGGTCATTAAGCAGTCTCAGTTCTCACTGACCTCCTTTGAGAATTTCCTAGTAGGGTTTTGGGCTTGTTTTTTTTTTTTAACAAGTCTATACATTTTCCTCAAAAGCAAATCTAACTTTGTTCAAAAAGAGGAGAACACTACATCCAGTTGGTTTCATTATCTCTCTGACTCTTCTTCACCAAGCATCGCTGGCTGGTATAGAAATAACGACTTCAGAGTTATTCTACCTGAAGTATACACACCAAGCAGCCTGTGAACAATCTTATAATTACTATAATACTATTAGAACTTTGAAGGATTGAGTCAATACACTTTTAAATAAAAGCTGAAAAAGCAAGATTTTATTGACAGCTCTCCTGGAATTGTGTATGCTGTAGACTGAGCATATCACACACCTAGCAGGTGCATTTTTGCCAGTAAGACACACAGTGTTTTGTTATCTAGGCACATCAAGATTTCCAGGTGGCATCTCTAGCTGTGGCAAAAGCTCCCTATGTATAAATGCCTACAATATGCAGGAAAATGAGGAAAAATATTTCTTAAGTAAAAAAAAAAAAGAGAGAGAGAGAGAAAGAGAGAAGAGGTTATAAATAGATTACTAAAATGGAGAGTAAGGAGGGATGGTTCCACTGTTGATAGTAGATATAACTTTGTAAGACCTTCTATGCTCCTTAATTTTATTTCAGTTTTTAAACAATTCAATATGCTATTGTATTACATTACATTGTATTAAGAAAGGATGTCTGTCTGTTGGTCTTGCTGCAAACAGACCATTTACAACCATCAATAGCATACTCAGATATAAGTCACATTGAGTGCAGTGGGGCTTATGAAAAGGAACATGGGTATGATATTGCAACCTTACTTCCTTATTTGTTTTGATTTGTAATTCATCCTATCTGTAATGCTGAGATGCAGATCTGCCACTTCAAAGGCTCACTGCAACTGTGAAGCAGCCAATTTTCACTAATCAATGCTTTATCCCATTCTTAGGTTGACAGGAAAGAAATCTTCCATGTTACAAGGATATTATATATCAAAGGAATTTCCTCTGCATAAAGGATACTGAAGAATATGTCACAGACATATTCCTGTTCTGCTCCTCTTATCTTACTGATCTATCTGCCAAGATCCACAGTAGAGAATGGCTCAGGTGCTGGGGCTTTAGAGACTTTGTGGCTATGAAGCACACATGTGCATATACACATATGGTTAGATGGTGGATACAATTAGTGTGCAATATGAAATGAAATGTTTTCATGAAAAGCTTAAATATATGTACAATCATCTTTTCTTGAGTAAGTACTTCTTGTTTTAACATAGAGAACCAGTGGTAAATAAGGAAACTATTCTTACCATAAATTCCCATTGTCCATTGGGTCTAGACCATGCATGGGCTAACTTGGGCCCTCCAGGTGTTTGAACTTCAACTCCCACAATTCATAACACCTAAAGGCTGTTAGAAATTTGGGAGTTGAAGTCCAAAACACCTGAAGGGCCCAAGTTTTCTATGCCTGGTCTAGAAAGTAACTTTCACTTCTGGGAATAGCTCCTTCTCCTGCTTGGAAGACTGAGAAGAACTTCTGACTTCACCAGGAAAAGGAATTCCTGGCTTCTCAGATCAAAACTAAAAAACTGGAAGCTTCCAACCCCCTTCCCACTACAACTGAAAACAAAATTTTCAGAAACAATATCAAATCTTGAAGAAAAATACTGAAATAACAAGTAAGAGGCAGCAAAATCCAAATAAATAATTATTGCAAAGTTCTGCCAACCTCCTCCATGAGTTCAGCCTATGTCAATACACCGTGTTTGTTGAGTATACTGCATCGCCTCATATTTTGTAGAATGTGACTATAACAGTGCAAAAATAATAACTGAAAAATCCTTTTCTCCCTGGTGTCCATGGGACAATGTACTCAATCACATGGGAAGCCAGACAACATCTCAGGATCTATTAGTACATATCTGGGTGACTTGCAGTATATGGTCTCTCCTAAATTCCAATTATTTAAAAAATAATATTCAGAGGTACGTTTCATGAGAATGGATTTGCAAACTTAGTTCTAGTACTTAGTTTATAAATTTAAAAGTTGAATATATGTTCCCAGACACCATTACTTCATTCTTAGTTCCTGTCTACCTCCTGTAGCCATGTTTTGCACTTGGATCCAGTTAGTGGGTTTTCATAAAAAAAAAAATAATCCTGCACACCTGATGTCTGCCTACTTCTTCTCTGAAATAAAACACATCATATCTCTTAGAAATACAAATATAAAGCAATGGCTTAGTTTATAAAAGACCTTAGAGCCAAAGACCAGAACTGTTTTGTATTCAGTTTTGTGAATGCATGAACTGAAGTTTCCATTGCATTATTGCAAATCTTTACTGATAGCAGATATTTACTGAGGGAAGAATATGCTGTTAGCATAATTTAGTGAGCAGGAATGTATTCAAGCAGGAATTTACCACAATCTGGCCAATAGTGTCCACTTACTTGGGAGTAGGCTCATTAAACCAAATGCATTTGACTTCTAAAAATATAAGTACTGTACTAATTTTATATTTTCTAGAATTTAACTTTGCACTGAATGATATATTTGAGTAGACATATATAAGATTGTGTGTTATTGTTTTCTCCAAGTTATAGAAAGTTTTTCCCTTTGTCTACATTTTGTCTACACATATTCTCTTAATGTTAGCTTTGTACCAACTGTACTATTTTACTTATGTATAACAAAACTCTGATTGGTAACATAAGCCATAACATTTGTTTCATTCTAAGTTACATGCAAAAGGAATCAATTCATTAAAAAATTAATTTGTTTATTAGTCCTTAATGTGGATGAAAATGTCTGGCATAAAACCAAACCAGGATTCACAAATGGAGGTTTGCAGAGGAAACCATATAGACATTAGAAGTGGCAGGGCAGTTCCAGAATCAACTGATACAAAACCTTACTGAGTTTTTAGTCTTTATTATTTTATTATGTGTGTACATTAACTTCATTTTAGTCCCGTCAAATGCCAAATCTGGTAATTGTGATCAAGCGCGTCCATTTTGTATATTAGCTACCAAATATTTAAAATCATATCACAAAAGAGCACCGTGACTTGGGTATGTTTAATGCTGAAATAAGCTACAGGACACATTTTTTGTAGGTTCTTTCAAGAAATGACAGGTGATTCAATGTCACTTTATTTGAGAAATATGCAAATAGAGAAACATTAAAACAATTTATTCCACTTATCATCTCATATTCTGCCTGTTCCATATTTCTAAAACCACATAGTTTGCTAGTGGCTTTTTGAATTCTAGTCTAAGGACTCCATCCCTTCTGGAACTTCTTCATTGTCTGGGTGTCTCTTATCACATAAGAAAATAAAGCCTACCATTATTTTACTTATGGAATCTTTACAAGTCAAAATGAAGTTATCAAGAAAACAAAACAGAAAATCCAAGAGCAGTGGTCCCCAACCTTTGGTCCTCCAGGTGTTTTGAACTTCAGCTCCCTCCATTTCTAAAAGCTAGTAAACTGGCTGGGATTTCTGGGAGCTACAGTCCAAAACACCTGGAGGACCAAAAGTTGGGAACCACTGACCTAGAGTAACCCATTGCAGGTTGTTTCTCAATTTGTTGGACAATATACCCCAACTAACTTCATTTCAAGCATATGTTTCCTACCTAAAGAAGCCTATGCTTATAGTTATGAATGATCAATGGGGTTCCAAGGACACACTGCCAAACAGCCTGTTTTTGTGCCTAAACCAATTCTAACTATACTTATAGAGATGACCTACACACACGCGCACGCATTATGGTCTGATGATGGAAAAATAACAGAAATGCCTGAAATCGTTTTATTTAAAGTTCCTGGCACATCCCCAGAAACTTTGTGAAAGTATCTGAAATGGTCTTGCTTGAACATCCATGAACTATTGATTTGTCACATATCTGAGATACTGAGCATCCTACTATCAGTTGTCTCCCCTCTGAAGAGATAATTTTATTGTAAGGTAACATGAAATATTTAACGACTGGCTAGGATTCTAAGAAACATGACACCTCTATGTAAATGGTAATGGACATCTATAGATTCCTTCAATTCAATATGGACCCTCCTGAAAATGTAACTGATTGTGATGATACCTTTGTTACATGAACTTTACATGGTTTATAATTTAACATTTGTAATTGTCACAGTCAACTACTTTTGTTTATTATTGTTTTATTTGTATAGTTTTGCTTGTTCATCTAAATGTGTAGATGCATTTAAGATTTCAACAAAAATTTAAAAAATTAAAAGCATTTTTAAAAATAAAATGATCAAGTGCTGAATCTGTAGTCACTCACAAAATTTTAAAATATTGACATTTTTGAGAACAGGTGTAGCTCTATTCAAAATTGACTGCACTCCAGAAGAGTATCCATAGTTTATCGAAGGAGTAAAGCTCTTTCTTCCCCAAAACCTTAGAGGAGGCCAAGAAGCTGAAAGGATAGATGAAGAAGGATAGAAAGAAGAATCTCTTTGTACCTGTATCCAGATTATGACTCACTCTGACAAGACTTATAATAATCTCCTAAAACAGTGGTTCTCAACTTGTGGGTCCCCAGATGTTTTGGCCTTCAACTCCTAAAAATCCTAACAGCTGGTAAACTGGCTGGGATTTCTGGGAGTTGTAGGCCAAAACACCTGAGGACCCACGGGTTGAGAACCACTGCCTTAAAATATGGTACGATAATACTTCACTGCCCTGCCATATTTTTGGAGGTGGAGAAGAAATATCATAGGCTCACTGCTTTGTATGTTCCTTTATGTGAGGGTTAAATTGTTAAGGGCAAAATCACCAAGCTATTTGGGGGAGGAGGAGAGAAGGAGGAGGAATGGTGGAAGGAATGAGCCCTCAAACAAAACTATTCCTAGTTGGCAGAATATTAAAGTTAAATTCAGGAAGAAGACAACTGGAGGCTTCTGCCATATATTACAGTAGAGTCTCACTTATCCAACACTCGCTTATCCAACGTTCTGGATTATCCAACACATTTTTGTAATCAATGTTTTCAATACATCATGATATTTTGGTGCTAAATTCGTAAATACAGTAATTACTACATAGCATTACTGTGTACTGAACTACTTTTTCTGTCAAATTTGTTGTATAACATGATGTTATGGTGTTTAATTTGTAAAATCATAACCTAATTCGACGTTTAATAGGCTTTTCCTTAATCCCTCTTTATTATCCAACATATTCGCTTATCCAACATTCTGCCAGCCCATTTATGTTGGATAAGTGAGACTACTGTATAACCAAGAGAAGTAATTACTCCAATAGTTGTTTGTACTCTGAAAATTGTACAAAGGAGTATCCTAAATCAACTGAATGTAGTTTATAGCAGAAGGCACTGCTGAAAGATGATCTGAGCACACTTAACTATTAAAGGGATTGTAGGTTCCACAACTTTCTCTTAAGAAAATTGAAGAGTCTTTGTGTGAAGTTCTGGCTAAGCACACATTTTGGTAAATTTTAATTTTGGTCTTATGATAAATTCTTAATAGCCTAGAATATTATCTGAATTAGTTTTGGAGGACGCCATCAGAATAATATGAACAATTTTCATTTTTTCATGCCCTGGCTTTAGGTATATCAATTAGTTAACTGTGTGTGCCAAAGCAGAAATGTGGCATTGAATGCAGATACAAAGGCCTATATTCACAATTAAAAATTGTTATTATTATGTCAAATATGCAAAGCTATTGGAAATGTGAAATACAATTAACTGCCAGATTCCTTTAGTTCAAAATGATTAGGATTGTGGGTCATCAGACATGTTTTTAATAGATTAACTGTTTTGCCATTAACTGATTAATGAGCCAATTAAAATAAATAAGACAGTGCCTCAATACTGATGATATATTGAGTATATTTTATGACAGCAACATTTTTTCAGCTAAGAATCCATAATGCATACGCAAATATTTCTGCTGATTTAAAAAAATGGAACTAATGATCCCTTATCCTTAATTGATCTAAAATACAATTTAAAAGGAATCATCATCATCATCATCATCATCATCATCATCACTACCACCACCGCCATCACCATCACCTAGGGAATTTAATATGAAACAAGGGAAAACTAGAACATTAACTACATCTTTGTGGTGCTGGATTTGAAACATTCACAGAGCACCAGCTATGAAGAAAGACTTGTAATTTTTGGGATTGTGGTATATAGTGAAATGTTGAATCCCAACAGTCGTCCAAAGGAATATCCCTTTTGTGAAGCTAGCATATATGTTTGTTAGTTTACTTTATTTTTATCCTAACTTTCTCCCAGTATAGAGATTGAATGTGGCTAACAATAAATGTAAAGCAACCCTAATTAAAAACAATACAGAGATATTAAAATAGAAACGCTTAAGAACACCATTAAAATGTATATTGTTAAAATAATTAAAATTAAAATTATTAACATTTATTAATATTTTATGCAAACCATAGAATACCAATCACATTGTCTTTTAAAGCCCAACTCTTGACTGTTTACAAAGGCCTTATTGCAGAGACATGTTTTTACATTTTAACAAAAGGAAAGCAGTGGCTGGTCTACCTAGAGAGCGCATCTCAAAGGCTGGAAGCAGCTACTTTGAAGGACTTCTCCCTTGTTCTCACTGAATGAGCTTGAGGGTGGTGGGACAGAGAGAAAACCTCTCCTGATGATCAAAAGAATCATAAAGTTCTAGTTGGCTCTGAAAGAGAGATATGCTCCTTTAAATAACTGAGACCCAAGTTATATATGTTTAGGAGATGCTCCTCCCTATCGGATGCAGAACTGGATTTTAATTGAACAGGAGTTGGCAAATGCACAAGCATCTTGAATGCAACAATGAGTAGGGACTGATGTCAAGTGCATTTTCTGGATCAAGAACTCAATAGCATTGTTTACAATCATAAAAATGGCACTGAAATCCCCAATTGGAAGAAAATTTCTGCATCTCAAAAGCATTAAGATAAAAATATTTGATAGACACTGATAACCTTTTATCTCCTTGTAGTGAAAAAACGTACTATCATATAAGTCAACCTCAAGTATAAATTGAAGCCAATTTTTGGGGACAAAATTATGAATTTTTTATGACCTGTGGATAAATCAAGAGCCATCCCATGGAGAGAGGAGACCACTGCCTTGGGGGGAAGGGCAACTGTTGCCATTTTCTTACCCAAACATTCAAAAAAGCCAGAAGGAGCACCATGGTGGAGAGAGTAGAGAAAGCTCTGTGCTTCTTTTGGATTCTCCCAGGACAGATGACGCTCTTGACGTTCATTGCTCTACTCAGAGACACGTGTGGTTCCTCTTTTTGATAAGAATTAAGGTCAGATGTAGTCATATTGACCCATTGATATGTCCACTTAGCTAATTTTTTGATTAAATTTTAGACGTATACATGTGTATATAGGATAATTATCTACGTATCTAATTTTACATGCATCAAAATATGATGAGCTAATACTGTTAAGGGAATCCTGCTCATTTTGTTGAACTTGTATTTCTGGTATAAAGTCCTGCCTTCATGGAATCACATCCTTCTTTTTCCCTACTAACAATGAAGACACAATGTTTTCCTTACCTCAGATCATTATAACTAGGATGATGTCACTGCACCCCTTTCAATCATTGAGAATTAAAGAAGGAGTCCTCTCTTTCTTCTTCAGTGTGAAACAGAAAGAATAAAAGCAATTCAAGAGTACCAAGCTAAATGCTCACATACTGCTTTTATTATCCAAATGAATTATTTGCAAAACTGTTTACAGTATCTAGGATTTTTTGTTTATTATATGCCACTTATATGGCTTAACTCCATTAAAAGACATTTTAACTCCTCATTTTAAAAAATGTCTTTCTGTAAGATACATTACTGTAATTTTGCTAACTATATCTTGTATGCAACTTTTGACATTGTGTGGTGATACTTAATAAATGCACTGTAAATATAATCCCATATGTTTCTAACAAACAAAAAAAATATTTACATGCACTATATTAGATTTGTATTCGTATTATTAGACATTGCCTGCACTATTTTCCCACCAAACTATGAATATTTTAGTATGCAGAAATTACCCAAATTTTCACCTATGTCACTGTAATAGGTAAAATGTGCTCCTATTATATCAGATATAAGCCTTCTAGAATCAACCTAACTTACAGAAAAAAAACAAAAAAATTGCAGGAAAAATGTAGACAGATGGTTACATTCCATCATTAACTTCAAAACAATAAAAACTTATCTTCTCAATTTTTACTAAACACAGCAAAGCAAATCTTATGTCTGGCAGACAGATATTTCATCTGCTGAAAAGGCACAATAACATACACCTTTCCCTTTGTAATTAATTACTATTATTGTTAATATGAACAATGTGCTTCAAGCTATTACTGACTAGAAAAAGTCCAATATACTAAGGAAAGTGGGACATGTGGACATGATTTATTTCTTTCCCATACTTATATCCCACCCTTCTCACCCCGAAGGGGACTCAGGGCGGCCTCACAACCAGCAGCAATTCGATGGCCAACGTACAAATTCCAAAAATAACAATTACAATTAAAATAAAACTTTAAAACATAAATTATTAAAACAGCAATTAAAATCACGCAATTTAAAAATCGTATTCCAGAATTAATCCATTAGTCAACACTTTAAATATTCTCAATTATTGCACTGCTATAATTATTGCTCAAATGCTTTGTCCCATAACTATATCTTAAGTTTTTTCCCAAAAGACAGGATGGAGGGAGATGTTCTGATTTCACTGGGGACGGAGTTCCAAAGAAGGGGGGCCACCACTGAGAAGGCCCTGTTTCTTGTCCCCACCAGTCGCACTTGTGAGGGTGGTGGGACTGAGAGCAGGAAATCCACATTGACACTTTTTCCAAGGTGAAGTTCTAGTGACAATGAATGTAATTATTTAAATATTTAATACTAAGCCTATCTTATTACTGTGTCTGGTGGCAAAAAAAAGTTGTAAGGAAAATTCCAGCATAAGGGAAATACATCTGTCAGCACATCAGCTAAACTGGAACAATGGGGAAAGAGAATAAGGTCCCTGGTTTATTTCAAGCCAAGAACACATAGAGCAGATTGGTAGTAACCAAAAATACAGTAAAAGAGTTTTAAAGCTTTTAAGTGGTTTTAAGTCTTATCCTAATAATGTAGTCAAAATGAGCCCTTACCACATTTTAACCCTTTGTTAACCCCAGTTCAAAAGGAACGATATGATATCCAATTGGCAAGAGTAGGAGAAGGATATGTAATTTTGCAAAGTGGGATAGGAAGAGCCATGTGCTTTATGTAGCTATTTTTTAAATTAAAAATCCAAATATAGTATTGTGTCTTCACACATTGTACAGGCTGCATAAATATAACCTGATTGATAAGTAGATAAGTTCTGATTATTCCACATAATACATACCTGGACCAGCATGGCAAAAAATGCTACAGAGGAAGGTACCTTTTATGTCCAGGAGGTTTTCTGTGTGGTACAATGTACCAGAATGCAGCAATGATGTGAGCAAGATCTATAGCTATTTAAAGCTTGGTCCCCCGTCCCCCCCGGCTTCTTTGGTTCATTGTAGTTAAGCCTACTCTCTTGTCCTCAGTGCAGTGTGAGTTTAATGACTGTTTTGCGACTAGGTAGACATGTTTTTCCTTTGCTTGGTTTTTTTGCCTACACCATACTGTATATGGCACTTGGCTTTGTGCCTTGTCTGTAAATAGGTCTGACACCTGATAGGTGATGGGAGAATTCATGAGTTTGGTACACACCATGGCACACTTTGATGAAAAATAAGGCTCTGGAATGTCCTCCAAAAGTCATAATATTTTCAATGCTCTAATTTACTTCTAGTAGAGAATCCATTCTGCTCTTTTTGTGAAATGTTGAAACATTTGATGCTATAAAATATATGGGTCACTTGTACAATAAGTAATGAAGACTATTCAAAACCCACTGACTGACTTTCTGCTGTAAATTTTGCCCTCCCACAAAACATGTATATACAGTAGAGTCTCACTTATTCAACATAAGCGGGCCGGCAGAATGTTGGATAAGCGAATATGTTGGATAATAAGGAGGCATTAAGGAAAAGCCTATTAAACATCAAATTAGGTTATGATTTTACAAATTAAGCACCAAAACATCATGTTAGACAACAAATTTGGCAGAAAATTAATTCAATATGCAGTAATGCTATGTAGTAATTACTGTATTTATGAATTTAGCACCAAAATATCACGATATATTTAAAACATTGACTACAAAAATACGTTGGATAATCCAGAATGTTGGATAAATGAGTGTTGGATAAGTGAGACTCTATTGTAGTTATAATTTAAAAATCAAACAAATAAAAACTATAGCACAGTCCACAGTTGTTGATGCAGAGCTGTACTGCAAAGGCTGCAATACTGCTGCTATTTTCTCTTTTTAAAATTTCAAGTGCTATTCAGGATGCCTCAGAGAGAATTACAGGTTAAGCTACTGAACAACTGGCAAATGTAACCCAGCAGGGGTGCATGCTATTCTTGGACATCAGAAGCAGCTGTGTTTATTTTCAGTGACCAGGATATTACTAAGGTAGTGCTTCTTCTTTTTTTTATTCAGAGGGCACATTTTTTCCAGAATACCCATTGTTATGATTGAGCCTCGTGGCTCTGTTTCTGACAGGCGTGGGCGTAAGACTCCTCGAGAGTCGGATACTCTCGAGGAGCGAGAGAGAAAAAGACTGCGAGACATATTTGCAGCACCCTCTGACGAAGAGTCTTTCGAAGGGTTCACGGAGAGAATGGAGGAAGGGCTGGTTAGCTCAGAGGAGGATGAGATGGATTGGACTCGGGTAAGGGAGGAATTGGGGGCCACTGGCCATGATGGGGCAGAAGATGAATGGGGACCTTCAGGATTAGACCCATGGCGTAGCTGGAGGGATGGGACGGGATCCACAGCTGGAGATGCTGTTGGGCGTAGTCAGAGGTGTTCCAGCTCTGACGAGGAAAGTGATGAGGAAACGCCCGGGTTAAGGAGGGCAGCTGACAGTGATGAAGATTTGTAACTGGCATAAAGTGGGGCTTGGGAGCAATTGCAAATTGCGTCGGGCAAGGTAATCTGGGCAAACGCTTGGGATTCGTGTGTGTGTGTGGGACGCTTCCCTGAAGACTTGTGTACTTTCCTGTGCTGAGACGTAAGTTGATTGGAATCCAGGGTCAGACGGCGGGAGGGATTGTGTGGGCATTTGTTTGTGCAAACCTGTGCTTACTCTTATTAGCTTGACCTTCCGTCGTCTTCCTGACGGACGCCATCTCCTGCTTTGAGAACTCGGACTGAACTGACCACGGCTTGTCTTCCCCCCTTCTTGGACTTGGAAAAACTACAAACGTCTGCTTCTGGCTTTGATCTACGGAACGGAACTGGTCTACTCTACTGCTAAAATCCCTGGCTGCGTCTGCTCGTGTTGGAGATCCTGTCTGCTGTGTGTGTGTGTGGGAGCGACGCAAGTTACTCTAAACTCAGTGTTGGCAGCAGAGAGGAATCTGCTGCCAATTAGTTGCATTCCTTGTATCTTTTGTTCCTCGCCTTTCGTTTTGTTTATACCCAGGCTGAAGAAAGCAGTTTGTTTTTACCCGGATTAAACTCCGGTTTAATCCGGTTTATCTTTTGAACATTTACTTTTGCCCCTTTTTGCTCCTAAAGGCAAAAAATTGCCTGGCCCTTGTGTTTTACGGGCATTTTTGAGTTCTGTAATTTAATAAACTCTGTTACTTTGAATCTTGTGGCGTTCTGTCCTTGACAGATTGCCCGACGCCCATAAAAGGTTTATTACAGCAATAAACCCGTCAGGAAGACGATGGATGAGTTAAGGGTCAAATTAGACCAATTGCAAACGGCCTTTACCGTTAGCCAAACCGCTCATGCCGTGAAAGGACATGTTTTGACTCCTGAACGCTTTGACGGAACCAGGTGCCAGTTGCCAACCTTTTTGGCACAAGTGGAGCTTTATTTTTCTCAGCTCAGTGCTCACGCGTATCCTACAGACACTAGCAAAGTGGCCTTTATTTTGAGTTTGTTGACCGGTCCCGCAGGACAATGGGCCACTAATTTAATTTTGGGAAATGACCCAGTCAAGGACAATTTGAATAATTTCAAAAAGTTGTTAACTGATACTTTTGGGGATCCTCTCCGCACGGAGAACGCTGGGTGGGCTCTGTATCGGTTGAAACAGGGAAAGGGGACTGTTTTGGATTACTTAAATAAGTTTAACCTGTATCGCCACCAGCTGGATTGGGGGGAAAATGCATTCATGCTTTTATTTACTGCCGGGTTAAGTGATATGCTCCAGGATGAATTAGCACGCTTGGAGCCGGCTGAAAGCTGGGACGCCTTAGTAGCTAAGGTGCTGCGTTTAGACGCAAGGTTCGAGGCTCGTAAACATTCAAAAGCAATGTGTGCGCCACCCATGCATGTAACCAGGGCACCTGTGGTGATGGGGGAAGAGCCCATGGAGCTTGGGGTCTTTAAAAAGCTGTCTACAGAGGAAAAGAGCCGTAGGAGGCAGCTGGGCTTGTGTTTGTACTGTGGGAATGCTGGGCATTTTGCCAAAAGTTGTAATGTGAAACCTTCCCAGCTTTCGGGAAAAGGCCAGCCCTAGTGCGACGTGAGTCCAACGCACTAGGGCTCCTCAAGCAGTCAACTGAGGGGAGGAAGCATGTTTTCGTACCCATTACATTATCTGTTGGGGGAAGGGAACTTGTTTCCACTTTGGCACTGCTGGACTCAGGAGCCACGGTCTCTTATGTAGATATTGAGTTTGCTAAGAAGCATGGCATTCCTAAGGTGCGCAAGGCATGCGACGTGTGGGTGGAAGGAGCAGATGGGAGACTGCTGGAGACTGGGGTGGTTAACCAGGAAACCTCGGCAGTAACGTGGGAGGTGCAGGGAGTAACGGGAACGTTTGTGTGGGATATTACGAGCTTGCCTAGATATGATGTGATCCTGGGGATGGATTGGCTAGCTGTAGTAAACCCACAAGTAGATTGGGCAACACGTAAAGTGATTTTAAAGAGGCAGGATTGTTGCACTCTAAATGTTACTCATTCTGATATGGAGGGAGTGCCAGCTGAGTATGGGGAGTTCTCTGATGTATTTTGTAAAAAAGAAGCGGACAAATTACCACCGCACAGGCCATATGATTGCGCCATCAAGTTGGCAGAAGGTGCGAAACTGCCAGCAGGGAGGCTGTATGCCTTGACTGTACCGGAAAGGCAAGCTTTGCGGGAGTTTCTAGATGAAAATTTAGCCAAGGGGTTTATTCGCCCATCTAGTTCTCCAACTGCGGCACCAGTATTCTTTGTAGCCAAAAAGACTGGGGAACTTAGGCTGGTCTGCGACTATCGGATCCTAAACAAATACACCATTCGGGATAGGTACCCGCTCCCTTTAATCTCGGAACTGTTATCAAGGGTGCAAGGGGCTAAGGTCTTTACCAAGCTTGACCTGCGGGGGGCCTATAATTTAATCCGTATACGGGAAGGGGATGAATGGAAGACGGCATTTAACACGTGTTTCGGATGCCACGAGTTCCGAGTCATGCCTTTTGGGCTTTGTAATGCTCCTGCGGTCTTCCAGAGGTTCATGAACGATGTGTTCAGGGACCTAATTGACCAATTTTTAGTGATTTATTTGGATGATATCTTGATTTTTTCTAAGGACGAGAAAGAACATCGTCAACATGTTAAGCAGGTTCTGCACCGACTGCGGGCTAATGGGCTTTTCGCCAAGGCTTCCAAGTGCGTCTTTCATGTGCCTGAAGTGGAGTTCCTAGGTCATGTAGTGTCAGGTAGGGAACTTAAAATGGACCCACATAAGGTTGACGCCGTCAACTCATGGCAGGAGCTGAAGACTAAGAAGGATGTACAAAGGTTCTTAGGTTTCGCTAATTACTACCGGGAGTTTATTCCGAATTTTGCAAAGCTCACGGTACCTTTGACGCAGCTTCTGCGCAAGAAACAGCCATTTGTGTGGGGGCGGGAAGCTCACGAGGCATTTCTACAACTTAAGTCTAGTTTTCAATCGGACAACATACTAACCCATCCTGATGTTGACAAACCGTTCGTGGTAGAAGCGGACGCTTCTAGCTACGCGTTGGGGGCTGTATTGTCTCAGAAGGATTCCTCAGGGACCTTGCGTCCCTGTGGATTTTACTCGCGGCAACTAACACCCTTCGAGCAGAACTATACCATATGGGAGAAGGAGTTGTTGGCGATTAAGGTGGCGTTTGAGGTGTGGCGGCACTGGCTTGAAGGGGCACGGCACCAGATCGTGGTCAGGTCTGATCATAAGAACTTAGAGCACTTGCAAACAGCAAAGAAGTTAAACCAGCGTCAAATCCGCTGGGCTTTGTTTTTCTCCAGGTTTAACTTCAAGGTGCAGTTCGTGGAGGGGAAGGCAAACTTGCGGGCCGATGCTTTATCCCGCAAGCCAGAATTTAAGACCAATGAGCAGGTAGTATGTCAGACCATCTTGCCTACTGCCTCGCTGTGTGTTGTAGATAATGAGCTCGGGTTACATGACCAGATCCTTGAGGCTCAGAAAGATGATGTGTGGACTCAGGAGCAACTGATGTTGCTCTCAGCAGGTAACCGTACCATACTGCCGCATCTCCAAGATCAAGACGGGGTATTGGTGCGTAGGGGGCAGGTTTACGTACCAGTGGGGGCCCTCAGGTTGGAGGTGATTAGAGCCCACCATGACGAACCCATGGCTGGGCACTTTGGCAGGTTCAAGACCGTACAGCTTATCACCAGGAGCTACTGGTGGCCAAAGATGCGGCAAGACATTCTGCGCTTTTGTGACAGCTGCGCCGTTTGCCAGCAAAGTAAGACGCCTGTTGGGCGCCCTAGAGGGTTGTTGTCGTCTTTACCTGTTCCGGAGAGGCCATGGCAAATCATTTCCATGGATTTCATTTCAGATTTGCCTAAGTCTGGGGGTTATACTTGTATTTGGGTGGTGGTGGATTTATTTAGTAAACTGGCTCATTTTATTCCTTGTTCAACCATTCCGGCGGCCCCTACGTTGGCCTTACTATTTACAAAGCACATCTATCGCTTGCACGGAGCACCCGAGGTGATTATTTCCGATAGGGCTCCGCAATTTGTGTCACGCTTTTGGAAACACTTCCATGAGTGCTTGGGGACTAAGTTAAACGTGTCGTCCGCCTTCCATCCGCAAACGGATGGACAGTCGGAACGGGTTAATGGGCTCTTAGAGCAGTATTTGCGTTGTTTTTGTTTAGATCAACCCACGGCTTGGGTGAAGTGGTTACCGGTGGCGGAATTTGCTTACAACAATGCGGTGCACACGTCTAGTCAGCATACGCCGTTTGAGCTTACTTATGGCTTTCACCCACGGGGAGGTGTGGCGCCGTCGACCAATGTGGTCTCTTCGGACCCTGTGTACCGTTCTACGGAAATGGCTGCATTGCATGATGTTGCCCGTCGCTTACTGTTGGAAGCTAAGGCAACGCAGAAGACTCAGGCTGACCGCCACAGGCAGGCAGGGGAGGAGTTGGAAGAAGGGGATTTGGTGTGGTTATCTTCCAAACATATTAAACAGGCTGGGGGAAAGTTTGCGCCTCGGTATTTGGGTCCCTTTCCTATCGTTAAAAAGATTTCTTCTGTTGCGTTTCGTTTGCGTTTACCGTCTAGTTTAAAGGTCCATCCAGTCTTTCATCGTTCGCTGTTGAAACTTGATACCTCTAGTCGTCGTGGTGCTATAGCGGAGGGTATCACTGCCACTTCTCCGCCATCGGGGGAGGAGGCCTTTGTGAGAGGGGATAGTGTTATGATTGAGCCTCGTGGCTCTGTTTCTGACAGGCGTGGGCGTAAGACTCCTCGAGAGTCGGATACTCTCGAGGAGCGAGAGAGAAAAAGACTGCGAGACATATTTGCAGCACCCTCTGACGAAGAGTCTTTCGAAGGGTTCACGGAGAGAATGGAGGAAGGGCTGGTTAGCTCAGAGGAGGATGAGATGGATTGGACTCGGGTAAGGGAGGAATTGGGGGCCACTGGCCATGATGGGGCAGAAGATGAATGGGGACCTTCAGGATTAGACCCATGGCGTAGCTGGAGGGATGGGACGGGATCCACAGCTGGAGATGCTGTTGGGCGTAGTCAGAGGTGTTCCAGCTCTGACGAGGAAAGTGATGAGGAAACGCCCGGGTTAAGGAGGGCAGCTGACAGTGATGAAGATTTGTAACTGGCATAAAGTGGGGCTTGGGAGCAATTGCAAATTGCGTCGGGCAAGGTAATCTGGGCAAACGCTTGGGATTCGTGTGTGTGTGTGGGACGCTTCCCTGAAGACTTGTGTACTTTCCTGTGCTGAGACGTAAGTTGATTGGAATCCAGGGTCAGACGGCGGGAGGGATTGTGTGGGCATTTGTTTGTGCAAACCTGTGCTTACTCTTATTAGCTTGACCTTCCGTCGTCTTCCTGACGGACGCCATCTCCTGCTTTGAGAACTCGGACTGAACTGACCACGGCTTGTCTTCCCCCCTTCTTGGACTTGGAAAAACTACAAACGTCTGCTTCTGGCTTTGATCTACGGAACGGAACTGGTCTACTCTACTGCTAAAATCCCTGGCTGCGTCTGCTCGTGTTGGAGATCCTGTCTGCTGTGTGTGTGTGTGGGAGCGACGCAAGTTACTCTAAACTCAGTGTTGGCAGCAGAGAGGAATCTGCTGCCAATTAGTTGCATTCCTTGTATCTTTTGTTCCTCGCCTTTCGTTTTGTTTATACCCAGGCTGAAGAAAGCAGTTTGTTTTTACCCGGATTAAACTCCGGTTTAATCCGGTTTATCTTTTGAACATTTACTTTTGCCCCTTTTTGCTCCTAAAGGCAAAAAATTGCCTGGCCCTTGTGTTTTACGGGCATTTTTGAGTTCTGTAATTTAATAAACTCTGTTACTTTGAATCTTGTGGCGTTCTGTCCTTGACACCCATCTTCCTCTTAGCATTGAATTTCATTGTTAGATGTCTCTGAGAAGACAAAGAAAACAAGTCCAATCCAAGATATATTCAAGTGAGTTTTCCAACATTAGCTAATTCCAATTATATATAATGGCAATTATTTTTCTCTGTACAGTAAGTGCTGATCTCATTCAAAACTGTCACATTAAGATATAGGAAGTTGTGTGCCTAAGTCATTTATGACTTGATAATGCTAAAGTGAATGTTTAACTGTGTTTTGTGTGTGTGTGGGCAGGGGGGAGCAAGATTTGTGAATAAGGACTTGGCCTTGTCATCCTCTGAAGATGAGACTTGTCTAAGGTCACCCAATGGGCTTCCATGGCTAAACAGGGATTCAAACCTGGTTTCCAGAGTTATAGTCCAAGGATGAACCCATTGCAACACACTGGCTCTCTGTAAAGTTACTTAAAGACAAGTTACATTGAGTTCAATAGCACTTACATCTAAGTTAAAATTTGAACAGAATCAATGTTCAAATCATCTGATACTGTACTTGCCTGTGTATCTGTCAACGTTTTGGTGTCCACAGGCAGAAAAAAAAGAACAGCCTGGAACATGGTAGGAACAAATACTATTTTCTAAACCACTTCAGGGTTTTTAAAACCTGGAAACTGGAGAAATAAACATAAAGCTAGCACACTTAGGCAGGAATGTGGCCTGTTCAATGTCAACTACAGCTGTATGCTATAAAAATAAAGCTTTCCCAAATCTGTTAGCACATATATATATACTGAATCATTCACACAAGAAGAATCTGCATCACGGAATGCATCTTAAGACATTGAAGGAACAAAATAGTCATACGTATTTCACACAAAGGTCTGTCTATGAAGTTCGGCACATATGCAGAATTCAATACGGTCAAAGAATGGAGTAATAGCTTGCAATTCTACATTCTTTAACCTTTAAGCAATTTTTGCCTTGCCATTTCTGTTTATATGTTCTGATTTTAAGCGTGAATATGTTATGTTTAACATAACTACTTTGGGAAATACATGAATCAAGAGTTTTTACAAGTCTTCAAGTGTGTAGTATCATTCAGGCTACCCATTCACTGTTGATCTCCTGTGTTCCTCATTTTAACATAAGTGCAAGTGATTTTGCAAGTGGGGCACTGCTTGAGGTGGTGCTTAGCAGGGAGGAGAGTGGCAGTGCCCAGACAATTTATTGGGCCTTTCCAATGGTGAGGACCTCGATCTGTCCCATCACAACTGAGCTCATGGCTGGACATGTTGTTTTGGTCTCAGAGCAAGTGACATTGTAAACAGAGCTCTGCTGGGAAGGTATTTGGCAAGGAGTGTAATGATGGTACTTCTGTAGACCTAAGGAGTTTATTTTCCCCTGATCAATATATTTTGAAAAATTGGTAATTCTTGCCACCCAAAAATCTGCCACCCTCCCACCCCCAATGCCAATCCAGTCCCGACGGACAATTTTTCCTAGAAACAACAGAGCAAGAAGTCATTTTTTTGAAAAATAAATGAACACATTAAATACATTTTATTTTTAATATAGTAGGAATGTCCCACAAACAAACAAATAAATAAATAATATCTGAAAAAAACCCATGTTGCATTCTACATCCTCTACCCATGAATATATCTGTAATACTCTCATAGTACTGTACTACTGCCCAATCAGCTGTATTATTTGTGCATTCACCATAAAATATAACACTGTTAAAATATATTTTGTTCTTCAGCAATGAAGCATGGTGCAGACAGATGGGAAAAGATCAAAGAGATTTAAGAAAAAAGGAATTTCTCTCTTGGAATTCCTTGGTTTTATTTGATTTCATACTATCGCAATACAGCATTTATCCATTTTTATGTGCAGAATGCAAGAAGGAGATTTGATAACAGATAGCGATAACTCGCCATGAGAGCAAGAAGAAATCTACTTATTTGACTAATCAAAAAACATGCTTAGTGATTTGTAATAGAAGAGTAAGATGAACTCTTGTGTCTCAAGAGGTCTGCAATATGATCTTCACAAAGGTAGCTTGCCAATTTAATTGAGGTAGTAGTTATTTATTTATTTTATAGATAGGTATAGCTTTCAATAAAACCACATATGCCTATAATACAGCAATGGCAGATGTGTCTCGATTATTAGAGGTGGGCTCTAGGGAATATATACAACGGATCTTGAAATCTGTAAGCAGCTGTTTGGAAAGGGGAGGGTGAAACATTGTAACACACACACTTGTTCCTTAAGTGCAGAAATGTTTTGTTATTTTACTGCAGGTGTATTACAGATGAAATTTAATAACTTATTGTATACAATGTCAATAAAACAGAAAAGATTCAATGGCCTGATGTTCATGAATAAAGATGTGTACGTATGTGACCATGTATAGGTGTGCGTGCATGTGTTTTTATAGCTTTACCCAATTTGTGTTTCCCCTTGATATTTTCTACTTATTTTATTGATATGGCACAAAAAAGAGCAAAAGAAATTTGGCAATAGCAATGGCCACACAGCCACCAACAACATTCAACGATGCAAGGGTATGTGTATATGACAGAGGGATAAAAGTAAAAATTCTAATAAAGCTGCACACATGGAGATTTGACTGTCAGACTAGATATGGGCACTCCTAATTTCAAATACATACATAACCACTAAACTCACTATGTGATCTTTGATGCCTCATGATCTCCCAGTGGGACCTAACTTAAAGAGGTTTTTTTAAATGATAGTAATGAAATAAACTAAATTGTGGTAAAAGCAAAAGCACTGACATGAACAGGGCACCATCTAGATGTTTTTGCCACTTGAAAAAAAGTAGTAACATGCAGAATTCACCAGTTAGCTGTTTAAATTCTATCACATAACTTTTTCTGCAATTATAGGATCACCAAGTCTTGGGTAGTGTTTTTTTCTGCACAGAATGAAAGATAAGATACAATTCATTGCATACATGTGATTGTACATCTATTAAGTCAAATAAGAATGAAATCCACAAGGGACAATATTTAACTACAGCCAGCCCTCTGCATTTGCAGATTAATCAGTCACAGCATTCATTATATGGTATATTATTGCATGTGCATCACCTCCACTGCTGCCCTATCCCATATTTAACAGGAACTTTGGTAATACTGCTGTTACTGGGATGAAATCAAACAAGTGGCGTGGGCTGTTCTGACTGGTTGCATGTCCCCTCGTTCATGCACATTGGTAAGGAGGAAAGAGGATTGGACAGGAAAACAGTGTGTGCACATTTGCTCATTCAAGCAGGTGGATGGGATGGGAGGAGAGTGCATGCATACATTTGCTGACTTGCATGGGTGAGTGTGGAAATGAGGAGGGGAAGGAAGGAGGCCATGTGCATGTTCACCCACACACCTGGAATGGGGAGAAGGGGATGGGACAGGAAGGAAGCATACAAATGCATTTGTTTACATTTGTAGGTGAGAAAGGTAAAGGGATCAGATGGAAAGGCACACATCCACTCACTCCTGCAGATGGGAGGAGTTGAAGGGGATAGGACAGGAGGAGAGAGGGTGTGCACACTTACTTACTTGTGCCAGAGGGGGAAATTATTAGAGGAAAGATAGTATGCATATTTGCTTACATCTGAGGCAGGGGTAGTCTGGGGTGTCCTCTTTCTCCTCTTCCTGCTTCCCCTCTCCCATTCTACCCACACACACGGAGTCACCCAAGGAGTGACTGAGTGAAAGAACACGGGAATGGGGGGGGGGGGCTCAGCCACATCACCAATACAGGTAATTTTCTGTGTCTTAAATACAGTTTGAGGAGCTAGAAGTATTCATGCTTTTGCACTTTTCACAAGGTCCTGCACCTGCCTGTGAAAATGGTGAGTCAACTTTACTGTTTTGATAACATTGCAAACATTTTGTTTTGTTTTGTTTTTTCAAAGACTGACCCAATGTATGGCAGATTTGCTGAACTCTAAGAAGCTCTTAAAGCCAAATACAGGAAGGCAAGAAATTTAGGGGTCCCAGACACCTCCATCCTTCAGTGGAGGATCTAGAAAAGCAATCAACAAGAAATCAAAGGAATACTTAATTCTCTTTGAACTATGTGATTGTCCACTTAGTGGTTTAAGTGTTGGTGCAAAGAAAGTCTTGATGTATAAGTCAGCTTTGGTTACAATAACTCTAATAATAGTGGCAGTCTTAATTAAATGCCAATGGAAACTGTGCAAGGAAGCCTAATCTCAATCATGAATTCAGCAACCTTTTCCCCACTGAGATATAGAAGCCTGAGAAAGACTACAGGACCCTTTGTTATGTTCCTTGCCTAAACATAGATGAGCTGGTATGAAGAATCTTCCCTATACTTAAAACACACTACTCAAACAATATTTATTGTGTCATAGGCTCTTGACCAGACCTCTCCAATTGATGAACAGCTTTACCATTCTTAAAGGACAAAGTCTGATAAGCTCAAACAAGCTGCTAGAGGATGAAGAAAAACAGAAGATAACAAAACAAAACAACTCCAAGGATAATGTTCCTAACTCAGTAACTTCCATGGAGGATGAAAAAAAATCTGAGGGAGTGTCCAGGATCTCAGTGTGGAATTTACAAATATAAATGTAGATGGGCTAGTAGGGCTACTGCAAAAATTATTGCTTAGCATAGAGGTTTCTGAATGTTGCACTCTACAAGCACAGGCGACCCTTTTATGTGAGTCACAGAGATCAAAAACAGGAAACCAATTTATGGGGTACACTGGTCCTAAAGCAAATCTGAACTCTCCCAAGAACTCAACATAACTAAAAACTGAGACTGTTGTAGTTCAGCCATAAAGATCTAACTCACTAGAAAAGACAACAATGCTTGGCAAGGAAGAAAGCAGTAGGAAAAGAGGAAAACTGCAATTATGGATGGATAAGCATAATCAACATCATTATTATATTTATTTATACCCTGCTTTATCTCCCTCAAACAGGACTCAAAGTGGCTTAACACAAAAATGTTAGCACAGCATTTAAAATATACAAATATACAAATCTACAAACAGAATTAAATATAAGCAGTATTAAAAGATTCACAGATAGAACCACTCAAACCTATTTTATGAATATTCAAAGCTAAAACCACAGCATCCCCGAATTGATCTTTAAAACCATCATCTTTAAAAGCCTGCCTGAACAGAAAGGTTTTAGCCTGCTGTCAGAAGGACAGCAGGGAGGGGGCCATTCTGGCTTCCCTGGGCAGGGAGTTCCAGAGTCACGAGGCATCCACCGAGAAGGAAGGCCCACTCTCTTGTTCCCACCAATCAAGCTTGGGAAGGAGGTGGGACAGAGAGATGGGCCTCTCCTGAAGATCTCAGAGCCCAGGTAGGTTCGTACAAGAGGATGTGGTCGGCCAAATAGCCTGAACCTGAACTGTCTAGGACTTTAAAGGTCATAACCAGCACTTTGAATTGTGCCTGGAACAAGACGGGCAGCCAGTGGAGCTGCTGCAGGAGGGAGGTTGTTTGCTCCCTGTAATCAGCCCCAGTTAGGAACCTGGTTGCAGCTGTTTGGACCAGCTGACGTTTCTGAGTATCAAGGAAGTTATAGCACTGAGTCTGCAGGGCCTGAGCAGGGCTGTTGAAGATAAGGCGGCCGGGGGGAAGGGGGTAGAAGTCTCTCATGTATAGGGTTGCCATAAGTTGAAATCAACTTGATTGCAATTAACAACATTGAAATTTTGGTCTGATTCAAATGACTTCTTTTGAAGGTCTTTAACCATTCAGTATTTCTTATTTCAATTTAATCTGAGGCTCTGTGAATGTTACCATACTTCAATTAAAATGTAATTGGACATATAGAAACCAGGTACATGATATGGTCTGTAGGTCACCTGGTGGATTTATGTGCTCTGGTGTAGACAGCGGGAATTATGCAGCTCTTAAGGAAGGCCGTTGTAGCGCTCATCCCCCCCCCCCCCCTCCACAGCTTGCCTAACCCCGATTTGTTTAAAAACTGTCTTTAGGTTACCATGGTTGTGAGCTTAATTATTGCTTTGGAGGACACCCAACAAACAGAAACATACAACTCTAAAAGTGACCTAAGTGATTGGAAGATCACTGTCAGTCACAGAAAATAGTGAGTACTTGCACACAATGTATCCTGTGTACACTGGTGTTAAAAGTAGCCCTTTGCCTGTGTCCTCTGTTGCTCCAAGGCAACCATAATCAAGTCTGTCATAAAGAATTCAATTTCATATTTCTTTCTTTTCTAATTTTGTTTGCTGGAATCACTCGCCCACTTCTGTGTCTACTGACCACACCTGACCTTGCTACTTGGCTAACAGTTTGTTTCTGTATTTCCTAATAGGTCATCATTATCCTTGGATTATTGTTTTTACACTCCTGGCCCCTTTCCAAGAAGGTCTGAAACTGAAGTTCCTCTCCAAAGGTAATCAGCATTGTCAAAAAAGAAAAAAAAATACCCAGCTACTTCCTTGTTTTGAAGACAATCAGAACTAATTTGGTCTCAAGAAAAGATGTTTTCTTCACACATCTGTTTCAAGAATTAGGGTTGTGCATGGCTGAAGTTTACACAAGTAACCTAAGAGACTATTAGCTCACTGCTGAAATATTATTTCATTGCTGTATGGCTATTTAGTATGGCAACATCTTATTCCACTGATTTAACACATAATTGCTTAAAAACATGAAAAAAAACGAAGACAGGTTTTTTTTCTTTTTGAGAACAGAAATAATGTTTCAGCCAGTAAGAAATTACAAAACTTCATGTGGCCAGGAGAAATCAAATTGGGATTGATGAACAGTGGTGGATGAACACCGGGAAAAGGAAATAAAGCACAGAAAGACAAAAAACAGTTGGGTGACAAAAAGATATGGCATAGTGATGGAGAATATAAATGTGAGAAGGGAACAATGGACTAGAGCAAAGCAAGTAGAGAGTCAAAAAAGGTGGACATAGAATCCAATCAGCCCAAAGTAGGCTGTTATAGGAACATGCATACTGCAAAAGACAAATATGGGTTTTTTTTCTAGGGGGAACTTATTCACAGCGTTTCCCTCCCTAATAATTATAGATGGCAATTTATTCCTGATATAAACAAGAGATCTGCATACACATATAAATGCAAATAGCTAAATAAATATCCAAAATCAATGGTGGCATTACGGCAACTTGATACCTATAATGACCACAGGATAGCCTCAGATAGCATATTTGGCAGAAATCTTAAAAAACTGTTATAGGTATAAAGGAGGGGTGCTTTTGGAAATAAAATGAACACTTTTATTTTAATGCACAACACTTTTAATAGCCCTGCTACTGTAAAGGACCATATTAAGAACTGGCGCAGCTGGTGTAATTTTCCATTCTACTGTTTGAATCAAACCAAACGAAAATCTTCCCCCTTCTTATCTTTACACGAATTACCCAAACACTGAAGCATTTTACACTTTTAGGGGCTTTTGCTCTAATTGAATGTAGCAAAAATAAAAACATTTACTTATAATAAGAAATCTATACCAGTTATTATCAGTTACAATATGCACCGAGATCAGTCCAAATCATACAGGATTTGGACTATGAAACAACAGAAAGGGCCTCACTGAAAATGGTGACTTGCTCCACTGCCACCTGCAAAAAGCATGCCATCAGCCTCCTTCTCCTGCAATTTAAACAACCTCTGCCTTGACCCTCAGAAACCAGATACACAGGAGCAGACCTTCCACAGGAACTGAAAGCTTTACACTAGAGACACAGCACTAAGCTGTTCATTGCCTAAGTTATCTGCCCCAAACATTTGCAGTCACATTCCAGAGATGTTTTCCTTGCCCTGGAATGGCTGTAAATGTGCTTTCCTGTAGAATTCCTTCCACAAAAGCGGGATGAAGTGTGCTTGATAACACAAGCAATCCTTAGTTCCTCACTCCTCTGTCTCATTCCTACAAATCTCTGTGCAGATTTGAATTGAATTAATGGCATATCTGAGTAGGCTGGAGAGTCAAAACTTGAAAGAGCAAACAGATGCAGAGAAACAGTGAAATGCCAGTTTTAAGGATACATTCATAGTAAGTGTGTGTGCTTTACAAGGCAAGGTTATATTTAATTACTTGGGCTGTTTATATTTGAGGGGTTCATTAAACAAAGTAGAGCAACCCCCTTTCCTCGAATTCTCACATTTTCTCTCATACTAATAACAAACATATAGGCATATGAAGACGATAAAAAGGAGGGAAATCATTCTGTACAACAAGACAATAACATGTTTCTTTTTGCTAACTTGAGTTATAAGTCTGTAAACTTTGAATCTTTTATTTCTTCCTGTAGTTTCTAGAACTGACAACTACTGTTTAAGGAAAGGGAGAATGGGTTCAGAGGAGAAAAATGAAAAGTAAAACTAAATTGCAGCATCTTTTTATCACTTGGTTTAAAAGAAGCTTAAATGCCTGTCTGTTGATAGAAATTTTAAAGACACTCCCCAGGGACTAAAAGTATGCAAATACAGAGTGTACAGAGGCGCAAACACATACATCTTTACCTTTGTATTACACTGGCATTTTATTATTTAATTAAAATACTCTTATTTTTCTAGCGCACACAAGCATCCCTTGAGACGGTTTTGCTGTTAGCCTGCTGGCCTTGACTTCCAGCCAAAAACAATTCAGAAACAAAAAGGGACAACAAATCATATTTTCACAGACATTTTTATCCCTCAATGCAACCCTGTTTTCACACAACATCATACAGAGTCTATGAAAACTATAATTTATTGCAATAGCCATCCAAATCCAGGGTCTTACACATGCTCGGTTGGTGCTCCCCTGCCACAACTGGTACAATTCCTTATGATGAACCATTATGCAAGAACTGTCATGCCGGAATACTAAATACACTGTTCTCAAACAGGCTGATCAATAACTTACAAAAGGGATACTAGATGAAGAACCTATCTTCAAATTTAAGAAACATATTCAGGGGCAGCTTTGTTATACAATCAACCAATCTACTGACTAATGGGAATCTATATGTAACTTGAAAAATGTACACATTTTTAGATATCATTTCATTTTTGTTAAAGATCTCTTTATAACCATCTAGGACATCTCAGTGAAGAACAATGAAATCATATAGTATATAAACAAAAACATAAACAAAAGAACATATACGTTCCAATATTATAAGCTAGTATTTACCTGGTGGCAACCCTGTAGGTTTGAGTCTCGCCCGTACGATGAATAGGATCCCCTTTCCGTTTTGCCTGTTTAAAAATAAAAGAGAAAGAAATTTATGCTATTCGACATATAGTTTTTCAAATAATACATTGATTAATCAGTTAAAGTAAACGTGAGGCCAATATTTATTTTGATTACACTTGATAACACTTATCTTAAGGGCAATTTCGTATGATAATGAAAAGTCCTCTTTCCTGAATGGAATTGTTACACATAACATGTGTTCCTCCTTTAGTATCTTAATTCTATCACTATAGCAGAAAACCAAACTAAGGGATTCCTTCATGGAGATGAATTCCTGCCAATGCATAGGTTTCATCACTATATTCTAGATCACATTCATCTGTATTGCTTCCCCAATGGAGCACACGGGGGAGCACGAAGGAGAGAAAAAAGAGTTACGCTTCAAGTACTAAAGAAGAAATCCAATGCCGGGTGCTCACAGCTGCTTTTAACTTAAAAACAAAAAGGAAGGACAGTATCTTACAGATTTCTCACCAACTTAAAGTTTGTCCCTTTAGTAAACTTGACAAGAGGCTAAATGGTATACTATGCTTGCATTACTGCCATTAATTTTAATTGGACTTGGGCTGCCCAACACATCTTAATTGTTTGGTGTGATAGCAAATAACATACATTTTCTGTTCTCATTCCAAATATTACACGTTTCCAAAAACTCTTAGAAGAAACAAGCAGTGATTTTCTTTTCTTTTCACAATTCCCTTTCTTTTAATTTCCTTCCCTAGTTCTAAAAAGGAAATTTATTTTTATAAATACAGCAGGAGGGTTATCGTGTCATGACCAGACCATAATAATTCTAATTGATTACACTGAAATCACAAGTGAAGGTCAAAGGTAATCAATCAGAAGCTCTCCAGATGGTGAATTTAGCAAAACAACCTTTCACAAGACTGATTCTTTACTTTTCGTTCCCAGTTTAACTCCCAAGTGATCTCAACAGTTATACTTAAGAAAGAAAATTCTGAATCAAAATATGTCACTCCCTACCAACAGTTCAGCTATATGAGAGCTGCAAATGGTTGTGAGATTCTGTGCCAGTTCTAAATACCTAATTTGATTTCTTTGCATGCTTCTCTGCTTTGCTTTAAACATCAAGTACACATTATGTAGTCAGACACATGATTATACTTGATAGGGTTTCACTACAGTCCTACTCAAAAGTGCAAGAGCTAGTTAAATCGACCAGAGATGAAGGGAGCATGCTCTCCTCCCCTCATTATTGTTTTGGTTGTGCAAAAAGCAATGGTTTTGAAAAAGAGAGCCTTTTATGTGTGAATGGTCTCCATACACACCACAACCTTAGAAAATCTAAGTTGTAGCTGATACGGAAATTATTTCTGGGTAAAAAAGGCCCCGTTCTTCAGAAGTACTGCTTTGCCTTTTTACATAATCCAAGTGAGGATGGAGGAATCATCCTTCCTTCCTCATTTTCACATTTGCCTGTTTGTTTTCATAGAGCTTATAGCTGTTGTTGCTTCAGTAAAAAAAAAAAAGGTAGAGCTTTAGTTTGTAAATGTAAAGGTTGTCTTGTCATCAATAAATCACAAGGGAATTTGATGAAAAACAATCAAGAATCCCTATTCTACTAGCAAAACAAAGGGAGTTTCTTTCTGAGAGATGGTATGAAAACCACACAAGTGATTATGGCTATGCCGAAAGAGTGACAGATTAAAACGAAGTGAGTCAGGGCACATTTGGAATTCATTAGTACATAAGATCATAGGAGATATAACAATTTAGTAGAAAAAGAACCTGCAATACTGTTAGTGATTCAACATCTACCACATTTGATATATATAGGATTCACCTGCTGGTGCACTACAAGGATGACACTTGCTGGTGAAGATGTAAAGTCATGCAAGGTACAGTCAAAAGCACATAATATATCACAATAACTGGCTAGATGTAGTACAGTATGATATCCCTGCTTATTTATTAGCAGTAAAAACACACAAAATGTGTAGACATATATTTAATGAATATTATTTGATATGTGAACATTATGTTTACTCTCATAAAAACACAAGTGATATGAAATAAAATCCCTACTTTGTCAATTTAAAACACTGATGTAGTTTAGTAAAATAGTCACTTTTTCTTAAGATAGTGCGACAATGATGAAGTTAAGTTGAAATTCTCATTTTTACTTATAATACTTATAAGGTACTGCTAGAAATTTAGCCAAGGAGAGCTGGATCTTCATAGAAAGAACATCCATGTTACATAACGTTATTGTAAAAAATAACCTGCATGTTCAAAAATATGTGTATCATATCACTTTCATATTCAATTATAAATTTATTCTACAAGCTCCTAAAATGGTGTTTAGAGATGTTAATTTTCTATTTCATTAAGCTTAATTCTTCATCTTCAAGCATAAATAATGCAAGTTTCACATGTGTTATTACAATCTTATTAAGTTTGCCACTTTCCTAGAATAAGCTCTCCAAAGATGCGACTCAATGATTGATAAAATATTACCAGAAAAACTCAACTCTTACAATTGATTTTTTCAATCAACTTTGACGTTTGGCAGAAAACAGAACTAAATAATAGAGGTGTGCAAAATTCCGGATGTCGTTTCAGATTTCGGAAAATTTTGGCGATTTGGAGGGACAAACTGCTGAAATACGAAGTGGGAAGGAATCCTTTGAAGCATTTACGAATTGAAACACTAGCCTCTGAATCTTTCAGATAAATTCAGACAAGATTTGTTGATTCAGACATTCCCCCCCTAAGAAACATATATTCCATTGCCCCTGGATGGAAGGGGGCGGGGAGGGGGGGCTGGTTGATGTGATTGACAAGGGTAGCTGCATGCTGTTTCTTCCCCTTGTCAGCCAATCAGAAGAAGAAAGCCATTCACATGGCTTTCTGCAAAGCTGATCTATATATAGCCGTGTACAGCTCCTCCATTTTCTGTGGTGGATAGTGTGGAATTTGAAGAGAGAACGAACGTGTCTTTAGCTATGTTCAGTTTATCTGCCTGTCTGATTCTTAAAACATATAGGAGCACTACTCAAGCTAGTAGCTACCAGCTAGCTTAGCTTTTTGAGATTTTTTCTTTGTGTCCCTTTATCGACATCATCTTCCTGTCTGTTGAAATTGTCCAAATTTTAATTTCTAAATTCTGCTAGGGAGGTCTGAAAATTTGCAGGAATTATGCCCTACTCATATTCTGTCATTATGAAAAAAATCAAGGGGATACCTCTTCTGGATTTTTAAAAGAAATTTTATTTGTAATTTTTTAAAAAAATCCTAAAAATCAGAGGATAACCAAAACATTTTGAAACTTGGCAGGCTTACAGTTGTAAATGTGGCCTACAAGTGTGGCAAGTTTCATCCCAAAGGCCCAATTGTTTTCAAGCCTCTGAGGCTGAGAGTATGACTCCCTGTTGGGTTCTCCCAAAGGGCTTAAATTGGAAAAAAGATCCTAGAAATTAGTGGATGAGCAGATTTTTATGAAATTTGCAGGAATTATGCCCTTCTCATGTTCTGTCACTGTGGAGAGATTAAAGAGGATATCTCTTGGTTTTTTAAAAGACATTTTATTTGTAGAAACTTTAAAAAATCCTAAAAATCAGTGGATGATCACTGTGCTGAAACTAGGCAGGTTTACAGTCGTAAATGTGGTCTACAGCATGGCAAGTTTATCCTGATAGTCATAACAATGACAGAAAAATAAACCTCACAAGCTTCACCACTGGTGCAAAAGAACTGAATCTTACCCAAACAATAACAAAACTCCGGATTTTGAATTACAAATTGAAATGTGCCCCCTCTGCATCTTCCAGAAATGAAATGGGGGGGGGGGGCTGAAACCGATTTGTGCAATTTGGCATACCTCTACTAAATACTCCAGAATCAATTTGTTTACATACCAAAAGAACTGATATTTACTAAACATGCCCATATATTTCTGCTAACTCACGTAAGAGATTATAAAAGGTAGTAATTCCTATTAAACAATAATGATAATGAAGTAAAAATACTGAGGTCAACGCATAGACTGGAAATTATTGCAGAAAATAAAATTAATAGAGAAATTATTTTGAAATTGTGGCCAGCAATGAAACACAAAACAAGGAAAAGTCCTGAGCAGAATGCAAGTGCTATAGCTTTTTCTTCAGGTCACACCAGTAAGGCCAATTTTCTATTATCTTAATGGAAATAATAAATTTTATCAAGAGAATGGGAAAAATAAAGTCAACATACCCAACCTATCACACAAAGAGACCAGCAAATGGTTCTTATTTGTTGAACATTAATACCTGTCTTCCCTCCTATTCCTCCTTACTATCAGATCAGATACGCAACTGCCACATTTTAATTTCAGTTGTTAAAAAATATTTATCCAGATACAAAAATAAAATGCTTTGCAAATTACAAGTTGTCAGGGTTAAAAATCTACTTCTATTTGTGTGGGGGAGGAGAAGAGAACAGCACAGACATGAATCATTCTCAGTAATTTGAGTGTTTCCATGACATCAATGGGCATTCGTCCAGGACTCTGTCGAAGCTTGTGAGGTACCAAAGAGACACAGCAACCAGCAGGAGATTGACTTTTTTTTAGGATTATGCTTCTTGTAAAGATTTCATCTATAGTATCCACTTTTAACACCCAAAAGATAGCTCTGGAGATCATGAGTGAACACATATCATCCTGATAGTGTAAGCCTTCAACGTTTATTGCATCTTTATTTTTATTCCCAGATCCAACCAAAAATCTGTCTTTCGTTCAATTTAAAAACAAAATAACATTTTTTAAAAAAACATTTAAAGATGTTTGCATATGTGTGCGTGTTTCTCTATATTCCCTACCAATTGTTGTTATGAAACTAACAGACTTTTTAATAAGGGCATTTCATTTGTGAAGCAAAAAATTCCTTTATAAAAAAAACCCATCCATTTAAAATTAGCTACACTCTTTATGTTGATTTTCTGCTTAAAATTCACTGGCACATTTGTTTCAGATAATAAAATTTGAAAGAGTGTTGATAATATGCTAGAGTAGGCTCTTTAAGTAACTATTTGTGTGCATGATTTTTTAAAAAGCTCACCCAGAATTTCTACACTTATGTTACAATATACATCATTCTCAGGTGCTGCTCAAACCCAGCAGTCTGGGATGTGTATTTCTTAACTGGGTTGATATGAATGATTGTTTATTTTTAAAGAGACTGTGGGAGGGAGCTCTGTTTTTTTAAAAAAAAAAAATGATGATTTTTTTCTACAGCAATGTAGAAACTCGACGCATTCACTGCGGAATTTTCGAGACAACCCTCCAGTACTAGAATGCGGCAGCCGCTGCGGATATTTTTTGGCACAAAGACAATGGTGGCAGTGCCAAGCCCCATGGCTACAACTACTCAAAAGAGGCATAAGGGTAGCATTAATCGCTCAGGTCTTTCACTGTGTGGAATACTGCTCTCCATTAAAAAAAAACTCATTATTATTTTTATTTTCTGTAAGCATAGGAGTGAGATAATAAAATAATGGCCAATGACATATATTGTTAATATTCAATTGTTTTCCCCAGTAGGAGGACCAATATCATACAAACAGATAACGTGAAACTTCTATCTTTTTATTACCACAAACGGATAATCAAATCAGAGTTTCACCAGAGAACTGGCCACAGCACTGGCAAATTTAAACACAAGACATGTCCTTCGGCATGATTCAAAGGAAATATATTATTAATACTAATACCTTTCCAAATTAAATGAGAGGACAGAATGCATGCCAGCCAAAATATATGCACAGAAAAGGTTCTTTTCCAAGACATAATTCACATCCATACATGCAATAAGCACACCAAAAAATGGGAAAAGAAAAAGGAAGCTTATTGAAATTGAACTCAATTGATTGCTTACTTCGCATTTGCAAGCATTTGAGATTTACAGTATAAAAAAACAGAAAGGAAAAAGGAAGCAGTATAGGATTTCCAATCACTCAATGAAGAAGCCAGTTGTTTCTCCATGGTGTGCTTTGGAAAATTAATCAAATTAAGTAGAAAATTTAAGCAACTAGCAAAGGATAAATGCAAGTCATCTAACTCTCACACATAATGTTTTCCCTTTGCTCTGAAAGATAGGGCACCTTGTCTTTACTCTGTCATGGAAAATAATGTGTACAGGGCATCTCTTCTCTGACTGTTGAGGGAAATGGAAGAAGTGCTATTGTTGTGAGGGATTTGGCTACAGCATGCTCATGTTGATCTTACATCTTAAATTCTGTGAGAGTTGAGCACAAGCTGCAAAATCCAGATACAATTATAAATGATCTGAAATGCAGAGTTTGCTGCATCAGTTTGGCTTCAAAACTGACCTTGATGGTCAACAAACATTTGATGTGACTTCTCCATTTTAGAATATCTATCTCAGCATAAATTTTAACCCATATAGGAAAATGACAGGAAACAAAGGGTGCATCCAGACTGTCAAATTAATGCAATTCAACACTTGTTTAATTGCCATTACTCAATCATATGGAATCATGGGAGATTTTTTGTTTGGTGAAAAATCAGCACTCTTTGACCAAGAAGGCTAAAGACCTTGTAAAATTCCAACTCCCAAATTCCACGGTAAGAAGAAAACACAGTTAGTGGTAACAAACTGCATTAATTCACCAGTATAGATAGATGCACTCAAAATTACAGTTACTGTTCAACATCAACTCTCCTCTTCTGAAATCTTGAGTTGGTTGTGATGGTGTTCATGGGCAACTTGTGAGTTGAGACAATTTTGATCGCATATACTGCCTCTCTAGCAATTTCATTTTTGAAAGCAACTAGCAATTACAGGGTTCAAATAAAAATAAGGGAAAATGTATACAGCTGGCTATATGATAGCTGGAATTTTTCAGAATGCCTGTTGCCAATACAGATACTACAGAAGTGAGGAGTACATTGCCCTCATTTTACTGATTGTTTGTTTGAATTGGTTACTTCCAGAAATCTAAAACATTTGGAGGATGACCACAACATTCTCTGCATTGTCTCACATAAATATACCCATAATATAGTTATCATACCCAATTCTGGATGGAAACAATTTATGTATGATGCCATAAGCCTGTATCATGAAGTGATTACTTTTTTTTACTCAAAAATGCTTTTAATACTTTCAATTTCATTTATAACTGAAATAAAATAATTTCAAAACCTTTCAGCTAAAAAAATCCCCACCAAAACAAATATACTGACCTGTAACAAAAATTAGTAAGCATATGAAGTGATTACTGTTAGAGATATATAACTATAGATATATGAACATAGCACTGTCATATGTGAATTTCACTAGAGTACAGTTCTAATTCGGCTCCATGTAACAGTTTTGGAGTACAGAACAGACACATCTGTATTACAACTTCTTTCTTCTTCGTCTTAATTATCATACACGCAGAGCATCCTTTATGTGAAAAACTGAAATATGAAATACTCCAAATTGTCCACATGGGTGCCTGAGATAATGATACCTTTGTGTTTTCATGTACAAGATTACTAAAGGTATTGTATATAAATATACCTTTAGGCGGATTGAATAAGGTGTATATGAAACATAAATGAATTATATATTTATACTTGGGCTCCTTCTCCAAGATATAAAGTACAAGCATTCCAAAATCAGGAAAAAAATGAAATTCAAACTACTTCTGGTCCCAAGTATTCTGGAAAAGTGATACTCAAGCTATATTTTATTTAAATCAAGCAAGAGACGTAATTTAAAAAAAATCAAAATTTAAAAATACTTCTTATAATACTAATATAAATTTAATAACTTCTATAAGTATGCTCAATCCTAAATACTTTTTCCTAACCTAAAATGTGACAATCCAATCCAAATATAAATATGATTCATCATCAATACTTCACTTAAGCACTCTTAAACACTTGAATTTCAAAATATTGGAGTGAGCAGGCACCTTTGTAATCTTTTAGGTTATTTTATTAATATAAACAAAGGGGTACACACACACACACACACACCTCTTGGAAGTGGACATAGTGTCTAGATATATAACTTATCATAAACCTTACATTGTAGACAAGGAATTGTATACAAAAATCATACATCTTTTTAATCATTACACAGAAGGTAGTAACACAAAATTAGTGTATATACTCAATAATACATTGATCTCATGTATAAGTCAAGGACATGCTTGGTGGCCAAAATACTAGATTGTGATGAGACCTGTGGATAAGTCAAGGGTCATTCCGTAAAGAGGGGAAAGCACCAATGCCGACTAAAGGACCAGGTGCTCCTGACTGCTGCCACCATTTCCCTGCCCAGTCATTCAAAAAGACGGAAGCAGCATCATGGCAGATAGAATAAGTTGCTTCTTTTAGGTTCTCCCAGGACAGACTAAGCTCTCGGCTTTTGCTACTCTACTCAGAGAAGGGGTTGTTTTTTAAAAAAATGAAAATTAAAGTGCAGAATTAACCTGTTAATAATTCAACCCAGGGTTTGAGGTTTGATTTTTTTTAGAATAGAAATTAAAATGTTGTATATAGTAACCATAACAGAATAATCTATTGAGGAATTCTATATATTATCTCTCATACCTCAGAGAAGCATCCACAGAAAAAGTCATCTGAGGCCCCTTCTACACTGCCATATAATTCAGATTATCAAAGCAGATAATCCCCATTTTCTGCTTTGAACTGGATTATATGAGTCTACATTGCCATATAATACAATTCAAATCAAGTAATCTTATATGACAGTGTAATTTTATATGACAATGTAGATGGGGCCTGAGATACATAGCTCTAGTGTTTAATATTGTGAGAAGGTTCTCTCTCCCTCTCTGTTACTACAATTTTACTAGCAAGGAACAGCATCAGCAATAAAAAGTGATTTTACTGGGATCCTGTCATACACAGACCTGCCTTTGTAACTCTGGAGATAGCTTTTATACTACAGTCCCTCTTTAGTCATTCCTCCAAATATCAGGAGAGATTGTAAACTAGCCTTCTATTACTAGTCTATGGGAAATGGGTTTTACTGGTCTTCTCTCCAGCCAATTGGAAATGTATTTACTCATTTTGTGTTCAAGTTCAGTAAGTATCCAATTATCTGAGAGTGTAACTGATCTCTTGCTGTTCTGTCTAGCTGACATCAAATGATAGTATCATGTCTGAGTCAGCATTATTAAAACTATTCTTGCAATGCAATGCATCATTATTATTTTTCTTCTATGATCTGCCCCCTATTTTCTAACTACACTGCCTATTTACCATTTTATCCATCAGAATTTTCTTTGATCTATTTCTTAGCATCTCCTTTGCTTTCAATCAAGTGGCTAAATGGCCAGAACCAGATAGGAAACCTGCCATATTATTTTTTTTTTTTTAAAAAAAAATCCTATGAAGACTCTAGTTGTGCTTATTTTTTTTTTCATAATTGTCAACATACAAGTTTCAGAGATTTACATTTTGGAAATATACACAAAATATTGGTTACAGCCTATACAAACCCTAGCCTTGACCTTCTGCACGATATTTTACTGATATTGGTGGAGACCTTGTTCAGCATCAGTGTGAAACTTCATCAACTCCATCTATGTAAATGACCAGAACAGTAAGGTATTCCAGTGGTTGCTATTTTGGTATTAAGTAATAAGGAGAGCTGTGCTGACACCCTGAGCAACCTTTCAGCTGATCCACTGCACAGCTATTTGCAAATGGGGAGCTATCTTCAAAGGAGATATTGAACATCTCCTTTCACAAACTTATAAAGTCTGCAACCACAAATTATAACAGCATTTTAATCCAACAATAATCCTTTTTTTCTGGGGTTGTTGTGTGTTTTCCATGTTCCATGTATGGCCATGTTCCAGAAGTATTCTCTCTTGATGTTTCGCCCACATCTATGGCGGGCATCCTCAGAGGTTGTGAGGTATGGAGAAACTAAGCAAGGGAAGTTTATATATCTGTGGAAGGTCCAGGGTGGGGAAAAGAACTTTTGTCTGTTGGAGGCCAGTGTGAACGTTGTAATTAATCACCTTGATTAGCATCCTTTTTTCTGCCAGGTGATTATGAAAAAATGTGATATTAGACATATATGCAAGAATTGTTTAATTCTAAATTACTCCCTTCAGTCATCATCCAAAGAACACTCATATAAGCAATCATCCATTCTTTCCTTGTTTTCTATACCTATAGCATGTCATTACACTTAAACCAAGAATTCTTTATTTAGTAATAAATAGAATTTCCCTCCAAAACATGCTCTGGAAACATTATCTGAAGCAGGTTTTCAAACTAGGATATATAAGCATAGTTTAGCAAATTCTGAAAACACAAGTGCTAAAGCCAATGCTAAAGACAAAAATGGGGAAATGAAAACTGTATACATACAAGAGGAAACTGTATACATAATCTCCAAAAGGTGGTTTAGAAATTAGGTTTTGTGACATTCAAAAAAGGCCATTGCATTAACATTCTAAATCACTTGGGCAGTAAAATAACTTAGAGCAGCTAAAAAAAAAACACAGAGATGTAGCAAAACACTGAAGGTTGTTGTTTTCAAAATGTGAAAGACTAGCATATACATTGACAAGCAGTGAAGATTGATTGTTCCCTAAGAAACATTACACTGCAAATGCAATGTGCTATTACATCAGAAAATTGTTCTGGTTAATAGAGCCATTAAAAAAGAAAGAAAATGAAAACCATGGAGCCACATTTAATGTAAAGGTGCTTCCAGATGGACAGTTTTTTAAATGTCAGCCTGATTCAGTGTGTCTGACAGCTACAAAGCACCCAGGTACCGCATTCATTCTTGTTCTTGTTACTTCAAATAATGTGAATGGGGCTACAACATGACAAGTATGTGTGGCAGAAGTTTTAGTCCTAGTTCCATATTGCTGCTTATACACAAAATCAACCACACTGGTTATATAGCTACTGCTTGAACAACAACTACAGTGAAGTTGCTGGGCTAAATTTCTGGTAGTATATATGAGCTCCTAGCAGCACAAAACTTGTCTATTATTTTCAATGAAGTGGTTAATTTGTACGTGTAATTCTCAACTATTATCCAATGACAGTTTCTTCCAACATGAAATGTGCCCAAATTGCTGTTTTAGGACATTGCTGTTGGTAAATGTCTAGAAGACAGAGAAGTTGTTTCACATATTAATGGGCTTAGAATCACAAGATGTGTAAGATATGATAAACAGGCTGGGTCAGATATAAGGGATTGCACAGGCTGAATCAATGTACTTCTGACTGAGAAAAATGAAGGCATCACCTAGTCACAGAGTAATTGACCAATTTAGGATACCTTTTAAAGGTATGTCAAAACGCAAAACGCAATTTCCAGACAGTTGAAATGTATTCTTGAAGACTCAAGGATCTTGTGCATTACAGAACTCAAGGGCCAGCAAGATGCAATGGTTTGAGTGTTGGGCTATAACTCTGGAGATCAGGGTTTGAATCCATACTTGCCTGTGGAAACCCAAGGGATGGATGTGGGCTAGTCACACACTCTTACCCTCAGAGGAAGGCAATTGCAAATAATTGCAAAGAAAACACTGTGAACAACTGATTCATTTTAGACTTGCTGTAAATCTGAAATGACTTGAGGGCACCTAACAACAAATTCTAGGCAGACATTCAAAGATATGAACTAACATAAGATCTAAGCATTAATTGCTTGAACATTGTTTCCATATATCTATAGTAACAATGAAGAAGAGCTGAAAAACAATGCATGCAAGCTCATAATTGAATCACTAGACATTCATACATAAGAGATGTTGTGTCTATGGAGGGCTTGCTTCTAACTATGTGGTATTAATGAAGGGACTACTACTCTCAACAGTTGTAAATGAATATGCATTGTCTCAGACACAGAGTACTTTAGAGGATTATGGCCTTACACTACATACGAACAATATCAATTTTTAGAAAACATATTCTTAATCTGTCAGGACAAAAAATTGTACTACTGTAAATGCAGAACTGAGAACAATACGCAGCAACATGGTCCTATAATTCACTCAAAGTTCAAAGAAGAAAACACGACTGTAGCTATCAAAAGATTTTTCAAACAATTATATCCACAGGCTAAAGAAATGTTATTTCTTCTAAACTATATTTCTACATTTTCTCAGTAACCGTATATTCTCTTCTAAACAATTTGAGATTACTTACTTTCACTCCTTAAGAACTGTTTACTTCAACCCTAGTCTTAAAGAAGTTACAGAAGAGCTAAAACTCTTGCAAATCTAAGCAAAAGTCTCACTTAAATCTGAAATGCTCCTTATATAACTCTGGGTAGATATGCATGTGCATATATATGTCATTTTAATGAATCCCTATCAAATTGAGGATTGCTAATCCTGCAAAAAAAAAAAAGCTAAGTGCTGAAGAGTCCCTTAAAATCCTAAAAATTAAACACAAAATGTTAAAACTAGGCTATCAGTAAGCTCCTTTATATCCCACTAAAAGCAATGAACCCCTAGAACCAATGAGCCAGGTCTCATTTGTGACTAACACAATTGCAGAATGATTATAAAACATAAGTTTCATTTAAACTCAGTATGATTAAGCAGAGGCCAAACAAATTACTCAGTATAAGAAGTTTGCTTTTTATCTTTGGAATATGAAGCAGCATTCAACAGAGAAAAGAAACCCCTGATGATTTTAGACCTTCAGGATTTCTTTGTTAAAAGCAATAGGTTGGATACAAGTTAAGACACAAACAATAGGGCAGGCAGAAATTGACTTGCCTGCCTCCTCCACCATTCACAGAAAATGCCTCCACTTCACTTGGGGGAAATCTCGTTTCCAGGAAACGGGAAAAGCTGTGGGAGGAGAAAGCAACAATAGCAAGGACGTCCACCAAATTTGTTGTGCATGCCTAAATCTGGATGTTTTTGGATCCATCTGAAATGTACAGGTGGTTAGGGGTCCACAGAAAAGGTTTTGTTGCTATTTTGACTGAGAAATTTTATTTTAATTGACATCTGGCCATCGTGACAAACATTGTCATCACTGTGGCTCCCTCATACGTGCTGTAATTACCCCCATATTTGACAGCCTGGAGACATTGACATAATACAGTGATGAACTATTTGGCTAAAGCCATCGCAGCCTCAACGGGCACCATTTCTTTCAATCTCAATATGCTTCACACAGGTAAGCTGATTAGTTCAGTTGTACACAAAACAGATGAAATCTAGAAGATAACTATTCTTGACATAATTCCTGTTGAGAATTCCTACCCCAGTTATAGGGCAGACTTCTGTTGGATTTCACTCTAGACCCATGTTAAGTGACTAATAGGGCATCCTAGAACATATGCAAAGCTTCCAAATATTACAGAAGGGGATTGGCAGGATTGGATAATTTGTCCATCAGAAACATTTGTCCTCTCCTTGAAAAAATGATGCTAAAAGAACCTTTTGTAAGTGTAAATGCATACAACAGATCACTAGACTACTAGATGTATAACTATAGCGCTATATCCATACACTTAGCCACAGACTAGCTATGGACAAACTGAAAGAAGAGGGAAGAAGAAGAAATAAATCAAAGAACTATACCTATTAATCTACTGACATCTTTACTGTCATATCTCAGAAAGAAATGAAAATTTCTTTTGGCTTTTGTTTTTGCCTGATGTGGTTCGTTCAAAAGTATGCTATCCGTTTTTGTTTCCTTTCATTCATTCATTCAAATAGCTTTACTGGACACAAAATATTCCAAATGATATCAAAACACAAACTTTTGAATGGACTAACTCACTGGCTTATCATTATTAAAGTCCACTGTGTTTTCTATTTTCACACTATATACCATTTCAAAATCAAACTATACCAATTGCATAAAACATTATCTGATTATGGTATGAGAGTTGTACAGTGGCATATATTTCTTATCACATTTTAAGGAGAAATGTTATTTCACAATTTTCTTTGTATCTATTCAGCATTAAAGACTGATAAGAGTTACATGGAGATTATTTTCACTGAAATGAGTACAGAAATATAGTCTAAATGCATTTCTGGATTTTATAATATGTATCTTTTAGCATCAAGTTAGAAAAACCACCACCATCATAATCACCATTGCTGTTTATACACCATCTTACCCCAAGACTGGAACTCAAAGCAAATCAAAATGATTACAATATAGTTAAAAATACAAAAGGTCAATATTAAAAAGAATTAAAACACCATCATTTATAATGCAATATACAGATATATAAAATTAGACATTTTTTTCTCTCTGTCTACCTGGTGCCTTAAAAAACAACACACACACACACAAACAGAAATTAAATCCTCAAACAAAACAAAAATAACCCCAAAAGAATTAGGTCTAACGTTAAACTGGATAATAATTGAAACTGACAAGAAGTTTTATTTTCACTTGACACAAAAACATTGGGTGGTTCACAATGCTAACAAGGCAGAAACCTCTTGCACAATCTCTCTGGCATCAGGCACTATCAGTATTTGTCTCTGAGGCTGAGCTGGATGGGAGTGGGCAGAGCTGGTGGCCTTCAGCTCTGGTCTAAGCGTTTCACAGTATTTTACTCAAAATATGAAAATCTAAACAGAAATGAGGAGGCATTTATAATGAGGACAGATGTAGTAAAAGCTATCCAAGGTTATGGTGCAAGTCTTACCAAATCATATCAGTAAGATTGGAAAACATATCAACAACAGCATAGTCCAAGTTTTTGCTCCAACTACGAAGGCAGAAAAAAAGAAACTGAAAGGTTATATATTGGATTATAGGATGAAAATGATCAGCCACCAAAACAGGACTTTATGTTAATCATACGTGATTAGACTGCAAAGGCAGGAACTAACAGAAACAAAGTTTGTAAGAACATTTGACTCAAGATCAAGAAATGATGATGGAGAACAACTGAGTCAATATTGTGAGGCCAACACGTTTTTCAAGCAACCAAAGAGGTGACTGTTAACATGGATATCACCTGATGGCCAATAGAGAAATCAAATAAATGACTTAATTTTCCCTGCAAAAACAAGACCAGTAGTACATTGTGGCACAGACCTTGAACTATTCAGGTAAACAATTTGAGTATTACAGTAAAGTTTAAAAAGTACATTAAACTAATCATTGTGCTGAAATACAACTGAAAGAGCATCACTGTAGTATTAAAAGATAATGTTAAAAAAAACCCTGAACCATTAAGCCCAGGAGAATGCTGAAGCCAAGGACATTGTCAGGAAGAAATGCAAAAAGGCACTACCTGCAATTAATAACAAATAATAACAAGCCCACATTCTGAGCTCACCTCAGGAATAGTGCCACTGAAAAATATTGCCTCCAGGTCTAATGGCTGAAATATAACACAGAAAGATACCATGGAGTAGCAAAATCAACAGGGAAACACTCTCCTCTTCTAATATCTGGTGAAGGTGTTCCAAATCAAGGTCTAGGGTGGGACCAGCTACTACTTGGAACAGCCCACGATTGTCACAGAGGCCATGAAATTCTGATAGTGCTATCTCAGTATGGCTGTTAAAATCACCAAGAAACACAAGCCAAGGAGACTCCAACCATCCCAGCTAGTTCAGGAAGAGAGACTGTTGAGCAGCAGAACTGGTGGCATGTCAACATATTATAGTTATTTATATTCCACTTTTCTCCCTAAATGGGACCCAAAATGGCTTACAATATATTAAAACAGTACAAATCAAACAGAAGATATAACAAATAAAACTATCTATTTTATATATATATATATATATATATATATATATATATATATATATATATATTTTAAGCCATTTAAACCAGTGGTTCTCAACCTGTGGGTCCCTAGGTATTTTGGCCTACAACTCCCAGAAATCCCAGTCAATTTACCAGATGTTAGGATTTCTGGGAGTTCAAGGCCAAAACATCTGGGGACCCACAGGTTGAGAACCACTGATTTAAATAGTTACTATTGTTGAGGGAACTTGTCAATTCAAGTAACACACTTCGCTGAGCTCACTGCAAGTTAGACTTCCTGTTATTTCAAGTTAGATTTCTTCATCAAATGCTTGCTTGAACAGGAAAGTCTCCAGTTATTTTTTTAAAAGATATCAGGGAAGGAGCTGTTTTAATTTCCTTGGAGAGGGAGTTCCAGAGGGTCAGGGCACCCACTGAGAAGGCCCTCTTCTCCCATCGCTGCCAAGTGCATTTGTAACAGTGGGGCAGTGAGAGAAGGTCCTCCCTGGAATATCTTAACACTCAGGCAGGTTGGCATGAGGAGATGTGGTCAGATAGGTAAATTGGTCCTGAATAATCCCCATTCTGCCTTGGTCATTAACTTTCAAGAAGATACGTTCAAACCTGGCAAACCCTGAAATAGGATCACTGGATCAAAGTGATTGAATAAAATACTTTGGGAAAGCAACAATCCAGATAATTTGTACCCAAGACCACACAATAGTGTGTGCTTCCAATGAGGGAGAGTTTCTGGTAGACTCTCTGGATAGAGATCAGAGAAATATGCTTGATATGTGTGCATGCCAAGGCTGGGCATGTGAGGAGAGCTCTTAAAGTCTTGGCTGTCCTCCTTTGGCGCTTTTTATGAGCATTTTTACCCCCCTTCAGCACAGTATGAGTTTCATCTAATTGCCCATTGCATACAAGTTGGATTTTCCCCCTCTTCCCCATGCTGTCTCTTGGGGAATGAGGAGTTGTGTCTTTAAATAGGTTTCATTGGCAGGTTTGGGGGAGAAAACAAAAAAAATGTACATCTTCGTGCCATTTGGGTAAAAAGTTGGGCTCTGCAATGGCATCTTTGGTTCTGGGGTCTGAGAGCTTGGAAGGAGCTTGCACTTAAGATGGACATGGATGTTGGCTCTCTTTTTGGGATATAGGCTTTTGGGGGAGACAATTTCCCTAGGCCTGCCTTCTACAATATGACTGTCATGAGTGAGCAGTACCAAAATAGTGGATTGTTCTCAAATTGTTCTCAGACATTGAGATCATCCGGGGAGGCTCTTCTCGCGCTCCCACCACCGTCTCAAGTGCGGCTGGTGGGGATGAGGGAACGAGCCTTCTCGGCAGTGGCCCCCCGGCTCTGGAATGCACTGCCAAAAGAGATCAGGCAATCCCCTACATTATCCAATTTCCGTAAGGAACTGAAGACCTGGTGGTGTCGGCAGGTTTTTGAGTAATTACATTGGACTACCACCGATTTCTGGGCCTGAATATATTGCACAAGATTTCCCTAGCCTAAAATGATGCATTTTAATATATTGGGTTTATGGTTCCCGTCCCCTTGATCTGGTCATGTAAGTATTATTTATTGTTATATTGTATTATTTTACTTTGTTTAATAATGTGTTATTATGTTGTTATGTAATGTTTGTGTTGCTTTTATGACTGTAAACCACCCTGAGTCCTATCCGGGAGATAAGGCGGTATATAAATAAAGTTTTATTATTATTATTATAAAGTCAGGTGTTTCAGACAAAGGGGAGACTGAGGATGTTTTGTCTCAAGTAGACACCAACCTCAGCTAAGACCCCATGCAGGTTGGTCTCCCCCTGTAATACATTTTCCACATGTTAATCTTAAATAGTTAATAGGTCAAATAAAAAAGTCTTTATTTCACCCAGTCTCACTTATCAATATAAATAAGGAGAACAAAAACATTAGGAATTGGTCAGTTGGAGAAACAATGAAATATTTTATAATAAATTCAGAAGGCTTCAAATTATCATTATCCAGCAGAGGGCATCCATGACCTAACAAGATTTGGTTCTTTCTATGTGACCACAGGGATTTATATTGAAAATAGAAGGAAATTTACTATTTCATCAAATAAAAATATGTATATCACTATCACAAGCAAATCTGAATGTATCTCATATAATGCTGATTCTGAATACCAATTCCAGTGGCACTTCTCATCTTCAAGCAAGCTTCCACTGGCAAGCTTTGTCTAATGAAAAGTTCTAAAGGTTTTTCCCAATACGCTTATTTTTCATTTACTTCTACACTATAGCCAAATTAATTTGGGGCTATTTTTTATGTACATAATATATCATTTTTGGATATTAATGGCTTTTGAACATTCAAGGGCTTATAGGAACATGATGAAAAGTTTATATTGTGGCAGTCTAACTTTAATTTTGGTTGGAAACCTCTAATTTTTCCATTATATGGAACTCTCTCTCAAATTTCATTTTTATTCTTCTTCATCCCTTGTTTTCTTGATTTGGTTTAGATTTTAAACCCGGAGAGATGGCAATCTGATCCAACACTGAGCATTAAATGTATATTAAATTGCAATTATGTGCACATGCTCTCAGTCTCACATGTCTACATTCTGATCTAAACTTTCTGTTCACTTGGGAGACACAAACTTATTCAGGCAGTGAGGACAGCTTCCAAATGTGGTCATGGAATCTTGCATGTTAATTCATGCAAGCCCCATTGAAATAAATGGAGATTTTGCAACAGCAGGGATCTGTGGATTGCACCCAAGTCCCACAAAGCAGGCGGCTTAGGTTACATGTAGGTCACAACAAATAATACTCATTGCTTGGCCAATGTGAGCTGCAATCTTGCTGCATAAGTTGAAATGACAAGCTTTTATTATTCCTAAGCACTTGATTTCTGAAACATTTGCACAATCTGTTAAGTCCAGACAAATTTAAATGGTTCTGACATGCAGCCTGCTAGGGTCAGTGACAAGGATAATGCCTCTGTTCGCGGGTAAAATTTTGTGGCATATAGGTCACTGTCTTAAGGGGAATCAACTGTGTGTCTCTTCTTTGCATTTCCACCACAATCTTTCATCCTGCAGCCTGGAGCTGAGAGTGAAATGCAAGAAAGGAGTCGAGTGCTCAAAGCAAAAATCTGCTTCCAGGACAATCCATTATATCTGACAAGTTAAATGTTCCATGGTAGACCATATGGCATCTGAGCAGGGCTGAGGATGGAAGAGGGAAACTCAGCAAATGCATCACAATTAAGGAGTTTGACTACAGACTATATGTTGACATACCAGTACATATATGTGCACATGTGTGTATATGTGTGAGAGAATTAATTAATTTATTCTGTCAGTTTCACTTGTTTACTAGAACATCATTTTATTTCAATGAATGTATGGCCATTATCATTTAGAAGACTAACCTGCACTTACAGGGCTATTTAGTGATAGGCCTTTAGCAATACTAAAACAATTGATATTACTTTATGCTAATATGAAACATGATATAAATTCCTTAATATAGACAACAAAGTGCTTAGGAAAACTTAGGATTATTTGGAGAGAATCTGCTAGATATCTGACCAGTTATACTTAATTATGACACAAAAATCAGCCCAAGCCTTTATTTCCATGCATATTGTCTTTAAATATAATAAGCTTGGAAGTAAATGTGATGATTTCTTGCTAGTATAAGTGTCACTTGCTCTAGAGGAAATGCAATAGTTGTCAAAACTTCCAACAGGAAATTATTAAGGGAGTCAAATTTGACAGGATTGTAATATATTTATTTTCCAATGACAATGAATATTTAATGTCATAGTCAAAAGGGCATTGCTCATAACCACTATGACTCTTATCTTACTGAAATGGCCCCTTAATTTCTGTTTTTGCTGCATAAATAAAATCCTAATATAATTTTACCTACACGTTCAAACTAAAAGTCACTCTTTCTTGTGGGAAGTAGTGATCAACACAAATAATATTTAATCATTTCTTCAATTGCAGCCCATTTTAAATATCTAGTGATTTGTATACTATAGTCCTATTAATTTGTGAGTGTGTGTGCCTTCAAAACATCAGCCAACTTACAGCAACCCCATGAATTTTGTGAGGTTTTCTTAGGCAAGAAATAGTTGGGAGATGCTTTTGCCTTTTCCACCCGCTGAAACATAGCCGGCAGCATCTGGTATTTTTTGGCAGTGTCCCATCCAAGTACTAACCAGACTGACCCTGCTTATCTCTGCTTATCTGGTGTGTTCTTTCAACTAAAAATAGGGTATAACTCATAACATTTTAAAATGGCATAAAACCTAGGATAAACCCAATGAGTTAGTTAGGTGGATGAGTAGCATGCACCTTGATGCCTTATAAAGATGACCTTCAGTGCCAATAAACCTTTTGCCATCCCACCACCGCAATAAGAGACCAGACAACTTTTACTCAAAATGTTACCTGAATTAACTCTTTGTGACTTGCAACATATAACTGAAGGGTCAGGAACCTGGTTGTGTGTATTTAAGCTGAGGTAGTGGCTCTCGCTGACGTACCCCTTGGCTAAACTGGACAAAACACCTGAGTCCCCAGATATAGTCAACTTTAATGTCTCCAGGGTGACCGCTAAGGAAAACATATGAATAATTCTGCCCCAAGTCTAAAGGATTTTATGGAGCCAGAACTCTCCCCGTTTCAAGACCATTTCCATTCACCTTCACCCCCATTACATAAACGCAGGTGAGGGTTTCCATTCCTGGCCCACACTACAAAGGGGTGCCTTAGGTGTACACCAAATGTAAACCTATGGCTGATTTCTGTGGGATGGCCAATTTATAGCCCGCAGCTCCCAATTCACCCTTGCAAACAGTATAGGGTAGGTGACCCCCCCCCCTCTGGGGGGGGGGAATTCCTACCCAGCCTCATTAGGCTATCAATATATTATACTGTTAATAGGCAGAAGGGCACGTTAGCAAAAAGCTCAAAGTCAGCTAGGAGGGGCAAGTTGCTTACTAAGGCAGCCCCTCCTCCTCGTGGTCTGGTCTCCACTCGGTGGGGGTAACAAAAGGCTTCCCTCCACCAGCTGCACTGGCTTGGGAATCAAATTTTGGGACTAATTAAAACAATTTCTGTTATCTTCTTAAATTCTCTGCGAAGGGAAATCACTCAGACCACAGTTAAGCACTCAGAGGAAGGTGGGTTATTTTACAATGAAAAATACTAAGCTGTTCTTTTACTACCTGACATCTCTTGTAGCATCAATTTTTACAAAATAACTAAAATTAACTGTCACGTTTCATATTACATATACAGGGAAGGATCACAGTTAAATGGTAAAGTTTAGGTGGATAGTAAAAACTTTCTAATTTAACCATACTTTAAAACTGTTTGTAATTTTACAAATGGATTTTAGTGTTATTTGAATACTCAGCTCTTTGCACTCTTTTTCAAAGTTTATTCTTTCTTTCTATATCCCATCTTTTAGCCAAAATATGGTATATAAATCAATAGCCTTCGGTTTGGATGTGCATCTGGTTAACCCTTGAGCCTGGATGCCCTAGTTTCTCCATATTGATCACTGAAAGTGAATGTTTCAACTCTCTGTCCTCAATTGGAGATGTTCATGACAATACATGTCTTAGTTACATTACAGTTAGGTTACAGGTTGACTATTGTTATCAAGAAATTGGCCCCCTTCCTAAAAGAATAACTTTAAATAAATCTTTGTAGCAAATTATGGATTTATATATATTTATTATATTGAATCTATACAACTTCTGCAGCAGCAAAATCTCTCAACTCTAATGTGCAAGTCCCCAAAGCCCGAATAGAATACAGATTGTTTCAAAAAATATTAAAATAATTATTTATTAAAGATCAGGATTCCTGGGGGAGGTGAAAGGAAATGCGTGCTTAGGCCTCACCTTACCCTCTTAACAAAAGAATTTCAGTCCCCGCTTGGGAATGACCTGTGTCTGAGGTCCGGAACATGTTTTACCTAATACTGTACATACATATGATTACACTCTAGTTGGGGTTCATGGACATGGGTATATTTTATATCCTATATTTTATTTTAAATTACTAAGATGTCCTGATGGAGATGTCCCGATACAATCCAGTGCATCAAGGAAAATCTTAAATAAAATATATTGTGCATGTTTGGGGAGACTTCTCCAGCATCCAGCTGTGAGATGGGCTCACTCAAAAGGACAATACAAACAGGAAAGGACTAATCTTGTCAACAAAGGCTCTTCATCTCCTAAGGAGATCTAGAGGCTGAGAATAGTCAAACAGCACCTTGATGAAATCTGTATGCCTTCCACTGAACAGTTTGTGTTTGCATAACTTCCTCATTGTCTCTGAGGTGTAATCTTTTCTGTACACTGGACACTATCAATAATTTTATCTTGGACTGTTTGCAAATTGTAAACATTTAGTCAGCTCAACCTTATAAGACTTTTCAAATGTCTCCAGCTTCAAATGGGCAAAATGACAGCTCTCCATTTTTCCTGCCACGAGGGAGATTCCATCCACCTTTGACACTACAGGGATTCCCCAGCCAACGAGAATCTGGACCCAAACATGACCACTTCTCATTAAATTGTGGAGGGCACAGGGACTTTGAATGGCTGTCAAAGGGGATAAAATATCTTCTACTGAACTGCATGGTTATGTCGGATTGCTTTTGAGTGAAGACTCTGTATCAGATATCTTTTCAGGCCCAAAAGCTAATAAATGGATCAATAATCCTGTTTGGTAGGCAGTTTCCTATTTCAGATTTTTTATTAACTGAAAAACAAATTTGAAATAGATTATTATTATTATACTCCAATGACTCTTTAAAGAATTCAGAAAACAACTATTTTGGGCCTTTGGGTTTAGTAGCCCAGGCCACCTAAATGGCAATTAATTGTAGGACTTTATTAACTATTGATAAATTCTATATAACTGTGGATATTAGTTTAACAGATTTAATGCATGGGATATGCTTTTTATCATTTTAGGCAATGTGCATATGTTGTGGCAGCATACTGTAGAAAAACACTCCTTTATATGTGGGAGACAAGTGAATTGTTTATATTTTATTTACTAATAAGACTTCAAACTGTGCTGGAAGACAATGCCTTCTGTAGGAGGCTTACAAGATTAAAATACAATTCCAGTATAACAATAAATAAAACAACAATAACCCATAAGCAACACACACAATTTAATAACTCTCTATAGTATTTTATAATCTAATTTGTGGGAAAGATGAGAAATAATCCTCATATTTTCTTATCTTCCATGTCTGCAAGTGAGGGTTTCCTGGTACAGAAAAAGAAAGAGCAAGTGTGCTTTTTGATATTCAGTGCCCCAGACAAGCAAAATGCTATGAGGTGGTGGCTGAGTTGGACGGTATATAGTGCTTTCCATGCATTTATTTAGTTTTTGAAACCAACTGAGTAGCATTCATGAAAATATGAGCATGACACAATTGCAGATTCATGAACTGAACATTTCTTGAAAGCATTGCAATATAATCCTATGTAGCCTTTTAAAAACAATTTAATAAACAACAGCAGGTATATAAAATATACGATAATAATTTCATATTATGTTTTTGGTAAAAAGGGAACAAATTTTACATTTCAGTTCCTAAATGTAATTTGCAAGGATATATGATGTATAGCAACGTTTCTCAACTTCATGACCTCCTTCATCCAACTTAAGAAGCCTGTAAGAAGGATGCTGCTGCATGAGAATGATGGTATTACAGCATCTTCATACAGTAGCCAATCAGATGCTTAAGAAAGGCCAACAAGGACAATAAGACTTTCAGTAAGAAAGTAAATCCTGCTCCCAACATTGGAGAATCTGGTCTGAAAAGGGCTTGGTAACCATGTTTTATATTAATTATAAAGCTCCCATGAACGTGATAACTACGATGTTAAGAAAATTTAGATACCGTATTTCCCCGAAAATAAGACAGTGTCTTTTATTATTTTTTACTCCCAAAGATGCACTAGGTCTTATTTTCAGGGGATGTCTTATTTTTCCATAAAGAAGAATTCACATTTATTGTTGAACAAAAAATTGAACATTTATTCTATACTGTATAGTAGTTGTCATCACAAACCAACATAACCAAACCAGACAAACTATGACTTCTGTCAAGAATTTCTTGTTACTACCATTATTTCCATATACAACTGGTATGTACATTTACCAATCCTGCATGCAATGGTGTTTTGTTTGGTGGACGCCGGGCATGCTTCCAAACAAAAACTTTGCTAGGTCTTACTTTCGGGGGAAGCCTTATATTTAGCAATTCAGCAAAACCTCTAGTAGGTCTTATTTTTGGGGGATGTCTTATTTTAGGGGAAACAGGGTAGTAGGCCAAGGTCATTTAGAGTTAAATGTCTAGCTGTGGAATGTTTTAGTAGCCAATGCAAAATTATTGTGTGCCCTGTTAATTTCTCCTGCAGGTAGTGAGCAAACTGTAATCAATCAACTAATGCCAAGGCAGGTGGCAAGGAACCCATGAAATATTAACATGCTGTTAGTTAAGAAGCTTAAAAAAACCTGTAAATGGGTAGACGTTGGTGCTTCTTTTGCAAATGGCTGCCAAGCACCCATTTCTGTGCAGATTGCAAATAAATGCTTTGCTTTTCATCTTCCAACCCCTTCGTGTTAATTCAATACAGTGCACTAGGCATGAATCCACTGTCTTTCTGGGGGACAAGGGATAAACCTGGTAAGGTGGGGTTGCCATTCAAAGGAACTCTGGAATTGTGTTCAATCATTGTAGGATCTTAATGCTTATTAATGTGCAAAGTTCTACCTTACTTCCAGGGCTTTAGCAGAGCAGAACTAATATGGGTTCTCATGTTCTCATCCCAGTGTTAGTCATGAACATGGCCTCAATGCCTGAGCAAGGCTTATATGATGAATTATTAATGTGTGATTACAAATCCTTATTCCATGCTCCTACAAACTCCTTGTGATCGAAAGATCTTCTTTTCACTACAGTATATACATTTATCACTTGATAAAATTAATTTAAGCTCACTACAATATTAGTCTTTGTTTCCTTATTCACATAATAAGCAACTAAAATATTTCTGAATTCACATTTCTTGAGCTTGTTTGAAGGTTCTAGCAGGGGAGCGCAGCTATCATATACCCGGGACTGAAGACTAGAGACCTTGGTATACTCCCTCTATACCTGGAACGTTACCCTCTTCCACTGAGCATGCAGCTTTGGGAGGGACAGACATGGAGCAATGAGAGAGGAAGGGGACACCCACCTAGCCAGCCAGATCAGCCAAATCAACTCTAGTCATCAATGGAATGACAGATGTCGCAGCCAGATCACCCTCACATCCTCAAGTTTCTTATTTATTCATATGTGTACATCCTTACCAACAGAATTGCTATCAACATACTCTGGTGAGACAATTCTTTGAACTAGCAGCTACTAAAAATGTTCTAAAATTGTTATGTCAAACATTAATATCAGTCATCTCAGGCCTTTTCTTTAATTAGAGTCTGAATTTCACTGGAACGGATTGAACTTTAGCTGAACACTGAACTTTAAGTAAAAGTTTCATTTGGTTTTCATTTAAGAAAAAGGTAATAAAGGGGAACTCCAAGTTTCAGGTCCAGACTATTTGGCTGACCATGTCTCCTTGTACGAACCTGCCCAGGCCTTGAGATCTTCAGGAAAGGCTCTTCTATCAGTCCCACCTCCATGTCAAGTTTGATTGGTGGGAACGAGAGAGTGAGCCTTCTCAGTAGTTGCCCCACGAGTCTGGAACTCCCTGCTTTTCTTCAGGCAGCAGGCCTTTTTAAGATAATGTCAGGGACTGCTGTGGTTTTTAAAAAAATGTTTTTATGGATTTAATCTGATTTTTTAAAATATGAATGATGTTTAATGCTGCTTTAATATTAGTATATTTTAAATTGTATTGTAATGCTTTTAATGTTAGTTACTTGGAATCTCCTTATGAAGAGAAAAAGGAGGACATAAATACACATATTATTATTATTATTATTATTATTATTATTATTATTATTATTATTATTATTAATTATTCAAAAGTAACTGCAGATTCATTCAAAATGTATAGGCCTAAATGAACCTAAAGAGACACCCACATCTTCTGATGTCTGTCATTTCCTATTTCCTCAGACCTTTTTGGAACCTTAATGTGTTGGACTTGTTTGAGAGGTCAAGATTCATAGCTAGGATAAGTATTACTATTATTATTGACCTGAATCTTGGTTTTAGTCTTAAACAGAGTAGACTGATTGGATATAGGATTTATCCAAGTGTTAATTCACCATTCAAGAATTGACTGAATTAATCTACTCTAGTTAGGACCGGTGGCACAGTGTGTTAAAGCGCTGAGCTGCTGAACTTGCAGACCGAAAAGTCCCAGGTTCAAATCTGGGGAGCAGAGTGAGCACCCGCTGTTAGCTCCAGCTTCTGCCAACCTAGGAGTTCGAAAACATACAAATGTGAGTAGATCAATAGGTACCGTTCCAGCGGGAAGGTAACAGCGCTCCATGCAGTCATGCCGGCCACATGACCTTGGAGGTATCTACGGACAACGCAGGCTCTTTGGCTTAGAAATGGAGATGAGCAACAACCCCCAGAGTCAGACATGACTGGACTTAACGTCAGGGGAAACCTTTACCTTTACCTTTGTTAGGACTAAGCAACAGAATGCCAACCTTTAACATAACTACTTTTTTATTTATATTCCACCCAAGTAATGGCACTGAGGGAGATTGACAAATAATTAAAACAATGCAAAAACCTCAGTAAAAAGGTAAGCATAAAAGTTATTTAAAAACAATTAAACAATCTGTAACAATAAAACCAATTAAGACTCATTAAAAGACCATATAAAAATGAACAAAACACCACAACATCCAAACAGCTTGCCATCGAAAGCTCATCACTACCAATTTCTAGAAGCCCAATTGAATAGGTATGTTTTTCCTTGCCATCATAAGGAGAGCAAGTATGGAGCCACTCTAGCCTACCAGGGCAGGGGAGGGGATCTTAGCCATGGCTGCTCCCTTGTTGACACCAAACAAGCCTGAGGAAGTTTGGAACAAAGAGAAGGACCTCTCCTGAAAACTTTATTGCTCCAACAGGATTATATACGAAGAAATGGTTCTTCAAACAATTTGGATCTAAGCTGTATAAAAACTGGTCATTAACAGCATTTGCAATTGTGCCTATAAACACAGCAACAAAACAAAACTCTGAATGATTCAACAGGCTACCGTCCAAAAAGTTAAATGGGAATACCCCATCACCACATTCTGAGAGTGCCCCGCCAGTAAGAATTCTCTGGTTGCCAAAAATTTCAGTATGACCAAATAAGCCATTTCCCTGTTTCTCTTCCCAGCATAGGAAATTCAGCATGGTGTCCAAAGCACTCTTTCCCCCCTGACCAGCTTTCAAGTCACAATGAAATGGATATGGATAATCTGCTCCATTTAGGAGTTGAGAGGGCACAATGAACTCTAGTACAGGCATGGAAAAACTTCGGCCCTCCAGGTGTTTTATTATAGGATCCAGTTCCATAGCTCTTCCATATGTCCTCAGTTTTTGTAAGTTTGTTGCATTTGCAACATTTTATTTTCAAACTTACACTAAAACCACAGAGGGAGGTAAGGACAGGTTGCTTACCTGTAACCATGTTTCTTCGAGTGTACTCTGTGAATTCACACTAATGGAGAGGCTGCGCCTGCGCAGGTCCCAACGGAAACTCTTCCCAAGCTGAAGTTTAAATTTTGGCGGTAGCCACGCCCCTCCGTCCCCGGAGGGCATATAAGGCAGCCCTCGGCGTCTGCTCTCCAGTTCCTACGCCGCAAAGGCAACGAGAAAGGAAGAGGGTTTGCCAGAGGGGAAGGAAGGGCGGGCTTGTGTGAATTCACAGAGTACACTCGAAGAAACATGGTTACAGGTAAGCAACCTGTCCTTTTTCTTCGTGTACTCTGTGAATGCACACTAATGGAGACTAGCAAGCTTAGGTCTCGGAGGCGGGCTAAGCAAACCCTGACAACGAGAAAACTGTCCAAACATATGTTTATTAAACATGAAAACATCAAAGAAAACCCTGGTCCAAGGACCCATTAAGGTATTGCATCAAACACACGCCAAACACCGAAGGCAGTTCGGTCAGGCATGATATAACCCTTTAAGAGCACATGTGAAAACAGGAAAACATCATTCCCCTAAGGGGGAAGGCAATAGCAATAAGGCACGGATCATCAGGAGAGTAGTGCAAACATGTACCAAACAGGAAAAAACAACAAGAGGGTCGCATGAGAAAAAGCACCCACATAGAAGTCATAAATGCAGAAGGTTAGGACAAGCATGAGGATAAAACCGCCCTAGCAAAGGCGGCATCCTTCAAAGTCTTTTGGTCTAACCTGTAGTGAGACACAAATGTAAGGGGGTTAGACCAGATCGCTGCCTTGCAGATGGAGTCCAGGGAAATGCCCCTTAGGAAGGCAGTCGACGTGGAGAGACCTCTCGTCGAACGCGGGCGAACCGACGGGGGGGGAGGTCGTTTGGCTAGTTCATAGGCCAGTTCAATGGCCTGAGCAATCCAGTGTGAGAGTCTTTGAGAAGAAATAGGATTGCCCAGTTTATCTGGGGCATGGGCCACAAAAAGTTTTGGGGTCTTTCGAATGTCCTTAGTACGGTCCCGGTAGAACAGAAGTGCTCTACGCACATCAAGGAGGTGCAGTCTCCGCTCAAGGGGAGACGAGGGGTCTGGGAAGAAAGCGGGAAGGACAATGTCCTGGTTAAGGTGAAAAGCAGAGACCACCTTGGGAAGGAAGGTGATGTCCGGACGGAGAACGGCGCGGTCGTGATGAAAGCGGAGGTAGGGTTCATCGACCCGAAGGGCCGCCAGCTCCGAGGGTCTGCGCGCTGAGGTTATGGCCACCAAGAAGGCAACTTTCCAAGAAAGGAGACGTAGGTCGGTCGAGGCCAAAGGTTCAAAGGGAGAAGCAGTGAGCTGGGAAAGGACAAGCTCGAGGTTCCAGCCTGGGGTAGGAGGTTGGGCCGGTGGGCAGATGTTGTTGTATCCTTTTAAGAAGGTCTTGACGAGGTGATCGGAAAACAATGATGGTTTACCATGCTGCTGAAAGCACCATGATAGAGCGGCCAGGTAAGATTTCATAGAGGCAAGAGAAAGCTTTTGTTCTGCTAGAGACATAAGGAAGTCCAGCACAATCGGTACCGAGGTTGGGAAAGCAGTGATCCCTCGGGAGCGAAGAAAGGAACGAAAGCGAGAGACTTTATAAGTGTAGGCCCTGGTTGTAGCCGGCTTGTGAGCTGCGCGGAGGACCTCTTGTAAGTTCTGCGGGAGGGAGGTCAGGCGAGAATCCTCCAAGCAGTGAGATGTAGAGAGGGGAGATCCGGATGCAGAATCTGGCCGTTTTCTCTGGATAAGAGGTGTGGTAGGAGAGGCAGAGTGAAGAAGGTCGCCTTGGAAAGATGAAGAAGAGCCGGGAACCACGGTTGACGAGGCCAGGCTGGCGCTATCAGGATCGCCGACATCGGTACCGATCGGAGCTTCTGGAGGACCTTCGGTATCAGAGGAAAAGGCGGAAAGAGATAGATTGGTTCCGCCGACCAGTCCAGAAGGAAGGCGTCTCCCAGGCAGCCTGGAGAGGAGGACGGGAGAAGTCTTGCCCCGTACCGAGGCAGCTGAGCGTTCTGGGGAGAAGCGAAGAGGTCTAGGGTGGGGAAACCCCATTTGAGAAAGAGAGAAAGAAGAGTCTCGGGGTCGAGCATCCACTCGTGGGAGGAAGTCGTCATTCTGCTGAGGGCATCTGCCAAGTCGTTGTGGATCCCGGGAAGGTGAGTCGCCGAGATTTGGATGTTGTGGGCTATGCACCAATGCCACAGTTGGGAGGAGAGAAGCATCAGCTTCCTTGAGCCCGTGCCGCCCTGTTTGTTGATGTAGAATACTGCTACTGTGTTGTCTGACTGTACGAGGACAGATCTTTGGGAGATCAGGCGGGAGAAGGCCTTCAGAGCCTTGAAGATAGCAAGGAGTTCGAGAAAGTTTATGTGATTGGCCTTCTCGGAGGGAGACCAGAGGCCCCGAACAGTGAGGCCCTTCATGTGGGCTCCCCAGCCGAAATTGGATGAGTCTGTGGTTATGGTGATCGAGGGAGGAACCGAGTGAAACGGAAGACCCCTGCAGACGTTGGAGAGGGACTTCCACCAGAGAAGCGACCGACGAACATGAGGCGGGATCGAGAGAAACCTCGAGTTGGGGTGGCGAAATGGCTTGAAAACATCTATGAACCACCTCTGCAGGGACCGGAGACGGAGCCTGGCGAACGGGGTCGTGAAGACTGTGGAGGCCATGTGGCCCAGCAGTATTTGAATGGATCGAGCCCGAACTCTTCGGTGGGTCTCGCAGAAGATGATTTGATGACGGAGAGCTAGAAACCTGTCGAGCGGGAGCGAGACAGTCTGAGCGATTGAGTCGAACAGGGCGCCGATGAAGCGGATCTTGTTCGACGGGTTGAGGTGAGATTTTTCGTGGTTTAGCTGGAGACCGAGAGAATCTAGAAGAGAGAGGGTGTAGTCGACGTGTCGACGGAGTAGGACAGGGTCGGATCGGACCAGAAGCCAGTCGTCTAGATAGGGAAAAACTGTGATCCCCTGGAGCCGGAGGTGGGCAGCCACGACAGCGACGACTTTGGTAAAGACCCTTGGGGCGGTAGCGAGGCCAAAGGGCAAAACGGTGAACTGGTAGGTTTGGTCGAGGACCTTGAAAGAGAGGAAGCGCCTGTGGTTTTCTCGAATCGCCACGTGGAAATAGGCGTCTCGGAGGTCTATAGACACGAAGTAGTCTCCGCGGTGAAGCATCGGGAGGATGGAGGCGATGGAGACCATCCTGAACTTGGTTGGGCGTATGAAGACATTGAGCATGCGCAAGTCTAGAATTGGGCGGAGGCCCCCACCCCTCTTCGGGACCGTAAAGTACCTGGAGAAGAAGCTTTGAGGGTCCTGTGCCGATGGAGAAGGCCGAATAGCCCCTTTGGCGAGGAGAGCGTCGACCTCTGCGAGAATTTCTTGAGAGGGGTTGGAGAGAAGGACCTGACCGGTGGGAGGGAGTTCTTCGAATTCTAAGGCATAGCCTTCTTGGACAATTTTTAGAACCCAGGCATCTGAAGTAATAGATTTCCACCGGTGAAAGAAGGGAGCCAGGCGGTCTATAAAGAGACCATGAGGTTGATTTGGTGGAGGAGAGGGGTGCGGAGGAGTGAGAACGACATCGGTACCGGAGAAAGAGTCTTTGGAAGGAGAGATGGCGTCAGGAACGCCGGATAGGTTGACCAGCGGTGGGGGTGGCCCGGCCGCGCTGTCTTTGAGGTTGTGCGGCCCGACGGGGCTGTTGGCGATTTTGGTTGTTCGATACCGAGGGACGTCTGAAAGATTGCTGGCGGTAAGAAGGAGGCGGGAAGCGTCGAAAGCGTTGAGGAAACCACTTGGTGCGGTGAGCCTGGGGTTGATCGCCGCATTTAGTGGCTAGAACTTTAAAGTCATGGTTGGTTTTAAGCTTGTCATCGGTGCCAGCATTAAAGAGGCCCATGGCGTCGAAGGGGAGGTCCTCGATGACCTGCCTCGAGGAAGAAGATAAGCCGGAAGATCTCAGCCAGGCGTGGCGGCGAATGGCAATGGCGTGGGCGATCATCTTGCCGGCCGTGTCGCCCGTATGCTTAGCCATCTGGATTTGATGATGCGCTAACGAATCGGCCTCTTGTTGGAGGGTGGACATGACCGACCGGTCTTCGTCGGACAACTTCGCGAAGAAGGGCTGAGCTTTTTCCCAGAGGATCTGCTGGTATGCCCCCATACAGGCCCCATAGTTCGCCATTCGACAAAGTAGAAGGGCTCCGGAGTAGAGCTTTCTGCCGACCGCGTCGAACCTTTTACCCTCTCTGTCTGCAGGGGTAGTGGATTCACGACCGGAGGACTGAGAGGCCTTCACGACCATGGAATTCGGGTCGGGGTGGTGTTTAAGCCATTCTAAGGTGTCGTCATCCGTACGATACCAAGACTCGATTCTCTTCGAGGTAGGAGGGATCGAGGAGGGGGTTTTCCACGAAGATTGGATAACATCGAGGAGATAGGGTAAGAACGGCAACAGCGTGGCTGGAGGGGCCTGGGCTTGGACCCGTTTGAAAACCGGGTCAGTTACTGCTTTGGAAGTCTGTTTAATTTCTAAACCCAGGGCATCAGCCATTCTAATCATTTGCTCGGAGAAAGCCCGAATGTTGTCGGTAGGCGAAGGAGGATCCACCTCATAGGCATCATGGGGAGGAGAGAGATCGAGGCCTAAGGATACCACCGAGGCCGAGAGAGCAGAATCCGGGCGATCAATCTCTATCTCATCGTCCCCAGCCCCTTGAGGGGACTGGGGGGGAGATGACAACACAGTCTCTGGTGGCGGCACCGCCTCAAGAGCAGGAGCTATCTGCAGCCGAGTTTGTTTGGAGGCCGAAGCCTGGACCGCTCGAGCCAGGCGAGTGGTTTGTCTACCCCGTTCCGGTGTCGAGGTCGGGGGAAAAAGCTGCTGACGAGATGAACGATGAGAAGCAGCAGGTCGAGGAGATGGGACCCTGACCACTGTCTGAGTGGAGTGGTGGGGTGAGTCCTGCAACTCGCCGTCCGAGAGTTGGTGAGGAGAAGGCTGGCGAGGTCGCTGAGCGGGAGCGATCGGAGAAGACCTTCTAGAAGAAGTTGCCGAAGAAGGGACATCCATCTTGGAGGAGGCAGAAGAGGAAGAGCGTTGGGTTGCCCTCTTCTTAGCGAGCGGTTGTTTTGATGGAACCCTCAGGGATTTACCCGGTGTGGGAGGGATCATTGCTGAGTCGGATTGGGTCCGACGAGCTTCCTCATGAGCCCTTTTAAAGGCGATCTTCATCGCGGAGGTCGATGGAGGAGCCCCGAGCTGGGATCGAGCCGAGGAAACGGAAGCTACCGAGCTCGACGTCGAGGAAGGACCGACCCGACCAGAACGTGTCGACACCGTGGCCGTGGTGAGAGTGCACGGTGGTTTAGCGGCCTTGGACGACCTGGAGGCTCTGGACGCCTTAGACGAGACCGAAGGGGCTTTAGCCGCTGAAGACGACATCGATTCCGGGTTAAGCGGCGACTTCGTGCCCGAAGTCGACGGAGCGGGTTCAGGAGCGAGCGATTTTTCGTAGAGCGCCGCTCTAAGCCTCGCGGCTCTATTTTTTCGAGCCTGGGCCGTTAGGGCCAGGCAGAAACGGCAGGTACCGACGACATGTGCTTCTCCGAGGCAGTAGAGGCACTTGGCGTGGCCGTCGGAGTCAGGAATTTTAGCGGCACACTGAGTGCAGCGCTTGAAGCGAGTCGTAGACATGAGAATCCGAAGTGAACCTTGCGGCGGAAAAAAAGGAACTGGAGAGCAGACGCCGAGGGCTGCCTTATATGCCCTCCGGGGACGGAGGGGCGTGGCTACCGCCAAAATTTAAACTTCAGCTTGGGAAGAGTTTCCGTTGGGACCTGCGCAGGCGCAGCCTCTCCATTAGTGTGCATTCACAGAGTACACGAAGAAAAAACAAGGAAACAAATAAACTCCACTACCAAATCTGAAGTCTTCTTTTCCATATATAGTGGTTGGCCATTGTGAGACAAGCACCACTTCAGCTACGATTGTTTGTGTGCTAGCACAGACATGTACATATCCTTTTCAAATTTTGCTGGCTTCTTAAAATGTAACATTGATTGAGGTGTGCAGGGATGAGTGTGTTGTTTTGTGGTGTGTGCTGGGGAAGGCATTTAATTTCGTTGTGTAATAGCACAATTACAATAAACTATTCTATTCTATCTATGAGTAATGTTATTTTCATGGAAAGCACAAACAATCCTTTTCGGGAGGCCTGTAATCTACAAATGCTTTTTTGCATAAAGTTCATTGTAGCTATGTTGTAACCTGCCTTGAGCCACGAGGAAAGGTGGGTAAGAAACAACTACAACAACAATAATAGGAACCTGAAAGATGTAACCCTCTTAGATAGCCACTTACTTTTGCAAATCCATCAATTTCATAAGAATCTGACAAGTATTTGTATCTCCCTTAAAAATATGTACATACATCTACCTGTCTATCCATCTATCTCACAATCGATCAAATCCATTCTCTGTAGGTATTTTCTACCTAGAAATTTAATCCAGTCCTGCAAATCAGTAAAACGATTTCAACTAAATGTTGATTTCTAAAGACAGCTGATGAGAAGGTAAAAAACCTGAATTTTCAAAATGACATTCAAATATGTGCTGGAGTCAAATTAGGTGACCTCTCAGATATCCAAGTCCAATCAGGCTGGGTATTTTAATTCTTGAATGCACAGGCAGCCCTAAATCCCGATCCTTCATCTGTAGAACAACTAAGAGTCCCACCATGGGCTTGTCTACAAAAATGTTTACCTGCTCCTAGCTGATCATGCATTCACCACAATCTGACCTCATCAGACATGATAGGCAACAGGCAGGTACTCCCTGAGAGCTCAATTGCTAGTGAGGAGCACTGGTGATGACACAAGGATAAGGGGATAAGCCAGCAAGTGGACTGGACCATTGGACACATAGCCCCAGAATCCAGCTGGTACAGATTTGATCTGGGTCAGCAATAGGGCACTAATACTCTGAATTAACCTGCCTCATATAGACACAACTCAAGACTGCCTTAACAATGGTTACTGAAGGACTGTAAACATCCTCCCACATTTCCACACCTGGACATTTTAAAGATGCAGAATGCATACTCCTACTTTATTTTTTAATATAGTGGTTTATGTGTGTTTTTGAATAAGATGGCTTGTATTTCATAGTTGATATAATTCTCAATTCCTTTGTTGTAGAAATAAAATTCCATCTATGGGTACCCTTGCCTAGAGAGCCAATAATCTTGTAAATATCCATGTAAAATATGTGCACACAGAAGGTGGAAGGGGGAGAGAGAAAGAGAAAAAAACTACAGTTGCACAAAACTCACACCAATATAATGAAGCAGGTCTTTGTGCTTTGTAAACCCCACTACTGTATACAGATCAGCATTTCTATTGCTAATTAAAATGCCCATATGGTAAAATAACACCTTATCCATGGAGCTTCTAAGTGCAGTAATTGTCAGCAATACCCTCTTATAATGTTAACATTGTTATCTGAAATGTTGGCATAGTCTGAGTTTGAAAAGCAGTGTTTCCTAACCACCATGAAGTACAATTAACACTTTAGGCTAAATATGTATTTTACTTGAGGCTTGACTAAAATAATCACACTTGCAGTTAGCAAAAAGATAGTATTGAAAAAAGAAAATCTGACACGCTGTCAATAGCAGAATTTGCCTCACATACTATGCTTTTTTGCACACTGCATAGCCTCTATAATTTAATATCATTAATGAAAAAGCAGAATTGCATCTATAATTGTAGCATTATATGCATTCCAGTATTTTATCTTTAACATTTTAATTCATTTAATATAGTTGAAAAACTAGCAACAACTTTGGTGCTTCGTGTTCAACAATTGGTTTTGATTTAGTTAGTTAGGCGATCCCTCGTAGCTCGAGGACGATTGTCTTCCATCCTTGGTGTCTTGGGGGTGGGTTCTTAGGTGGCTGAAGAGACCGATTCTTGACCCGCATATTCTCCCGCAGTGAGGACATCGGTTTCCAGGTGGAAGGCAGTCCCGGTCGGGGTTAGCTTGACGCTCCTTCCTTTTGGCACGTTTCTCCCTTAAGCCCTCCGTTCGTGCCTCTTCGAACTCCGCAGCACTGCTGGTTACAGCTGACCTCCAATTAGAGCGCTCAAGGGCCAGGGCTTCCCAGTTCTCAGTGTCTGTGCCACAGTTTTTAAGGTTGACTTTAAGCCCATCTTTAAATCTCTTTTCCTGCCCACCAACATTCCGTTTCCCATTCTTGAGTTCGGAGTAGAGTAACTGCTTTGGGAGACGGTGATCGGGCATTTGGACAACGTGGCCAGTCCAGCGGAGTTGATGGCGTAGGAGCATCGCTTCAATGCTGGTGGACTTTGCTTCTTCCAGCACGCTGACATTTGTCCGCCTGTCTTCCCAAGAGATTTGCAGGATTTTCCTGAGGCAACGCTGATGGAAACGCTTCAGGAGTTTGGTGTGACGTCTGTAGACCGTCCACGTTTCGCTGGCGTAGAGCAGGGTTGGGTTTTGATTTACTACAGGACTGGTTCAATTGTTGAGATAGTCTTTTGACCTCCCCTCATAAGCAGACCATATCTGATAGATCAAAAACTTCCTACAACTAATAATATTGTCAGACTCTTCTTTATGGTGGAAATTTATTAATACTACTCTCCAGATGGTAACTGAGCCCATTGGTATTTTGTGGCATGAGAAGGATGAGGCTGTAGTGGCAGGACATAAGAAGACAGTATGCAGTTTCAATTGTCATTGCTGTTGTTTTTTTTCTTTACTGGTAAGCAGTTGAACATGGCAAATGTGTGGGGATAGCCATACAGAGTCTGTCAAATTCTAGTAGGGCCCTATAAGATCAGAGCACTACATAAACACAGAAATAACATAATTGACCTGGGGAGATATGGCAACACAACAGAGTAAATTAAAAGCTCCCATATCAACCAAAATATATTTGACCCATAAATCTTTCACCTCATACTGGTGACCCTCAAAAGAAGACTGAAACTCTGTAATACCATGTCAGACCATTTCCAAAATTGACAGCATATTTGTGCTGGAACTGCACGAATTCCAGTTTTTGTCTGGCTTCCTTGCCCATAGTTTTAGAGCAGTTACTGTTATGTTAGTTTATTAGAGTGGAACTTAGGAAAATCCTTCCTGTTTTGTGTCAGCCATTTTGTTTGCCCTTTTGTCTGAGGTAAAAGGGGGCTTTATAGATCATACATCACCAGGGAATTCTAGAGGCAGGATGTGTCTTCAGTTGGTCCCAGAATTCCAGGCTTTGACAAGCCATTTCAAGTCAATACTCTACAACCAGTTTTATAGTCAATACTACTTTCGACCAGTTTACCTTTTAGCCAGTCAATACTTAACAACCAGTTACTTCAGACCAGTTTTACTATAACCAGTATACAATCAAACCAGTTTACTACTTTCAAACCGGTACCTTTCATCAACCAACAGTTAAACAGCAACTGGTTATCGCCTTGGACATAGGGTGTCTCAGAGGCCCCTACACCAGAGAATGAGAATAAGGAAAACTGTCATCTATTCTCAGAATCATCCACGTCTGGCATCTTCAGAATCATTAAGTTATCTTTCAAGTTTTAAATATGAACTTTGTTGCAGGGAAACCAAGTTAGTGCCTGGGTGGAGTTAAACCCAAGAGCTGTTAATAAATCATTATAATTTCCCTAAAAGCAACAGCGTGGGCATAAGTTCTGTGGGGTTCCTTGTTCTAAAAGAAGGCATCCAGCATCGCCAAGCTGACAGAAAGTTTAGACACGTTAACGCCAAAGATATCTTAAGAGCAGCTTGGATATGCAAGAACAAATATTTATTTCGTATTATAAGTTATGTGATTTTAAAAAACACAAACCCCCTACCATTGAATGCTTGTGCAAATGTTATTTTACAACAGGTTTTGTACTCCGTTTGATCATCCCTCCCAGAAATTCATGTAGTGTAGACAGTTGTGTTTACATACATTACTGTTAGTTTTTACTCAACTCTGTGTGTCTACATTAGTTCTTAAATCATTGGCCTAAATTGAATTGGCAGTCCCAAAAGAGTGGACTCACATTAAGACTGTGATCTGATATGCGTTTCCCTGGCTGTAAGCCCTATAGAACTTCAGAGGGAAGATCCAATGCAATGTTGGAAGAATGAAAAGTCCTGCCAGCATAGGAGCTGTACAGACACTGCACATGCAGAAATGGCCACAAAAACATTGGGACTTTCACTTGCACAATGAGGTCCTGGTTCTCTCATTGTGGAAGCGGCAAAACTAATCATATGGCTTTCTCTGTGAGTAGTGTAACAATATGTGATACTGGTTGTGTGGTCTTTCTTCTCTGTAGATAATTTGGAACATTGTACTGTGAAAGCTGCATATCCCCCCAAGATATACTATTAATGCCTTCTTCAATCTATAAAATTCACAAAAAGACAGATAGGCATGTCAGTATATAAAATACTACTACAAAATACTGCAATAAACTGATAACCAACAGTGAGGCCTTGGTTTCTGTTGGGGTCTGGTTCCAGGCCCACCCCACCCCCATCATCCCCATGTATACCAAAATCTGTGTCCCATTGTATCTAATGGTGTAATAAAATAGTGAAATCAATGTTTGCTTTTTGATTTTTTTTTAATCCTTTCAAACCACTGCTAGTTGAATACTGAGGAACAATTTTCTTGCCCTCATCTCACATTATTGTATCTCTACAGCACAATGAGAACCTTTTGACCGTATTATGTCTGGGCCAAGTTGAAGCGACTAAAGCATGGCAAGGGGAAAACATGGAATGTTTGTCAGACTCCTGTAACAACAGCACAAAAACAAATTCATACATCCTTTATACAAAATATGAGGAAATGAATATCCTTTTGGGAATAGGTCTACACAAAAAGCAACCATTACCATCCAAAGTTAAAGTGCTTTAGGGATAAAGTTCTTGTGGTTTTCTGTGATTAAGTAGGTGTTTCCAGATGTATTAAGCACAGGCAATAATGTGCTAAAATGAATGCATCATACATACATGATGACATTAGCGTTTCCTGATTTCAGCAATGGATGGGCAGCTGTGCACTGAGAAAGGTATCCCAACTCCTTCAGCCATCCTGCAATTTCATCGACACAATGTCTCTTCATTTCGGTTTGTGCAAGAGCTGTGAATTTAATCAAATGGGGTTTGATCCGGCTGTCTATGTGTGGGAAACATTTCCATTAACCTCAGTGGGGTTATGGTTGCTTAAGTGCTGCTGAAGCAAATGAAACATCTGTGCATGGTTGCTCTTTTAAAAAGCAAACAGCCAGAAATATTTATATTCCTTAAAAATTAAAAGCAGGCATGCATTTTGCAATAAAACAATAACAATTTTTAAAAATGTGCTGGAGGTGGTAGATTTTTATGTGTTCTATGGAAATAAAAGACAGTTATTGAGAGTTGGCCAGTACTGTTTTGGAAAATGTGATCACAAACATCTATAAAAAGAACTGTTTTACACGACTTACATACAGGGTTGTTGTATGTTTTCCGGGCTGTATGGCCATGTTTTAGAACATGGCCAACAAGCCTGGAAAACATACAAAAACCCTGTGATCCCAGCCACGAAAGCCTTTGACAACACGACTTACGTACATCTACCTCATTCAACAATCCCACACTTCAAAATGAAATTTAATTTTTAAGAGTAAATTATTGTCTAGATTTACAATGTATGAAACTTCAGTGCTTGTATTAAAAATAGGTGACACAACAAGGGCCTTTCGATAGTGTTGTAGCCACTGCCTAATGGTCATTCTAAATGGTTATGTAAAACACAGGATGACACGTGACATTAGCATTATAAAGACAGCACTCCCACTTTGCTATCGTATGGCTGCCTCCTGAAGAATTCTGGAAAATGTAGTCTAGGGAAACCAAGGGCTTCTCTAGATAAGAATTCCAAAGGCCTCCCTCTAAATTATATTTCCCAGAATTCTGCAGGAAGCTGCCACATGTTAAAAAAGTGGGAGCACCTGCTTTAGAATGCTAATATGATATTGCCCAAGAAAGCAGCTTTCCATCATCATGATCATCATTATCTGTGTAAGAGCTTTACTATCATTTTCCTGTAGGGCAAAGAACTGTTTAATGGATCTCTTTGCTTTACCTGAAATGAAATAAGTTTGAATTTTTCAATTGTTCTAATTCCTTTGAGAAACAAAAGGCAAGAGGCACTAGACATTCCTTAGAATTTTCCAGCTCATCTGCTTGAAAGTACTAGAAATTAACACAGATGTCAAACAGCAACAGAGAGGTCAAGCTTGAATCGTAGTTAACATTATGATGTGATTATGCTTATCAAATAGTGAACCATTCTGGCTCATTCCTTCTGCATTTCATGAATCATGTTTTAATAAACATGACCATCATAAATTAACACCTATGTTGCATGAGAGTTCTTTCTTCCTCTCATCCAACATCTTCAATACTTCAGTCATGGTGTCATAGTTTCTTTCCGTTTTTTGTTTCATCAAAAACAAAATGACAATTAAAGTTAATATCTGAATGAGGAGGAAAGGTATATGAGAAACATGCAACACCTGGTGGCCATCTCTAAACGATCTTTTTGTCCACAATGAGGAACACAGAAACCATTTCTAGAATTCTCTCCCTATGCAGGTTGTATTCATCCAGACATTTTAAAACTGTATTGTATCATTATTAAACAAATACACAAACTCACACTTTAAAATAGGCCTCACACCGTTCAATTTGATTTACATCCAAATGAATCCAAAATTTTAGTCATAAAGCACATATACATTTGATTTACTATTTTAAGAACATTTTAGTACTTTTTATTTTATTCATATATATCATTTGCTATGTATCATTTTATCTACTATGCATAAGGATTTTAATATTGTATAAATAACTATAACATTACACAGCATAACATTTTAAGCTATTATGCAGGTATCAATTAAAATGGCTTCTTATTTTTTCTTGCTATTTATTGTGTTAGAAGGTTCCTTCCTTAAGCATTTCATTTTGTAAAAGCTCTTAAAATATTGTTATGGCTTCAGGTATAAATTAAAGAAGTACATACTGCAATCAAACTTTATAAATACTAATATGAGAAATGTCCTCTACAGTAATTCCAGAGCAGTTCAACGTTAGGATCAAACCAAATATGATTTATATAATGTATAATTATTTTCATTACAGGAGATTGGAATGCTAAGGTGGGCAGTCAAATGACAACCGGGATCACAGGCAAGCATGGTCTGGGACAACAAAATGAAGCAGGATGTAGGCTAATAGAATTTTGCCAAGAAAACTCACTGCACATAACAAACACTCTCTTCCAACAACCTAAAAGATGGCTTTATACATGGACATCACTAGATGGTCAACACTAAAATCAGATTAACTACATCCTTTGCAGCCAAAGGTGGCGGACATCCATCCAGTCGGTGAAAACAAGACCTGGAGCTGACTGTAGTTCAGATCACGAACTTCTTATTGCACAATTTAGAATCAGACTAAAGAGAATGGGGAAAATACACAGACCACTTAGATATGATCTCACAAATATTCCTAGTGAATATGCTGTGGAGGTGAAGAATAGATTTCAGGGGAATAAATTTAATAAATAGAGCCCCAGAAGAACTATGGATAGAAGTTCACAACATTGTTCAGGAGGCGGCAACAAAGTATATCCCAAAGAAAAAGAAAACCAAGAAGGCAAGATGGTTGTCTGTTGAGACACTGGAAGTAGCCCAAGAAAGAAGGAAGGTGAAAGGAAACAGTGATAGGGGGAGATAAGCCCTATTAAATGCACAGAGGTTAGCCAGAAGAGACAAGGAACTATTTTTGAACAAGCAATGCATGGAAGTGGAAGAAGACAATAGGATAGGAAGGACAAGAGACCTTTTCCATAAAATCAGAAACATCGGAGGTAAATTTCAGGAAAAAATGGGCATGATCAAAAACAAAGATGGCAAGGACCTAACAGAAGCTGAAGAGATCAAGAAAAGGTGGCGAAAATATACAGAAGATCTGTATAGGAAGGATAATAATATAAAGGATAGCTTTAATGGTGTGGTGAGTGAATTAGAACCAGACATTCTGAGAAGTGAGGTTGAATGGGCCTTAAGAAGCATTGCTAATAACAAGGCAGCAGGAGACGACAGGATCCCAGCTGAGTTGTTTAAAATCTTGAAAGATTATGCTGTCAAGGTGATGCATGCCATATGCCAGCAAATATGGAAAACACAAGATTGGCCATCAGATTGGAAAAAATCAATTTATATCCCCATACCAAAAAAGGGAAACGCTAAAGAATGCTCTAATTTTCGTACAGTGGCACTTATTTCACATGCCAATAAAGTAATGATCAAGATCCTACAAGGCAGACTCCAGCAATACATGGAGCAAGAGTTGCCAGATGTACAAGTTGGGTTTAAAAAAGGCAGAGGAACAAGAGACCAAATTGCCAATATCTGCTGGATAATGGAAGAAGCTAGGGAGTTTCAGAAAACATCTATTTCTGCTTTATTGACTATTCTAAAGCTGTCAACTGTGTGGATCATAATAAATTATGGAATGTTATTGGTGGTATGGGGATACCAAGTCTCTTGTCTGTCTCCTGAGAAATCTGTATATAAAGACCAAGTAGCCACAGTAAGAACAGACCACGGAACAACAGACTGGTTCAAGGCGTAAGACAGGGCTGCATGCTTTCACCCTACCTATTCAACTTGTATGAAAAACACATCATGTGACATGCGGGGCTTGACGAATCCAAGGCCGGAGTTAAAATTACTTGAAGAAACATTAACAACCTTAGATATGCAGATGATATCACACTGATGGCTGATAGTGAGGAGGAGATGAGGAGCCTTATCACCAGGGTGAAAGAATAAAGTACAGAAGCTGGGTTGCAGTTAAACATCAAGAAAACCAAGATTATGGCAACCAGACTGATTGATAACTGGAGGGAGATAAAGGGAGAAAACATGGAGGCAGTGACAGACTTTACATTTCTAGGCGCAAAGATCACTGCAGATGGAAACTGCAGCCAGGAAATCAGAAGACATTTACTTACGACAGACCCACTAATTTCATGGCATTTTCTTAGACAAGAGATACTTAGAGGTATTTGTACCAATTCTTTCCTTTGAAACCTATCCAACAGCACCTGTATTCATTGGCAATTTCCCATCCAAGTACTAACCAGAACTCTTTAGCTCCCTTTAGCTGCCTTTAAGGTTTTGGGTCCTTATCTAAAAACAAAAAAAGGAACAAGGTACAATGTACCACAACTATACTCCTTCTAATATCTACCAGCCCATCATGATGCCTTGGGGGGCGGGGGGAGAGAGACATGTACAAAGCCTTCCATATGAACTAGAAATTGGTTCTGGTTCAAGGAAAACATAATTCAGAGACAGAAATATGTATAGGTCCTTCAGCCACAGATTTTGTATTGTTCACTTAGAATTAAATTTTTCGCTAATTTTGCTAAAGGGTGCAACAAGTAATCTGACCAAGTTATTTTCCAGCTGCATGTTTTAAAAACTCTTCAGAGTTTGAAACATACCATATTCACTATTTTGCACATGGTATTTTCACCGTCTGCATAGGAAACTGAATCCTGAACTGAGAAATATCTTATGAGACTAGGATTCTTTTCATCAGGATTTCTCTGTTGCTCACCAATTTTGGGAAAACATATAAGCATATAAACAAAACAGTAATTGTTTTCAGTAGAAAAAGCACTATATAGTAAGATGTACATTATTAACCAAACAGTTTATGAATTATACCATGATATACCATGGTATTATACCATGAGATACCAATGATCGACTGGGCCTTCTTACTGAGAGATGTTTTGGAATCTGGGAAAGAATACAGTTATCAGGATGGACAGACACAGTGTCATAGAAATATGGACTGAATGGGATTGCAAGGTCTTTAGCTATACTGACAAAAAAGAGCAGTGACAGTAAGTACAGGCCATGTATTTGTGAACCTCAAAAGTATCTTTTATCTTATTTAGAGTTTCCTGAGACTATCTGAATATACAGAGGATTAGAAATATGGCTAAAGCCATTCTGAAAATATCATGAAAATATCACCCTTCTTGCTGGGCTAAGGTTGGGGCTGATGCTTTAGCGTTTGGTAGGTACATTTTGGTACACATTTTATAACAGATGTATCTTCAACTGAAAGAAGTGAAATTCAACAGAATCCTGTCTACCTGCTTTCCAGGAGAGATGCTTTCAAGCATTAATGGTAAAAAGTATTAGGAACTGACAATGAATTCTGTTCAATGAATATTGTTTAGAATGTACAGTATGTGACAGTCTCAGAGGTATTCTCAACTTCTCAACTTTCACATTTAATGTTTTGTTTTATCCAAAAGTGGGTTCAGTAATGATTAGACCACAAAGCACAAAGACACAGCCATCAGACCTCAGCTTAGTCTTAGCAAGTAAGCATGCCATCATCTTATCCCTTTTAACAGAATATATGAGACCATGATCTATTAGCGCCTTATATGTATATTTAAATGTATAATTATGTATATTTTTAATGTATATTCTTAATTTTATCGTAATTTTTAATCTCGATGGATTTTTAAATTTGATAAAAACTGTTTTTTGATGTGTATGTTTATAGTGTAAGCCGCCCAGAGTCCCCTGATGGGTGAGAAGGGTGGGGTAGAAGTGATGTAATAAAATAAATAATAAAAAACATTATGGCCTTCCACTTGGGTGAAAATTATTTGAAACAAATTTGTGGCTTGACATTCAGCTAAATGTGGAAATGTCATAGATATAATAGCAGGACATATTGAAAAATACTACCTGGGACAGTTTTTAAAGAGGAGTAAACCCCATTAAGCTCGGCTAACTAAGAAGAAAGAGAAATAACTTTGTGGAGATTCTGAGTAATGACAATGTATGTGTGGAGGAGGGTATTCCTCTCCTAAGGGCAATCTTCCAAAACATCAGAAAATATTTTTCTGTAGGATAAGCAAAGGGAATTGAAAGAACTCTTCTCGTCTGAAATAATTTTACTCACAATGGCTGAGAAGCGACCTAATAAGACCGCCCATCTCTATGGCAAGAAAAGTGCAAGAAAGGCAGAAAACATAAAGTGAGTATGGGGAGGTGGGGGGCTTCCCTGCCCCTGAGTGCCTAATTTTAAAGCAATCCACAAAAAGATAAACTCATGCTGATTTCAGTACTTACTAAGACAGAAATGCACTTTGCTTTTGAAACAATACAGATTTGAACAGCAATTGTTATAATTATCCATGAAAGTTAGAATCTGAGGTTAACACATTTTATTTTTCTGGCTTAGAGTAAGTAATACTCCATGAAAATATTCTTGACAATTCCAACTCTAATAAATAAAAAAGAAATTGTGAATTAGCACTTTATCAAACATCATTTTATCAAGAAGAAAAAACTGTAAGCTATCTCGTTTAATAGAGTTTAAAATGCAACTTTAGGAGTGAAAGTATGACCTAATTTGGTGATGCAGATTTGTTTTTAAAAAATGTTCAAAATGGTCCTATATAGAGTAGTAGTTCAGGGAGATGGGATAAATAAATTACAATTGTTAAAAACAAACAAACAAACAAAGACTCTAAGATAAGGCCATGACTAACCACTCTCAAACACTTGGCCCATCTGAAGGAATTGTACCCTAAAATGTATTTTCTCAGAACAGTTTTGAAGAAAGTTTAAACATCAAGAGAACATGTCCAAATAGTGAATATTATTTCATGAAAATAAGCAAATCATTTGAATGATTTGACAGCATTTAGCCAGAAATCTCAAAAAAAGAGAATAATTATTCATAGACTAGATTAAGAAGTAATGAATCACTGAAAATTATTTTGAAATTATACCTTTCTTGGGAGAAAAAGGCTGTTATTTTTCTCCATTCCTCTGAAAACAGCAGTTTTTTATATGTAATGAGTAACCAAATGACCAAAAATTGAAAAACAGACTCCTATTTTATATGCAATCATGTTGAAACAAACTTCACTAAAACCATTCAATTCACTTTAGAATAAGCAGCTACTATATATTATAATGCCTGATACAGGACAACAATGTTAGACATTAAAACTGCATTAACAAAAAATTGCCAGAATACAGAATATGCACAGCACAATATACACAGCATTTTTACAGAGCTGGTCGTGTTTTTTATTTGAAATAATTTGTCATGCTATTTCTCAGGAAAAGTATTACTTGCACACTTTCACTAAGTCATTTAAGGTCTATTAATTACTTTTATTGGATTTGTTGTTTGGATCGAGTTTTCTCCTGTACCTCTGGCTGTTAACGGCCAAACAGTTAGCTCATACTAGTTCCAAATGATAAGACACAGAGCTCAAACTTCCAAGTTTGAATGGCAAGGCACAGAGAGCCATTTGTATATATCAGTGTACAAAATATTTCCTCATTTTTTCTCCTGGGAAAATGAGATAACTATTTTGAAATTAGCACTTTATAGGACTGGTAGATTTGTACGATTTATTTGCGTATTACAAAATATAATAGTTTTTGCACAAAAAAAGCACCCCAAAGTAAAATCAGGTTGCCGAAATATCTGAGGAATTTGAATGTACATACATACAAAAATTAATATATCTGAACAGAACAATTGTATGTGCACATCACAATGGGTATTACAATACAACATCAGGCAGTATGCAAACACAATCCCTCAGAAAGATCACAATACTTTTAAGGACTTGCATTGCCATCCAAATCTAGGCTGATGTTTTTGTTTCTTGTTCTTTTTTTTAACCAGCTTGAAATGTGCAAAAAAAATCCTTTCCAAGATAAATAAATAGTAGCTCTAAGTTATAGGAAACAATGCATCAAGCAAGTTTTTCAAAATTCTCCAGCCTCTCTGTGTTATATTTTTGAAATTTTGATTTGAACCAAATTATACAAAAGGAAAAACAAAGGAAGCACTAAACATATATATAAAGTTTTAACTATTTTAATGTGGGACATGGATGTGTTCCTACCACTCTGATTCAGTATCCTATTTTTATTCTATGCTTTTAACTAACCAAGTGTCTTTTTAAGAGAGTGGGAGAGAGGGGTTTAAAGAGTTAAAGGCTTCCTACCATTAATTTGCATCTGGTGCTTTTAGTGTGTGTGTGTGTGTGTTTTCTTCCCTGAAAAGTTGGCAGAGCCACCGATTTTCCATAATGCAAGCATTTGGGAATTGTGAGCGGAATGAAACCGATCCAATCTCCTGACTGCGACATGAATTTTCATTAATTACAACCTTGTCAGCAAAAGCATTATCAAAGCTGAATATGAAAATGCTAATGAGTTCTCATTTGCATATTTTTCTTTGTTGGAATGTCATTAATTATTACATTTTATGATGATGAATGCAGCTGTCGAAGCTCTCCGATGCATAATTAGCCATCAGAATGCCAGGAGCCGATCAGCATTTTTGGGTAAAAAAAACTAACAACAACAAATTTCACTTCAACCTCTTCCACTTCCCCTTCCCACTAGGAAAAAGCACACCAAAGTTTGTACAAATGATGATGGTTCTGCCATCTTTTTACTTTTGGAGAAGTTATGATATGTGAAGGCTATATTTCCCTTAATTTTATGACCAAATTATTTTGTTTTTGCTGATCTCAGTCCTATACAATTGAAACAGCGCTTAATAAAAAAATCGTTATTCCAGCTTAATTAATGCCATGCTTAATTATAACACCATGATGTCAGCGGTTTTAATTAAGTATTGGCTCAGTTACAAAAAACTCCTTGCTGCAGTAAGAGTCACTATCCCCACATTTGTGCAAACCTTTTCACTCTTGATTTGGGGTGGGAAGGGTAGTTCTTACTGGTTTGTGAGCCATTTCAAATATCAACAAGCATTAAACTTTGCATAATGAAAGAGAGAATTAGAAAAGGGTCTTGTGTGTGAGAGAAAAAGAGTGTGTGAGTGTTGGGGGGGGGGGTGTTGCTCCAATATGCTCCTTGGATATACTTCCAGCCTTTACCTACTTGACCACTTTTTTGAGCTAAAGTGTAAGTGAAGATGACAAAACATAGCTCATCTTCTCTCAGCCGCTGGGAACGGTGTTTATAAGTAAAAAAGGAAAAACAACACAGAGCAGATGGGACCATTACACATGACCAAACCAATCAATCACAGATGAAGGGCCCAGGTGCAGCGCAGCCGCGCAACAACGCACCATTTCACAGTCTGTCAGACACATACACATGGTCGTACATGAATGACCCTCCTCAGCTCCCCCAGGACCTCATCTGGAGCGCTTCTCCCCTTTCGCCTGCCTAAGCTCCAAATGACGTCTTCATAATCGTCCTGTCTCTCTATCTACTTTAACTCTGGCTAAGAGACAGCGAAGTAAGAAGGAAGGATGGATAACAATGAGAAGAGCACCTGCATCACTTTCACATATAAATAATTCTCCCTCCTCCCCACCTCAAAAGCTTATCCCAGGAGCATCTAAAAAGAAAAGGAAAACCTCTTCGCTTTCTTATTATTACTGTGGTCACAAACCAATAAAAGCAGCTACTTGTGTTTACTATACTCGACGGCACCTGTGTTCTTCCGACACACGCTGAAACCATACATTTATTTTTAAAAGACAGGGTGAAAAATAGCATACTAACCTGAAACCTAAAACAAAGCATATGACAGGTTTCAAGGATATGAGACACACCAAAGTTTTTGCTTTGTCTGAACATCAATTTAATCCAATTTTATATCTCCATATAAACTCCATGACCTGGTAATATCGACATTTATATTTTAATTGCACTCTTGTGGAAAGAAACACAACTGACTTAACTAGGAAACAGCTTCCAGGATATTCTCTTTATCAACAGATTTTATATCCATGGTTTCACAAAACCACATTCCAAACAAGAATAAAAATCCCCTCAATTGCCCTCCAGTGCAATTGTATAATATTCTTCCAAGTACCGTCAAAAGGTAGGGTTAGTTATTATCCAGTTTTGGGTATCCACAGAGGGACTTGAAATCCTCTACAGATACAAGGGTCATACTAGAATTCCTTACAATTTGCTAAGGAAGACAGCATTTTATGTGACTCAAATTAATGGAAACTAGAAAGGGCAAACTTATTACTTGGAATTATACTAGCAACAGAGACTGAGATTCAAATCCTCCATTTTGCCATTATGATAGTCATGCTCCTACAGTATAAGGTACATCAATCACAAAATTGCTCTGATGATCTAATAGGGGATAAATCACATATACCTCCTATATCTCCATGTAGGCATGATGCAATATAAATGTAATAAACATGGTTCCCAGCCAAATTTACAATGTTCAATCTATTGTTCAGGATTCTAGTCAGTAGAACATGCCAGGAAAGTCAATCTGATGCTTTGAATTTCTGGCTGTATTGAACTTCAGCTCTAACAGAAGCTCTAGCCAGCTTAGACAATGCTAAGAGAGTCTAGAATCTGAAGTCTAGTGCTTCTGAAAGGCCAGAGGCTGAAAGTCACTGCTCTATAACGGTTTCCTTTCTTCACAACTCCCTTCCCTGTCTGTCTGATGGCATTTTGTGGCTATGAAACAGACTCATCAAAGTGTTTTGAGGTCTGCCCTCAAATTATTTGTAATTTATGCAACTTCTAAAACATTTCTAAGCCAAATTGTGCAAACGTTCAAGGCTTCACTGACTTCTTTAACAAGCTAAGAATGCTTAAAATCATACAGGAAAAAATGTGATGTTATTCTATATGAGATGTTGATAGTAAGGCTGGTATTAAGAGATGTCAATGCAGCCACCTCCTTTACTGGTAACATGGAGAGTAAAGATGAAGCACAATAAAATTTCAGCTCCCATCAGCAAAAGAAAGGTAGCTAGTATTCTTGAGAGCTAGATGTCTCTATTCCGTGTGGAGATGTCTTTGTATTGTTGCATTAAGAACATTATTTTTAAAAAGTATAACAGTACAAAACAGAATTATTCCAGATGAATTAATACCCCTCAAAAAGATATTGCTAGTTGTGGATTTAGAATTTTGTTATATTTTGCTACATGCCTAATACAACTATCCATGATTATTATTTTTGCGGATTTCACAACACCCATCTCAGTTTCAGAAACAGAGGAAATAGCAAATAATTACAAGTTCTTAGATTCTAATTTCCCATGGTCAGATTTTCATTAGAAACATCCTGGATAAGTTTGAAAAAATGCTCTGTACTGAGTGGCGCTTAGAGCAATACAAAAATGGTGTTGAGGATTTAAGAGGGGAATGTTTTTCCTGCATAGAAAAAAAGTACATTTCTGCACAGATGAGTATTTCCCAAAGCAAAAACAGCAATCAACAACTGTATGGAAAATATTACAAGAATTATTCATTCTTGCTTTAAAGGACAAAAAACACAAATATGCACACATACAACCTTTCCCATCCATGGATTCCAGCATCCATGACTTGAAAATACCCACAGCCTCCCCTCCCCTCCCCCCAAAAAACAATACCACAAAACAAATTGTGATTTTCCATTTTATATAAAGGTCACTATTTTACTATGCCATTGTGTATACAGTAGAGTCTCACTTATCCAACGTTCTGGATTATCCAACACATTTTTGTAGTTAATGTTTTCAATGCATTGTGATATTTTGGTGCTAAATTCGTAAATACAGTAATTACTACATAGCATTAATGTGTAATGAACTACTTTTTCTGTCATATTTGTTGTATAACATGATGTTTTGGTGCTTAATTTGTAAAATCATAACCTATTTTGATGTTTAATAGGCTTTTTCTTAATCTCCTTATTATCCAACATATTCGCTTATCCAACGTTCTGCCGGCCCGTTTATGTTGGATAAGTGAGACTCTATTGTAATTGGACCTGAACACACACTCATTTTGATATGCGTGTAGTGGAACCAAACCCGGCAGGTGTCAAAGGTCCACTAGACTCTCTTCTTTAGTAATATAAGGATAGAAATATATGATCCAGATAGAATATATCTGGATCAGCCTACTGCTCACTACAGTAATATTAGTCCAAATAATGACAAGTCACAGAACACATACATTCTTATATACGATATAGTATGACTTGTCTGAGTTTTTAGTGTGAAAAAGACATGAATATATTATGAAAAGTAGGGACAAAAATAGTAAGGAAACAACTTAAACTCCTTAGTCATCTGGTATTTTTCTTTAAAGTCATGTATTCATGTCTGAATCTGCATGTCTTAGCTAGAGAACATATGTATTGAGCTTGTTTGGTATTTTTCTTTAAAGTCTTGTGTTCACGCCTGAATCTGTGTGTTTTTTGCAAGAGAACATATCTATTGATGTTAAGCAATTCAAATTTCTTTTTACATACATCTCTGGAAAATCTCAAACAGTTCCTTAAAATTATTTTGAAAGTATTTATCTTGATTGGATCATGCCCAAGTTATACAGCATAACCAATTTTACAGCACAGTAGGTACCACTAGAGCAACTGAAACAGCTCCTTTGTCTTGGGGTGTGCAGCTTAACCCATTGAGAATCTATGAAAAGTTTTTAAAACAACTGTCTTGCACTACATCCTTCTTTGAAATATTTCACAAGTCCCTGGTTGTTTTCTCCTTCCAACTAGTAATTTCACAATCTTCATATTCTAGTTAGTGAAAGCTGTATTTCTTTTTTAACCCATTAATTAGTGAATATTATTTTAAAGCATTCTACACATGCTCAATTTTCAGCTGGAGTACTTTCAACCCTTTGTCTTAAGATTTTCAAAAGGTGTGTGGTGCCACAAGCTGCATACATACAAAACTGTTCACAAGACTATTTCAATACTCAAGTTTAGCATTCTGTCGCAATTTAATTTTTCTTTTCATATCTGTCACAGCTTCTTGTCAAGATTTGCAAGGAAAATTCCTTTTACACATATATTTAGTGAAGGCTCTAGTAACTAGTAGTATTTATTTTTTTAATGTAAGGTGAGATACCAGAGATTTTGAATGAGTGTAAAATGAAGATTCATGTGTTGGGTTTCTTCAAATTAAATTTTCTAAAATTAGGTACAAGTCTAACTCAAGATATTCAGACACAAAAATGCAGTGGTCTATGTCTTCTTGTATAATTGGGGAGGTTTTGTTATTTTTTCCTAGAGTAAGCACAATAGGTAAATGACAAACTAAAGGAATAATGATCAGATTTTATGGTATAGTTTACACAATGCCACTGCAGTCCTTTATTCTGCAACACTGATAGTTAAACTTCTATTATGCTAGAAATTGAAAAGGTTTCCTAAGTGGTTTACCTACTCTAATCCTCTCCCTTTCTGACATATTGCAACATCAAAACCATTCACACTTCAAAATAGTCTTTCCTAAAACTATCATCATAATAAAACATCTCACTAGAAATACCTGCAGGATTGCAGAAACTTTAACATGCAAGACTACGGATAACATTCTTAACTAGACTCCTTCTCAAAGCAAGGAGAGAGAAATTTTAGTAATTTTCTTCCCACCGTGAGTAAATGTTCAAAAACTACACAGGGTCTTGAAAACTATTTGCAATTCAGGATTTAGTATGTGCAACATTCTGTGGTTCCTTTGCACAGAAAGTGTATTTTCTGCACACAAAAAATCTATCCTGAAATATTATTTTGCATACAGAAAATACTATTTCACATGTAGAAAATGTTTTCTATCAAAATCAATCAGGTAAATCTTTTTGCAAAATAAATTCCCAATTATAGAATTTTACTGCAAAGGAAACAGCATTTTCTGCACAGAACTAATTTCTACACTGAAAATGCTGTTTTCTGCACAAAATTATTGCATGCAAATTTTGCAGAGACTATGCTCTCTGCAGTCCATAATTTTTCCCACCACAGTTTCTCAACACTTCCAAACACAGGTCTGTTTTCTTACAATGTTATGAATAGTTTTGAGTATTTTTTTATCCCTATTCAACACTTACAATTTTTATCCCATGCCAAGAGAAAGATGTGCTGTAAATTAATAAATAATAAGATATAAGCAAATACCTATTAGCCTACTGCAGTGGTTCTCAAAATGGAATCCCCAGATGTTTTTGGCTTACAACTCCCAGAAATCCCAGCCAGTTTATCAGCTGTTAGGATTTCTGGAAATCGATGGCAAAAACATCTGGGGACCCCAGGTTGAAAACCACTGGCCTACTTTGTACAATAAGGCTTACTCTTAAGTACATCTATGGAATAGAATTAATGCAATTTGATACCACGTTACCTGCTATAGCCCAAGCTATGAAACCATAGGAGTTTACTTTTACGAAGTCTTTAGCCTTCTCTGTATCAAGAATGTTGGTGCCTCACCAAACTACAAGTCATAGGATTCCACAGCATTGAGCCATGGAGGTTAGAATTGTGTCAGACTGCATTCATTTTACTGTGTTGACTGTAGATGTACAACAAGACAGCTCAAATTAGAGTTACGTAATATACAATAGTGCACAGTATCATTTGCTTTAAACTGCAATGAAACTGTTTTTAATTTTGCTCACCCACACTTTGTAGTCTCTTGTAGAGAGAAAAAGCAGGGTATAAATAAACATAACATAATAATAATTAATTAATTATCCTTCTTCAAACTCACAACTATTTTTCACTCATTGCCCCTCTCATTACTCCTTGCACTCTGCAAAATTTGTGTTTCACCACTGTACTTTGCAAACTTTACTTATTAATTTGCAGCAGTAGACAGAAAACCATAGTGATGACATTATACAGAATTAACTCTCAAACTGGTAGAGATGCAAAAGTTTCAAAGCATGAATTCTCCACTCTTCATAAACTAGCAAATTTCTCTAGCTATCTAATTACCATTGTGCCTTCTAATAAAAAAAATAAGTAAGACCTTATACAAAATTTAAGACACAAGTAACTATAGTGTGCATTATGGTAAGAGTAGAAAGAAAAGATTGATGCAGACAAGGGACAAACTGAATGGAAGAGATTGTAAAGTGAGATTCCTTTGGGACCTGACAAGATACACTGGACTCCTTCCATTTCCAGAAATTGGTAGTATTTTATAGTCCCTGTGGGGCAAAATACTTTTTTGGGAAAAAGTAAAGTAAAAGTAGAAAAATAATGCTTTTAAAGGAGTCAGTAACAAAGTGTGCTTTCCTAAGGTAAAAAGTGACAACTTCCTGCCATTCTTTGTAAATCCCATGGCTTGCACAATACTAACGTTTTCAAGGGTGAGTTGACGAACAATTGTTTTTTGAAATGTATTATATATGAGCCAACCAGATTCTTGCAGGCATGACAAAAAGCATTGCATCAATTTAATTAAAATCAAACATCAACAAAAAAGAATATTAATCAAAACAACATTACAGAAAGGCTAAAAACCAACAAGCATTAAAATTATACCGGGTAATACATTGATAAACAGTAATACCGGCAGTCTCGAAGTTACGAACAAAATAGGTTCTTTAGGTCTGTTCTTTAGTTGATTTTGAATGTAAGTTAGAACAGGTACATTTTTAAGTGCAACTCCAGCCAAAAGATTATGTCTATTAGCTTTGGATAGCACAGGGAAGTATGAACACCCCTGTGGTGTTTGTTTTGCTATTTATGCCCTTGTTCAAAAGATTCACCTCACTTTCAGTTACTGTGATAACTGGATTTTGAAAAAAATTGGCTTGTGGTGGAAACAAGGATTGGTGAGAAAGCTTCAGTTGATACACCTTTCTCCCATGATAACTCTTTCAGGAGTGGATTTCCCTTTGAGCAGTAAATTTCTCTCACTTCCTCTTGTCTCACCCCCATTCTTAACTATAAGTTGCTTGTAAGTCTGAAGTTGTAACTCGGGGACTGCTTATGTAACTAATTGCATTCTTTCTATCATTCGTTTGTCAATTTCTAATGTTTAACATTGCCAAGTTAATGTACAGATTTAACAGTAAATTAAAACTAACTTATCAATCAGAGAACAGATTCTATATAAAACCAGCTTGGATCCTATATATGGAGAACAGCTTAATAGAAAATAAATAAATAAAACTTATTAAACCTGCTTCTGAATACTTACATACACAAACCATACTATTATGTCAAGATACTGTCTACATCCAAAACAAATAGAAAAAGAATGAAAACTATAGCAGAAAAGAATACATTCTTATGATTAAAAATGATTGATTCATGGGGTCTTGCTGTTTTGATGTTGGTTTGGTGAGTGACACAGGTAGAGAGATGGAACACTGACCTCACTAGCAGCTTGCTATTAAGTGTTATGAAATATATTTAGCTTTATCTGTTATGGGCACACTGACCAATGCCTTCCATTGATTTTACATAATGATAACAATCACACCATCGATTTTATTCCAGCAACCCAACCATTCGACATTGTTCCCTTTAGAAACTAGATTAGACTACTGCAACACGCTCTAAGCGGGGTTGCCTTTGAAGACTGTTCGGGAGCTTCAAAAAGTATTGTTTACCAAAGATGATACTATACACCTCAGTTTCCAAACCTATTTCAATTTTTGTCCAAAAATGCCCAGCACTACTATAATAAAACTTTATTTTTAAAAAATTATAACCTGTACCTCAGAATCAGGGTGGCTACTACCACACAGTCACTACTTCTTGCAAATTCAGAATTCAAGGAAACAATATGCAATGTGAACATTTTCAGAAAGGGAAAAATAGTATGCACATAGCAGGGAAAAAGAAATCCTCTCTCTTCAAAATGATTATCAGTCCACAATACCAGTATAGTAAGCCTCAACAAAGTATAAATAGACATCAGGTATTTCCAACAAAAGTGCTGGCCTGGGAAAATTTGAGTGCCAATGGGAAAAACACATGCTGAAAATGAAAGCATTTCAATGAAATAATTTATATAAAAAAAACATCCAGCCATTATCTTTACAGAAAAGAGTGTGTCTTCTATGCCTTCAGAATAGAGCTATTAATACTTAGTGTATGGATGGTGTTGAAGAACTTCAACCCTCTGCATAAATCAATACACTTCTGCTGTATATGTGTATTATTTATATCCATCCTTTCTCCTCATAGGGAGTCAAGGTGGCTAACAACCACACAATCTAATAACATAGAATCACATAATCATAGAGATGGAAGAGACCCCACAGGCCATCTAGTCCAACCCCCTGCCAAGAACCAAGAAAATCACATTCAAAGCACCCCTGACAGATGGCCATCCAGCCTCTGCTTAAAAGCCTCCAAGGAAGGAACCTCCACCACACTTCGGGGTAGAGAGTTCCACTGCTGAACAGCTCTCTCTCACAGTGAGGAAGTTCTTCCTAATGTTCAGATGGAATCTCTTTTCCTGTAGTTTGAAGCCATTATTCCGCGTCCTAGTTTCCAAGGCAGAAGAAAACAAGCTTGTTCCCTCCTCCCTGTGACTTTCCCTCACATATTTATACATGCCCTCATCATACCTCCTCTCAGCCTTCTCTTCTGCAGGCTAAACATGCCCAGCTCTTTAAGCCGCTCCTCATAAGGCTTGTTCTCCAGACCCTTGATCATTTTAGTCACCCTCCACTGGACACATTCCAGCTTGTCAACATCTACCTTAAATTGCGGTGCCCAGAATTGGACACAGTATTCCAGGTGTGGTCTGACCAAGGCAGAATAGAGGGGTAGCATGACTTCCCTGGATCTAGACACTATACTCCTATTTATGCAGGCCAAAATCCCATTGGCTTAAAAAAAAAGTAAATACAAAGTATAAACTAAATAAAAATACAAAGTAAATACAATTTTAAACAAAGTAAATACAATTTTTAAAGCACAATTAAATAGTTGTATGTGGATTTAAAATTAAAATACATAAATACAATTAAAATTACATTTAAAACTCACTATTTCCCCCCCCCCAAAAAAAAACCCCTCACACAACCTCCCCAGCAGAGTGCATCACGTTTCCCCACAAATGCCTGCTGGCACAGAAATGTCTTTACTTGCCTGTGGAAGGCAAGCAAGGATAGGGACACCCTAGTCTCCCTTGGGAGAGAGTTCAAAATCTACCTTTCCCCCATTCTTTTCTCATTCTTCCATGAACTCATTTTCATGAATTCTAACTCCAGAAGCAGGGAATAATGTTTCCTTTAAAAAAAACTATTTTAAAATTTGTAAACTTAAATGCTTTCCATGAGGAGTGAATTTTCATTTCAGCAAGATCACATATGAAAGATATGAATCAATAAGGAATACTGAAGTTTCAGATAGAAAAGTTGAGCGGTGGTAAGGAAAGGAATGTTTGTTAGTTTGCGTATTTGTTTATACAATTTAGCCATTGGTGATCTTAGAATTTTATACAATTAATCAAACAGATCAATGAAATAATAAAAAGTACATTAATAAAACTGTGGGTGGAATTCATGAGTCAAAAATGTTAATTTGAAAGAAGATCTGCAGAAGAGAGTTGTTGAAACAATATGTGTGCGGAGAGGATATGCAGATCAGGATGGGATCTGATTCGGGGTGGTGTCTCTCTTTAATGCCTTTTTGCAATTCTCCTCATCTTATTACATGCAAAATCTTGGGGCCTTAGCCAGCATATGGTAAGAAATACTAGAAATTTTGAGAGCCAGCATGGTGTAGTGGTTTGAGCATTGGACTACTTCACTGGATATCAGAGTTCAATACTGCTAGGTGAATCACACATTCCGAGTCACATTAGGATTGCCATAAGTCAGAAACTACTTGAATATACACAATAGAGACAACAAGCGGGAAGTTTTGGTTCAATAGTATCTAAAGATAACTACAAACACGACTCAGACCTATGTGGAATCACCACTCCTCAGTGACTAGGCAGGGTGAAGGAAATATTATCTTAATAGTTTAACTTGTTTCTATATTTGTGCTATAATCCCAAACTTAGTTCATGTAAAAATTCTAAATGTTACCATGGAACAGCATATGGATAGATTTGAGCAGATGCACTGTACAATAAGGCAGTCCCAGACAGAATGCATTACAATAATACATGTCTGAAGTTCATTTATATCTGTGCCATTATAGCTAAGCTGAGCCCCTGGTGGTGTGATGGGTTAAACCCTTGTGTGAGCAGGACTGCGGACTTGAAGGTTGGGTTGCTGTCCTGAAAGTTGCTGGTTCGAATCCGGGGAGAGCGTGGATGAGCTCCCTCTGTCAGCTCCAGCTCCTCATTTGGGGACATGAGAGAAGCCTCCCACAAGTATGTTAAACATCAAAACATCTGGGTGTCCCCTGGGCAACATCCTTGCAGACGGCCAACTCTCTCACACCAGAAGCGACTTGCAGTTTCTCAAGTTGCTCCTGACACGTAAAAAAAAGCTAGACTATCCTTGTCTAGGAGCTGACAAAGACATTGGAATAAAAACTCTACAAGCCTCTTATAAGAGAGGTATCCCAACTGTTATTCTAGAGCCCCCAGGTGGCATAGTGGACTAAGTGACTTGAAGGTTGGGTTGCTGACCTGAAAGCTGCCAGGTTCGAATCCCACCTGGGGAGAGTGTGGATGAGCTCCCTCTTTCAGCTCCAGCTCCATGCGGGGACATGAGAGAAGCCTCCCACAAGGATGGTAAAAACATCAAAACATCCGGGCGTCCCCTGGGCAACGTCCTTGCAGACGGCCAATTCTCTCACTCCAGAAGCAACTCCGGTTGCTCCTGACACGGAAAAAAAAAAACTGTTATTCTGATCTTTCAGGGCAGATGCAACTCTCTCTATAATACATAACTTCTACCTGGGCTAAGGAACCCCCTATCCACTCCACTCAAATAATGAAGTACAGTAGAGTCTCACTTATCCAAGCCTCGCTTATCCAAGCTTCTGGATAATCCAAGCCATTTTTGTAGTCAATGTTTTCAATATATCATATTTTGGTGCTAAATTCGTAAATACAGTAATTACAACATAACATTACTGTGTATTGAACTACTTTTTCTGACAATTTTTTTGTATAACATGATGTTTTGGTGCTTAATTTGTAAAATCATAACCTAATTTGATGTTTAATAGGCTTTTCCTTAATCCCTCCTTATTATCCAAGATATTCGCTTATCCAGGGTTCTGCCGGCCCGTTTAGTTTGGATAAGTGAGACTCTACCATATATATACAGGCGAAGGTCCTCCCCAAATAAAACTATTAATTTTACCAGGAATCAAGTGCAATTAATTGGCCTGCAACACTCCCATAAACAAATCCAAGGATTTTCCTGATTAGATGTTATGAAAAAAAAGAGTTGCATATCGTGCTGAGCACAATGTACTGAGTAATTAAAAATACATTGAATCCTCTACTCTCTCTACAATTCTCTCTACAATGACACCCCTTCTTTACTTTTTGAATGCCTGGGTGGGAAAATGGAATGGCAGTCAGAAGTGGCCAGCACCCTTGGGCAACACAGGCACTTTCCCCTCTCCACAGGATATATTAAAATCCATAATTTTGGCGCCAAAACCTGCCCTCAATTTATGCATTAGGTTGATATATGATAAGATACAAAGATCCAGGTGAGCATTTTGACAGGGTCCTTATTTTCACGCATTGTTTTTATACACATATGCATATATATGGGTGCCCCCAGTGGAACAGTGGGTTAAACCGCTGAGCTGCTAAATTTGCTGACTGAAAGGTTAGTGGTTTGAATTTGGAGAGCGGGGTGAGCTCCTACTGTTAGTCCCAGCTTCTGCCAACCTAGCAGTTTGAAAACATACAAATGTGAGTAGATCAATGGGTATTGTTCTGGCGGGAAGGTAACAGCACTCCATGCAGTCATACTGGCCACATGATCTTGGAGGTGTCTAGGCTCTTCGGCTTAGAAATGGAGATGAGCACCAATCCCCAGTCGGAGACAACTGAATTTAATGTCAGGAAAAACCTTTACTTTTATGCATATATACAGTAGAGTCTCACTTATCCAAGCCTTGCTTATCCAAGCCTCTGGATAATCCAAGCCATTTTTGTAGTCAATGCTTTCAATATATCATGATATTTTGGTGCTAAAGTCATAAATACAGTAATTACATCATAACATTACTGCGTATTGAACTACCTTTTCTGTCCAATTTGTTGTATAACAGGATGTTTTGGTGCTCAATTCGTAAAATCATAACCTAATTTGATGTTTAATAGGCTTTTCCTTAATCCCTCCTTATTATCCAAGATATTCGCTTATCCAAGCTTCTGCTGGCCCGTTTAGCTTGGATAAGCGAGACTCTACTGTATGTGCTGTATGCGGTTGAACATCATCATGTATTAGAAGCATTTTAATTTTCAATGGAAAAACCCTCCAGATGCCATTCCGCTAAGTCACAATTTTGTCCTGGTCTTTGAATTTTCCAGTTCTATGAATATTCTGTGAGCTGTTCCATATTTGCTTGGCTTCTCCAATTTCCAATTTAATCTCAAACTGCATTTTCAAAACCCTTAACTAAAGGGAAAGGCATGCAAAGGTATCAGATGTGGCCCCCAAACACTACTAAGCAATCTAAATTGCTAAATGTATATATACATAGAGGGGAGTGAAGGAAAGAGAGAGAGAGAGATACAGTGAGTGCACCCGTAAACTCTATTACAAATACACATACAGATGTAGCAGCACAGAAGCTTTGAGGGCTATCTGCAAGGAGACTAAGAAGTAATTAAAAGTCTGGTTGGAACCCCAGATTCCAATTTACCAATTATGATCATCCTTACCTGATAATATATACGCTTAAGATCATTCTATAGGGTTAATATTATAAAAATGCAGCCTGGGTAAGTTGGAAGTCTGAAGCATTTTCAACTATTACAACTGCTCCCATCAATATGTATACAGAAGCATAAGTATAAAACACAAGGCAGCAAAAAAAAAAACCAACAAAAAAATAACTGTGACAACACACTGTGTTTCTAAGCTCTAGATCCAAATTAGCTTTTGGCTTAAGAGTTTTGTTTCCGATTTTGTTTTGAATTTAGGAAAAATAATATTGGAGCTCAGTAATGAACAAGAAATACTGTGCACATCATTGGGGACGAGGCACACACTGAGTTAATGAATGATGCTGCTAAAATGGTTGGTATTCAACTAAATTGACAAATCTATGCTCATTTACTTGAGAGTAAGGCACTAGGCTTATGGAAATTTATGACAACTACACATGAATAGAATATTATGGAAAATTACACAAACTTTCTTAGTGAGTCACCATCCAATACAGTGAATCTATAGTTGAACTTCAAAAAGAAAGTAAGTAGTGTAGGAAACTATGCTAGTGATAATGTAATCTGCCCTAACAAATTATGAATCAACACCACATAACAGTTGGCTATCTTCTTCACATCAATCAAGAACTAAAGTAAAGATGCAATAGGAAGATTTAGCAAGTCTGCTTTTTCATATCCTGTATCAGATACAGTAGATGATTGATATCTGCTTGAGCTTGGCTCCAAGACTCCCCATAGATACCATTCTATACAATAATTCAGTAAAATGATGTGCCTTATATAAAATGGAAAAGGCATCAGATGTGGCCCAAAGGCAAAAGGGTTGCTTTTCAAATTTGGGATGGTATTTCCAAGCCGTGGATGGTTGAATCCATGGATGCAGAATCCAAGGATAAGAAGGCTGATTGTATAGTCAATAACCCCTTTGATTTTTAGATACATTCACTAACCCTTCATTTAATGCCATTACAAGATGAGAGAAATATGCTAAATCTTGCAAGAGAAGAGGCTGCTTTCAAAAGCAAATCTCATTTCTAACACATTACAGGTGTGCACCCCATGAGCCAGCAGTGAAACCTCAACTGAGATGACAGCTTTATATAATGCGATCAAAAACATTTTATTTGCATTGGGGGGAAGATCCTCCAAATGAGACAAGAATCAGTTTTACTACAGAAGATGAGAAAGTATATGAACAAATACTTTAAATAGGTGGGACATTACAGAAAGTCTAGTTGAACCACATTCTGTTCTGCTGTCATACTATGTACAACAGAAAGTGTATTGTTAATCGAGCCAGGAAACAGTCAAAATGTTATATAGCATTAGTCTGCCCTTCATACGCTTTGGTATTATATTATTTTTACATTTTGTTTTAGAAGAGATATAATAAGATAAAGTAAGCAGGAAGAAAAGAAACAGGCAACAAAGTCAGAGTCAGTGGATGAAATCAAGTGGTCTGAAGGAACAACCCTGTCTTACTAATTTTTATTCTCTGCAGCACAATCCTTACTAAAATGTTTTTATTACAGAGAGTAAGGATTAGACACAAATTCGTTTGGCCAGCATAGTGCAGTGATTTAAGTATTAGACTAGGCCTCCTGAACACTAAGGTCCAAATCCTCATTCAGCCATGGAAACCCACCGGATGACCTTGACAGTGATTCTCTCTCCTTCATAAGAGGAAGACAATGAGAAATCTATTCCAAATAAATCTTGCCAAGAAAATTCCATGACAGGTTTGCCTTAAGGTCATCGTAATTTGGAATTGACCTGAAGTGAAAACAACAACAACTCTCCTACCAGCTGATGTAATAAATCTGCCACCAAATAATCTAGGATCTGTATGCAGAAGGAAGGGGAAAGAGGCCTAGAGAAAAGGTGGGGCGAGAAAGGGGCTGAGCTTTGCCAGTTCCGAACTCATTTTGTTCAGCAACACAGTCATAATGCTGGCATGAAGTAAAGCCAAGATAGGACCAGAATTTCATGGGGTTTTCTTAAGTAGGAAATAGTCAAGAGTTGGTTTTGCTAGTTCTTTCCTCTGAAATATAGTTTACAGTACAAGACATTTATTGGTAGTCTCTCATCCAAGTACTAACCAAAGCTGACCACTGACTTCCAAGATCACATGAGTACCTGATGTCTTTAGGGTAAATTTATCTATGTTTACTTATTCTAAGACTTGTAAACAACAGTACAACCCTATCTCTAAATAACTCAGCTAAATTAACAATTGTTGTGTTACATAATGTTTACATGAAGAACTGAGAGTCAAATATGACTACAGGATTACTTCAATGACCAAAGATAATTTATTTATTGTGTCAGAAGTGAACCAATGGTACAAAGTTATAATGTATTTGAAAACACAGTTAAAAAAAACACAACAACAACAACAACAACAACAACTTGGCATTATACTAAATGTCCTTTGACCAGTAGCTGACCAGTGCCTCTGGTGTTGCTGTAAGAATGCCCTCCATAGTGAATGTGGCAGGGCTCAGACTGCATTGTAATAGGTGGTGTTCTCCACACTTGTATGTCGTGGACTCCACTTTGTAACCCCATTTCTTAAGGTCTTCTGGCCGCATCTCGTGGTGCCAGAGCTCAGTCTGTTCAGTGCCTTCCAAGTCACCCAGTCTTCTGTGTGTCCAGGAAGGAGTCTCTCATCCGGTGACAGACACTGATTAGGGTTCTTGGTATTAGCCTGCCACTTTTGGATAATGAATAGTATGTATGAGACATATAAATAAGGGTTACTGATTGAGGAATACAACCTTCACTTCTGATTGTATAAACAATAGTACAGATAAAAGAAATAAGCTTCTCCTTGAGTCATCTTTGTTTTCTTTTAGGCAGCCTACTCATGAAAAAAAGGAAAAATGCATAAATATCTGAGAAAATCAACATAATACCTCAATGGATACATACAATTTCATCACAGTTTTAGGAAGAGTATAAAGTTTTGTGCCTTTTGGAGGCATCCATTAATTTACTAGGGCAGCAAACTATTGATTATATAATCTGACAGAAAAAGAAACTCAGTTTTCATTTGTTTTAGCCATTTTTATTCATGTTGAAAAACTGAAACATGAAAAAGTGTTATGTATATAGAAACAGACAGCCTTTTGCCTGTGCTCCAGGTATAATGATAAATCCTTCTTAGTAGAACCCTAAGTACTAGCCACTGTTGCTGCAGTTATTGTCCTCCTCCCTTTTCAAACATTTACATGCTGTGTTCTTTGTCTTTCATCTGAAAATTGAAGTGGCTTAAAACAAGAGCAAAATCATTTGTAATACAATTGAACCGATTCAGAAAACAATGCAGCCAACAGAGATCAGGTCATAATAAAGTACCATACTCAGAAATATGTTCAGACCACATATAAGTCGAGGTCAGGTTTGGGAGCTACAATTATGGATTTTGATATCACCCATAGATAAGTTAAAGATCATTCCAGAGAGTAGGGAAAGTGCAGGGAGGGGGGCAGTGACACCTTGTCATTGTCACTATTTTCCTGGCCAGGCATTCAAAAGGTCAAAAGCAGCACTACAGCAGAGAGTAGGAGGAGTTGATGCCTCTTTTATACATGAGTATGTACAGTAGGTTACTTTTTTCTTCCAAAAATCAGCTTTAAAGCTTGCAAAGAAAAGGGTCTTGACGTACCCTAGTAGATAAAGCATTAACCCCCATATCTATGACACCAGTCCCTGCAGTTTCATTTATTGCCATCTGATGAAATACATTATCTCAAGGCATTTTCTAGGTTTTTCCAGGTGTGTCCATGGTATTCTTGGGCTAGAGGCATTTCATTTCAATACGATCTTTTATTATCCACAGTACTGCATATTATCCATGCAAACTCCAGGACAGTATCTCCACCACATATAGAAGTCATACTGTAAAGGTGAACATCTTCCCTCCACAAAAGACAACTTTGATTCAGGGCTCCATTTCATATCTATAATAATAATAATAATAATAATAATAATAATAATAATAATAATAATAACTTTATTTTTATGCCCCGCCCCATCTCCCCGAAGGGACTCGGGGCGGCTTACATGGGGCCTTGCCCGATAAAACAATCAAATATCAAAACACAGCAATAAAACAATTATCCAATAAAAACATCAATTACAGTAAAAACAATCGTTAAAATCGACATAAAACATACAATATTAACACAGGAGACTAATTCATAGAACCCAGGCAAAGTGCAGAATGTGCCGAAATGGGCCGAAATGGGGAAGGTAATTTCACAGTAGAAATGGACAAAGTGCAATATAACATTGGCAACACCTTGAGAATGGGGCTATTATAAAATGGGCAGATAGATCAGTCCGACAACAAATTAAGTGTCAAAGGCCTTTTGAAAGAGCCAGGTTTTTAAGCTCCTACGGAAGGAGAGGAGGGTAGGGGCCTGCCTGATCTCTCTAGGGAGCGAGTTCCAAAGCCGGGGGGGGCCACGACGGAGAAGGCCCTCTCTCTCGTCCCCACCAACCGCGACTGCGAGGGTGGTGGGAGCGAGAGGAGGGCCTCCCCCGATGAACGAAAATATTGATAGTAAGACACACTCTAAAATGTGTTATAAACAAGTTTATATTAAAGATGAAGAATCTAATGCATTAAATTTTTAAAGGTACAAAGAGTCCACATCACTTTGTACAGCTGACAAGAACCAATCCTGGCAAAGAAGTGAAGGTACTGTGAAACTACTGCAGTTTCGATGTGTTACTATGATGTTAGATGTTCAAAGATCATCTCTAAAAGTACTAAGAATTCTAAGTAATAAATTGTAGTATAAACACGTCAGTGCTGTTATATTCTCCTATTGAAGGGCAGTATGTACAAAATGGAGTTAGTAAGTGTTAGTCAAATTTTGGTTTGATTGCAGTTTGATAGAGGTGTGAACACTCGATCTACCACAAATAAGGTTTACAGCAAATATTTCAGGTCTCATCACAGATAGAATGACTGACAAGGCCAATAAACCCTAGTTAAAATGTGACTATTTAAAATGAATACTTTTATCGTGTAGAGTCAGAAGTATGAGGGTACATATTTAAAGTATAACCCAGTTCTAAATGATTATCACTCAACTGTTCAGCAATTTGTGTATATGGGTTGTGCAAATAAAATGGAGATGAAGACAAAAAGGTAGAACAAGAGACCTTTTTCATAAGAACCATGCCATCAAAGAGAAATTTAAATGAAGAGTAAGAATCAAGACAAAAGAACAAAACAATGGAAAGTACATTGAAAAACTAAATAAGATTCCTTAAAAAAACAACCTTTTGACACCATGTTAGATTTGTACTTTGAAATAGAAAGCTATGATGAAGTTTCATTCATTGTTGAAAATATACAGTACCAAGACATTGCTATTTTCTGGGCAACCAAAAATCCCTCCACATTTGCTGGTCAAGAGGTTTTACTCAGTGTCTGGGGCTCTTAATTTGACTCGTTTCTTACCCAGTTCTTCTAACAAGTTCTTCCAGGAAAGAGCTTGCATCCCAAAGCTTTACATCTGGCATTAGATGTAACTACAACTTGCTGTCTGACAGTTACCTTGTTTCAACTAATATAAACTTTCAAATGAGAAAAAACATCTTAAGAAAGAGATCTGATCCAATTGGATTCTTGAAAGGTTGATCCAACAGTATGTCTCAGATAGAAATGCAGTGATGATGTTGATTGCTATTTAGGATTCAGCTTAAATGCACACATACACATACATACATAAACATACACTCTTTCATAAATATTTATTAATTAGATGAGGGTGGTAGTCATTTGGACATACATGGTTACTCATCCAGCTAGGGCTACGAGCACAGATGCCTACTCCTATATCAACACAGGCTTTACCCAATTAGAGCAATAATGTATTGCTTCTGGTTGTATAACTGGAAATAAATATGAGGGGAAAATGGTGTTGGCATCTAGACCTCATTAACAAATCTAGCCTTACCTTGGATTATAGTATTTTTCAATAACATAAAAGTTCTCCTCAAACCATTACCATCATTTCATGCATCAGATTAATATAAACATATCACACACAACATATATCTCTGCAAATTATTTGAGCAAAGGCTCAGTAGATTATTAATGATCCAGGTGACTCTGTCCTATTTCTGTAAATACTGTATCTTAAACTAGAGGAAAGCATAGCACTGTGTTTATGTGAATATGTGGTGAATTACTGTTCAAAAACCATAACTGGACATGATGGCCTAGTCAACCAGTATTTTTGTTTGTTTGTTTCATACTATACTGTAGTCACATAGCGTATCTAAAGTCAAAACCATAACCTCCTCTTCAAATCAACATTTTTTTCTATTTAAATGACTACTAATTATATGGCCAAGTCTACCTCTAAAATGTATTATTACTAGAAACCAATTCACAAGTCACATATTTTTTTTTCCTCTGAAAGGTGAGCCTGTGAATGATTTCCTGGTTGGCTAAGATTTTCTAGAAATTGGATTTTCCCTCCTCTATGAATATTTTAAAGAAGTCACTTATAGACACCTTTTAATGCAAGAACAGGTGTGAGCTCAAATTCCCTCAGCAACTAATATCAGCTCAGCTGAGAGAACAGCAGTAAATTCTTATTTGAAAGCTAAACTAAGTTCATCTTGATAAGGGTTGAAAGCTCATTAACCATTAAAATGCCATATAAATGCTATTCTGAAAGCTATTTCCCTTTGTGGCTGGATTTTATGTGAATTTGGAATGAAAAATAAGCACGAAGAGACACATGAAAACAAAGCATCTGCAAGCTAAAGGGGATTCTGCTTAAAGTTGAAGAAAACCAGACTGTTAAGTGATGTGAACCTTGCAGTTTGATTCACTAGGATTAAAAAATTGAGAGGAGCTGGGACTTGTTTCTGTGATTTTGTTTGCAATTGCCATTACAATGCCAAAGTCTGCATAAAAATGCTTAGCCCAACCTATTCTCTTTGAGATTTTTTCCCACCTAGCTTAAACTTGTGATAAAGATGTTTTTAAAAATGATTTTGTTGCATTTTGAAAAATGATGTTTTTTTCCCTTTTCTTTCTCTTTCACATTTTTGAACCTCTTCAGAAACCACACATGCACAAAGTAAAAAATGTATTTATTTAGACATCTGCAATTCTGACACACTTCTCAGTGTGACCATGCTAAACTTCATCCACATTCAAATGCAGATGAAGGACATTTCATACAGATTACTTTGTGCTTTTCTTTCAGGAAATATACCTGAAAGCTAAAAAAAAACAACAATAACAACTACTAATTAAAACATTCAAGCTTATTCTAAAACAAAATCCAGTGGAATGTAAACTTCACTAAAAACTATGTGACACCAAGTTTTATTTGTACTTTGTTCAGTATGCAATGAATTGCTAATGTTCACATATACCTTTTATATAATTGCTACTAGTTACATTGAATAAATATTTGTTTGATTTAGTCTTCACCTTTCTCCTAACAACTGGGATTCAAACATTTGGATTTTCAGAAAACATATTTTCATGGCACATTGAAGCAGGTATTTCTATTATACAGAAACAGTGAGGTGAGCAGTACAGGAAACCCTAGGCATAAATAGCTTTTGACTTATAACTGACCTAGCTTTGTTAGAATAAGGAATATCTTCAGTTAGGGATTTATTGTATTTGTATTTTAAAGTTGTATTTTATAACCCAGAAATACCGAGTCAAATACATTTTTCCCAGCTTAATGAAATCTTTGATGTTATCTCAATCTATTGTTTTAATTGTGCTGCTGTTGTCCACTGAAGAAATTATACTGGAAATCTGTTACTGTTAAATGAATTTGTACTATTCTGTTAAATGTATTATGCAATATAAATACTGCTTTATATTTGGCACAGTTTGTATCATATTCTGCTATTTGCATCTTCCTATCATTTTGGTTCATAACAATTGTTCCTTTATGTTTGTATTGTGTTGGAACCAGTTTTGTGGCTGCTACTATTCAGCAGAGACATGCACAAGTATCTCCTTGACCCCAACGCACCACTATCCATGACGACTAATAGAATACAAGGAAATGAGTAATTGTTCAGTTGCAATGCTTGTTCAGTTACACAATATGCAGCTTGTACCTGTTGGACCCTAACAGGCTCCTTCCAAATCCTGCCAAATAGCTCTGATGTCCACACCTTGATATTATGAACAATTGTTACTTTATCTTGGACTGTTTACCAATCCATTAAAAAGAATCAATTGAAGGCCAGGTGTCCCCTACTACTACTATGTAGCACCACCAGATTTCTCTGATAAGAAAATATTGTACAACTGAGATGTACCCACACTGGAATGTATCCTTATTTGGCTAGTATCTAGATTTTTAAATGCTTACAATAAACTGAAAGGTTGGAATCCTGTCGGTTTATACTTGTGGCTGCACAGTGGAAAATAAATGAAAACAAAAATCGGTTGGATTTAAGCAGTCTGTTTCTCAATTACATTATATTTTCCTTCTTAGCTGATGAATGCCCATTACCTTTTTTCCCTCTTGCCATCACTGCCTATATAGTGTAATGATACCAACATGATTCTAAAGCAGGCTTGGGCAAACTTTGACCCTCCAGGTGTTTTGGATTTCAAGTCCCAGAAATCCCAGCCATCTTACTGGCTGTTAGGAATTGTGGGAGTTGAAATCCAAAACACCTGGAGGACTGAAGTTTGCCCATGCCTATTGCAGGGTAAAACATAAAATTTTAAGTTGTAATGACTGCTGCAGTGATGGCCTGGGATCAAACAAGGGAACATCTCATTCAACTATAAGAGTCACTCCTGTTTAGACCAGAGGCTTGTGGTACTTGATGCCATTTCTCAGAAGAGAAAATAGGGCAAAGAAAAGGAGGAGGAAGACAAAAAAAGGAGGAAGAGGAGGACAACAATAGCAACAAAGTCATCCTTGTGTTGGCTCACGGATCCAGTAGAAATCCTATGCATGTGATACGGGATATTAAACTCCACTGAACACGACAGAAGTTACTTCTGAATAAACATACATAGGACATCACTGGCATACCTCTGGAATATGCTACAATTTTTGAAAGTTATCTATGACCCACAGTTTTTACAGCAGTAAGTGTTAACATACTCACTGGGTAGGTCAAACTCCTATTCTCAAAAATCCCCAAATAGGTTCACCTTAGAATTGCCATTGGTCAGGCACAGCAACAGCAGCAACAACAACAACAACAAAAACAACAACAGCAGCACCAGCACCAGCAGCACCAGCAGCAGCAATGCTTGAACATGTAACAGCTTACAACACATTTTATTGATTAACCCACCGGCCGTATCAAAACATTTAACACATATAACAGCTGAACTAGCGGATGAAAAGGAACAGATAAGATCAGATCAAAATCAAGAATGCCTGCCAGTTCTTACAGTCCTTAAGTAGATTCTGCAATATCATTAATGAATGATTTTGTATAAATTAATTTACAATTTTGTATCAACTTGATGGATTCATCTCACTATATGTGTTTTCAAGAGTTTGTCAGCACACCAATGAGTATTCCGAGCCTGGCTATTATATGTCCCCCATCTATTTTATCCAAATTGTATACGGATCACTATTTTACTATTGCTACTAGCACTGAAGAAAGAGCAATTTACACTTGGAAAAGAAGAGTAAGGAAGAGGGAAAGCTCTCTATTCCTTTCCAGCAAAGAAAGAGTATTAGTATTGCTCAGGTGTGAGTACATGTACTCACATGCAGTGCTTGAGGACAGAAAAATTTTCCGCAGCTCTATATAAATCAGCAAGTAACCAGAACCTGATTAATCTGTATGAATTTTTTGTGACAGGACTGAGGTGGAGAGATGGTGACATGCCAATAAGCTTTGAATGGAAAACATAATGAATGGGGTTGAGAAAGGCTTTAATCCAGAGGCAAGAAGTTTACACTGCCACCTATTGAGTTGCATCCCCTACTATTTAGAATTGGTTGGTCTCAAAACTTGAGCAGTCTTGTAAAAAAAGCGGATTCAGCAAAGAACTTACATTTTCATATTGCCAAAAATTCAAGAATCCAAGTTTCATATGGAAAAAGTCAGAGACAATCAGAAAAAAACTTGTCTGATGGGGATACAATATTTAGCACAACACAATTAAAAGATACTGCAGTACGTCCTGTCGTATATTTGATGAGAAGTGTGAGATAGGAGTACAGTACAACCCCCTTATTCATGTATACAATATCAATGGTTTAACTTATCCATGCTCCAATAAATATTCTGCCTTGGAAGTGTCCTCTCTATGTCCTCCAATATAATTCTACTAGTTGTGCCCGGCCACGCGTTGCTGTGGCAAAGTGGTGGTGGTATTGGTTAAAAATTGTTGTGTAATTTTTATTTGACGTTATTTGCAATTTTTATTAAATTTATTGTAAGTTATATTTTATTTATTATATTTTATTATTTTCTTGTATTATTTTTAGTTATTTTCTGTTATTATAGTATTTTATTGTATTAATTTTTAGTGTTTTTTATTATTTTTATTGGGTTGCTAGGAGACCAAGTTGGAGGAGCTTAGCCTTCTAACTGGCAGCAATTGGATAAAAGCAATTATTCCTCTCTCTCTAATTAGGACTTTATTTTTCTTTTCTTTTTGTTGTATCAACCTAGAGGAATGGATGATGGGTTGTGTTGTCAAATTTCGAGGTTGGGGGGCCTGTAGTTTTGTTGTTTTGTGGGTCACTGTGATGCCATCACTCTTTTATATATATAGATAGTTTGCCCCTTGGATAGGTATAGTCAAAATACAAAGTTTATTATTATCCACAATTTCACGTATTTATGTTGTGTCTTGCAACATATCACTCAATGATGTAAACAAACATGGCACCTGCTCCCAGTTTCACCAAGTATATATTTGGATACGGGACGACATCTGAATATCATTTGTATCTATCTAGTGTGGATTATTACTTTTCATTCCCATGTAATCTAGTTGGTTTTCAACAGCCTGAGTGGATTGGGTATAGGTTATTTGAAGGGCCATATCTCTCTATATGAGTTGATTAGAACACTAAGATCAACTGGGGAGGGCCCTCTCAATTGCCCACCATCCTCTCAAGTGTGTCTGGTGCAACAAGTGAGTAAGCCTTCTCGGTGGCTGCTCCCAGACTTTAGAACTCCTTCCATAGAAAGACAAAGATGGACACATCTTTGCTTGCCTTTCATAGGCAGGTCAGGATATATCTCTGCCATCAGGCACTTGAGGGATGATGAGGGGGAGGCTGCTGGAGAGGTTATGGGTAGAATTTGTGTGTGTGTGTGTGTTTGGCTTTTAAACATAATTTTAATTGTATTTTATTGTGTTTTAACTGTGTTTTAACTTTTGTATCCATTACACAAATTTTAATTGTTTTTTTTTCATTTCTGTATTGTCTTGTTTTTAAATTTTATTGAGTTGTATCAAGTTGTTGTTATCTGCCTTGAGTCCCTTTGGGGTAAGGCAAGGTAAAAATGAAATAAATAATACATTCATTCCAATTTAATTGTGCATTTAATTCCATTCAACTTCATTTGCAATCCCCAAATTACATTTTAGTTTAGGATGACAATATATACAGTTTGAAGGCATATTGATTGTTGCCTCTAGGTACTTTCTTTCCCCTTTTTTATGCTCAAATGTATCTATCAATGATGGGAGGCTATAACCCACCCCATTTTAGGGGAGTGAAACTGAGAAGAAAGCATTTACAATGTTTCACCTTTGCGTGGTGTTAGGTTAAACCCAAGATGGCTAGAAACCCTTTGAAGCAACCCAAACTTAAATATTCCTGCTAGGCAGACTGAGAAGAGGAACTGAATTATAATGAACCAGCAGCTGTCACAATATGTCCACAGTAACCAAATCAAAATATCAACCACTAACCCAGATGAGATTCAAAAGGTCAACATATGAAGCCAGAAGCTTTCTTGAAGATCGCCTGAAACCTCAATCTAATCCTAGCGGTGAAATGTTCCATTAAGCTACAGGGGGTACAGAAACAAGTTACTGCATATTGGTAAATGATTTAATGTACTAGCAAGATAGCCTAGGCAGGTTAAGAAGGGCTCACAAAAAAGCCTCCTGAAAATTGAGCAGCAAATCTGGAATGACACGCATCTGTAGCAATATAGCCTGTCTCCTATACAGTACTGGAATGCATGCACAGATTTCTAGCAGGCTAAAAGTACATCGTTGATTTATTCTTCAAAATGGGATTTAGTTGATTGGTAGGAGAATCTAAGAGCTATGCTTCTACAGAAAGCATTTTGGGAAAGCGTTTCCCCCCTTTTGGCCACAATAATTTCCCACAGCTAATTATTTCATGGTTTTAAGTTAAAACTAATTTAAATACTTTTTGCATAGCTTATAACACTATGAAAACATTTAATGCTGGAGTTAATACCTTAAAGGTGCTTGCAGTTTGGGTCCACTGTTGCCACACTATTTCAAGAAATATTCCTAGATTTTATGTATATTTCTTATAATGACTGTGCTTAAATTGTGACAAATTTTCTCCCTTATTTCACATATAAATAAAAACAAGGGCTGATTTATGCAGAATGTTGCTGTATAGATTCAAGAGATTAAGAAACATAAAATGTTCCCTGGATCATTTTAATCCTGCCTTTTTGCATGCAACATATTTTAAAAGTCACATGTTCTCTGATTGCAACCCAATATGAAACTTATATGATTATACATAATGTTACACATCTGAACATGCAACTTGTCTTATCATACCATTCCAACAGTATATGTGAGGAAAAAAAACTGTCCTCACATCTATGGCTGGGAAGAAACTCTATGCTGAGTTTCTCCCCAGCCAAAAAGCACAATTTTCTCCTGAAAAACTGTTCTTATCCTATAGTTGCTAAAGTCACACACATCCCCCAAAACAATTGCATTGCCCCATGAGAAAGTAGCCAAGTTACTATGCCTATATGTATGTAAAAGAGACAGAGAAAGATAGCACCAGGTTAGATATGGTTTCCAGAACAAACATTTCACTCGTATACTTCTTCTTGGTTTCTCTCTTCCAATTAAAGCTTTAAATTAGACATTATGGGGAGTGGTGCAAAAATCCCAGAGATTATAGGATAATGTGGCCCTTATTAGAAAGTTACGATATTTGGGAGAAAAAATATACACAATATTTGTTTCATATTATAACCAAACATGCATCTGTATCCACATAAAATGTTTCATTCATAACTTAGCATATGAATTCATACTATATAGTGCATGTTTATAAAACTTGAAAATATAAAGGTATTAGTTTTTATACTAGCAAATTTGCAAATATTTCCTATACTAAAGATAGATCTGCAAACTGCTAGCTTCTATATGAAATGTGCATATATTTATTTCTGCCACATCACAAGGAAAATTATTGCAACGATAAAAATGAACTGTATTATTTTTTACAAACCTAAGTGCCATTTTAGAAGAATATTTGTGTCTGGTATGGTGCAGTGGCTTGAGCATTAGAGTACAACTCTGAAGACCATGTTTGAATCCTCCCTGGGTGACCTTGGGCAGGTCACACTCTTCCAGCTTCACAGGAAAACAACGGCAAAACTCTTCTGAGCAAATCTTGCCAAGAAATCCAGCCATGTTATCACACTGGGCTTTAACACAGGCAGCCCCATTCTTCTGGCACCTGTAGAATTCTGGGAAATGTAGTTTAGGGTAGGGTCTTTTGAATACTCAGCTAGAGAGATCCTCACCTTCCCAAACTACATTTCCCAGAATTCTGAAGGTGCCAGAAGAACAGGGCTGCCCGCATCAAAGCACCAGTGTGATAAGGACACAGAAGAGTGAAACCCCATCCAAATTACCATGACTTTAATCCCCTTCCTTCATCTTTATAGCAATAAAATTGAAACGCTTACTAAGAAATTTATCTGACTTCTCATCTTTCCACAACAAATCTTTGCAAGCTCTGTGCCCTCCTTACTCACTGGCCACATTTCACGGACAGTTTTGTTAGATTCAGGTAAGCCCTCTAGCCTGAAACACAGTTATACTGTTTCAGATATGCTTGAATTAGAAAACGTAGCATTCCATAAATGCCTTTTCAAAAAAAAAGGAAAGGTTTTCAGACTAGACAGCTTATCAGACAGAACAACACATGCATCAATGCCAGGTGCTCAGAAAGAGCAGTGTTCCTTGTTACAGAGCAGCAGATGACCTTGCCTCCCACACTTAAACTTCTGCATCTGGAAAAAGAAACAGACTTTGTTCTGCCAAGACAAGGCTGTATAGAGAATAAGAGCATAGTAGAAACATCTCACACAAAAAATAAATGCGTATTTCTGTTTCAGGAGTAAAAAGATGAAGCAACAGTTCTCTTGCAGTATTTGATCCTACCCTCTTCAATAGCTCCTGTTGGCTAAGTTCAGGGTAAAGATGCAGAATGGAAATGGCAAAATTCAGCAAAGCAGATATACAATCGGGCTTAAAGAATTAATCTTTGAAATGGTTCTAATTGCCAAATTACAGTTTTAAATTAACAAAAAGAATTTATGTTTCCAATGGCTGCCATGCCTTATTTCACATTAACAGACTTGACAGTAGCTGTTAGCTTCTCACACATATATATTTAAGCACAGCAAAGATCAGTATTGTCAATTCCTAAAATACATCGAACCAACAGAAACATTTGGACCATGAAGATAGAAAATAACTGTGCATTTTAAACCACAGAATCCAGACACTACAGATGAGCAATAACAAATTATCACTTTCAGCAAATACAAAAGGGCAATTATTTGTTTAGGTTTCAAAAATCAAAGTTCTAACAACAGTTTAATAAATGAGTATTTTGTTTTCCTGACAAATCCAATCAAAGTATGTTTGCTTTTTGGTGAACTTATAAATACTCCCCTCAAAAGAAAACATTCTGTTTTACAAGTGAAAGCACAATTTTAGGTTGAAATGATTCATAGGCTGTAGGGTGCTTTGTTAGGAGAAGCCAAAATAAAAGAAACAAACTTTTCAGATGCAAAAACCCAAGTGTAAAGGTCAAAGCTGAAAGCATCACTCACTCAGCACAGTGGGTTTCAGGGAAGGCCAAGGATGCACACAAAGGTTGCATTTACCCTGCCTACAGTCAAACCTAACAGTGTGACTTAAGAAGGGAGAATCTGAATTTCTTTGCTTTGGTTGGCTCAAGCCAGCCCCTTTTAATTGCAGTAACTGTGCTGTGTGTATGTGACTATATGCTGATTATGGCAAGCTTCAGCTATGTCCCACATGTTAAACAACTCAGAAATAATTGCTAATAATGAAAGACAAGGAATATTTCACAGGCATATATTGGTCCCAGAATGATGTATCACAATTGCAACTCAGTGGCTTTTTTGGCTCAGATTCACTTGTTTGAAATGAAACGACCTCAGTTAATTCACTGAGTAGTGCAAGCAGAAGGGTGTGACCTTGGCCAAGGAGAAGGATTACTAATATTTTAACATCATATATTTATCTTCACTAAACTCATTTATCAAATGTGATGAAAACAATGTTGCTATCTACATTTGCAAGTAATTAGAGTTTCTTCTGATAACTGATATTATTGCTGCAGAAAGAGTTCGCTGCAAGTCAGAATGTGATCAATCATTAGCCAACTGTGAGGGCACACACTTGCCAAATGCCACAGGCTGTCAGAAGTAGAACATACTGCAGACATGGTCAGACTTAACATAGAAATTTACAACCCAGAGACTACAAGTCCCTGTAGGCAAATTCACACTGTTGTCCAAAGAAAACGACAATTTCATATAACTCCTATTATTTGTCCCTCGAAACAAACCTAAATGTGCATTTGCCTCAGTTTTAGGGGTAGCGGCATCTCAATGATTTACTCCAATGCATTATTTGAGGAGAATATATCTATCTATCTATCTATCTATCTATCTATCTATCTATCTATCTTTAAAATATTTCAGGCTATTTTGATGCTTCTTTATGTAATTCCCAAAACAAAAAGCAAAAGAGTGAAATATCCATGAAATGCCATAATCAAATTAGCATTTGAAAAATATTTTAGAAACAAAAACAACAATAGCAGAATAAAAACATTAAATATAAAATAACAAAGAGAAGCTGATATAAACTAAAAGTAGACTGAAATATCAAAGGTCTAAATCAAACACTGTCTGAACAAATTTCTGCTCATACAAAGGATCTCCTGGTCCATGAGAATACTGTTATACTCTCAGAAATATCACCCAAATAGCCCCACATCCTTACAATACCACTGGGGTTTCTGTGGGGCTGGGGAAAGGATCTCCCCCCCCCCCAGTATTTCAAGATTATAGTGGAATTTCTTCCCTCAATAGGAAGGAGTGGGGAATAAATGTACACACCCGAAGACACTCTATCCAAAGTCTCTAACATTACCAATGCAGAGTGTTCTCTGTGTGTAAACACCACTACTAGGGGTAGTACAGTGTTTCCTCACTACTTCGCGATTCACTTTTTGTGGATTTGTTGTTTTGCGGTTTTTAAATAAACTCTAAAATAATATTATAAATCATAAAAAAATTACAGTTTACAGCCTAAGGAAGGGAGGAAGGAGAAACCGAAGGGAGAGAAAAGGAGCCCAAGCGGCAACAGGAGGAGAAGGAGGCAATTTATCAACACACGATTGGTTGACAAAGACTTAAAATAGTGTATTACTAAAATAATGTATAAATATATAGCATCCCAACTTTGTCGATTTTTACTTATTGTGGGTGGTCCTGGAACCTAACCTAACCCCCGTGATAAGTGAGGGAACACTGTATAATGAATAGACAGATGTATAAAGCAGGCAAGCATTTGCCCAATTCAAGAATCAAATGCAAATGAGCAGAGAACCTGTTTCAATTTAATACACAAAGCACAATAATTTACAAATGTATAAAATGAGTGAGAATGCTTAAGATGACTTCTTACTTTGTATCCTGGAATTCACAAAAGGAGGGGATAGATTGTCATGTGATCCAAGGTCCCTGTTTGTCATATGTTCATAAGGAGTTCCATCTCCATAGTTCTGTTAATAAATTGGAAAAAAATGTAGTTGAAGTACACAATCCACACTGAAGTTACATATATTTTCCATGGAACATCACAGTCCTGGGAGAAAAGTGGGATACAAATAATCTCTTCCTCCTCTGCTGACATTTTTAACAGTTGCAAAAACTTATTCAGCCAGTAGTACATTAAATGTTTGTGATTTTATCTATGTCCAGAAAAGGTTGTCTTCATTTTCAAGCCTGTCTGTGCAGGAATCCCTGGTGGAGGTCATGCCACAAATAGATACCTAATGGTACAGAAAACTATGTGTGACATGTTCCATGAGTGCTCCCTTTTTAAAACTGTGAAACTTAGTTCTGTCAAACTCCATAACAGAAAGGTTTGCTCCTTTATAAAAACCCTAACAACTGCCATCAAAATCAACCCCTTTTGTGAACCCAAAAGCTTGGTTCCTGTGAAGTAAATATTGGACTAATAGTATTAACAGAAAACATGAACAATGCTAACAGAGTCCCAGTTAGTATGCAAATATTTCACCGACCTAAGCACTCTACAGGTTTCCTGTCAGCCCAGACTTCTACAAACTTAAGTTCAAGCATCTTTTACAATGCGGACAACATTTGCCTTCCTCCAGCTGTTTCACTTCCCTTATGATTCAAAGATAGTTTCAGAGACAATGTAGTCAAGTCTCCTTCTGCTCATTCCCCTCCTTGAAACTTTTGAGTTTGTTGAGGATAGGATGACTTGGAAGTAGTTCAATTCATGGGGTCATCATAAGTGAGTGAACTTGATAAAAGTTAGTAACAAATCCTTCCTGAAGTACCACCACAACCTCGCAGCATGAGTGCTTATAAACTGCAGAATTAATGCAGTTTGACACAATTTATTTTGCCCTGACTCAATGCTATGGGGCCATTGGAACTATAGATTTTAGCCTTCTTTACCAAAGAATGCAAGTGTCTCACCAAACTATAACTTCCAGGATTCCATAGCATTGAGCCATGGCAGTTACATCATCATCATCATCATCATCATCATCATTCCCCAGTTTATTATTATTATTATTATTATTATTATTATTATTATTATTTTATTATGACACAGCAAACAAGATAGATATGCTGGATTTCATATCACAAAATCACAAGTCGAACACTTCCCAAGTGTCTAGGACTGTGTGATGTATTTTCGGATGATGAGCACAGATCCCAGCAGGGTGGCCTTTTGCAGCTGGCAGATCGTAATTTTGTCAATGTCTATTGTTTCCAAATGCCGGCTGAGATCTTTTGGCACGGCACCCAATGTGCCCATCACCACCGGGACCACCTGCACTGGTTTCTGCCAGAGTAGATGCATCCATTGTTTTTTGCTCTCCTCAGTCATTGATTCAGGGTCCTCAAATCTCAGTAACATATTTGAAGACTAAATTCCTCAGCATTCATCCTTTTGGTTACAAATCTTTGCTATTTTCAACTGTCTCTAAGGATCTATAGCATACTTCCCCCAAGATCTTCCAATAACGTTTCTTATGGAATGTCTAACTGCCAATCAGCTTTATTTGTGTACAAATACAATATTTATATCCCATTCTTAATCCAAAAAAGAGCAGTTTACAAGACAGAAAATATGACAGTCTATGCCATCAGGTTTACAAACTAAAATTGAAGACATAACTAAAAAAAAGGATACCAGGGAAGGGGGGGTATTACATCCAATCCATATAATGGTCTGAATATTCCTCATAAAATTTGGTGTTTAAATTTTGCAGGCACAATAAAGAAAAACATTTTCTCCTCTGTTGTTCCAGAAAAAAATTGAAGCTTTCAGAAAAATGGGAAAAATCAACTTATAGGGACCTCATACATTTTATAGTGTTTTATAAAGCAAGGAATACTCAGATACTCATTGATGGCCTTCTGTCTAAATGTTAACCAGGACTGACATTGCTTAGTTTCTAATATCAGACAGAATCTAATGTCTTCAGAGTGTTTAAGCCTTCTACAAATTTAATTTACTTTTTAGATTTCTATTTCTTCTGTTACAAACTGAGATATAAAATCCTGGACTCTTAAGACTAAAACTCTGGTTTCGACAATATTAATAAAAAAGAATGATTTCTCCTCTAGTCCTCCATAGTGTCAAGCTAAAGAACTGAGTAATGGAAATGAGGAATTATGATACTATATATGTTAAAAAATCTTTTAAGTTGCATTTTGAGAAATAAGGCTAGAGGAATAAATATACAAATATATGTGCTCCATGCAGTCATGCCGGCCACAAGACCTTGGAGGTGTCTACGGACAACTCTGGGTCTTCAGCTTAGAAATGGAGATGAGTCAGACATGACTGGACTTTTTTTCTTCATGTCAGGAGCAACCGGAGTTGCTTCTGGAGTGAGAGAACTGGCCATCTGCAAGGACGTTGCCCAGGGGACGCCCAGATGTTTTTTGATGTTTTTACCATCCTTGTGGGAGGCTTCTCTTATGTCCCCGCATGGAGCTGGAGCTGATAGACTTAACTTCAGGGGAAACCTTTACCTTTTTATTCTGTGTGAAACATTTTATTCATCGTGGTATAAGAAAATATAGCATAATACATTTCCCTAATATTTTACAGTTTTAAGCAAACATTAAATTGCTTTAGGGGTAGGATGGAAAAAACAACACTGAACTATGCACGATGCAGGAATGTTCTAGACTTCCACATCTCTAGTATTTTATTACTGTTCAGTGGTTTGACTAAGCAGGTCCACCTCAGCTTCCTACCCACCTTTTATAAAAACCACACTTCTATCTCTTAACCTCATCTACTGCAAAAATGCTGTATAAAGTAGCAGAAGCACTTTCATACTTACAGGCCAGGAAGATGGAATGAAAAAGACTATTCAGTGAAAAAGCCCTCTTGGATACTGAGACTCTGCTGAACTCAAGACCTCTACGACACCATTTTTCAGACAGCTGTTCTAATATCAACAAGAGTCATGAGCCAATAGTATCCAATTGGTTTTTAAGTTTTATATGAATTTTATTGCTCTCAGCTGCCTTGAATCATTATTGGGAATGAAAGCTTGTAGTCTAATGTCTGATGTCAGTACAGATTGAATGAGGGCAGACAGACTGAGGAATAATCTAGGTAAGATAGACAGGGATGTGGTCAGTCAGAAGGGAAAATGAGGGACAGATATTCAACCTATATGCATGATCTTTAAAAATATTATGTTAATAATAATTTGACACATTATAACAATTTTTAACTGTACAGACAAGCAACTCAACAGTCTTTCCTCAAAAGTAGGTTTTGAGATTTATATAAAATCTTTTTATTTGTAAGCTTATATCATGAGAAAATAATAATATATTTACCATTCAACTAAAGCATCTGTTCCTAGGTCCAAATGTGACTGTGGGGGAGGTAGAAATTCCCCACTGTCATTAATGACATGAATAAAAGGAAATCATGTTGAAAATAATCTTCAATTGAGAAATTGTCAATTTTTCTCAGTTCTGGGCTAATACTAATCTTGCAGCAAAAAAAATGTAATCAGACTCCACAAAAATGAGAAGTTGTATTTGGGGGTGACAAACTACTTTGTTTGTCATTTAACTTACTATTGGAAATACGTTTTTATAAAATTCAAAAATACTTCCCCCCTTATTTGCCATTTTGATACTTGCTGTATTGTATTTTTACAGAATATATCAGAAATTTTAAAAGATTGTTTTAGAGATAGTAGATACTTTAATGTTAACAATCCTTCCTAGCCAGAAAAACTTTAGTTTTTCCTCATTGGCAATTTGTTTATTTTAGGTTCCTGAAAAAAGTCTTAAAATTTAAAGGCAATGTCTTTTCCAGTTGGCTTAGTATATTAATTCCAAAGTATCTCATGGACTGAGGATAGTACACTTGTCAATAACTCTAGATATAAGGTAATGGTTTCCCCTGATGTTAAGTCCAGTCGTGTCCGGCTCTGGGGGTTGGTGCTCATCTCCATTTCTAAGCCGAAGAGTCGGCGTTGTCTGTAGACACCTCCAAGGTCATGTGGCCGGCATGACTGCATGGAACGCCGTTACCTTCCCGCCAGAATGGTACCTATTGATCTACTCACATTTGCATGTTTTCGAACTGCTAGGTTGGCAGAAGCTGGAGCTAACAGTGGGCGCTCACTCCGCTCCCCTGGTTTGAACCTGGGACCTTTTGGTCTGCAAGTTCAGCAGCTCAGTGCTTTAACACACTGAGCCACCGGAGGCTCCAACTCTAGATATAGAGAGACTTATATTCAGTTTTTTGGACAAGTAAGGTATTTGGCTCTTTCATATGTTTAAACAAATATACTTTAATTTGCTTTGTTGCCCGATATTTCATCAAATTCTCAGTAGTTCATCCACATTTTGGGGCAGCATAAACATTCAGAGACATGTAGCCAGAAAGAAGGGAGTGATTCCTTCTTTCCGCACTTCCCTCTCTCACGTTGCTTTGTCACTCTGGCTGTCATCATTACATGTCCTGAGAGATGAACATTGCCATGTTTTTGCACAGTGAGCATTAAACAAACCTAGAACAGAAAGAAAATAAGTGTGACAGTTTGGGAGGGCTGAATCAGTTTCAGCACCTCTGGGCCATGTGGACACCATTCAGCTTAGATCACAGCAACACTGATCCAGAGTATCCCACTCCAAATCATCACTGCCATGTCTGGTCCATGTAGATACCTCCTAGGGCATCTTTGACATTGTTAAGTCTCATGCAAATAAGTTGCACAGAGCTATTAGTATTTGAATGCTAATTTGAATTGGTTCTGTCAAAGATGGCAATATCTTCTCCAAGTGCTTGTAATTAAACTATGGGGGGGGGAATTCTTTGGTGGTGATATTTCAGATTCTATCTCCTCAAGAGGATGTCATGAACCCACAAATCCATATTCCTCAGCAGTAGTTTAACATACCACTATGATAGGTGATAAAATAATAATGTTAAAGTAGATTATAACTTTCAAGATAGCACTTGATAGGGTTCAATTCTCAGAGGAGGAGTGGTATTTTTCAGAAGAGTTGAAATAGTTTGAAAAGGTAGGTAATTGTGACAGTGTTTAAGATATATGACAAGACAGCAAGTGGGAGGATGTTTTTGCTAGAAGAACACGCATAACAGACCTGTTTTGACTTAAATTGTGAGGCTAAATGCCATATTTTTAGCAGCTGTCCTTAACTTCTGATTATATACTATTTTCCATCCAATTTAACATAAAACTTATCATTTTAATCAAAAGGGGGGGGGTCCTTAGTTGTTGACCTAGCATCCTAAGGAAGGATTGAAAATTATAAGATATGTATGTGTAGAACAGGGATGGATAATTGTGGAAGGTTTAGAGGGGGGATTAGCCTCATAAGAAACCTTGGAGAGTCTGCAAATTAAAATAAAACAATAAATGAATAAACAGTCTAAACTTCTTGTTTGGAACCTGAAATGTGTGTTGTGTCCTTTGAGGTCAGATTGGCAGATGAAATAAGGACCAGATCTTTCAGAACCAATAGTCCTGCATGAGGTGGTAAAGTGAAAAGACAGTCTAAACATCATGAAAGCAGCAAGAGATATCCACCAAATTGTAAAAATAACAGACTGTTTCTCTGAACCCGAACAGTGAAAGCTTAGCAATAGTTACAAGTTCCAATCGCATCATTTTCTCCTCAGCAAAAGACACAATCCATATATGGGATTTTTCTTCTTCATTGCTTGCTAGTATTGAGAGCTGTGAAACTCTCAAGTCTCAACCAGTCAATTCTGTGCAAGATCCTGAAACACTTCAGGACAGAATGAACTCCAATGTGTGATGAAATGAAAATAATAACTGGAAAAAGAAAAGAAAAAGAAGACCAAAACAATGTCCACAATCCTCCAAGGAAAACAAAAATGTTATTTTCCTCTGCCATGGAAATAAAGGAACCGAGGCAGTTAGTAGTAAGAATAATATCATTTTGAGGGAGGCAGAGAAAGAGGGAAGGGTGGGGTTACATTCCAGAAGTATTGCTCAGTTCTAGAAAAGTTTGAGATTGCATTCCACAGGTGCAGGTGACTCCTATGTGAGAGTCAGAAGGACCATAAGGAAGAAATATATGTTACTTGTTTATATGTTATTTATTGTAACAATGAAGTAACTCACTTCCAATTTGTATTATTTTGGAATGTACGCTTATTGTATTCTAAAGCCCGCCAGACCAATAAGTCCCTATAGGTCACTATGTTACTTGTTCAAAGCTCTGGTCATGGCTACACCTACAAAATTAAGGCTAGTGAGCAAACTGAGATAGTTCTTGCTAATCCTGGCTTGATCCTATTTTTATATTCCCTGTGTGAAACTGTTTTTCAGAAATGTCCAGAAACATTCACTGGCCCAAAAAACCTAGTTTACTCATGAATTTTAACTGGTTAACCAAATCCCCATGCTAAGTCTATGAGAAGCAAAAATTAAACGAGTCCCTCCCTCCAGAACTGCAAGCACGATCTCAAGAAAATTTTGACAATTTATTCACACTGTCATTACTTGCAGCAATAGCCATTATAGTAGAAGTAACCAAGCTGGCCCACCCATAACTGGCAGGCAAAGCCTAAGGCGTGTGGGGGGATTTGAAGGCCCTCATGAAGGAGACCAGACTTGGTGGAAATGGTTGACAGGGGTGGAGCTGCAGGCTATTTAAGGCTGCTATTCCCCTCTGCTGTGCTCTATGCTTCACTGTGAGGCAGGTTCCTAATGGGGGATTAAGCCTTTCCCTCCTTACTCCCTCCCCTTTTCCATATAGCAGGGTTCCCTTTGTTATGCCTTTGCCCTAGGGAAACATTTGGGCAGTTTTTGTCTTTGGCACTTATTTGCAGGGATTTCCCAGCAGATCATAAGGTTTGGGTGGATGCACTAAGCAGAGTTCCCCTCTTGGGCTGCCTCAAGGAAGGCACATTCTGTAACAGAGGAGGTTTGCCCTCCCTCCCCTTTAGAATAAACTCTTAGTAAGTTGGGGTTGTTGTATGTCTTTCGGGCTGTGTGGCCATGTTCCAGAAGTATTCTCTCTTGATGTTTCGCCCACATCTATGGCAGGCATCCTCAGAGGTTGTGAAGCATGGATAAACTAGGCAAGGAAAGTAAATATATATCTGTGGAGAGTCCAGGGTATGACAAGAGTCCTTTGTCAGTTGGAAGCCAGTGTTAATGTTGCAATATCTACAGTAGATGGTAAGCAACACTCTGAGGGCAGAGGAGCCCCAAGGATGGCTAATGACTCTGAACAAAGGATGCCCCCCAGGCAAGAGACAAACCTTTCCAATGCTAATTAGGGTGATTAATTGCAACATTAACACTGTTTTTAAAATACTTTCGTGTTATTTATTCTTAGGTGTATATTTGATGTTATGGCTTGAGTACTACCTTTTGGCAGAATTATCTCAAAGCAAAAAAGATTCAAATTTTGCTCAGTAAATGAACTAGGTGAATAGCATCACAGGCTGCATATTCTGCATATTCCATATACAAGAGACCTCACAGATGGATTTATATTTCAGCTAGATGAAATAAGAAAGGTCTGAATCTCCACAGGTAATGTGTAGCTAATTATCAATGCAAATGAGGAGTAATGTTTAAAAGGCTACATTTGAAGAATAATGAATAACACCTTTGCACACCATAATGTCTACCTGTCCCTAACTAAAACTGCTAAAGGTCAGGCTATAAGGGTTTGGTTTTTGCTTCTTGCACACTTCTGTCCACTAAAAAAGATAACTTTGTTCCTATTAGGAGAGCTTATATTACTTTCAAATGTCTTTTGATAAGAGTCTAACATACAAGTCTCCTACCAATTTAATAGTCATTGGATTAGCTGATATGTCTTTTATTGACTGATATGTCATTAAAAAGGAAAAAGCAAGATGAACGAATTAATAGACAGTTCTTGCAAAGGTGGGGTGTAAAGAACAGTCTCTGACTGTGCGTTAGAACTGTGGCCTACTCCCCCCCCCCCCCCCGCACACACACACACACACACATCCTAAATTATATGGTTAAGTGTGCACAGTCAGATGCCCATGTTTACTGAGCATAAGTAGTACGGATAAGCCAAAACAAAAAAAGCCTGGACATCCAAATAATAAATGCATTCCAATACATAAAGGGATGCAAACTAGGTATATGCCACAAATTGTAGTTATTGCCATCCATTTGTGTAGCTTTAAAAAGCAGTTATACAATTCCATGGAGGATAATGCTATTAGTGAAGAATGAATGTGGTATAGTGGCTTAAATGTTTGACTAAAAGTCTGGATATCAGGGTTTGAATCCACACCATAGCAACCCAGTGCTGATGACCACATTATCCTCACTATACTCATCCTCTTTGGGTATAGGTACAGGTGCATCAGTTTCTAGAGAAAGCAATTTTTATGACAGAGTTGAAATTGTTATTAGAAAGTGAAGCTGCCTTTGAAGAAAGTCTAGAAATTTTTGTGTGGTTGAAAATGCAACTGTGAAGATTTTAACCACTGGTTTTTACAGGTTCACTCCACTTTTATATGTTTCTGGGTGAAGTTCAAGAACTTCTTACTGCAGAGCAGGAGCAGAGGGCGTACTTACATTCATCTCCTACTTGGAGGCATGCCACACATATGAACTGACAATGTAGGGAATATAACCAGGAATGGGCAAACTTTTTTGCATTGGGGCCACATTGTGGGCCGGACCAGGAGGGCAGGGCAAGGAGGGGGGGGTGTACACTCTTGGGTAGGGAGGGCCCCAAAAAGGGTGGAGCCAGGAGGGGGCAGGGTGGGGCCCAGGTCATCCTCAGGTTGGCCTCCCAGAGTCCCAGCTGTTTGCACCATCATGCTGGGGGAGGCGAGACACATGGTGACTGCCCTGATCCGATCCAATCCTCAGGCTGACCTCTTGCCATTATGCTGGGAGGGAGGAGGATGAGACAGGCAGCGGCTGAGAGTGCTCCAGAGGGTTCTCAGCAGCTGCATGCCTTCCTCGAGCCGTCCTCCTGGCATAAGGATGAGGCTGCTCGTACCATCATTATGTCGAGAGGAGGGCAAGACACATGGTGGCTGAAAGGGCTCTCAGCTGCTATGTGCCTTCCTCCCCCATCTTTTTAGCATAAGGACATGGCGGGCTGCCATGCCCTTCTGCTAAGAGGACAGGGAAAATGAGGAGGGCCTGAGATAAGCACCCAGGGGGGCCACATCTGACCCCCAGGCCTTAGTTTGCCCATGCCTGGAATATAACACTGTTTTATTTCAGCAGTGCTCTTCTGTTTTTGTGTCTTAATGTAGACATAAATTTATGGATCAATCGTACAAGCAGTATGGACAGGATACCTTGTTGCATAACAGCAATAGTATTAAAGTTAAATTCATAAATATTCGTTGGATCTTTCCACTATAACCACAAATAACAGATTAAAACTTTCACTGCTCTGACTTCTCTCACTGCAGCAAAAACAGTAGGGAAGCCTCTAAAACTGTGCCATGCATGTATGTTATTAAGTTATGGCTTATAGCAAAAACAGTCAAATGAGTAACATACATATATAACACTAAAATGAAATAGAATAGGAAAATACTAATTCCACTTGAATCCTTTCGATTTGAATGTATAGGAAGAACTTTGTGTGAAATCGACATATACTTTTCATAGCTATTTTTGATTAGCCAATTTCTTTACATTCTGCAGTCATATGTTTGATATATTTCTGTTTATGTTTAATAACATTTTTAAAGGACACAGTTAGTGAGAACCGCAGCAGCAGAGCCAAAGAGTTGACATATCTCCTAGTACAGAGTTGACATATCTTCTAGTATACAAGATGCCCAAAAATCATTTACCCTATTTTGTGTCGGAAAAAAACCTACATCCAGAATGCCATCTACAACTAATGAAAAGTCAACAGCAGCCAAAAGCACAGCTTACAGGCCAGAGATAATTCTGGGTAATGGATGAAAGGTTGATAGCAACAAGCAAAGCAAAACATTTAATGAAGTTTCTGACTACCTGTTAGCAGGAAGAAAGCAGGTGTCAAATTCAACCAAGGAATCAGATTAGGATCTAAAAATGCAATTCTGGGAATAGGTTGCTCTGCAAGCAAATTTGCATGTACATTTTCCTATGCAATCAGGTGTAAAACTCACATTTAGATTTCAAATTTACATACACAGGAAGTCTGGTAAGGGGAAAAAGAGATTAGATATACTTACCCTGGATGGACTAGGATGTCCTCCATTCCCCCAGGACCCTGAGCTAGTTCTGTCTTCTACATCTAGGGACAAAAAAGTTCTTTAGGCTTTATTGCAATAATTCTTTCCTTTTGTAAAGGCACTTTTAAATTAATGTTTCAAATTAATCTCCTGTTGCCTTTAATTAAGAACCAGGCACAGGGCTACTACAATGATAGTGGCTTCTGACCCAACCACTTAAATTAACTCATTTAAATTCACAGCAGAAATGAACTGGACCCTCAGGAACCAGAGGTTTGCACATAAAAATTATTCCAGTCACTCAGTCTTTCCGTAGACTTTAAGAAGTGACTAGAAGTCACTAACTAAAGTTGAATTCAAATTGATGCACAGAAATACATACACCCAAGGATAAAATGGATCACTATAAAACAAAAAGAAGCAAAGAAACTGATGACAAAGTATTCCTAGATACATAATTTCCCTTTTTACAGTGAACATTCTTTCAAAACCTGTTTTAATAAATGGATTTGGGGACCATAACCCCCCCCCCACACACACACACACACACAATAGGTGGTTGCTAAAACCCTTCAGTAGGCAGAATATTTGACTGGGATTTGAAAGCATTTAACATTCAACATTATTCTTATTAATTATTATTGTATCAGTTCTACCCCGCCCTTCTCACCCATCAGGGGACTCAGGGCCGCTTACAATATAAACATATACATCAAAAGCAGTTTACATCAAATTTAAAAACATAGCCATGAACTCATAGAATATTCATTGTTGCTGTTTAGGACAGTGCTTCTTAAGCTATTTAATGTATGGGATCTTCTGGTATTTTCCTCCTCTATACCAAGTTATGTCAAATCTGTTCCTATTGGCTGCAACTGTTTCTTTCTTTCTTTTTTGGAAACCTAACTTAAATCAGCAGTCACTTTAAAATAGCACTGTTTTTAGGGTTAATAACCCCTGAAATTAATAACCAAAATATGTCATGATGAAGGCAAGGTGTAACAAGTTAAAATCACAACACAAATGTTTTTTGATGGACTCAGAGTTATAATCAACCACAAAAGCCAAACATTATCAAAAACTGGAAAAGGGAACAAAATCCAAAGTGGCTAAAAGTCTATTTCTAATTTGAATTTTTGTTAAACTTACTGGCAGTCTCAAGTTTCAAGGTGCTGAAGGCTATATACTGCCGATATGCAGTTCCACTGTCACCTTTTGCCTTCTCATGGTGCAGACTTACTATTCAAGTACTTTACAGTATTGGCATGGTCATTATTTTTGAACTGCCTCCACAGATCTCATTCAAATTATTTTATCTAAATGGACGGTGTCTGATTTCACATTCTGAGATGATAAATCCACAGATTCAGAATGAGATATAAGACTGCCCAGAGCCTGTACTTGATGTATCTACTGTTCTGGAAATTTGGGGACAAGAGGATATGTTTCTGAAGCACCTCTTCAACCCAAAGAGCTTGCATCATCTTCCTCTGGCTCGATGGTTTTCAGCACAGTAGCTCCACTAGAAACACAAACCCTAATTCTAGTATGTCTATGTAAGTCTCGGTATCACCGTCCAGTTAATTGTTGTTAATACTATTTAGGATCTTTAACTAAAGGAGCTTCTATTGCTAAAGGCAAGGACAACGCAGATAAAGGTGCAGTTTTGGGACAGAAAAATATGAATTCTGACCTTATGTAAAAACTGACCCACTAGGGTTCTGAATTATTAACTCTCACCTACACCTAGGCTTATGTTGCATCACATCACCCTTTTTCTAGAACCTGGAATCTTGATATGATATTTCATCCCTACTGTCTATACCTGGACCTCCCTCATACTTTAGTCTATTTATGTATTTATTAATTCAAAGCATTTATATTTCACTCTTTAGCCAGAGGTTCTACCAAAGCAGCTTACAGATCAATAAAACAAGATTGTTTTTCTTCTAAAGCATACAATCTAAAAAGGCACGACACAGATGGAAAAGTGGATGGGGAGAGAACAGTGAAAAGAAGAAGGCTCAGTTACTACATCTGATTGTTACATAACACATACAGGTACATCCACCTGAGGGTCCCTATAAGTCAGAAATAACAAAGGCACACAACAACAAAGTCCCTAACTGCAACTTCCCCTGCACAGAAAAAGCATTTTCTGCACAGAATATATTTTTGTGCTGAAATACCATTTTCTGAATAGAAAATGCGATATTGTCCAAAACTAACTTGTATAAATTGCAAGCAGAATACATTTTGAACTTTCTCACAGTGGGAAGAAAGTTGCTAAAAGCTTTACATCAAAGCTAAATAAAAAAAAAGTTGAGGAGCAGTTTACCAGACAGATTTTTGTTCTTTCTCTTTCAACTATCTGTAAAACAAAGGGAGACAAGGAAGAGGAGAGGGAGATTGATTTTTGTCATGTGAGGGATTTTATTTGCAGGTTTCAATCATGTTTAATTGTCTTGAGCCACCTGAGAGTTGGAAGCAGAGTGGCTGCTTCCAACAGTACCCAAAATGCATCTTAGGTGTTCCTCCTGAATAGTCAAAGGCAGTACATTATATGCCTCAGGGTACCTTCTGCAGTTCTGAAGTTGTGTCAAGGCCCAAGAGTGGAACCAGATGTCCCTGAACTCTATGGTTTAAAGCATAATCCATTATGTGCTTTGTGGCATACTGAAGCTTGTTGGAGTAAGCTTGGCTGACTGCTCATTAAAAATGTGTTGGAACTCTCCAGTGACTATTCTAGTTAGGCAACAGTCCAGCAAAGCAATTAAGAACAGGGTTAAATTTAAGTGTAACCATAAAATTCTCATAATTTTTATTTATATTAAGACTAAATAATAAAGTACATGGAAAAGTAAGTATACCAAATTAAGAAAAGATAAAACCAATAAGATACATTGTAGTGAGGTGAACAAAACAATCAAAATGAAATAATTTGATGAATCTAAAGTAATCAAGAAAATTAAATCTGAAAACAAAGTTATATCTTTTAGTGAACAGCTATATAGAAATGTTTTATATTGAAAGTCACTTTAACACTTTTAATTTGATTTGGCATATCATGATTGGTATTTAATTTATGCTTTAATTTTATAAAGTCTGGTTACAAATGGAGGTGCAATGTCCTGAACAGTAAGAACTATTGGAACTGTAAGTAATCTTGTTGATTCTGCCAGGGTATAAGGGGCAGAGGGAATCCAAGAAAAACCGAGGAAACCCTCAATGTTAATAAAGCAAAGAAAATCAATGTGTGTCCTCCATAGTGCCAAGCAGACATAAAGCTCTTGTTCCTTTGAAAAGAACTAAGAGAAGGAAATATTTCAACTTCCTTGCAATCCTTTAATGAGTAGGCAAATATTTTTTTTCTATTTTGAAAAGGTTGCAGGAATTGTCATTTTAAAAAGTGTTTTAATGAACTGTTTTCAGACTGTTTGCTTATTAATATATGTTTAAATTGTTCTAATGATATCGATAATATGTTTTAATATTGTTGATAGTTTACTTATATTGCAATGATAAATGTTTTATATGTGTTTATGTATATAATCATCTTAAATTGTAAATTACCTTATGCCCTGGTTCTGGGGGAAAGTGGAACATATATTGAGTGAATAAGTGAATGAATGAATAGCATGACCTACTGATTTCTGTATCTATTTTTCATAACATATGCCACAACAGCATTTCCTTTATCCAGATTATCTACCTTCTATCTATCTGGATAAGACTTTTAATCTAACATAGGATTTGCATCATGACATTGATCATCCAGAGCTTTGGAGTTGGCTTTCATAGCTGTACTGATACTACCTAGCACTCTATTTCATCAAGTTACAATGAACTGTAAGGATTGAAGGTAGTATTGGGGATAAAACACTAAATATTTCTTAAATGGATTCCAGACATACCTACAGCCAGGTTGCACTTTCTGATCTTGGGATTTCAGTACAGTAAGATAGGGAAACATCCTAACTAGAAAACATGCACATCTTTTGAATCTCATGGGAGATGGGAATCAGTCCTGGACAAGTGATTGGATATAAGTGAACCTCAAACCGTGGGTGTTACAAGAAAACTTTAGAAAGAAAGAACTAAGAAAATGTTATGTGAATATGATATTCTTTTTCCTTTAATAAATATCCTGAGTTTATCTTCCACGCACCAACAGCCCTGTCCTAGCTTCCCCCAATCTCTTCTGCTGTGAAACTGTGCTTATTAGCAAAGGTACATAGGTCCCTTCTCCTCCAGGCACTGCTTTAGGATTGAGGTTGCTACATAATTGCCAGGTTGAGGTGATACAACAAGTCAGGAAAATGCATGCTCCCTGGGTTGTCATGTATCTACCATCTGCAGGGGGAGTGACTAAATAAAACACAAAACGTTGCTCCATAGCTCATTTATCATGTTATCCAAATGCAACCATTTTCTTTTTCCTGGTATGTTGTAGGGAATGGGATATAAAACAAACCCTGGACGTTTGAATGGATTTGTTGTCGGATGAATAGATGAAAAAAGAAAAGTGTTTGGACTATAACTCTGCATGTCTCTACTTTTTGCCCTGGAAATGTTTGGGAGGCCCTGAGGACTGGTCATGATAGGAGTTGAAATGCAAATCAAGTAGATGACAAAAGATTGAAAACAAATGTCCTAAATTAAACATGATTCCATGTTGGAGTTCATCTACACTGCAGAATTAATGCAGTTGGAAACCACTTTAATTGCTATGGCTCAATGTAATGACATCATGGGGGTTGTAGTTTTACAATGTCTTTCACCTTCTCTGTCCAATAGTAGTGGTGCATCACCAAATTCCAACTCCCAGGACTCCATGGCAGTTAAAGTTCTGTCAAACTGCATTAATTCTACAGTGTAGAGCCAGTACTTTCACTGTAAGCAAGAGCACCTGGGACAGTGAATGTTGATGCAGGCATATAATGAATAAGCTATGTTTCTTGGGGGTTCTTGGCGAACTATGTCACCCAAATCAGCCCCATAAATAATACTAGAGCAATGTAGGAGCCCATATACGCACATTCAAGATGAATTTAGAAACACTAACTAGTATTCATACTGAATTCTTCCATATTACTAAAACTGATACGTCCTCTTTGGATTATTGGAACAACATTCCAGGTGAGAGCATGCCATTAATTTATTATAAAGGGATACTAGAGTATTATCTGCCATCACATTCATTATGGATTATTAATTCTATTACTTCAAACAACAGATTTAATCTGTACAAAAAGGCATGTATAAAAGATTAACAAAGGAAAGCACTTAAATTATATGCAGATTTTGAATTGGGTCTGCAAGTGCAATTAGGGAGCTTAGACATCTGTATCACATATCTCCAGCCTATCTGTATGGCTAAGGAAATGGTTTGCCTCCAGCTAAATCTATTCCACTTGTATGTTAATGTGATTCTTAATGTTATATTTCTCTGAATCACAATTTCTAATATTTCAATGAAACACTGAAGTGCTAATAACACAAAACATTCCAGGTAAATATTTAATTATGTTCTTTAAAAATATGTATCATTTAAATGACAGATCAGATCAACCATTGCTTTCAGTTAATTAGGCAGAGCTTTCTAAAATCATGGGTGTTATGTAACTGATTATTAACTCTTATGGATTCTGATTCAAGACAAATCCAAATCATGCCTGAAAACTCTGAACAGTTTTTCCACAGAATTTACAGCAGGTTTTAGCTTCATGGTCTCTATTCCAATCTAAAATCTCTACTCATGTTCTGAATGCAGATCAATTAACAGCTTAAGCGAAATTTATATCAGAGTGCAATCTCAAGGGTGGCCACTGGCCAAGGTTAGCACTCCAGGATATTTAAATGTTACACAGAAGTGGGAATGTGTAGGTTTCATGGCAAGGTACACAAACTGCCAGAACCTTTTTAAACATAGCTATTAAAAGGGCAGAGGTCCTTTCCTCTTTTTACATCAGCCCACCTTTGTATAATTTATTAGCTAAATTCTTATCTCCTCTTCTTCACCCTGGATTTTCCACAGATATATATAAACCTTCCTTGCTTAGTTTCTCCATACCTCACAACCTCTGAGGATGCCTGCCATAGATGTGGATGAAACGTCAGGAGAGAATACTTCTGGAACATTGCCATACAGCCCGGAAAACATACAACAACCCTGTGATACCGGCCATGAAAGCCTTCAACAACACATCTTCAAGGAAGTTGTGACAGCTTCTACTCCAGGCTTTCTTGATAGAAACAGATTACCCAGTTTCATTCCAATCTGGGCTCATGTCTGGTTATAGAACAAAAATAATCCTGGTCAACTGGTGAATCAATGGGAGAGTGTTTACATTAGTTCTTATGGATCTGTCAGTGTTACTCAATATGACTTCTGGATAATTTGGATCTTGAGGGCATTGCTTTGCAGCGATTCTTATCTCTTTTTGATTAAACATTATGCCCTACAAAGCCCTAAATGGATTAGAAAAGAGATATCTGAAAGACCAGAGCCTTGCACAGGAGCCTGTCTGGAGTTTGAGATCTTCACTGGAGGTCCTGTTATGTATTCCAACACTTCAGAATACTAGGTTAGGGAACATATGACAGGTCTTTCTCTGTAGCATCATGCTGTAGAATTCCCTGCCAAAGGAAGCCAAGCTGGTTCCATCTGTTTTGGGCTTCTAGTAAGCACCTTAAACAATGTCATTCTGCATGACCTTTAGTGTCTGAAACCACTCAGTTTTGGGTTTTTAAAAATGTTATTTCAAGTATTTTTTAATGTTCCTGGAGAGTATTTTAATTAGTTTTTCAAAAATTTAATCTATGTATCATTTTAAATGTTTTACTTGCTATTCATCATCTTTTGTAACCTAGTGAATTGAGAGCTAATATATAAATGAAATAAATAAATAGTTGTGAAAAATAAGTATGAGAATTCAAAATATGTGAATCACAAGTTAGTTTCTTTTTAAATGCAAAAATATACTAAGCAGTAATATCAAAATCAGTCTTTGTGTAAAAGCACCTATGAAACGACGAGTGCAGTTTGACAATACCAACGAGTCTGAATTAACTTGTACAATATTTATTTATTTTTTTCATGTCAGGAGCAAACTGAGTTGCTTCTGGAGTGAGAGAATTGGCCATCTGCAAGGACGTTGCCCAGGGGACGCCCGGATGTTTTTGATGTTTTTACCATCCTTGTGGGAGGCTTCTCTCATGTCCCCGCATGGAGCTGGAGCTGAAAGAGGGAGCTCATCCACACTCTCCCCAGGTGGGATTCGAACCTGGCAGCTTTCAGGTCAGCAACCCAACCTTCAAGTCACTTAGTCCACTACGCCATCTGGGGGCTCATTTGTACAATAAGTAATACAGATTTCTATTTTCTTTTCCTATAACTGATTGACTCATATACACACTTGTACTTTATTCTCCCAAGATGCTCATTTACTAATTGTATACAAATCTATTAACAAACAGACTTCAGATTGCTGTGAAACAGTGTGATCCACAATACACTTGGTGCTTGAATTTAATGCACAGTGGTCACTCGAAGTCACAGTTTGAATTGTTACTAATGAAAATAATGAGATCTGAGATTATGGGGAAAAATGAAAAATGCAATAGTTTCTCTTCTAGTAATTCATTCATGTATATAGGTCATAGCTCAGTGTTACTCTCATCTAAAAATGCATGTATGAACAATATCAAAGAAGAGAATTATATATGACAGTGTGTTGGTCATAATATGATTTGGAAATTCATATAGTATCTTGAACTGTATTTAGAACATATGACAACAAATGTAAAGTGCATATTATTTGTGCAATATGTGTATAATTTATCTTGAAATGATATTTTTACTTTTATGCTATGATTTTTTTTATATTTTTTATTAGGGATGCGCTAAATTCAACATTCTTTGATCTTTGCTCCACCCACACTAGAATTCTCCATTCCTCATTGATGTACATTACATTTTAAATCAAGAGTACATATTCAAGCTGAGATTTAATTAACTGATCTTCACTGAACCTGTACAACTTTCCCAAAGAAAATAAGGTTGCATTCAGACTGATTCAGGCTTAGAGTTCTGATTCAAAAACTTCCAACTACTATAGAAAGTATTAGCTGGTCTGCTAGTGAGCAAAAAATGAGGAGCAGTCTGTCATTTCTAACCAAATACTTTCTGCCCAACCTTCATTTATATAGTACACTATATGGGATATAGACCAAAACCTGCATGCAACTAGAAGAAGGCATGTTTTTATTAACTAATATGTGATAATGTTTTATGTATACTACTTACTGATTTTTTTCTGGTTGTAAGCCGCGATGAGTCCCTCTGGGGAGATGATGTGGCGTACAAATAAAGCTTATTATTATTACTATTACTATTATTAATATTACTATTAGTTGGCATGTCTACCATTCCATGGTAGGCTTAAGGGGGGATGAATTATGCAGGCAAGCACCAAAAGGCTCTGTTCCCATTTAATTGACTAAAGTTGAGTATATAATTGAAACTATGTGTTTAGAATACAAAAAAATGGAAATTAACATCTGAAGTCTTTATGCATTATTATTATTATTACTATTATTATTATGTTTGTTTATTTTTACCCTGCTTTTTCTCTCCACAAGGAGACAAAAGCACAGAGTACAAGACACACCTACAATGGGAAATCGGCTTTTAAAAGTTACTCCTTGTATTTGACAGACCAATAATGTCATCACAAGAACTAAGCCATTTTAGTTTTACTAAAACTACAACCCAATTTTTTCAGTCTTACATTTGTGCCAGAACAAAGAAAAGGACCTGCGGTGTTGGGCATAGTTGCTGATCCATGCGGCCCGCCCTGTTATTTATATTTATTTATATATATATATATTGTGTTGCATTGTACATGATTATTTATTGTATTGTTTAATTGTATTATGATATGTTGTTTTATATTTTGCTATATTGTACTGTTCTGGGCATGGCCCCATGTAAGCCGCCCCGAGTCCCCGTTGGGGAGATGGTGGCGGGGTATAAATAAATTATTATTATTATTATTATTATTATTATTATTATTATTATTATTATTATTATTATCCTTCTCCTGCATTTAAGGGGTTTTGCATTTTGGGGACCTTGTGTGACAACTACATTTTCACTTTTGAATGTCAAAAATTATATATGATTTGGAAAATAGGTGTGTATATATACATACACCCAGACAAACACGTGTTTCTAATTAGTTACTTAAAATTCATCTTGCTTTCATTACGCTAAAAATTGAACAAATAAGTACAAAAGAGTTAGGAGCATATCCATGTATGATCACCCCAATATCGCCAGGAAATCTAGATGACTATGGAGACCCAAAATTTATCTTGGCATCACTGAAATTTCCTTGCCATCAAGGTATTTTTATTTCAGCTTTATACTATTCATGTCCTTCCAGCATATTAAGGTTTTACCCAGTGATCTGAAAAATGGCAAGCAATCACTCCTGTATGTTATCTTCATAAGTTGTGCCTAAGCTTTCAGCCAATTTTCCTTGTATTTAGACTTAAATGTGCAAACCACACTATATTAGCCTGCAAAGCATCAATGAGAAGGCTTAATTAAGTAACACTGACAGATAAATCCATTTCTTTTGCAGTAATCAAATCAAAGCAGGTTGACATAACACAGAAACTTAATACAGTTATTCTCTTGTAATTGGGAAAAGGCCCTTTACTTCTCATTAAAGCAATCTTCTGGGTATTGGCATAATAAGACATCTCAGGGCTTTAATATTACCCTATAAAAGTCTCAAGATACAGATCCCCTTAAGCAAATATGCAAGATTATCTAATTCCTTCAACACAGAGGAACATGTTATTCCTATTGTTTTAAAATGGTTAATTCTTTATCTCATCTGTATTCCAAAAATAGTATATCAGTATGGAAAAATATGATGACATAAATAGCGTTCTTAAATGATTTCTGAAGCTGAATGATGACATATTACTGAAGTGGAAGAATAAAATTCTTCTGAATATAAATTAGAACAATATCAGGCAAATCTAACTTTAAGATGTTCTTGTTTATAATCCTTTTACAAAAGTTCATCACAAAGGTGTTCCAACATAAATATGTTTCATGAGATTGGGGAGGGGAGTACCAAAATAAAAACCCACAGGAGGTAAGATGTGATGTAGAAAATTAAAGGGAAGGAAAAAAAATGCCAGAATAAAAGTTCAATTTAAAATAAATCAGAGGAGAATCAAAATAGAAGAGAAATACAATACTAAGGCCTAAACACACATTAACTTCCACAGATTCATCCCTTTGGTGATCAAAAAAATCTTGTCATCCTTTTTACATTTAGAATAATTTCCTAATATATTCCAAGATGCAAAGGAAAATATCAAATTGTTTTCACAGCTACCACTTGCCCATGGCCACCTGGTGCACTGAATAGGAAAGTAGACAACTGAAACAAACTATTTTAAATTCATAATTCACCATCTTCTGTATGTGTGTGTGTGTGTGTGTGTGTGTGTGTGTGTGTGTGTATATATAAAAAACACACACATATTAAAGTGTATGCAGTGGTCAATAACATACTTTGTTCATTATGCATAACTTTTATGGAGACTTTTAAATTGTAATTAATCATTACGGTTTACGGTAACTTTGCTTTACATGAATTAAAGCAGTTTTCATTCACAACATGAAAACTATGAAGGACAGCATTCTTTTGTAGCACTATTTTTTTCCATTCTTACCACAAAATCAATGATAAGTTGCACCAAGACAATAATATATGGGAACAGCCAAAGAAGCATCCCACTGTTCCATCAGCAAAACATGAAAGAAAGTAATTCCTACTTGCATCCAGAGACCGAAGTTCATTGTCAAAGGTCTGCTTCAAAGAGATGGGGACCCTCTTGACAGAATTGGGAGGGCTGGTGAGCAGTGAGCATCCAACTGCTAACACAACACTGGGCTTTGCCTACAAAGCTCAGTATACCTTGGTATCTGAATTTCCAAGTATGAAAAGGCTTTCTCTATGCAATGCATAACAATGTCCTTTATTATTCAATGTTTTCCCAACTTTACACACCTGAAGCATCAAAGCCTCTTCTTTTAGTGATTTATTGCAGCCTCTATATCACCAATCCACTTCTATGAAACTTCTATCCAGATTCCTCCATTCTTAATCCTTATCATACTTATCTTATCATACAAGTCATGATAAAATGAAAGGTCCTCTTTAATCCCATGATCTCTTTCCTTGATATGAACAGCAAACGATGATCTGGAGAAGATGAACACAACTATCGCAAAATATAGCAAATGGGTCCTACCAAATGGTAGCCTGGACAGCTGTTTGCTTGATTGCATTTATATCCTATCTTTCCTCAAAGGGAATAATGGCAGCAGATATGGCTCAATGAATTTTTTTGGCTATGCGCACTTCGTACTATATTATTCCAAATTTCCACTAATAATGATTCTCCAATTTTCAAAAATACCACCACAGTTAATATCATATCTTTGGAAAGGAAATCAAACTTTTCTATATTTCCCATGTGAAAAGTAGTTGACTGTTTTCACCCAGAATTCTCTTTTATTTACCTCAGCTGCTCATTTTTGTCATAAGCCAAGAGTCATGCAACTGGGAAAGTCCATATGAGATGTATAAAAGGACAACTGCCAAAATTCTCTGTTCACACTGGGAGAAAAGGGATTATAACGCTCATTGCCTGTGTTACCTTGGGTCACAAGGGAGTGATTCAGTATGCAGAGCCAGCAATGCTGGCCCTTCAGCTGTTACTTTATTAAAACACATCCCTCTGTTAAAAAAAATAGTTATCCTAAAAGCAGATATGGATTTTTACAGACGTTGAGCATCCCGGATATGTTCCAGGTCTTTTTATCATCCCCTGTTCTTTGGAGACATGGCAATTCTGGTTTAATTCTACAAAACAGTCTATCCAAAACATCTCTTTCCAGCTATGGAATTAAATACACGAGAGGCTCATTTTTAAAAATTGTTCATATCCACTGGACCATGTCCTTGGATATGATCATTCTTTCCACCAAAGGGAAATATGCTTTCTATCTCAATGTTCATCAGGGCTCCCAGGTGACTAATCATCTGTGAGCGAGTAAGCTTGTTTCCATTTGAAAGGCTCCAGAAGAGTACATGTCCCGTGTGCGGTTTCTTGCTCCTTTAGGAACCCAGTCTTCCATTTGGAATGCCACCAAGATACCTTCTCTGTAGAGGATTGATGCTGTTGCTCTTATTACCATCATGTGAACAGCATTGGGGAAGATGCCAAAACTAAAGAGGAATGAAGTGGACTGGAAATACAGTTGACCTGCTGTGAAATGTAGGTAGGAAAAATTTGGATTAGCAGAGATGTGTGAGGATATGGCTGTGCACTGCATGTTGTGCAGGATTTCTAACAGTTGGAAGCTTGCAAGCCTGAAAGCTATCAGCATACAGCTAGCTGTTGACAAGACGGTTGCTAATTCTGAGTTTTAAAATAGTAAAATGATTTCAGATACAAACTGCTTGTTCCTTGTTTTGTAGAGTGGAATCTTCTAAGTGTTAAATGATTGAGAGAACAATAGATAATCGAAAAGAAAAACAAGGTTCTTAAGATAAGCCTTTTTTTTTCCTTTACAATAACAGAAATTACAGTTTGAATGCAGAATGGGTGAATTCTGGATACTCTCCAGATTGGTTCATACATCTTTGCTCAGAAGTAAGATAGCTTAAGATTGAAGTCCTCATTACTTCTATGTCTTGGCAACCACACATCTGAAAACTATGACATTTACTGATGTCAAAACCCAATGCTAGGAGTAAGTGTGCATGAGCTTTTAGGTGCACACTGACCTGGAAAGACCACAGGATGAGATGTTAATTAAACATGATATCCAAAACTGATATCCTAACACACTGGACTCACTTGGATTTTCTGCCATTGTAATCTCTATCTCTAAAGATTAATTCACACAAAGTAGATGTCCATACCATCATCACACATTACAATATGACATTAGTATTGAAAAATATGGCTGTGTATAACTTTTAAAATAATTGCATTTATTAAATTGCAAAATGTATATGTAAAACAATTTAGAATAATATAAAACATTCAAAATATCAAAACCCCAAATATTTTGTAGATTCTAAAAGCATATTAAACAACTCAAATAGCTTTAAACAAATTAAAAATCATGTAGTCCTACAGGGTTTGACAAAATAGTTAAGCATCAAAAGCCATATTTTAACTTTAGTATTCAGCCAGTCAAGTGGACAAAATGTAATTACTATTATGAGCCTGACTTCCAACAAACTCAAATATGAGGGATATCTAAATGATATCAAGGAGCCAATAATCTTTGTTTCACCTGTCAAGACACTAAGTACTTCTCTAAAATCCCTTTTTCCATCTTTCCAATTGTATTATGTATTCTAAGAAAGGGACAATCTGTATCTGTACATTGCTATCAGTTTCAGACCTGTGCTGAAACAACATCCCAAAACCCATACTATCAACGAAATAATAGTTCACATTGTTTATGAAGAGTAGACTTACAAGAACAAAAAAAAAAGAATGATAAATTGGACACATATGTTTCTCAAACAGAAAATGAGAGAAGATGGGGAAAATCTTTATAAAGTTCTTCCTGTGGGACCTCAAATTTGTCCCATACATCTTATAAATAATTAGTTATCAAAGCTACACAGACGATACCTGGGGAAGACAAAATGATTTTTTATTTTGTGATATACTAGTTCCAATGAAGTTAAGCAAAGCCTTCCTCATCTGATTCAATCACAGCACTCTGAGCAGGTGGTCCTGATCATTATTTTAGCTGAACATGCCAAATCCTTGCCAGCATAGCAATAATGCCATGATATTTGGCTTAGCAGGCCATGAAATAGTAGGAAGAACCATGCTCAAGTAATTAAAGCTAGATAATGAATTTCTAAAGTTGATATTTTTAATTTTCTCAAAATTAGTTACCAGCACAACAGAAATTGGCATCCGTTAAACACAACAAAGAGCTAAATAGAATACATTCATAAAATTGGAGAAATTAAAAATACCCAGAAAAATAGGTGCCATTATTAAAAGCTCAAGGGAGTAGAGATCTATTAAGTCACCTCATTTTTCATTGTTCTTTAGTATAACATTCTTTTGTTATACAATAACAATTTCCTTGATATGATTGCATGTTTCAGTGGTGGCCTTCATTTAACTTTGAGTTAATAACAATAACTGCAATGCAATCTGATTTATAATGAAGTAAACTCTCAAATTACTAAAATAAACAGAATAATCATATGGAATAGCATTTAATAATTTGCTACACAGTTACGCCACATTAGTAATCTCATTAAAAGTTGGCAGCACCGCCTCAATACATCACTGATATCCAAGGAGAGATGGGGATTCCCATAAGAGGTGGAAGGAATAACCAGGTTAATGGTACACATACAATGTGTAGTTTATTTTATAGAATAAGTTACTATAATGAAGTTTAGCATTACATTAAGTGTCAGCATTGATCATGAAAATACCATTAAGGCATATGAAAGAATTGGCATCTAAATTTAATTTGCTAAATCTGTATTCAAGAAGCCACACAGGCATTTGAACATGTAAAGCACTCAACACAGAGATCATTATCACCAAAGAAAAGCTGAAGAGGGAAGTGCTGAGGATGCCTGAAACTGAAAACACAAAAATAGTTAACTTTGAGGTAAAAGCCAACCCTGTTTGTATGTTTGGCCCAATGCTATTCGTAGATACTGATTATGACAGTATGTAAACACATTTTAGAGAGATATATTGGGGCACTATGCATCAACAGCAGATTTGATAGGAATATTGTTTTCAAGGATTGTGAGCCGCCCTGAGTCCCTTCGGGTGAGAAGGGCGGCATAGAAATGATGGAAATAAATAAGGACTATAAATCCTCCCCAGTGAATTATGATCTGTAGTCATACATCAAAGCCTTTTTTAATACTCCACAAGACCCATTTCCAATTAGACATTTCCTTCCCCAAGATTTTGGGCTACAAATCCCATTGTCACTGCTGGTTGAGGTTGCTGGGTGCTCTGAACTGAAGGCTGAGGTGAGCAACCAACTCTTCTTTTATGGATGTATCTACACTGTAAAATTGATGCCATTTGAAACCACTTTAACTGCCATGGCTTAATCCTATGGAATCATGGCAGTGGCAGTCTTACAGGGTCTTTGGTCCTCTCTGCCAAAGACTGCAACAACCTACACACCCAGGAATTTTAGAACATGGAACCAGGGCAGTTTAACTGATATCAAACGGCATTCATTCTACAGTGTAGATCAGACATGGGCAGATTTGGACCGTCTGGGTGTACATGCAAACTTGGGCCTACTGGCTGCTAGGAATTGTAGAAGTTGAAGTCCAAAACACCTGGACGGCCCAAGTCTGTCCATGCCTGGTGTAGATGCACTCATGGCCCCCATGCAGGCACTAGAACTGCTTACTGTGAGCAAGGATCACCATCCTCTATGCTCAGATTATGGTGCAAACATTACATTAAAAAGTAGGTTTGGAAGATCATGTATGCCTTATGTACTTTTTACTTTGACTATCATTTATTGATTTATTTATTTACAATATTTGTACCCTGCTCTTCTCACCTGAGGGGACTCAGGGCAGCTTACAAAAATTGGCAAAATGTAATGCCCAAAATGCAGTCATAAAAACAAAACAATATAAACAGATCCATTAATAACATTGTTAAAACACATTATAAAAAACCTTAAAAACGTATATATAATTAATTCCATTCATCCGAGATCCTCATGCTTCATCCTTAAATCAGGCCATGTCAACTTTGTCATTTAAATCAGGCCATGTCAACTTTATCATTTATCATGGATCTGTATTATTCAGGAGAAAAGTAGTACAACATCTGAAGAAGTTACCCGAGAGAAAAGGGAACTGGAGATAAATTAGCTTTCCCACTCACATCAACATTACACATAAGCGACATGAATTATCATAAAGGATCCTTGTGAAACAAAACCTGATTTATGGAGTCGGCTTCTCTTCTACTACAACCATCATCCCAACCAGATCTGAGGAGAACTACTGTACTATTTTTCTTCAGCTACTAGTCTTTGCATGTGATATCAGAATCAATCAGGGAGCTTATTTTAATGCCAGTTATGATTTAGTGCTCCAACCCATAGATTCTTACACTAAGTAGCAGACTGTATGCACTGGGCAGCAAACTGTACGCGCAAAACAATGTGCAAGAACTTTTGCATGATGAACTACAGAACAGATGGTTGCTGTTGGTTTGGAAGGACCAGCAAAGTAAATTTAGAAAGAAGGGTTAAGAAGTTTAGGAAGCACTGCCACAAGCAGAAAGCAGGAATAAGATGTACCATTACAAACATGCCTTCTGACAGAAGGAATGCACTTAATGAAAACAGCCAAAAAACTGGCTTCCTGTGTTTGGAAGGGTAGTAGCCCTATTACTGCTAAGAATCCGTTGACTCCATTTTGTGTTTACATGTAGAAACCTTATGCCATTACTTTTTACTTTAACACAAATAAAATACAGGGGAAATGGTGAAGAGAAATGCAGCCCCCAAATACACAGATGTAAATGAAAATATATGCCTGACATTTGGAGGAATGAGCTCTGGTTGAAGCTGCCAAACAGGGAAAGGAAGTTCAAGTGTTGGATAAATCTTATAAAAATTGTGCCAAAATTCTGGTAATTAAAAAAATTATATAAGCACTTGCACACGCTATCGCTCAATTTTTTCTTCTTCTTCCAAATAATGTTAAGACTAACCAATAGGTGGCTGGAAATATTATGTCCCATTCAACCACCTGTCCTTCATCCATCCATCCATATCTACAATGAGAGTAGTGAGCCATATATTCAGAACTTTGGCATTCTGAAGATCTTTACTTTTATTTTATTTCACAAACATTTTACTTTCTATCACTTTTGAGTGGAAAAAAAAACAGTATGAGAAAATGTGAAAAGCATTTACCACAGGCTCAGCAGCACTATGTTTCCTCAATAGTTAAAACATATATTTTGTTCCTTATTGAACCAGCTCCAGATGTAGGAATTCACCTTCTTTTATCAACTTTTTATGTATCAATTTATTTCATTTCTAAGGGGGAGCCCTCGGTGGTGCAATGGATTACTCTTGTGCCAGCAGGACTGCTGACTGAAAGGTTGGTGGTTTGAATCCGGGGAGTGGGGTGAGCTCCAGTCTGTCAGCTCTAGCTCCCCCTGTGGAGACATAGGAGCAGCCTCCCACAGGATGGTGAAACATCAAACATCCGGGTGTCCCCTGGGCAACATTCTTGCAGACAGCCAATTCTTTCACACCAGAAGCAACTTGCAATTTCTCAAGTTGCTTCTGACACGAAAAAAAAATCTAAGGGGCTTTTTTTCAACTTGTATGGTTCTCAGATCATGTAACACTCTCTTTTTCCTTCACCCATGACTAAAGAACAGTCTTGCCTGTCAATTTATGGCAACACCTTGAATTTTGTAGGACTTTCTTCAGTGAAAAATACAGAGACATGATTGTTAGTTTCTGCTTCTTGGTTATCCTTGTCTTTGGACACATCTACACTGGAAAATTAATGCAGTTTGACACTTTAACTACCATGGCTCAATGCTATGCAATCCTGGGATTTGTAGTTTGATGAAGCATCAACACTTCAGCAGGGAAAGCTAAAGATCCTAAAAAACTACATTTTCCATGATTACACAGCATTGAGACAGGGCAAATAAAGTAGTGTCATCTGCAATAATTCTACACTGTGCATGCACTCTCTTCTTGAGAACACTTTTTTTTTTTTGCAATATAAAGCAGGATTATTCTATTTTGGATTTTTTAAACAAAAGTCTTGTTCAATTAACTCAGAATGCTTCTGACCACGATTTTAAGAGATGAGAGGCAGATGCTTTCTATTTTAGAGTATTTCTAATCTGGAAAGGACTTTTAACATTCTCCCCTGTTGTGAAAGTCATACTGATTTTAAGTAAGTGTTTTCTCCTATTCTAAGGTGTATACAAAGCTAAAGCTTATATTACTATTTTCACATACCAGCATGTTGCCTAATTTAACTAAAACATTTATTTTATAAACAGAAAAGAAAAAGAGATTGAGCAAGATATATTTATGCAATTAACATATTTAATAGGCAATTATGCATCCTCTTTACAAGAACGGATAAATAATATATATGCATATACATTTATCAACTAGATATGTACTAGGGAAAGTAAAATAGATGTAATAAAAAGTAGGGCATTATATGTTCTATGCAGTTTCTATCATTCAATATTTGCACAAGATAAAGTAATATTGGTCTTCAATGATGCTACAAATTACTTGCAATGCAGTTTTGACTTAGGCATTAGACAGGAGAAATAAATGTCACACATTTTGCCCAAGCTATAAACCAAAGTGCTACATTACAACTGCTTGTCAGGAAAATTGGATATTTTGCAAGATAAAATAATGCCGATATCATTAAGGCTGGAAGATACTTTCCAATATATATTTCAAAAAATTTGTGTAATAGAAATGTGATACAACAATGTAAATTCTGTTACTACAATAACTGTCATATTAATTAATCATAATGAAATATACAACATGCATTGACTTATTTTATGTTATAATGAAACGTAGAAGCTGCCACCCTTTCAAACCTCATAGAATTTATCTGGGAAACCTTGAAACTACTGGTGTCTGTTCTGAACAATAAAACTTTTAAGAGTGAAATGAGATATTCGTAATAATACTACAGAGCAATGGAGGTTGGAGATGTCAAGTATAAGGAAGATCAATTAGACATATATAGACAATCTTCATTTCCAATCTGCCCCATGTAGAACATAAGCACAGAAGATGGCAATGGAGAAGACCAAAGGCCAGTACTCTATCCACACTCTTTAATAAGGCACATGGCTTATTCCTTCTGATTTATTAATGCCACTCAGACTCAGTGAGGTCATTTAGAAAAAAATCTAGAAAAAAGTCTTTGTGATCAAAACTTGGTTGGGTGTAAATCAATATTCAAACCATTGCTTTGGGGATCCATCTTGGGACCCACTCTGGGAGAAATATGGCATACAAAAGATATAGGCAACAACAAACATGTTAAAAAATTCAACTATAACTTGAACAGGTGGGGTGTGGAGTTGCTTTGGTTTACAGTAGGTGTGAACAACTGTAACAGGCCTAGCAAGCATGAGGGCAACATAGACAGAAATTCCAGAAACTAAAAATGAAAGTGCTTGGAAGTCATTTTCTGCTTTCAAAAAATAAAAATGTCAAACATTTTCACAGTGTAAGAGCCCTGAAATCTGTTTAAATTATAAATTGTCTCTCCTGGTTGAGAGAGTCTGGAGATGTCAAGGATAATTAAAACAGCACATTCAGCCTGCAAGCTACATTCCCAACATCTCTATCTATAAACATCCCACTTCTCTGATCAGGATACCCTACTCTATGACATTTCAATTCTTGAGAGGAATAAAATTGAGATTCTGGTGGTATACATTTCAATTAGAAGGACAGAATTAATATTTAAAAATAAAGTTAATAACTACAAGGTTGTTACTTAAGATGTCTACTTCCATTCTATGGAACCACAACTGTAGGTGCCGAATAAAAACATGTCTGCTTATTAAAGTCTTTGGACCTCACTGATTTGTTTCAAAACACATGTTATGAAAAGAGTTTTACTTTTTAAGACCTGTTTTAACTGAATTTAAACTGAGAGGGTGCGGCTTGTCTAATAGGCTTTTGTATTTCGGGTGAATTGTTATCCGTTTCTGCTTGCCAGTTACCGGAAGCCTCCCACATCTATTTTCCAGCATCTCCCGATGCACTGCCAAATGGCTGTTTTCATTCTGCATCCAAAAAAGCCCAGGTCTTTTTGGTCCATTGGCGGCAATGGAAAATTAATGAGGCTCTCCTTTCCCCTGGGAGCCTTTCCTTTCTTCCCTTCAAAGGAGGTGGATGTCAGCAACGGGGTTAAGAAAGCACCCTATCCAGCCCATTGGGGGGGGGGGGCTTCCCATAGGCTCACCTTCCCTACCCTTCACTAAGACCTGGATTTAAAAAGCCTCAAAGTTACCACCCTTTCTGGAGCCTTTCACTTTGTAGAGGAGGAGACTGGGTTTAATGCTTCTTAAAGCTATTCTACTCTAGAGGAGAGGCACGCGTGCACACTTTCTCTCCTAACACCAGGAGCACACTACACAGTTTTCCAAGGCATTTTAAGGAGGCCCAGGGAAGGAAGAGCGATGACCTGGACTACCTTAAAAATCCCCTCTCTTGCCTGCAATCTCCTTTTTGCTTGGGGTTTTGCTTCCTTAAAGCTGATTCTAATTTCTATTCTAGAAGAGAGGCAGACTTCTCTTTTTGTTTGATGGGATTACTATTATTAATTATTATTATCCTTTAAAGGTATTTTCTGAAGGAGAGGAAGGGAAGGAGAAAAAGAATCTAAAGGGCTGAAAGCTACCAAACGTGCACGTACCCCACCCACCATCTCTTAGGTCCTCAACTCCCAGTCAGTCCCACTAAATAAAAAGAATCAGGAAAATAAAGGAAAATAAAAAAGATTCATCTGTGACGCCAAATAGGGGAGGAGGAGCTGAGATCAGCTCCTGCTTCTTTTGTTGCGGGCCAGAAGGCCCTTACAATTTTCATACCAGGAGGTCCCTTACCATTGCAGGCCACTGAAGGTATTGGAAGAAATCAAATCTGCACACATGTCTATTGTCTAAGATCACCCATTGAGGATGTAAACCATACTCTCCAGGAATTCTATCCAATATGCAAAACACTAATCCTCTGTATCATAATAAATGTTTTTAAACATCTTATTTTTAACTATATGCCACATGATGATGATTATGCCCTGAAAATCATCCAATAATACTGCAAATATATACATGTATAGCATAGGACTGCAAAAATGTCTTGTCATGAAAACTTGTTTAAAGTACGCTAGTTTTATAGCAATTTAGCATTCTAAAAATGATGTCTGATTTGGACCATCATGTACTATTTTTTAAAAAATGCTTTGACTCCTTTATTTTGTAATAGGTGGCCGAGGGGAAAAAATTAGGAAGTAAAGGGCAAACAATAAGAAATAGGTTAAACTTTTCTAATAGACTTTCATTGATCTGAGACACAAAAATCAGTTCAAAAACACTAAAGAAAACCGGCATCAGAATATAATCAAAACTGAGTAACAACTGAATTGCTAAAGAAGAATCAATTTTATGAAATAACTGTGTGGTATGACTTTTTAAATGTATTTGTTCAAATTCAGCACCCAAAAATCATGAAAAACAGTTAAAATAATGCCAAATGTTTTTTATTATTATTATTTCAAGCCAATGAATTAAAAACAGAAAAGCTGAATCTCCACAATATTTTATACAGTACTTGTTGTATATGTGTTTAATATTATATGTGCTTTACTGGACTTATTAATACTATGCTAAAAAAGAAAATTGTATCACAAAAAGTTAAAGAGACAGATGAGCTAAAATATGCACACTTCTGTAACTTTATATTAATGTCATACTGCAGAGAAAAGTGTTTTAAGTGACTGTTCACCTCATTTACCAGATTTGTGTCTTCAAATTCTAACCAGAATTGTGAAGAAACATATCTCAAACAATAAAGTTACATGCAATCAAAGATGTGCATATATTCCATTTATTTCAATGAACAAATTTCAATTATATTCTTTCAAATACACAAAAAATAAATAGGAAACCTGAATAGCTGGAGAAATTCAGTACAAGTTCAAAGCTCATGAACTCAACTATTGAATCTTGAAGGACACTCCCCTCTTGCCTAAGAAGCCACCAACAACGAGCCCACCTTTTCTATCTCCAACTTGAAGATAGAAAAATGTACTCAGGTCCGCAAGAGCAAGAAACCGTAGGAGGAGCAGCATTATGAGTCCCACTCGAAGCCATGCCCCTTTAAAATCTTAGAGGATGTGCTGGGTGTTCCAGAGAAGAAACAGGCTTCCCTCACAATTCCAAAGTCCCCAGCTTTTGCCCTTGTAAGGAGAAGAGAAAGAGAAGGAAAAAGTGGTTCCAGTGATCAAAGTCAAGCCAGTGCCCCTTAAGCCAAAGCCTGCAGAGTAAAGGCAGGTGGAGATGTGCCCATTTTCCTTTGACTTCCAGGACAAAGACAGGCAGCTCCAGAAAGAGAAAAAAAAATGAAGATCTTCAGGGGGAAAAATGGTCCCCAAGTTCAAATCTTTCCTGCTGCCCCATTTTGGTCACATCAGTTTGCCAGAGAAGGTGAACAGTCCCACCAAGCCAGAGCCCTTCCAGCTGGCAATTGATAAGCGAGGGGCCCTTCAGCATGAAATGTGGCAGCACCAGCTCAACAAAGAGATGAAGTGGCAGAAGAAGGCTGCCTCTTTCAAGGCCCAACCTAGCACTGTGGTGGAACAGTCGTTCTTTGTGCCAAAGAGGGGCTGCAAACCCCTTATTGTTCCGGAGGGCTTTGAGCTAGCCACAGTGGAATGCCCAAAAGTGTTAGAAGTTTGAGAAATACCTGGCTGACCTGGAGGTCCAGAAGGCACTGCTCCAAGAGGCAGTGAGGCACATTGAGGAGGAGCGTGAGAAAAAGGAGGTGGTGCACAAACAACCCCAGTTGCAAATACCAGAATGTGGAAGTCAAGGCCAGTGATCAGTCTCTCAACTTCTCTGACTGATTCCAGTGTTGATGAGACCTCCCCAATGCCTATCTGCCCAAGGAGAAAGAGGATCTCTTTCCTTGCCCTTGGGCTGTTTTCTCAACTGGCCTTCTTCACACAGACTTTTCTCCTCTTAAATCTGCCACTGGCTGGTTTTTGTTATGGCTTCATTTCCTGGACTAGACAGTATTGTGACCATGATAGTTTCCAGACCCTTTTTGCATTTTAAAGTGACTCCGTTTTCCCCTATTTTCTCTTCCCTCTACACCCTCCATTATTACTCCTTACATTTTCCCACAATGCGAATTCATTTCCATTTCCAAAAGAAATCTGTGAGATAAAGAAGCAGCTCCTGGAAAGTATGTGAGACAAACTTCAGATGTTTGCATAGTTGCTGCTCATTTCCACATTACACAGAACTATCTGGTAATTCATAACTAAAGTCATTTGTTTCCATGTAACACATCAACCTACACATTCTTATTATAAACCAGACATGTTAACAACATGGGATAATTAATGGTATTTCTTATAAATTTTCAAACTACATTTATTATAAGTTTAAAAGCAAAAAGATTATAATTTTTAGTTTAGTTGGATTGCACCCCTGTTTTTATAAGTGCTATGGCCCAACCCAGCCTCATTCTTGGGCTAGCTATCCAAATTCCTTTCAACTCAAGGCAACTTAGAGAATCTTGTTGACAGCATTTCTAATGAGGCTGGCAGAATTTGAAACTTAGCAAAAGTTTGCTACATTTTTTGTTTTTAAATTTTTATTTTCAAATGTTATGATAACAGGCAAACAGGCAGGCAATGGAAAGAGTATGGTAATGAGACTGCACAAGCCACTGCAATACACTCTGTTTACAGCCCCCTTGTTACTTACTAACCCATTCAACTGTGACAACTGTTGCTTTTCTGAATACAGTAATTTTTATAGATCTCCAGGAACATGTTTACAAACCACAACAGACCTTCACCCACAATGAAACCAATAAGCAGTAAACATAAGACAACCATCCAGGAACACTGCTAGATCCTTCAGCATATCCTGACATTTGGGACACCATTTCCATCCCAAGCATATGCTTAAAAACTGTTTTGAAGCACAAAGGAAATGAGGTGGTACTCACACATATGCTGCTGGTTTCTTCATGATTCAGAAAAAAGTATAATATTAAAATTGGTTATGCCCAATATATCAACTCCTGATTTTTATATTACTGCATAAGACAAAGACATCCTTAAACATTTCAAATGGCTTGATATTGTAACAGCTAAGCTAAACTAAACTTAATAAGGCATTCAGACATTGCCTTAACCATTACCCTACCCCATTATGATGTTTGAGAAAAACTCAAAGTGAAGGAGGCAAGGGCTAAGAAAATATCAATAAATTGCCTTTGAAAGTATACCAGAGAAGTCCATGAATTTTAGTGTCCTACAGTGGCCACTCATGCACACATGAAAGGATCCCACCTTTCAAACTGTGAAATATTCTATCTCAATTAATCATTCCTTGAAAGAGAGAACATACATTAAGTTAATTTAAGGCTAGCTCAGATTGCAAGTAAAATAATAGTGTAAAATACAGCAAGTAGAATTATATGAATAAAGTTTAGTATAATAATGAATTCAGATTATGAACCAACTGAAGTTAAAATATAAGTTATTTAATGAATGAAGTTTATCAACTATGTTCATGTAAAGAAATGCTAATAACACTAACATGGATGGAGAAAAATTGACTATATTTGTCAAGACTACAACTGTTAAGGTATCATGTTAAGATTAAATAATGGTGAATTTTAAACATTTGTCCTTTGTTTAATTTACATTTTGTGTATTTTAATACATATTTTATAGAAATATATTTTAATATGTGTATTGTGGCATTTTTTAAATGTTTATGTGTTTTAATTATCCTGTAACCCACCTCGAGCCCCAGGGAGAGTCCGGTAAAAAGCAGAATTGTTGTTGTTGTTTGTGTTATTGCTCATGAGCCCATGACTATCATTTTTAGAAAACTCAAGAATAAAGTATTCGTTTCATATGTGAAGGAATTTCTGGTGTACTGTTACGTCCAAATGATTCCACTGTTATCAAAGTGAACAGGGCATTTCCCCATAATTACACTATGTATTGCATGATATTGGCATTAGAAATTTGACTGAATGCACCTCATCATTTCCTCCCAAGATTTATCTTTATGCACTCCATTAGTCGTACCCATTTGACTATTTCTATTGAGCATTGAGGATATAAATGGACAGCTCCTGCTCTTCCTCCAGAAAAGTTCTCCTAGTTATGTAGATAAGTTTTAAAACAGAGGTATATCTATTTTAAATTCCAGATGAAAATCAAATTCTATATCCACATAGAATAAGAAGAGTATCAAGGTGAGTTGCAGGTGGAATTTGTTGTGTACCATCAAGTCATAATGGAGCCCCCTAAGGCAAATCTATCATACGTTTTTCTTAGCAAGTTTTCTTAGCAATTGCCTTCCTCTGAATCTGAGAAAGTGTGACATGCCCAGGATCACCCAGGGGGTTTCCATGGCCAAATTTAGCACTATAGCATTCTAGTATAACTATACCAAAGGCCACACATCTACACAGATGCCACAGAATCTTACTGCTGTCTCCAGAATGTGGAAACCTGTATCAGCTGTAGGTTTTGAGACATGTTGAATGTGCATTTGGAATGACTAGCAACAAACTATACTTCTTTTTTCAAAAACGTTTACAGAGGCTTTTTAGAAACACTGTTTTAATGTTCCACTACAGTTTTTGTTTCTTTTCTATTGTATGTTTCCCTGTAATGTTATCAATCACAATTTCCTAACCTGCCTGCATAAAATTTGCTTTCACACTTCAAAATACATCCACATTTTCAGTAATTTGATCTGGGTATGATTCAAGTTTCTAGCTCATCAAACAATTCTCTCTTACCATATTTTTCGACTACAGTAGAGTCTCACTTATCCAACACTCACTTATCCAATGTTCTGGATTATCCAACACATATTTTGTAGTCAATGTTTTCAATACATCATGATATTTTGGTGCTAAATTCGTAAATACAGTAATTACTACATAGCATTACTGTGTATTGAACTACTTTTTCTGTCAAATTTGTTGTATAACATGATGTTTTGGTGCTTAATTTGTGAAATCATAACCTAATTTGATGTTTAATATACTTTTCCTTAATCTCTCCTTATCCAACATATTCGCTTATCCAACATTCTGCCGGCCCGTTTACGTTGGATAAGCAAGACTCTACTGTATCTCAAATTCTTTGTTTTTAAATATTAGATATCCCAAAATAATATATTTGCTGCTATGGCTCACCACTGGTTTGTCCTGTCATCTCAATTTTACTCTTCTCAGTATTATTTACTTTCCCATATATGTATTTTCTATTTCAAATTTTAGTTTAACATCAATTTAATTCCTATACAGCTTTTATTACTACTTGGACTGGAAGTATTCCGTATTTCAGATTCTTTTTCATATATATTTTAAGAGAGATCTTGGAAATGGGAGCCAGAAACAGAAAATTCATTTATGCTTAAAAATGAAACCTGAAGATAATCTTATAGCCAATATTTTAAATACTTTTGTTCATGAAATGAAGTTTATGTACATGGGACCATCAAAACGCAAAGGTGCCACACATATGGACAATTTTAGTTTTTGGAGCATTTTAGATTTCTTGATTTCAGAGAAATGCTACTCAACCTATATTATTTCTCTATCTTGCATATAAATTTCTAAAAATGTAATGGCTGAAACACCCACTCTTTCTCTTTACATGAAATTGTCATGGCAAAAGTCTTATCATAAGCTTGTTACCTCCCTGCTTTCTATTGTTTTTCTTAATTCAGCTTTTCTGTGCTAAATGATCACCCGCACATAAGGTCACGTTCTATGAGAGTGGGAAAATGCTTCAAAATGATGTTGATACTTAGCACAACATTCTCAGAAAATGAATGTTAAATGAGTAATAAAAATAATCTTTTTAAAAAATGGGATAATTCCATGGCAAAAAATATACATTGAGTTAGGCCCCATCAATGGGCAGAAGGATGCAGTCACACAAAATAGAACTGCAGAATATTTAATAGGAGAAATTCTCAGTGACAGCAATACAGGATATTAAGAGTTTGCTCATGTCAAACATTTCCTGTAAGTCAAAAGCATTCCAAAGAAGTATAGAATATAACGATCTTTCCATTTTCATTGCAACAGAGTCTTGCCTTAAATATATAAGATTAATTGATACAATCTTAATACTTTTTAAGGTACTCTACAGCCATTACTCCCAATGTACTTTAGAAATAAAATACAAAGAAATCTTCAGGGTACAATTACGCATTATGCTTTTAAAATCACTCTATGTTGATACTATAGGCAAAACATTTATTGGTCTTCATACTTCAGTAAAGGTTGTTTATAAATGCAAGTTTGCACTTCTGAGTGCTTTATGAAAAAAAAAGCAACTCTCTATAAAGGGCAGGTTGGTTTTTAAAAGAGACAGATATGACCTAAAGGGAAAACATTTTACTGTAGTAAAATAAACTGAGGAAACAGTTTGCAGATTAAAAACCCCTTGAAAGGAAGCATCATCTTTGGAAGAAAAAAAACCTTTGCGGAGGAAAACAGCTGGAAACAGGAAGCTTTTGTACTTTCATCCTGACTGCTTTGATACCACCACATCCCCATATCATAAAAAGGAAAAAGACTGATGTCAGCTGCATCTTTTTTCAAGAGAAATGGGGGGAAAGAGGCTTTGTGGATTGTAAGCAAGAGCATTGCACCTTAGAGAGAGATCTCCTGCGCAGTCTAATCGATTAAGTAGTAAAGGAAAGCAGCAGCAGATCTGTTATCTGTTTCAAAAAAGAGGGGAAAATGAGTTGTGATTTAACTTTCAAATACAATTCTTTGCTAGTTTTTTATAAAAACCAGATTTTAATACTATAATCATTGTATTTTTTTAAGAAGACAAGAACTTTGAATTCAAGAGGGGGGTAGAAATGTGTGGTCTCAGTTTTCACCAAAGCTCTTGGTTGGGAATGTTGTTGCTGATGATGATGTTTATTTGACAGCCATATAATAACAAGGTTTGATACTACTTTAATTGCCATGGTGGAATGCTCTAAAATCATGGAAGTCACAGTTTGGTGAGGCACCAGCAGTATTTGGCAGAGAAGGCTGGTTCTATATTTTGTCATACATAGGACAGCCCTGACTAATATAACGCTCATTTATTAAAAGAGCTTTGCTCTATGTTTGACTAAACCTTGGGATCCAGTAAGTTTTTGAGATACTGGAAAACTCCCTTCAATGTTTCTCCTGTTCAAGCAATTTCCCTTGTTAAACATCCATGATAAACACAGCAGAACTGAAAATAAATAAAATGTTTCTACAGATATATAATGTATACTTTAGAGTGAAGCAGAATTTCTTTCCCAATAGTAAACTAAAATACCACAAGGACAAAGTCCCCATTTTCGACATTCTTATACTATTCCAAATGTTTACAGTATCTTAAAGAATAAGCTTTCACTATAACATGGCAAAAAAACAACTTCCTTTGCTATGATTCCCTGTCACTTATAAAGTGCATCAACGTATTGTAGGACCATATTAATTTAGAGGAGTGCAATGGGAGTGGAGCAACATCCTCACAACAAATATGAAAGAGGAATCAATCTGTTATCAAGTCTAAGCAGGTTTTTTACAGAATCTGCTCAGAAGTATCATAAATCATTCTAGCTAAGTTTTAAGATGCTCCTTTGGTGGTCTGAACAGGTTGTATTCTTTGAAGCTACTGTATTTTTAAAACAGGTTGATTGGTGATACAAGTCAAGGTAGTAGATAGCCAAGTAGCTGATGGTCTCTCTTTTTGGTTTAAACTGGTATATGGATGCCAGGGTTCTTAGTCTTACAGGAACACACAGAGAGAATTTAAGTCAGGGTCAGATATGTTGTGGATATATTTCAAGATAGATGGATCTTGGCTTAGATGACTAAGACAGCTATGAAAGAAAGAGACAGGATCATCAAGTGCAAATATAGATATTTAAATACCAAAGACAGTCATCCAGTATTTCTGGTTTCTATGTATGGTTGTGAAAACTGGACAGTGAGGAAAGCTGACAGGGAGAAAACCAACTTATTTGAAACATTTGATTGAGGAAAGTTCTGAATGCACCACAGACTACTAAAATAACAAACGGAAGGATTCTAGAACAAAATGATCCTGAACATTCACTAGAAATGAAAACAACTAAACTGCGGCTGTCCTACTTTGGACATATCATGATACTCAGTGGGACAGACAATAAAAATGAAATTCAGTAAAGTTGAAGAAAATGAAACAAAAGGAAGGCTGCACTATAGGTGGATTGATTCAATCAAGGAAGCCATAGCCCTAAATTTGCTAGACCTAAGCAAGGCAGTTGATGACTAGGTTTCTTGATGGTCTCTCATTTATACAGTGGCCATAGATCAAAGTTGACATAAAAGCAAATAACATGTATTTGAATGCTTACATAATTGCTTGCCACTCAATTTATTTTGCCTTCAAATCATTTACTCACTCTTCTATCATAAGAATGAAAATATATTCAATAACTTTTTTCCTAGAGTCCGCTTCTTAGACAAAAATCTGATATATTTTCCCAATAAATCAGCAACAGAGCTGAAGTGAATTAGCCACTACAAAGTTGTGACCCCACTCAAATAGAAAAACACCTACATTTAAAATAAACCATTATGTGTAATAATGTTGGTATTATTTGATATCTCAATGCAGCATTTAAAATTTTATTTGTGGTTTAGGGTTGTGTTGTACTTTAACAAGATTAGTAATATAAAAATACTTATACAGTGAATTGTTGCAATCAAGTGCCAAGAAAAATAGGTATTGGAAACCAGTTCTAAACATGGAATGGTGACAATGATTTGTAAAAAGGCCAAGAATCTTAGATACAGTATTCCCTCACTTATTGCTGGGGTTAGGTTCCAGGACCACCCGCATTAAAGGAAAATCTGCGAAGTAGGGACACTATATTTATTTTAATATTTATACATTATTTTAGTACAGTATTTTAAGTCTTTATCGACCAATCGTGTGTTGATAAATTGCCTCCTTCTCCTCCCGTTGCCACTTGGGCTCCTTTTCTCTCCCTTTGGCTTTTCCTCCCTCCCTTCCTTAGGCTGTAAATTGTAATTTTTTAATGATTTATTAATAGACTTTTAGAGTGAATTCAAAAACCACAAAACAGCGAATCCACGAAAAGTGAACCGCGAAGTAGTGAGGGAACACTGTATAGCAAATCATTATGACAATGAATGAAGGATTTCAGAAAGAACGGGAAAATGACTCCCAGTTTGTATAAATGTAAGATAGAATATAGACAGTTAATGCTGGGGGACTTACCTTATTAGGGAGTATATTTTATTTTCAAGAGCTTTTAGCTTTCACCTTATTTCTGTCATAAACTCATTTGAATCATATGAGAAATATATTGAAATTTCTCCCAGAATACTATTTCATTTACCTAAGTGATCACTGTTAATCCATTCATCCTTGTTGCAATAAGAAGGGGATGATATCAGTACTAATATCAGTAACCCATCATGGTTCTATTGAATGGTATGTCCAGGAGAGACAAGATTATCCAGTTCAAAGAGATGCAGAGTGTAAGATTGCATATTTGCATTTGCCACCACCACCCTGAAGTAAATGCAAGCCAGATGTTTTCCATATTCACTTGTAAGATTTTAGGCAAATGGTGTCCTGTCAATGGCAGGAAGTAAGAGTAGAAAGGGTGTAACTAAAAATCAATGCCTATTAGTTCTAATTCTCCAAACCAAGAGAAACATCCTCCCTGGTGACTCAAGAAAGTCAAGATGTTGTGTCCCCATACTTCCCATCAAAACAGATATGCACTTTAAAACAACCAGCAAGTTCCATACATATTTTATTCTTCCCTAAGTAGGGACTGACATGATACATAATGTTATGGTCTGAGGAATCTACTCTTAGTTTACATTATGCTAAAGAAAGAGGAAACTGCCAAACAGCCATCTGTTATATAAAGTGGAGAGTGGAAAAGGCGGAATAAAACAATATTGGGTAGAGATTTTTTTTAAAAAAAAGAAGAAGAAGAAGAAGAAATATTTTCCAGCAAAAAAATTGACAACTGTCTCCAGTAGCTTTTCGAAATGTATTAATTTTGAGTGTTTTAGTTGGAGGTGTATGCCACCTATGAATTACATACTTTAAGTATGTATTCTTTTGCTGTTATTGAAACAGATTCAAATGGGGGAGAAAGCCAATACATGTTTCAAACAGAAATAAATTACGGTGTTAAAATAACTGAAATAATTTGACCTCTGCATACTTTTGGTAATCCTGTTAAGGTAGTCCACCCTCATATCACTCTTCTTGTCATATTGACGTAGCAAGCTTGTTTTCTGTTGTACCGGAGATTAAGACATGGAGAAATGTATTCAAACTACAGGAGAAGCAATTCCATCTAAGAATTGGGAAAAACATCCTGATGGCAAGAGCATTTCGACAGTGAAATATGCTGTCTCAGAGGGTGGTGGAGTATGTTGTGCTGGAGGTGTTTAAATGAAGGCTGGATGGCCATCTGTCAGGAATGATTCTGATTGCATGGTATGACAAAATGGGGCTGGCATGAACACCCTTTGGGGTCTCATCCAATTCTATGACTCTCTGTAATAAGATGGAAATCTATCACCACTTCATGGAGTACATTGTGTTCATCGAGTTTAATAATAATAATGATAATAACTATATTTTTATATCCCGCCACTATCTCCTCAAAGGGACTTGGGACAGCTTGCAAGCAGGACCAAGCCCAATAATAACATAATTAACCAAATAAAACACATTTAAAACACAAACATATGACAAAGTAATTAAACAATTAAAATAATAAAGTATAAAATCGTAATTAAAATAAATCAAACCAATCTCAATTATCATTTTATATCTTATTAGGACCATGTCTTCCATTTTCTGTCTATGGTCAATTTTCCAATATTCATCCCATTCCACATTCTTGTATTCTTAGAGAGCTTCCACTTTAAAATGCCCTAAAACAGACTTCTATGTAACTGGTTCTAGAATAAACAATATGACGTTTACAGTCTTGGTATTATTCAGTTTGGAAAGGCAATGATTTGAACAGTAGGTACTTCCCCTCATATATTTGTCAGCAATCCATCAATCATCTACTGTGGTGGGCAAGAGAAGTGGTTTATTTATAAGCTACGGCTCAATTGGAATAATACGCGACAAGTAACAAAAACAACCAAAATAAAATATGAGTCAAGTAACTCATTGCCAGACTGAGGTCTCAAGATGGGCTGGTGCAGTCCCTTGGGAGTCCCGCTGCTACAAGCACAATAGCAGCAGGACGTGCCTCATTTCCTTCAACTGCTCAACATGGCTCTCTGTGCGATGTTTGTAAACTTCCTTCCTTTACGCATCAGGCTCTCAAACTGTCGTCAGTCGTTGGGACTAATAATATCCTGTTGATGCCTGAACAAGCCAACTCTTTTCTTTATCTTTTTACCTTTTTTGTAGATATTTTCCCCACTCATCTGTTGGTTGAAAATGCTGAATGAGCAGCACACAGGCACAAGGAGCTGATATTATGCTTGTGAACAGTACTACCTTTCCATATACTAATCCCCAAATACTATAAGTTCAAATCACATTTCACTGAAGACATCTGCACAAACCATAACTGGGGATCAGTAGGACTTTGTTAACTACAGGCAGCCCAGAGTTACAAACATCTGATTTACAAATGATTCATAATTAAGAGTGAGGGTGAGACAACAGGAAGTAAGAGAAATCCACCCCTAGGAAGGGGAATTCACTCATGAAAGAGTCATCATCTCAAATGAAGCTTTATCACTAATCCTTTTTTCCACAACAAGCCACATTTTTTCAAAATCCAATTATCTCAGGAAGAGAAAGTGCTATGAAATGTTCTGAACAGGGGCACAGACAGAAAACCAAATACCACATGGGTGTTAACCCTTCCCTATGCTATCCAAAGCATATATATATATATATATACACAGAACCTATCTTGTTCATAACTTGGAGACTACCTGTATATGATTGGGGAATGAATTAGGCACTTAGAAATCATAATGAAACAAAAATATGAGCTCTCTTGGCACACAACTGATGGTAACCAGAATCCCTGCTGTTGTCTTTGTCAATACCTTTTGGAACAAAGAAGTTATTTAAAACTTCTACATTGTCAAGAAATCCTACACACCTATCAATAAATTGCATTATGTTAGGAAGATTTCTGTTCTCAGTTATCTTCATAGAACACCAGCAGGATCTGTTAGCTCTTGTTGTTAGACAAAACAAGCCAAATATACTCATGTAGCCATCTACTATAACTAAACATTAAGATCAAGATTGATAATGGTCATCCATGACTAATCTTCTCATCAAGGAAACCCTGTAAATTTCTAAGGAAACACAATAGTATGCAGAATAATATATTTACATACATCACCTAAAGATCTTGTAAATAGCCCCTTCTTCTCCATTATCTAGCATCCAAGGATTCATGTACAACACCAACTAAGGAGACCTCTGCCCCATCATTTATAAATTATGTGTGTCTATGTGCTTTTAAGTCACCTGTCATCATATTGTGTCTTCATGAATTTCATAAGGTTTTCTTAGATTGCATATATTCAAAGGTGTTTTTTCTCAGTTCCTTCCTATGAAAGTTCCTATAGCACCTGGTATTCATTGGTCTCCCATTCAAGTGCAACAAATCAAGGCTGGCCAAGATCAGTCAGGATCTGATACTATTAAATATTGTATGAATGTTTGGAAAGTAACTTCTTGCCTTTAAAGAACATTCATTTTTAATATAAACATGAAAGGGCAGAGAGAAATATAATCAAATGGGGGATACGAGGGGAACAACACAATCCAAAATGTTTGTTTCATTATCTTTGTTTCAGCACATATTATTTATAACCAAGTGGGCTCTACAGTAATAACTGCTTCTTTAGTGAAAAATCTAAATTCATTTTACTATCCCCTGGAAAAACAAATTTTTATAAATGCAGTGTGATTTCCAACATTTCATCCAAAGTTATTCCAGCTAAGATGAAGGATCATATGTACAAAATGTCAGAAAATGATATTAGTCTTTCCATCTTAAAATTACAGTGTGTGTTGCTAATCTACTGTAGTGTTTCTGAGGAGACAGCCTGAAACTGGTTTACAATAATTATGTTGTGTGATGCATTTTAAGATGTTTTTAACCATTTTGTACTGTTATGCATTTTAATTTTGTATTTTGTATTGTGTTTTAATTGTATGTTGAATTTCTTGTTCTCTGGGCTTCGTCCCCATGTAAGCCACCCCGAGTCCCTGTGGGAAGATGGAGGTGGGTTATAAGAAATAAATTATAATTATTGTATTATAACTTAATCATCCAGAAAGCAATCCATGTGGATCTTGTGATCAACAGACACATCCAGAGACAGTTTATGTAAAATGGTTTGTTTGGGGTTCTGGTGTTCTTCATGGCCAAACTTTTATACAAAGTGGACCTTTGGTATCCAGGACCCCCGCCCCCAATGGATTCCAAAATTCATTGACAGTAAAGTCCTATTATATACAGTGCAAACTACATCACTTATATAGAATGGTAAAAGCAAGATTTGCTTTTAGAATTTTTGGGCAATGTATTTATTCCCCCAAATTATTTCTAAAAACTTTGAAAATTAGCCTTCAGACTAGAGTACAACTTGAGCACTGGGGGAGGCGGGGGAGCATCTGTCAAATAATTCTTCATGCCCACACATTCTAACAATTTTTATGGCAAGTAAGGTCTCATCCGTAACCATGTGGATAAGGATTTTGGCAAGGACATTTGTCTATTACCTCATTTACAGAATTTTGAAAACTCTTTGTAAAAGGAAGGAAGGAGAAAAAACAACAGCATTTACTATTCTGCTGCTTTATTATGACCTCTATAAAAGTGTATTAAGATCTAAAAGTCCTTGCTGCATACATCATGGTCTGTTTGCATCCTTGATTTATTTCCCCATATATGCATTCTAACCTACAAAAATTATTTGGTAATTTATGGATTGAATCAAAAGGAAGGGGCTGAACTAAAAGATACATTTAAAACAAGGGATTGTGGTTGGAATGTAGTCAACAGAGCAGGTGGAATGAGAATTTCTTTTAAGCCTATCACTAGTTAAGGGAGATACGTACAGAACTGGTAGGGAAGTCCAGCCCTCATGACTGCTTTTATGTTTGCAAGAGCCTTCAAACCTAAGGAATACAAATGGTGCTTTATTAATTTTCTGACTTCCTCACATTCTTATTGGATCAGAGGAGACCCTTTCCCAAGAACCTGGACATGACTTGTTCAAAAATGCACCTGGGGGGGGGGCACTAATGTGTCCCTGCAAGGATCAAAATATGGTGATATTGTTTTCAGCCTACTTCTAATGGGGAAAGGAAAACAAAAAAAGGGGGGAGGGTATATTTGAAACCTCCAGCTGTCTTGGAGATGGACAATGGAGCTCCAAACTTTCTAAGAGGCCAAGCAAGAATAATAAGCATACAATACTTTCACATTTTCTCTTACCTACTGGAAAACATAGGATATCTACAGGAAACACACCACTTAAAGAAAGGAGCCTTTTTTCTTCATTCCTTAACACAATCAGAGTAAATTGTGCTCCTTCCACACAGCTAAGACACATGGGCCCCAATTATATATAGTACTTTAGGAGTAGTGATGGAGAGAACAAGCTCTGATTCTGATGGGAATTAAAGTAAATCTTTAGGTTTGATTCCATTGAGGTTCTCTTAATCCCAGCTGCATTTTCTTCCATCTTTGAATCATGTTGAGTTGAAACCTTCATTTTTCTTCCTGTGCTGTAATTCATACAATTATTTTAACTTTTTTTCTTGATTTATGCCCTTATTTCAGTAATTTATGCAATGCATGTCTATTTCCTTCATTGGGTAAATTATGTTTCTGTATATTTTTTTAAAGTATGCACATTTAGGTTTTTCTGCTTTTCAGAATATGTACATTATTTTGTGTTCACTTTATTTTTAGAAACAGCTTGTAAAGCTTTGCAAAGTGTGAATGCTCAAGGCCAGGTGCTCATTTTTGCACCAAGTTTTGGGAGTTGCAAAAATGCTCATTGAGAATGTCAAAATCAATGATTTTTTTCTCCTTCATTTCTGCTTCTCTTCTTTCTCTGTCACCTTTTGATGATCTTCCATATCTAGCTACTCTGAGAAGATAAGGAACTCTCCTTCATATTGATCATTTTGCATACATTTGATCACCTATTGCACTGCTTGCATTTTTTATATATTTTCTTCTTTGGTTTATAAAAATCATTGTAATTATTTGAAGAATATACACTTCTGAAAATAGGTAACAGTCATGTCCATAGCCATTTGGGGGGGGGGGGGGGGGGTATGGGCCCGGCCTGTGGCACAGGCTGTTGAGCAGCCAGCTGCAGCCGGCTGCAGCCGGCTGCAACAAATCACTCTGACCAAGAGGTCATGAGTTCGAGGCCAGCTCGGAGCCTGTGTTTGTCGTCTGTCTTTGTTCTATGTTAAGGCATTGAATGTTTGCCTTATATGTGTAATGTGATCCGCCCTGAGTCCCCTTTGGACTCCATTGCCAGGATATGTATTTCCTGTAGAAAAGAAGAGCCATATAAGTTTTCAATCCAAATTGTTCAACAGATTTCTCTGGTTAGCCTACTAATTTCATCTACAAGGTGCACTCTGTAAGTATTGTGTGGTGTTTGGAGAAGAACTTGAGGGTAAAGGTGGTCATCAGAAGCTTGTTGCATTGGCTGCTGAACCATTTGTGCAATGGAAGGATGCAATGCATCAGTGTTTCTCTTTTTTGGCAATGAAACTTTGGATGTGAGTACCTCAGAACAGTTATTGCTCTTGGTAAAGTATGTTGATGTTGAAGCTGCAGGGATAAGAGAAGTCTTTGTGAAGATACGTGATATGATAGGTGGAGAACTTGCAAGCATTATTTTGAAAACATTGGGGAAACTGGGGCTGAACTTGCAATACTTGTGTGGACAGGGTTATGATGGAGCTGCTAATATGAGTGGTCGTATTAGTGGTAAACAGGCAATTATATCGCAGAAGTATCCAATGGCTGTCTACATCCACTGCGGTGCTCACTCATTAAATCTAGTCTTAGCAAAAATTTAATGCAGCATTCCACCTGTCAGAAACTGCCAAGGAACAATATCATCTGTGTGTAATTTTTTCAGAGCACCATCCATCAGACTGGAACTGTTGAAGAAAAATATAAAAGACTGTTTCCCTGAATCGAAAGCACACAACCATTTTCATTATTCTGAAACCTGTTAGGTTGAGCAACATAATGCAGTTTTATGTTTTGTTGAAATGTACAGTGTGGTGCTGAGAACACTTGAAGAATTAAGAGAGTCCTCTATACAACAGTGAGACTTCTTCCCAAACTGGATGCCTTCTTTTAGCTGTTCTGAATACTGAATTTGTAGTAACCAATACATCCTAAGAAAGCTTCTGTCATCATCCCTTCAGCTTAGACATTTTCAGTAGTCTGCAACATGTCGACAGTCTATTAGAAAAAGCCAGGGAGATGCGCATAGAATCTGTGAAAGAATTTCAGGAGCTCTTTGACAAAGCAAGATCAGTAATGGATTCGATGGGTGAAGAAGTTAGGATTCCTATCATCTGGTCAAGGCAGACCTGTAAAAGCAACATCCGGGCAACTTCACCAACATCAATGGAATATCATAAGCTAAATGTGTACATCCCATTTCTGCACTTCTTCTGCAGTCAGTTTCAAGAAAGGTTTACAAGGCACAGGGAAGTCGTTCAGGAACTGCAAGTGACCATTTAAAATCCAACTTGAACAAGTGCACAGAACTTTGCAATAAATGCTCCCAAGATACTGACACACTGATCGAAGAGCCTGACCTGTGGTGTAGAAAATAGAAACAGATCACACCTGCAGAAAAACCATCAAATGCACTGGAATCATATCTTGTATGTGATAAGACAGGGTTTTTTTTTACAAATGTGAAGAAACTTCTTCAGATTTCTGCAACATTACCAGTGTTAACAGCTACAAATGAATGGTTGTTTCCAACTCTTAAACATTTGAAAACATACATAAGAACCACAATTGGTCAAGAAATACTGACTGGATTTGCACTCTTGAGTGTCAATTGAAATTTATCACTGGAACCCAATTTCTGTCAAATTGTATTGATACAGTTTTTAAGTATTTCCAACAGGTGTTGTGGTATTCTTTTGCAATAACTAAATTACCAATTAAGAGTCATTTTCAGGGTTTTTAGACATGAAACTTTGTAGCTAAAATATAAATTTTATATAAATAAGTCTATATAAAATATAGAGTCATAGAATTTAATTTTTTTGTGTTATAGAAATGATCTTCATGATTTGCTAAAAAAATAAAAATTGTTTCAACCCCCCCCCCCCCCCCGCTCTTCCAAAAGATTTTTGGCTACGGACCTTGTACCAGTCAAGCCTGAAATGTAGTCCTAAAGGTGTACATGAAATTTAAATCCAATATCCTCATATCCAAAAACAGTATGTTAAACAAACAATGCTGAGTAAGTTAACTAAACAAAATACTCAGTTTTCTTCAGCAAATATATTAGTGTTTTGATTCAATAATAAAACAATATCCTTGGATTCAAAGACAATAATATTTTTTATTATAAAGGTGCTGTCTTAGTCCTATAGTTTCCTTTTAAATAAATAAAATGTGTAAAATCATTAACAGTGTACAGTTCAAAACAAATAACTTTGTCATACAGAAATTTACTGCAGTCCAATGGAAAGAATGTGGGGCCATTTACAGTTTCCTTGTCTCTGACATGGGATGATTTCTGCCCTGATTCCCAGGATGAATTCAGATACAAAAACATTATGAAATGATGCCAGCAATGGAACTACATGGCAGTGATCCCAGAAAGAGAAACTTAGATTGTTGGCATGATGTTCCATCAGCAATATTCCCTCAAAGCATTTTCACAGATATCTGTCACAGTAATTATAGCTGAAATTGTCCCATGACAAGAGGGAAACATGTTTGATAGTAATCTTACATTCTTATTTCAGCAGTTCTAACTCCCAAGTTAATGTTCACTGAGGGTTCAGATCCTATCTTGGCTATGGACACAGCTTTGGATAACTCGCTAAGCTGTTGCTCCTTGCTTGTAAACAGGAATTATGATATTTCTACTGCAGATGTTGGATTTTATGAATAGTTTCAGCTGTAGGTAAAATAACATACAGGCTGAGTATTATCAAAATGCTGGGGATCAGAAATGTTTTGGATTTCATATTTGAGGGGATTTTGTAATACCTGTATTTACATATATACACATAATGAGATATCATGGATATGAGATCCATGTCTAAATACAAAATTAATTTATCTCATACACATTTTATATCCAGAACCTTAAAATAAATTGGCAATTTGATACCTTATATTTTTAATAATTTTGCGCATGAAACAAGGTTTGTGTACACTGAACATCAAAAAGCAAAGATGTCTCTATCTAAGCCACTTCGTGGACAATTTTGAAATGTTTCTGACTCTGGGATGCTCAAATTGTTAAACACCCTTTCTAGTCCATTTATGATACAGTGTTCCCTCACTTATTGCTGGGGTTAAGTTCCAGGACCACCCGCAATAAGTGAAAATCCGTGAAGTAGGGACACTATATTAATTTTAATATTTATACATTATTTTAGTAGTTATACACTATTTTAACTCTTTATCAACAAATTGTGTGTTGATAAATTGCCTCCTTCTCCTCCCGTTGGTGCTTGGGCTCCTTTTCTCTCCCTTTGGCTTCTCCTTCCTCCCTTCCTTAGACTGTAAATTGTAATTTTTTATGATTTATAATAGTCTTTTAGAGTTTACTGAAAAACAGCAAATCCGCAAAAAGTGAACCACGAAGTAGTGAGGGAACACTGTAATTTCGTGCTTCCAATGGTGCATAAAGACAATGATGTTGTGTGCTTTCAAGTCATTTCCAAATTACAGCAAACCTAAACAAATAATAATTAAACTTTATACCCCGCCACATCTCCCCGGTGTCCACAGTGGCACAGTGGGTTAAACTGCTGAGCTGCTGAATTTGCTGACCGAAAGGCTGGCAGTTCGAATCCGGGGAGTTGGGTTAGCCCCCACTGTTAGCCCCAGCTTCTGCCAACCTAGCACTTTGAAAACATGCAAATGTGAATAGATCAATAGGTACAGCTCTGACAGGAAGGTAATGGCGCTCCATGCAGTCATGCCAGCCACACGACCTTGGAGGTGTCTAGTCTACAGATAATGTTGGCTCTTCGGCTTAGAAATGGAAATGAACACCAACCTCCAGAGTCAGGCACAACTAGACTTAATGTCAGGGGAAAACCTTTACCTACCATCTCCCAGAGGGACTCAGGCAGCTCACACAAGGTACAACATGCAAAATACAAAAAGTACAAAAACAATAACATAAAACAATAAGCAGCCAAGATAAATTCTTTTTTCGATAGAGTTACAAGCTGGGTAGATGCGGGGTATGCCGTGGATGTAGCCTATATGGATTTCAGTAAAGCCTTCGACAATGTCCCCCATGACCTTCTGGCAAACAAGCTAGTCAAATGTGGGCTAGGCAAAACTATAGTTAGGTGGATCTGTAATTGGTTAAGCGAACGAACCCAAAGGGTGCTCACCAATGCATCGTCTTTATCTTGGAAAGAAGTCACGAGTGGAGTGCCGCAAGGTTCCATCCTGGGCCCGGTTCTGCTCAACATCTTTATTAACAACTTAGACGAAGGGTTAGAAGGCATGATCATCAAGTTTGCAGACGACACCAAACTGGGAGGGATAGCTAACACTCCAGAAGACAGGAGCAGAATTCAAAACGATCTTAACAGATTAGAAAGATGGGCCAAAACTAACAAAATGAAGTTCAACAGGGACAAATGCAAGATTCTTCACTTAGGCAGAAAAAAATGAAACGCAAAGATACAGAATGGGGGACGCCTGGCTCGACAGCAGTACGTGTGAAAAAGATCTTGTAGTCCTCATGGTCAACAAGCTAAACACGAGCCTACAATGTTATGTGGTGGCGAAAAAAGCCAATGGGATTCTGGCCTGCATCAATAGGGGTATAGAGTCTAGCTCCAGGGAAGTCATGCTACCCCTCTACTCTGCCTTGGTCAGACCACACCTGGAATACTGTGTCCAATTCTGGGCACCGCAGTTGAAGGGAGATGTTGACAAGCTGGAAAGCGTCCAGAGGAGGGCGACTAAAATGATTAAGGGTCTGGAGAACAAGCCCTATGAGGAGCGGCTTAAAGAGCTGGGCATGTTTAGCCTGCAGAAGAGAAGACTGAGGGGAAAGACAGCATACATGTTTTCAACACTAGATAGGATAAGAACAATTATATTAATTGCAGGTTTTTCCTATTATCCCCATGTAACAGACAGAAAACTAGAGACACCAGAGTAACAGTTTTTCTCAAAGTATGCCCATGACTGAAACAATACATTTTCCTCCTTGATATTTCAGTCTGTTTTATATGGGAATATATTTTTGAATTTTTGAACTAGCCTTTATGGCAGTAGTTCTCAACCTGTGGGTCCCCAGGCCTACAACTCCCAGAAATCCAAGCCAGTTTACCAGCTGTTAGGATTTCTGGGAGGTGAAGGCCAAATCATCTTGGGACTCACAGATTGAGAACCACTGCTTTATGGAATCATCAAATTTGGTGTGAAGGATCTTATTCTTCAAAAACTAACCTGCCCAGATTTTCAGAACTCCCCTTTTTAAGCTCCACACCCCAAAGTTAACGTCTAGCTCTGTACCTAGATTGGCCTTCCTCCTGATGTCTTTCTGCCAATAAAAAAAGAACTTTTTTCTTCAAGAATATTTTTGGCAATTCACTGGTTGCTGTGGAGCAGGTTTGTTATCAACTGGATTTTATCTCTATGGGTCAAGGCAAACAAAAAATACAGCCAAGTCTGTGGCCTTGATTTTTGAAGATTTGACCGAAATATTCTCCCTAGTAATCCTCCAATGAGACTCTATAGTAAACTACTCCCAGATGCTGACCACAGAGTCATGCTGGAGAATCTAAGCATTCCCAGAGAGAACACCTCTCTAAAAAACTCTATGTAATCCATTGATTTAAAGTGGTTCCCCCACTTTTCCATGGAAATGTGGAGGGATGACTGTAAATGTAATATAGACAAATCATGCAAAAGACTATTGTTAGAATGTAATTACATTATTTATTATCCTGTATGCCTGTCTATATATGCAATATATGTTTATTTTGCTATATATTGTATTGTAATTTAATTGTTTTAATCTATGTTAAATTGTGACACTAATTCCATCTTGATTTTAGATAATTGTATTTAATATTTCATTTTGGTTTTGTGTTTGAATCGTACTTTATATTAAATATTACTATGAATGGATTGGGGAAAACAGGAAACAACTTCTATAAATATAAATAAAAGAAAATAAATATCATTTGTAGAATTTAAAGGAATATAGTGATACCTTGACATAAGAGTTTAATTCGCTCTGTGACCAAGCTCATAACTCAATTTGCTCGTAGGTCAAAGCAAATTTCCCCACTGAAATACACTGAAATTTATTTTATCTGTTCCAGCCCTCCAAAAACCAATGAAATTTCCCCCTTTAAGAACTTGGTCACAGAACTAATTGGGTAAAATGAACAATTTTAGTCTCCTCCCCCGACCTACCTCCTCCACCCCCCCACCCCCCCGGTCGGAGGCATCACTGACGACACCACCACCTGAGCTGGGGTATCTGGTGGAGGAGGAAATCCCACGGGCCTTGGGGTGGCTCTTTTCCATCTGCTACCCTGCTAAAGAAAACAAGCTTGCCCTGCTTAAGTTGGCAAGTACTCTTGTGCTAGCACTACATCTCCCAAAGCTTGAGCAGCTCTCTTGTGAGAGGAACTAGTGCTTGCACGAGAGTACCTACTGTTTTAAGCAGGACCAGCTCATAGCCTTTGACAAGGTCTCCTCTTCCACCGGGTTCGCAGCTCCCCCCAGGCTCAACACGTGATCTGCTCACAGCTTTTGGCGGGGTGTGGAACATCCTCCTCTACTTTTTTTTTCATGTCAGGAGCAACCGGAGTTGCTTCTGGAGTGAGAGAATTGGCTGTCTGCAAGAACGTTGCCCAGTGGATGCCCGGATGTTTTGATGCTTTTACCATCCCTGTGGGAGGCTTCTCTCATGTCCCCGCATGGAGCTGGAGCTGATAGAGGGAGCTCATCTGCGCTCTCCCCGGGTGGGATTCGAACCTGGCAGCTTTCAGGTCAGCAACCTAACCTTCAAGTCACAAGGCTTTTATCCCCTAGGCCACCGGAGGCTCCTCCTCCTCTACTAGATACCAGGCTCATAACTCAGATTGCTGTTTGCATCTCAAAATTTGTGTCAGGTCACTCATAAATTGAGGTATGTCCACCATTGTGTAGTAGACATATCTCAGAAAGAAAATATTCAATATTCTGCCTATGCTTTCTACTGGCATGTGCTTAGAAACTGTATCACAAACAATGTAACACCCAAATCACATGGAGAGATTTCTTTAAAGGTTCTCTGAAATAAGAGCAACTATGGCATCAGTTCCAAGTATTGCAGGTTAAATTTATTGGAAAGAGGGCAGGCTAAAACATTTTATTGTGCTTTTCTTAATGTCCATTAAGTACCTAGGTAATCTTAACAATAGCTAGTACTGCATAATTGAAGCTGAAACATAAAAATGTTATTGAGCCCCTATATTATTTTATTTGCTTAAAATCATGAATAAAGAACCTGTAAAGAAAAGACATCCTGGAAAACCCACTTTTATTTATTTTCCTGTATTTTATTATATATATTTTGTAAATCACTTTTCAAACTAGTACAGTCTACAATGTTTAAACACTAGTTTAAATATAAAAGATATTCTTTGTGTTTATACTACTTCATGCAGCAGCATGAAAAAACAGATTTTGAATAATGCTGAGGTTAACACATTTTGGGTACTCTGACAGGTCAATCCGCAGATTATTAAATGCATACGTATGGGCTTCAACCACTTTAGTCCAACTGACTGGGGGAAAAAATAGCGAGTCAGTTTAAATCCAAGTCTCCAAGATTGATCAGTTTATCATTTGCAACCTGAAACTAGCAGGGATATTAATCCACCATGATGAATTCTTCCTCGCAAAGATTTTGCCCCCACCTTCAATTTGTAGGCATTACACATCTGTAAAAATGTACAGAAGCAGCATTTTAAATTGCTAGGCTTCATTAAACCAGTAATGTTTATCTTTTCAAAAGTATTCTACGGCAACAAATTGAAATCCTTTCACTACACCGAAGACTGCAAAAGTATAATTTAACTTCTAAAAGGTAGTTGATGGGCTTCTTCTATATTCTGCACAGCATTACAGACAATAACAATAACAAATAATAAAAACAAAGAAAAGCTGATGAAACAAAAAGTACGGCTGCTAAGCTACTGCTGCTAAGGTTGCTGTGGCCTTTTGCTAACAACCTTATTTATTATCCCTATTGCCTTGTCTTGGAAAGGGGCCATATTCTCATGGAAGACAAAAGGATGTTTTCTGCCAAGTTTGGAGAAATAAGCATCAAATATGTATGCAGGTCTCGTAGGAAGCAGTGTATTTGGTGTTGTGATTTTATGCCAGATTTGCACAAAATTCCACACATGCAGAATCTCAGAAGACAAACAGTTTGCTTAAGGCCCTGAAACAAAAGAATAAACCATAAATGTTATTCCATTGTATAAATCCTACAATTCTGGGAACTCTTCAGTTTGCCTGTTTTGAAGCACAAATAAGAACAAAAAGTTTTAATAGTTATTTCAATGTAATGGGAAGCTGGCCTTTAGTACTCCATGAAATAATAAAAACTGGTTTAGAGGATGCACTTGTGGAATGAAAGTTTGAGATCTTTTTTAATGTATATATTAAAACATTTCCTAAATGTTTGAATTCTAAGATACAGAGAGTAGAAGAAAAATGAATGTCATTTATGTAATAGAAAAATTAGGTTTATTTTTAAATATTTATGTTGGATGTCAGCCACCTTAGGAGAGGTGTCTCCCCTGAAAGTCTATAATAAAATCCTGGCAGAAACCAGTAAACAAACCTTCAAACACAATTTTCAAAGCATTAGCATTTGAAGGAATTAGTGTTACTCTAAAGGAGACTGTGGTTGTTTTTGTTTCTGGCTTTCAGCCTTATAAATTGCACTATAGCAGGAAAACATCTATTCATAGATGAAAGAATGTATGCCTAGAAGTATTTACTACTAAGGTCATTATTTAATAACTATTTCATTAGTTAGGAAGGGGTCAGATGGCTATCATAATCCACACATTAACATAGAGTAAATTAGGTCTCATTCTCTGGAATGCACAGCATTGAAACAAGAACAGGTGTCTGGTGAAAATTCAGACAAGAGCATCAAAATCTAAGTTACAGAGGCATGCAAGATATAAACCGTAAGATAGTTTGATAGAAACCAGGGGTAGTACTTAAAATGTGCCAATGGGGCAGAAATCAGGATCTGCCTTAAGAGGCCACGGAGCTGCACATAGAGAAGAACACTACCATTGCCACAGCTTTGGTGTGGTAGTGGGGCATGGTATAGTGCAACTGTTATAGTATGGATTATCTCACGTGGTTACAAAGGTAAAAGTCTGTGATAGCAGTTTACCACTGCCGTCTTTGTAGTACTAACTCCTTCCATGCCACTTCCATTGTCTCTGAGAGATCCTGCCCATCTGTCCTCCACAACCCACTGCTGCTGTCTAGTAGCTGTTTGGCACATTTAGTCTGATTCTTGAGGAAAAGCCTGAATTGGGAGACTCAACCGGCAGCAGTGCTACCAACTGCTTAGCCCTTTGCCTCATACCTTGTTTCCCCGAAAATAAGACATCCCCGAAAAATAAGACCTAGTAGAGGTTTTGCTGAATTGCTAAATATAAGGCCTCCCCCAAAAGTAAGACGTAGCAAAGTTTTTGTTTGGAAGCATGCCTGCTGAACAGAACACCAGAACATGCAGGATATGTAAATGTACATATTATAAATGGTTGTACATTGAAATAATGGTAGTAACAAGAAATTCCTGATAAGATTCATAGTTTGTCTGGCCATGCTGGTTTGTGATGACAACTACTGTACAGTATATAATAAAGGTTAATTTTTTTTTGTTCAACTATAAATGTGAATTCTTCTTCATCGAAAAATAAGACATCCCCTGAAAATAAGACCTAGTGCATCTTTGGGAGCAAAAAATAATATAAGACACTGTCTTATTTTTGGGGAAATGGGGTAGGAGTATACAATCCCACCACCAAGGTGGGAAGGGCAATTGATCACTGAGACTCTTGAGGGCCTCTCATTCCTAGAATCTCCAAAAGTAAAAGTTTACCTGACTGGAAAACAACAAGAAAAGTAGGTTGAGTATCCCTTAACTGGAATTCCAAAAACTAAAATACTCCAAAAATTCAAAATTATCCATGTGGGTGGCTGAGATATTTACTCCTTTGCTTTCAGAAGACAACTGGAACTTGGAGGAAGTGATTTGCCATTCGCTCCCTCCATCTTTCCTGCCACCTGCCAGTACAAAACTCTGGGGACCTTTAATGCCAGAAAGCAGACACCACAGCAAGTAGCACTATAAAGTAGCACAGCAAGGGCATTTTTTTAAAAAAAAGAAACACTTTTCACCCTATAATCTGGCCTGCTCCCCTCTCCCAAAACTATGCCAATTTAGACTGTACAGACATAGCAAAACACAACAATGGACCAGGTTTTCCTGGAAAATGCAGAACGAGATGTAAATTTTGGTATATCATATTAAGCCTCACTGCTAAAGTGAGTTGTGGGTCAAGATCAAGACAGCTACAAGAGGAGTACTATTTTATTGTACATGTAAGTCAAGTCTCAGTAGGCGATGATCATGGATTCCATGGTCAGAATCCTTGAAGCTATGAGGCCCCATTTGATTTGATAAAGATTGTCCTTGGAACCAAGTCATACCATCTGCTGAGAGTTCCAGCACTATGGAGGGAAAATTATACAAAAGGCTTCACAACATCTTAACTCCTAGAACCCAAAAGGTACCCCTCCTCTGAACCAGACTGACTTGCATAGTGTCTGTGGAAGGCTGGATTCATGTTCCACTCATGATCCCTTTTCACCTGATACATTTTTGCATAATCCCAAGTGTATAGGTATATAAAATAGATATAAAAATAAAACATTTATTGATAGCAAATCAGCATTTGCAAGACTCGCTAAACAGGCTAATTTTCCTTTTTTATGAAGTACAACTGAAACATCTTCTGCAGAATCTACAGTAAACACCGCATAACAGATTTAAGTAAATGTCTAAAGCAGTCACTAGATGACTTCAGAAACCTTTTACTGATGCCAAATTTTTTGAGACCCTAACATTAAGCTAAGGTTATTTTGGGTCAGGGCCTACAGTTTAAGAAGCAGTGATTTATGGTATCTGCTCTTCCTATCCAGCTTGGCAGATTTGATTTTATAGTAATAAATGTAAATGTAGTTTAACCTAACTTGTGCTGTCCCATCTCATTATTGTGTGTTCTACCTGAAAAAGATGATGGACGAGTCTGCAGAACCTGTACATACATACAATCTTGGGGTATAATTTCAAATGGTGAAAATTATCAAAGTTTTCTTTGACCCTCTTGTATTTCTGGGAATGAGAGGCGGTATAGTCAAGAGTATTTTCTTTATGTAGCCTTGATTTGAAAATGTGATTTGAGGAGTAAGAGCACAAGGCTACATATCTGAGCATCAAAGTACATCACCACATTGCAGTACATTGGTTGGTCCTTATTTCCTTTCAGTCAGCCAAGCACATAAAGGTGATTTGAAGAATCCCCCCCTTTCCTGCTTCACCTCCTGCTTCAGCTAATGCTTGTGTTTTCCATTACACTGATAATAAAAATACATTCTACAGACTTCAATTAGAATTTACAAATAAGAAAACTTGTTTTCAATTTTAAGTCCAACTATTATGTTGACTGAACTTAGTGAAAAGTTTTCAGCTCATTTATTGTTTACAGCCTGTGGTGTGACCAGCTGGCCATTTATATATTTCCAAAGGTCTAAATATCTTGTAATTTCATTTAGCATTTAGGCTACTAGCTATTTTAGAAGCTTTAAAATGTTTTGGTCTTTAAACACAAAGCCAACACAAGCGCCTTTTTATTCCCATTTTATCTCTTTGCTGTACCGCCAATCAGTTTTCAGTTTTGGAAAGGAAGGGTATAAATCTTTGTTCCCTGTAGTCCCTCTGATAGAGACAATTGGAATCATTCCATCTTGTTGCTAAATCTTTTCTGTGCCAAATTTCTCTCTAACCCTTAAAATCCTTAATACTTTCTTTTACAACATATGACTAAAAGAACGGTAAAATCACCCGAGGATGAATCAGTTCCATTTTCTATCACATTATCATTCAGGACAGATAGATGTACATCAGAAACACAATTTGAAAGATTCTTCGAATGCAATTTTGATATGAATTGTAGTTATACCAGACCAACATAATAAACATCAAAACTACAAGAAAGAAAGACTACTAAATCTGTTTTATACAGGTATAGCTCAGTTAACGAAAGAGATTGCGCTGGAGTCTTATTTCTTGAACAGAGGCCAAAATAGCATGGAAAGAATACAGAAATGGTCCTACTTCACGAAGAAAGAAGAGCAGTTCAATATTTCAAGAAACTTTTTATCCAAATTTAACAATATGTATATCATGTTGGGTTTATATGAATAAATAAAATAAATAAGCTTTATATGAATAAATAAAAACATCTGAATCTTCTATAGTAACAACTCAAAACTTCTCCCAAAATACACCTAGGGATTTGTTATTCTTTTGCTATCATTTCCATGTTGATAGCCAATCTTATAGATCTTTGTTTTTTAACATGCTGGGAGAGGCGATGAGGCAGGCTTATCTGGTTTCTGCTCTTCTTTACTTTTTGCTGTTCTAGCATACTCAATAAGGCCTTCTGGAAACAGCAGCTATTTACCTTGCAAACAAAAACAGCTACAGCAGGATCAGCTACAGCAGAATCTCATCCTTTCCCAACTTAAGCTTTATGGCACTGTCTGCTGGAGATACGCTACTGCAACCCAACACTGAAAGTCTGTTCTCCCCAACTCTGCTATAAATATCCAGCAACAAAGGACCTTAAAGAAAAGTGTAGGCTGAGTAAGTCCTCAGAGACTTGTAAAGCGGAACCTCTTTGTGTGTTTTCCAAGCTGTATGGCCACGTTCCAGAAGTATTCTCTCCTGACATTTCGCCCACATCTATGGCAGGCATCCTCAGAAGTTGTGAGGTAACCCTAACCCTATACCTCACAACCTACTTCTGGAACATGGCCATACAGCCCAGAAAACACACAACAACCCTGTGATTCTGGCCATGAAAGCCTTCGACAACACTCTTTGTCAGAAGCTTTGTTAAATTACTCATTACAATAAAATTACAAACCCTAACTTTAGTCTCTGATTTGTTATACAGTTGTCTGAATGTTATTGGTGGTCCTTAGTAGAGTAGAACTATTGCACTACTGGGATTTTCTACATATTGAATCACCATGTATCAACTAATTAAGACTTGTATTCTGCTCTGAATTCAGTAAAGTAATATTAAGGATAATATTACTATTACCCTTATTATTCCAGAAAATATGTTAGATCACAACATTTCCTACTACAAACACCTGACTTTAGATGTCACACAACCATACATGCATCTTGAAATGCTTGAACACATATTTTGTGAAGACTGAACCAATGTGCTTTCTCAGCCAAATATTGCACTCAAATGTTACTCTCATGCTTCATTTAATGCAAGGAAACATCAGGGCTAACTTACTAGTTTAATGGCTATAGCCTTTACTAAAAATGGACCTTTTGGGGGGATGGGGCACTGAATAATTGGGACTTCTGTTTTGTGCTTGATTTATACCAGGAAAAGAGGCCACAGATAAAATAACAATATCATTATGATATGGCTAAAAAAATAGGTTCCCCCTTATAATGAAGTGATCAAGGCAAAGGCAAATCTTCCAAACAAATCTTGCTAAAAGAACTACATGATACGTTTCCCTTAGGGTGGACACAAGTCAGAAACAATTTGAAGGCACACAACAACATACAATGATCAGAAATCAATATAACAACTTCTATGTGTTCTAAAGTGGCATGTTAAAGACCAGCTACAGTATATTGCATATTCTTTAATTGAAAATCTAGTACCAGAAACAGAAATAACACAGAAAGAATAGGGATAGACACGACAAAAAGAAGCAAGTCTACATGTCTCAGCAGACTTCGAATCCAAAGTTAGTAATATCCATATTTGAAATGAAAAAATTAGCTAGCTAAAACTTTGCACAATGTAAACAAAAACATTTTGGACTTTCTGGAGACCACTTGAAAGCTTCTTCTAAGAGATTTCTTTTTCTTCTGTTCTCTTTTCTTATGATTTTCATAATGGGGAGAACTAGTGAAACACATTTATCTGCTTTCCTCCCTTTTTTCTGTTTTGCTATTCACATATGTTCAATAAGTCATTCTTAAGGCTGCTGTTTACCTTGCCTGGTATCCACAGTGCATATAATGTGTTAAAAGGACGATCAAATACAGAAACAAAAAATAACAATATAGAGATAGATATCACCAACTCAGTTCTTAATTCACTTCTAGAAAAAGTATTTTATGCTGCAATGTGGATCATTAACACACTTAAGTAAACGAAATTTATTTCAGAACACTTCTGATGTTGATGTTCACAAAGTCAGCTTATTGAAATCAAAGCGATGTAACTAACAGAAATAAGTCATGGACCGCCCCTGAATACTATTTCTAAAAGGCTTATATTGGTTGCTTATAATTTGTAACAGAAAGTGAAAAGTAGTACAAAGAATGGAGTACAGTGCCAACATCTGTATTCAAAAGATGTGTATCTTCCAAAGAAATAGCCATCAGCATGGATTAATGGACTTTGCAACCTTCTGGCACTGGATTTTTAACTGTGTAAAAAATCAGGATTACATTCTTTAGGGGAAAACAAAATATTGGAAAATTGGTCTAGCTTTTAGGCTAATTATGCAGCTGTTTGCAGCAGTTACAAGCATGTGTGTGAAGGGAGAAGAATTAATACTCATGGTAACCAAATATTTAAATATAAAACTGACTACCTTTACTTATAACTTTACAAACTGTAGCTGCAGCAAGAAGTGGAAAGTCTTGTGATAGGTGAAAGCACCATGAAATAATGGTTCTGCCATGTCTGTTGAAATGTGTTGAAATGGGTGGATTTTTCAAATCAGCAACTCCATCCAACCATCTTTATGTTTCTTCACCTTCAGGGAAAAGGTTGTATTGCTGCTCTCTCTCCTTACTTTAACTTCATTCATACACAAATGAGACATTGCTTAAGCGAATAAAAGGTTGCTTAAACTGAAGCAACTGTTAATAAGAACATAAACCTAGCGATCCCAGATGGCTGGAAGATTTGTCCATTGGTGCCACCAACATTTATGAAAATGTTACTATTAAATGCAGATAAGTTATGCCATTTAGTTACCACTTTGCAATAGGTTTACAACATGGCCTATGGCACTGAACAAATTTCCAGTCAAGGCCAAAAGCTGTGGTTCAAATAATCACTGAGTTCAAATGTTTATCCAAACTGTTCAGATGGCAATCTTGGGTCTGGAAAAGCAAGTGGGAAATCTCACACGAACAGACTGTCTCCTGGCATTTCAGCACTTTCACTTCTGGTCCTGGCCAAAGCCAGGAAGTGCAGAGGCGTGTGCTCAAGTGAAAAATAATTTGGGGGATGGGGTGGAGGGGGACAGAGAAATGCTGTCAGAGCATTTACCAACTTGTAAAAACACATTTGGTTGAATCGAACAGGCCAATTCTGGTAGAGTTGTTTTCTTTGATCGCATTTGTTCATCTCTATTGAAAAGGTCAAAAGTTCCAAACTTGGAAATAGAAACTCCAGACGAAATGAACATCTAAGAAAGTAATGCTAATCAAAATATGAGCATTTAAAAGGAGATACAGAGGCCCCTTAGTATCAATTGGTATTGAAAGACCCCTTGGATACCAAAATCCATGGATGCTCAAGTCCAATTATATACAATAGCACAGTAAAATGGTGTCCCTTATATAAAATGCCAAAATCAAGGCCTACTTTTAAAAATATTTTCAAGCCATGGATGGTTGAATCTGTGAATGTAGAAACCACGGATTTGTTCAGGGGTGACTGAATAAATAACATGTTTGGTTTGAAACCGTGTTACCTAAACCATTACTTTTGAATTGAGTTAGAATTAACCAAAAACAGAATTCAGCTTGGATGAGATGACATCAAAGTAAAACCCTTCTCTGCCAGAAGCTATGGTCCAGTATATTCAAAATCAGAAAGCACCCAAATCATGGAGGTTTGGAAGGAGGACTCTGATGAAGAGAGAAACAACACAGAGACAAGCTAGTTCAGTATTTCAGTCTGTTATTCTTGATTTGATAGCTTCAAAAAGTGAAGAAAGAGATTGAAAATCCACCTATAAAACTTGTGCAATATTAAAGTTAGATGTGACTATAAAATATTTTTAAAGTGATTACAATGAAATTAGCAAAGCCTTAATTACTATTTTGGGGAAAATAAAGTTGGAGGGAGGAATTCTACAGGGAATGGTTGCCAAAAGAACAAAATGAAGCTGTATTTCCATCTCTATGGTCATGTACAGAGACAGATCCTCATTGTATCTGCAACCCCTTCTCATGTATTCACAGTGGAATGCATTCTCAAAACTATAAAAGAAATCATGACCAAATACTTTCCTAACACATCCAATAATGCCGACATCTAAACTCCTTGTATCTTAGGCCCCTTTGACACTGACATATAATCCAGATTATCAAAGCATATAATCCACATTATCTGGTTTGAACTGGATTATACGAGTCTACACTGTCAGATAATCCAGTTCAAATCTAGATTTTATATGGCAGTGTAGAAGGGGCCTTTTACTGGTTGCATGAAAGCAGAGCACATGCAATAGCTGGGATTGAAAGTCAATGGCCTGTTGGCACATCTCAGGATCCAGGGGAGTCATGCTACCCCTTTATTGTCTTTTGGTCAGACCACACCTGGAATCACACTGTGTCCAATTCTGGGCATCGCAATTTAAGGGAGATGTTGACAAGCTGAAATGTGTCCAGAGGAGGGTGATTAAAATGATCAAGGGTCTAGAGAACAAGCCCTATGATGAGCGGCTTAAAGAGCTGCGCATGTTTAGCCAATAGAAGAGAAGACTGAGAGGAGACGTGATAGCCATATATAAATATGCGAGGAAAAGTCATAGGGAGGAGAGAGAAAGCTTGTTTTCTGCTGCCCTGGAGACTAGGACGCAGAACAATGGCTTCAAACTACAGGAAAGGAGATTCCACCTGAACATTAGGAAGAACTTCCTGACTGTGAAAGCTGTTCAGCAGTGGAACTCTCTGCCCCAGAGTGTGGTTGAGGCTCCTTCTTTGGAGACTTTTAAGCAGAGGCTGGATCGCCATTTGTCGGTGGTGTTTTGAATGCAATTTTCCTGCTTCTTGGTTGGACAGGATGGCCCATGAGGTCTCTTCCAATTCTATGATTCTAGGAGTTCTGACAGAATGTAAACTAAAGAAGTTTTAAATACTAATTATGAACCTGCACTGTGAGCATCAATGTCCATTTTGAAATCTGTGAAATAAATCAAGTACGTCTGAGTCTGGAAATGAAGGAAGAAGTAACAGTGTCTGTCTATCAGAAGCAAGACTTAAACTCAGGTACAACACCTTCGTCGATAAATCACCCAGCAGTAACAGCATTTTGAGATTCCAATTCCAGAAAAACTCCTTTTATTTTCCCAGATTTTAAAAGTATTATTTTGCTACAAATACTAGGTTCTTGCTTATTTAGGAATAAAATCCACTATTGTCAGTAATATTTACAGATTTCACCATACATAGCTTAAAAATATCCACTCCCCCACAAAAAAATTCAATAAGCAAAACTTTATTTTACCATTTTATATAACAAATACAGTTTTCCTTTGCCCTTGCATATAATGAGATTTGAGCATTCACATATTTTGGTGTCCAGAGAGTTCTGCAACCAAATCCCAGCAGATATCAAGGGCCCATTATACAGTCTTTGAAACATGAAAATGGACCTGACACATCCTCATTTTCTCTCCCAACTTCTCTCTCAATTGTGTGTATGAGTGAACACAGATTTCTGGATGGGCACACTGACATACATGTATTATGTATCTCTCAAAATGAAGCATAGCAAGGTAATGTAGAGACAATACATATACTGAATCCACTTATGGAGCAATGCCTTTTCCTTACAATCATGATGAGAACTGGACCAGCTAAATGTTTTTTCAGTTTGGGGATTTATACAACCATGTCAGATGCAGGTCTACTGGGATATAAGATGAGGAAGGGGGGGGGGGAGATTTCACCAAGTGGGATTAAAGGGATCAAGCCTGGGAGGCATTACAATGCTGTGAGCACTTCTGTCAAACTGTTTTGCATTACGGTGGCCTTAAGTAACACTTTTGGCATCTCCAATTACTTAAATTTCCATGCTTATTCTTCTTCAGTTTTAAACAAGACACATGATGAAAGTTTAAGCTTTTTTTTTCATAAGCCTAAAATGTCAGCACAGGTGAATTTCTTCCAAGTCCCCAATAAAAGAGAAAATGGCATAACGTGGCAAGGACCGACCCATTGCAAATTAGCTTCCTTTTCTTCTCATTGTTTGTAAATGGGAGCATCTGACAAGAAAGGCCATAAAATGTATTTCTCTTGAAGGCAAATCTTGTAACAGATAACAAAAACAATCACAGTCTCTAGCTAAAGGCATAGACACTAATTGAAACAGAAATAAAATGAGGAATAGGAAAGAGATAAAGATACAAAGTTATGTCTCAGTCCAATTAGAAGGTACAGAGTTAAAACAAATTATCAGTTGAAGCATTCTACAAGTGTCAGCACTAGAAACTGGAAAGGATTTGTTTTTTAAAACACACACACAAAACGCAAGAAACAAACTACCAGGATGTTATAAAAAATGGAGACACCTGGTGCAGATAGCACAATCTCAAGCATTTTTCGTTGAATAATATTTTACATCTGGATACAGTGAAAAATGATAGCAAACAAGTAAAACAGCAAGATAAGCAGAAAATGTATTTTTTATGTTACAGTTAGGCAAAATAATTAGTAGCTCAAAGACCCAGTTAGGTAATCTGGTCTATCTTTCTGCCAGCTTTCCCCACAGTGCGCTACAAGGTCAGCTGTAGCTATGGTAGAATTAATGTAATCCACAAATAAAGCTAGAAGCTACCCTTCTTGCTTACACTTTTGTCCCATTAATTACTCCTAAAATAGGAAGCCTTTGAGCAGGCTGTCCGAAATATGGCAAGAATGATGTACACAGGTAGTAGAATAATGCTTACAAACGGCATGTTATTTGAATGGGAAATGCTAAAGCTAGAAGACAATAGAAGACAATAATATAATTGGAAAAATTAGAATATTGGTAAAACAATATACAAATGCAAATATAGATAATACAGAATACACAAAGGGCACTTTCCCTCTGTGCAATCAAGTTTTCAAAAACCTGCTGAAAATAACAACTAAAAAGGTCTACACGTCTCTATGGAAGGACAAGGAAGGCATCAATCTAACCTCTCTAAAAAGTCCCAATGCCTAAAGCAATCCTCGAGAAGATTGTGTGTCATGTTCCCTCCATGAGAGTGATGGGACAGAGAGAGGACTCCTCAGAAGATCTCAAAACATGTCAGGTTCATATTGGAGATCACAGACCTTCGGATAGCCCAGACAACACATGTACAGGGCTTTATAGAGCATAACCAGAACTCTGAAACATGTCTGCAAATGGACCAGCAACCAGTGGAGCTGTTACAACAAAGAAGCTCTTAAAATAATCTGAATGGGTTGTAGCTAAGACATATGTCATCATGGCCAGATCCAATGTCTCTATGAATAGGTGCAGCTGCTACAGAAGTCTTAGCTGTGCAAATGCACTTCTGCCATGGTGGGATGCCTAGAAGGATACCAGGGTCAGCTGCTAAGAGGTCCACAAGAACCAAAAGGAACTTATTTCCCTGTCCAATTGCCAGCACAGGTCACTCACCAAAATGCATAGTAGTCTCGGATATGTGAATCAGGTCTGAAACCAGACTGAAAATGATCTATCTACAAATCCCTAGAGCTGGAAGAAATCACATACTCCAATACCATATATACAAATTAAATTGACTAGTAGCTATCCAAAACTGTGGGAGACCTATTTCAATGATGATCCCATAACCATCTTAGTGATGCATGGTCAAATTCTGTCTTGTTTTAGCAAGGCACTCGCCATTTCCTTTACCCACCTGGCTAGTTTCCCCACCCTAGCTTTTAAAATGACAAGGATATAACATGCATGTTATGTCTGTCACCCGTCAAAGAATCCTGCCTACATCCTCAGGCTGTATAAGATGAAAAATATCTACTATCACTGGACAAGCAAAGGCTAACATTACTTTTACTGGAATTCTATTAATTATACTATCCAGATCAGAACAGATCCAAGTGATTAGTTTATCTGTTCACAATGTGACTTTAAAACAAAACAAAAAAAAACACACACATTTCTTTTCCTCTATTGCATAATCCTAGGAACTAGCCCATAGCATATAAAGAAACAACTGGAGCTTAGGTATGCCTGAGATAAGTAACATCCTATAAGGATTGTTTTTCAAGGAAGGTTATTTCCATCATCTTCTATATATGACTTCTATTTTAAAAAGTAACTCATATATTGCATTAAAGAAAGGGCTTGTATGGTCCATCATTCAATTCCACTGGAATATGCCAGAAGTCAACATTATGTCCAAAACCAAGACTTGAGGGCAGTAACATCTTCCTACTTATATTTCTCTGGAATTGGTATTTAGGGACTGGGAATATATCAGACTACATCATGTACATTGTATTCCAAGAGTTGGTCTAACTGCCCTTTCAAAGAAGTTCAAAGAAATGATGAACGTTTTTTTGGGGGGGAAATCAACCCAAATTCTCCTGGCATTGTGAATGAAATTATTGGAAGAGGAAACAAAAAAAGAAAGTTAAAATGAAAACATGATGGCATTTGTTTTTGTTTTTATATTACTTACTTCATTAAACCACATCACTGGAAAACAAACATGGGTGTGCATTCATTTTATTCCAGATCAGTTTGAGTGATTTTCTCAAAATGATATTCAAATATTTTATCCTTCACTTGAAAAACCACTGTTCTGCACAATATTTTCTTATTCATTGCTACTATAATGACCCCTTTCCTTTAATATCCTTCAGTGCTACATATCTGGTAACACCTTCTTGATGATATAGAACACTGTTAAAATATAGATTTAAGAAAGACATAATTCGTTAAAACTTAAACTCTACTGAATTTAGCAGTGATTTAGAAGCTTCTTTAAGACTGTAGCATGAAAAAAGGTACTTGGTGGAGGGGGGGGGGGCACCGCAATTTGATTTTGCTATATGACTAAACTGATTATTTTTTTACCTGCCCCAATGTATTTCTAGTTATCAATATGATATAGAAAGTCTGTTTCTTTCTAATTTTACCATGAATGATTGCTACTGAAAGGTCCTACATACTCCAAAATGTGGAAAATCGCTAAATGTAATCCCGTCTATTATGTCTTTCACATTGGATAGAACCAAAATATTTGGTCTAGATGAAGAATATATATCAAGCCCCTGCACAGTTATGAAGAACACAGAATAACCTTGGCTACCATGTCTCAATCCCCATCTGATAAAAACTCACGGCCTGCGGGCCAAATCTGACCTGCCATGTCATTTTATGTGGCCCTCCAGATGCTGCACTACAACTCCTGTATTCCAGTAATACCTGCAAGATTGAAATTTGTTCTGTTTATTCAGATTAGTGGGGTTTGAATTGGGATACAAAGCTTGTGGATATGACATCTGACCTTAAAATGTCCTTGAACCTTTTCCCAACCTCAGAACCACAAGGGCTGTTGAGCTGTAATTTCCATTATCCCCAGGTCACATGGCAATAATCCAAAGTGATGGGAGTTGTCATTCAATAACATCTGAGCACCCAAACTGAGTAAAAACTAAAGAGCACTGACCACTATGAAAAAAATATATGTAGTTGGCCCTCTGTATCCATAGATTCTCCATCGATCCATTAAATGGCCCTTTGAAGGCAACCATAAGACTGATGTGGCCCTTGATGAAAATAAGTTTGACAGCCCTATCAGTCTCACCTAAAGAAGTCACAGTGCTATTGTAAAATTAATATGACACTATGAATCTGCTTAAATACCTTAAAAGCACCAAATCTCATCTGATTTTAGAAGTTAAACAGATCACTCCTAATTCATACTTAGATAAGAGATGAATCCCAAGTGTTGTAGGTTATATTTTAGAGAAAGCAACAGGTAGACCTCCTGAAAGCATATGTGAGTGCACAAACACACAAAGACACACATGACTTCCTTCAAAAGTGGCTGCAATATTAATCTCCCTGAGATCTATCCACTGTTCAGTAAAGTTTGCTGTTTGCTGAGTCTCCAGCTCACAATGTGTTCAAGTTGATAGTCCACACATTGTAGAAGCCTAATATAGCCATACTGACAAAGAAAAATACTGATTACAGTATCCTAGAGCTGGAAGAGATCACAAGGGACATCCAGTCCAACCTCCTCCCATGCAGTCATACACAATCAAAGCACTCCCAACAGATGGCCATCTATCCTCAGTTTAAAACCCCCAGAGAAGGTTTTTTAAACAGGATTGGATACATCATTCCAATCCTTGTCACAGAATGTTTATATGCAGTAATTTAATCTCTTACAACTACTAGCCAAGTAGATTAGTATTATTATTATTCCCATACCACAGAAAGAAGAAATGAAGTCACCTAGCAAATTCATTACAGGGCTAAGCAGAGACTTGCTTTATTTGTATATACCAAAAAACATATTGCCTTCCTAGCAGTAGGAAATTACTGAGACAACATCCTCAAACAAAGTTCCTGCACATACAGATCTCCACTCAACGTACTCTTCTTTCATTTACCAATGCTCTCCAGAGCAAAGGGCATAGATACCTGTTAACAGGAAATATATATTACTACCAACTAAATGATATGATATATTAGCCTTCTCTTAGGTGCACCTCTGCTTGTATTTAGTAAATACTAATTAATGCACCTGGCACAAGATTAAGAGGAAAAATTTATTATAAATCAGCAGGAGTCCTTTTCATGTTAATGGCTATGTTGCCGTAGTGTACAAAGGTACCCAACAAGGATCAGTTAACCCAATATACCAGGCCTTGTACATTAATTAAAGCTTAGTTCTTTCTGCAGATGGCTGGCACCATCTCTAAAATAATGAAAAGTATAAAAAGAGACTATGCAGTTTTGTTGTATGAACTGCTAGTTTTATTTTTAATCTACTTTTTAGAATTACAAGAGGCTCACAGTGGATATGGTAGAGTTCTCTTAACAGGAAATTACATGTCTCCCATATCCATGAACATAAGCCAATACTTTCTTTAAAAGTTTCATCCAAAACTCTTGAGGAGCAACTTGAGTTGCTTCAGGTTCTCAAGCTAGTTATCAAAAGTGACAACTTTACTTCCAATGTCAAATCCTCACCTCTGCACACAACTTATGATATACTTCTGAAAGTAATCAAGCAGAAAATGGCTCTTCCTATAGTGAGAGCAAAAAGGTCAGATTTTATGAGATCTAACCTCCTTATACACCCGACAGCTCTGTCCAAGCAAAGGTATGGGGAAAACAGAATGAACACCACAATAGCTAAAAGAAAGGATGTTCCAGAACATCTGTTGCTGTTCAAACTCTGGTGAAAGAGGCTTAAAGTGCTCTTGGCTCATGTGGGAGTCAGACAGTGGGTGGAACCAATTAAGAAAGCTGATGAGAAAAAACTCAGGTAGATACAGCTTTGCCAACATCCTCCTCCTCATGGGAGAAAATCTAAAACAAAAAACCAGTTATGGAGGTTTTAAAAAGTGAATTGAACAAAATAAAGGAAGACTCTAAGGATATGAGGCATGTGTTTCCACGTATGAAGAGAAAATTCCTCACACAAAAAGAGCACATCTTGTTCAACCAGTAACCCATTCCACACCCTCAGGTTAGTAGCAGCTGCAGTCAAAGTTTCTTTCACTGGCAGCACTGGTTATTTCAAGAAATGACTGATGAATATTCAGCCCAAATGTGACTATTCTTAAAAACAGCCCCAAAGAGTACCACGTTGCACCCTAAGAAGGAACTGTGCTATCTTTTTGTAATGGGGAGCCAGATTAAAAATAAAATGTATCTGCTTTGTATAGCACAAATACCAAAATACACAAGAGTGTGAGTCAGTTATTCCAAAAATATTTCTCATGAGTAGCAACCTGGATATATATGCTGCCACAACACTTCCGCAAATAAAACAAATATGAATCTTGCATACATAAATCTTGAATCAGTTGGAAGAGACCACAAGGGCCATTCAAATCACAACTCCCTTTTCATGCAGGAATATAATTAAAGCACTCTCAACAGATGGGCATTCATTCTCTGTTTAAAAACCTACAAAGATAGAGAATTCACTACATACTACATTGCCAAGCACCTTTTACCATCAGGAAGTTGTCCCTGATATTTAGATGGAATCTCTTTTTCTATAGTTTGAATCCATGGATCTCCAGAGCAAAAGAAAGCAAGCTTGATTTCTAGACCTTTGACTATTTTGTTCACCCTCTTTTGCACATGTTCCAGCTTCTCAATACCCTTCTTAACTTTTGGACCCAGACCTGGACACAGTATTCCAGGTAAGGTCTGGGCAAAGCAGAATAGATTGGTACTATATACTCATTCACAAGTTGACCTCATGTATAAGTAAAGGGCAGGTTTGGGGGCCCAAATTATGGATTTTTAGATAACTATGGATTAATCGAGGGTAATTCCATGGAGAGGAGAAAGCACCAGTGGCGCTTCAGGAGGCCAGCCACCCCTGGTTGCCACTGCCATTTCTCCACCCAGAAGCAGCACCACAGTGGAGGGAGTAGAAGTAGTTGATGTTTCTCTTAGATTTTTCTGGGACAGACTAAGCTCTTGCCTTTCACCTCTTTACTCATTTTTTTTACTAAAATGTCTAGGCTTATATGTGAGTATTTAGGGTTGACCTTCCCTCAATCTAGAGACTGCATTCCTATAGAGGCAGCCTAGAACTGCATTGGCTGTTTTGGCTGCAATAATGAAGTGTTGACTCATATTCAGCTTGTGTCTACTAGGATTCCAAATCCCTTTTACATATACTGCTGTGAAGCCAGGTAGCACCCATTCTACATTTGTGCATTTTTGCATAAGTGTTGTACCATATATTTCTCCCTGTTGAAATTTATTTTGTGTTTTGTCCCAGCTCTTTAATCTGTTAAGGTCATTTTGAATTCTGATCCTGTCCTCTGAAGTATTAGCTACCCCTCCAAATATGGTGTCAAAGATTACCATGTTTTTCACCATTCCCTTGGAATAAGTTATTGTTATTATCATTATCATTATTAACTTTTGTTTCTATCCTGCCTTTCTTCCCATAGGGACTTAAGGCAACTAACAAGTTGAAATGTAAGAAATACCATTAAAATTAAGTTCAAAGCCCATCAGTCCTCTCAAAATCCCACCCACTACCTCCTTGAAGCATGCCCCTCCTCCTTCCCCAAATGCCTGATGGCAAACAAATGTCTTTGCTTGCAGAAGAAGCAGGGATGGGGTCATCTTGGTCCTTTGGGAGGGTGTTCCGAAGTTTGTGAGCATGTCTGGTCACCATGTTTAAATATTGGAAAGGATGTTATAAGGAAGATGGAGAAGGTTGTTTTCTGCTACCCTGAAGATTAGGACTCTGAGCAAAGGGTTCAAATGAAAGGAAATGAGATTCCACCTGAAAATTAAAAAGAACTTCTTGACTGTAAGAGCTGTTCAGCAGAGGAACTCTCTGACTTGGAGTGTGGTGGAGGGTCCCTCTTTGGAGACTTTTAAACAGAGGCTGAGTGGTCTTCTTTAAGTGGTACTTTTCCTGCATGGCGGGGGTTGGACTAGATGACCCATGTGGTCTCTTCCAACTATAATTCTATGATCCTATTACCTCTCCAGGAATGGACTGAGTTGGCTCATTAGCTTTAACTGTGCAAAAAACTCTTGGTCTCCAAGTTCAGAGCTGAATCCAGGGGTACCCTCAAACTGCAAACCTGTATTTTCAGGGGAGGTGTAACCGATTTAACACAGGCTGGATCCCATTTCTCAGATTTGTCTTTTGACTTACTTGGAGCACTTCTGTCTTCTCTGGATTAAGCTTCATCCAATTCATTACAACTGCCAGGCACCAGTTTAGCACAGTTCTACTGACAAAAATACTTCCTTCTGAATAAATATACATAGGCTTGAATGACATGTATCAAGTATTATCTTGTGATCTCCTTGGTTTCCCAGAACTTTGGACCTCAGGCAATAATAGTTCATTTTAACAGGATTAGGATTTTACTATGGACTGGATGGCCCGTGAAGCCACTTCCAACTCTATGATTCTATGATCTGCTGCAAGAAGTAGTCATTTACCAACATCTCTAAAATGTACTGAATTTCTCAGTCATTTGTGGTCATCATCCCTGGGATCCAGAGAGTCTTTATCTATATCGAACTCCAGTAGCCCCCAAAAGAATGATTTTTTGAGAATCAGATAAAATGCCATCCCACAATCTACTTTCAAAAGTCTACTAAGTCTCCATACCGCTTGGAGGGAAAAGAGCCATATCAGCCCCTTGTGAACAGAATCCATTTTATAGTGCTTGGCATCCATATACATCATAAAGATAGGCCCAAAGGGGCTGATTAACAAAATCAATACTGATCCATTCTCCAACACCACTGAATGAAGTAGTAAGCTAAATATGCATGAGCAATCCTGCAGTCACACCTGATATATTCTAACACACATTGCTAGATTTGTGTTCCTTCTAATGCACACATGCTGTCCTCTCACATCCCTCAGCTTTCTGAATTGTAACGAAACAACTGAATCAGAGTGTAATCCCATGCATGCATTCCTGGGAATACACCCCAGTAAACCCCAAAAATGTCACTTCTGCATAAAAAGGCAACAGACTCTCAGTATTACGAACTGATTATGTATCACTTGCAATGCTTAATAACAACAAAAAACCAAAACACTGTATACTTTATTCCTTTCTGAATTCAGTGGTTATATATTTGGAATGCAATCAATTAAAATATCCAAAGACAACAAATATGACTAAAGAGAAAACAGTGTAGAACAAAACCTGACCTATTGACTTCTGCTCTTTTTGAAGTTTTTTTCTGAAAATAAACTTCAATTCGTAGCTTCTTTTATTGACAATTTAGATATGAAATGACTATTCCATTAAAAATGTTAATTGTCCTTTGCAGATAGATATACAAATCCTTTAGAAGTTTTGAAGGTTAACTTTGGTCATAAGGTATTCACCAGATCAATATACATTTTATACTTTATTTTTTTTATTCAAGGTGTTTGTTTATTGCCACACAACCCACCAGGCTCACATTTAAATGCAACCAATGAATGCAACCTCTTTGCCCAAACATTTCTGTCTGTTAAAAAATTAAGGTGAGCAATTTATGGATAACTTATCTATTTTTCCATGAGGGATCATCAATTAATCAGGCTATCATATGAAAATAGTAGCACCATTTTCATATAATAGCATGTTTCTTGTTAAATCCTTTCCCTGTATAAAATTTCTAAAACACCACAATAAAAATATTATCTATTTACAGCAGTATCAGTCTCACAAGAATAAATACAGAGATACTAAGAAGATATATTTTGTCACCCATAAGGTAACTCTTACACACCACAGAACTGAAAGCAATGAAAACTAAACTCTTGTCTTTACAAATGTAACTGAGAATAAGGGATTTTTTTTTATTAAAAAAAAGTTAAATTCTCATAAAGCCCCGGGAACACGCAGATAATGTCAACCTAACTCATGAGTTTAAGAAGCATATCCTATAATTGTGCACAAAAGGCCAAAAAATCAAGTAAGAAAAAAATTAATAAGTTAGCAAAAAAAATGAAGCCTTTTAATCTCACCATTTAAACTCACATTGATATTCAGCTCCACATTAACAGCCTTACATTCAAAAATAGACATAACACTATCATAACATTTCATGTTTCAGCTTTTTTAAAAATAAGAATGTCAAGAAAACGCTCCTAGCAAGTGTTTCCATCAATCACAGTTTATGAAGTTGGGGGAAGGAGAATAGGAGAATAGAAAAGGAACCACAAATCTTTTCTTGCGTGGGCTGCGAGGAGGATTGTGTTCCAACTCCTGAAGAGAAACATTTACCAAAAGTTCTGTTCTGACTCCAGACAGCTGTGAGTCCCTGGCACATTGAGACAGCCTGCATTTTGCTACAATAAAATTAGTTACTAGTTGACCCGTCACTTTTACAAGGATCAGAATCCTCATCCATGTTGGGGCAGCAGGGGGTAGACAATTAGAAACATTTCTTTCTCCCAAAAAGAAACAAAATCCTCTAATAACTTCTTTAAGCACTGTTCAAGCTACCAACTTCTGTTGTTGTTTCTGTACTTTTGAAATGTAATTAGAATAAACTTCATAGAAATTCCCTTGAATAAAATATGAGACATTTAGCATGAGTTTACATATGTCCCATTCAGACCCTAAATACCCAAATAGTACGAGATCTTGTCCGATTTTGGAAACTTAGCAGTATCAGCCCACATTAGTACTTCGATGGGAGATCACTAATAAATACCACTATATTTCTGAGTTGGGAGATGGCAAAACCACCTCTGAATATCCCTTGCCTAAGGAAAACCTACAAAATATATGTGGGTCACCGTAAGTCAACAGACTAGAAGGCACATACACATATACAAAAGTCTACAAAATGCATATTCTGCATTTTGGTTGGCCAATAACGGTACAGGTTGATTATCCCTGCTGTGAAGTAGCTAGGACAAAAATGTTTGGTATTTTGGCTTTTTCTGGATTTTGGAATACCTGTATTTGTGTATACATGCAAACTGGATATCTAGGAGGCTGGATCCAAGTCCAAACATGAGCTAACAATTATTTCATATACACCTTATATAAGTAGCCTGAAGCTAATTTTAGACACTATTTTTAAAACTTGTGTGCATGAAACAAAGTTTGGGTGCACTGAAACATCAGAAAGCAAAGGTGTCACTACCTCAGCCACCCATGTGGACAATTTCAGATTTTGGATTATTTCAAAATTTTAGGTAAGGGATGCTCAACCTGTATCACTCTTCTATGTATACTGTATTTTGTTGTATTCTGCTGTATGGCAAACATGGCTACCTTTGAATATGATTCCTAAATTTATCAAGATTCATTTCCAGGTGACCTATGTTCATAACACTACCAAGATTATAGTACAATTTCATTGATTTGTGCACCAACGTGCAGCCGCATATCAAGAACAGAAGAGCAGGATAGACCAACATTGAAACACTCTTCCAAAGTCATTCACAGGATTCTATTCAGGCATTATATTCCTTAACAGGCAATATGAATACATAAGAAATGTAAGGTGACTACTTTACAACAACCCCAAGACTGTTTAGCTTATTCCCGTTTTCCCTTCTTCACAATTAACTTTCACAGTGGGGTGACTGGTCTCCCTCTAAAGACTCTCAAGACAATAAAGAATGCTGGAAGATGTAATAAAACTGACTTCTTTCAGTACCATCAGATTTTAACTACCGAGGCAAAAGGACAGTTGAAATATGAGTGGACCTCTGAGCCAACAAACTACATTGGTCCAATGTCAACACTTGCAGCTGTTTTAACACTATGTCTATGAAATACTGTAAGTCAAAGACCATACACAGCAATTGTAAAGATATCGCTTAAGTGAAGACAAGTGGATTATGGAAACAAAACACCCACAGAATAATTCCATAGAAGGGAGGAGGGGAATTGTGTTAGTAGTGTGTTGCACCAAAACCAGCAAAGAGTATTGTGGCATCACAAATGCCAGGAACAAAACATAACATATTGCAAGTTGTTGTGGTCTACAGGCCATTTTAAGGTAACTAATTCCATTCCAATTGTGTTCTTAATAATTCCTATTTGCTTCTTTCTTTCAGAAGAAATGAAAACTAGCATTGAAGGAACTTCTCTGACATCCAAGCTATATCCTGTCCCTAAACTTTTGAACACATCATAAAGGTTAGTTTATCATGTTCTCATTGATACAGTGGATCTACGATGGTTCATACTAACAATTATACTCGTGTGTGTGTGTGCATGCACATATATATAATGTATATGTATATATATATATACACACACACAGTAGAGTCTCACTTATCCAACATAAACGAGTCAGCAGAACGCTGGATAAGCGAATATGCTGGATAACAAGGAGAGATTAAGGAGAAGCCTATTAAACACAAATTAGGTTATGATTTTACAAATTAAGCACCAAAACATCATGTTATACAACAAATTTGACAAAAAAGTAGTTCAATATGCAGTAATGCTATGTAGTATTTACTGTATTTACGAATTTAGAACCAAAATATCACGATGTATTGAAAACATTGACTAAAAAAATGCATTGGATAATCCAGAACGTTGGATAAGTGACACTCTAATGTATATGTATGTGTATATATGTGTATATGTGTGTGTGTGTGTATGTATATATATATGAGAAACATTATCTGAAAAAATATTATGAGACAATGACCCATATCCCTTCAGAAAGCACAGAAACTGCACATATAACAAACAAAAGGTAATTATGACCTGAACACTGGGATCTTACATCACTTTAGATTATTGTCCAACTCCTGTGAAAACTTCTCAAGTTGGCAATACACCCCTACTAGGCTTCTAATAAATCTTTGGGATATAAGTAAACAAGTAGAATGACACATACCATATATGGGCAATAAATTATTAACAAGATGAGCAGCCATATGATGAGGGTAACCAAGTTTTCAATGACAATCACATCACACCAGAAACTTGCACTAACTTAAAAACAATTCACTTCACTGGGTATCCAGGACTTTAAAGGAAAAAGCCTCTTATTAGAGCCATTAATACCACAAAAGGGTGGGCAAGGGGCAGCTGGCGGTCAGGCTTAAGGGGGGATATCAAAAAGATTTGAAAATGCCTCCAAATTCCCTCCATGAAGTATGAGCTATGTCCACATTAAGACATCTTTTATCATTTCAAAAAATAGCAGCCAACTTGCTTTGAGAAAGACATATTCAGTGAGTCATATACTGAAATGAGTAACAACATCTTCTTAAACAACAAGTTGTGTCATACATATAAATCTATCACAGAAAGTAAAGGCATGGCTATGGAGAACTCTAATCTAATATACTGAAATTCATATGATCTAGAAGCTACCAGCACACAAATAGCCAGTCACTCTGCCAGACTAAGACTGAAATATCAAACCTTAGATATCAAAAGACAGAAAGTATGAAGAGAGTAAAAACAATAGCAATGTCATTGGCTGTCTGGCTGTCTTGCCTGAAAACAACGCAACATAAAACAAAGCAATCTTTAGGACACATTTCATTCTCAATCTGACAGAACCACAAGGTCAAAATATAAATTATTAATTCAAGGACAATGTTCTTAAGAAGAGAAAGTAATAGTACTGTCAATATTTTGTCATTTAGAAAGATGCACCAAATACCACAAATAGGTAGAGGACATAATCAGTCCCTTAGGTTTATAAACTATTGTCATTATGTGATTCTCATGTTTACTATCAAATCAGTTTACAACCATTAATGCAATCCACTCCGAGACTTATATATGATTTCTACAAAGACGAAAAAGGAACAAACAACCCAAATCCTACATTTTATATCCCACCAAGGACACACAGAACCTTCCTCGTTTTTTCTTATGCTAGTTTTGGTTATTTGAATTGCTGCAAGGGTTATTATCATGTGATCAGGATTTCAGAAGATAAATAGGCCTTTGTTGAATTAAGTTTGTTCACATTTCAACCCTAAACCAACATCTGGTGCTCTCAGTGTCCAACACATTGCTCATTAACTTCCAGCACACACATTATTTTCTACCGAGACACACAGCAGTGACTAGGTTGAAAATACTGTGGAAAAAAGAAATGCGCTGGACCATTTAGACTGTTTTTATACATAGCTCAATGGGCACAATGGTGCTGAATACAAGGCTGCAGTTCAATTGAAGTGTTCCACTGTCATCACAAACAGCTGCAGAACCCCCGAGTCTGTAACGCAGCCTTCCCATTCAAGCTCATTTCTTCTATTGTTACTTATAATGTGATCTAAAGGAACATTTGCAGGATTTCATAGAAAGTTTAAATGTTGTTTGATGAGAGCCATTAGATATTTAAATCTGAAACGAAGGACAAACAGTAGGCAAGTGAAGCAATCACCACACACCTAAACTAGAGCAAAAAACTTTATGGCTATTATCCTTCTCTTGTTTGCGGCTAATATTTGTAATGAAGCATGTGGCATTTTAATGGCTATATACATTCCCAAGGGAGAACATGGGGGAGGGAGGTACAGAGGGCCGACAGTACTAGCAATAGCTCCCTAAGTTTTCAATGCAGGCTTATTCCTACCATGTTTCCCCGAAAATAAGACAGTGTCTTATATTAATTTTTGCTCCCAAAGATGCTCTAGGTCTTATTTTCAGGGGATGTCTTATTTTTCCATGATGAAGAATTCACATTTATTGTTGAACAAAAAACAATCATTTATTATATACTGTAAGTAGGTGTCATCACAAACCAGCATAACCAGACAAACTGTGAATCCTATCAAGAATTTCTTGTTACTACCATTTATTTCCATGTACAACACTCTATGGAATGTACATTTACCGATCCTGCATGCTCTGGTGTTCTGTTTGGCGGGCATGCTTCCATACAAAAAGTTTGCTAGGTCTTACTTTTGGGGGAGGCCTTATATTTAGCCATTCAGCAAAACCTCTACTAGGTCTTATTTTCTGGGGATGTCTTATTTTAGGGGAAATATGGTAGTATTAGCTGAAGATCTAGGTGTATTGTTGATGGTATGCTGATCCCACTGCATCATTCCATCAACTCATACACTTTTGTTCATTTTCCTTTCCACTTATCCTATAAAATTCACCTGAGTTTTAGGATACATCGTTGTATAATGAAATATTGGGTTTATAAACTCCAATATACATACATAGGTTACAGGTATATAAAACTCTTTCATGTCTCCTCACTCTTTGAACAATTAAGAAAATACTTGAGATAGCCATAATTTGCCTAGCATCCTAACTTGGAAATCTGGTTTATAGCTTCAAAACAAGCCAGAATGTGAAACCATGTCTTAATGTTGGTTTCTGTAAAATCAATTATTTTGAAGTCATTAGCCAGAGTCCCAGCTTCAGATATGCAAGAAAGCTATGTTTGACTGCAATTTTCTAGCTCACACAAAGTAAAGTAAAGCAGAAGCAAAGAGATGGAAGGTGAACAAATATAAGTAGATGTAAGTGTATATCAAACAGTGATAGTCTGAAAATGAAAGGATTAAGACCATCATATCATCTACTCAAAGGTTGCATCAACGTGAGCAAGTTTATCATTGCAATCTTAAGAAAATGGTTACATCTTACACAAAGGATACTTTAACAATCCTACCTAACTCGCCTTACACAGAAGGTATATTACCACAACATGACAAGTCAGTGAACGGCAGAAACCCTGGCTTGTTGTATGTAAGTAAAATTCTACTCCACTATTCCTGTTTGCAAAAGGAAGGGCAAAACAATAAGATGAACCTTCATGTTAGTTATTGTGTTGTGTGAAATAGGCAGAGCCACTGTAAGCAAGAATGACTAAACAAATCTATTCACATTTAGAGGAAAATGAGTGTTCTGGAACCAAACCTCAGCAGATACCAAAAGACCACTGTATATAAAAACATCTACAAATACATATTCTGGCGAGGCTGCATTAGTAGGCTTGGGCCAGAATCAGTTTGACCAAAATCAATTTGTAATATTGGGTGGTCCATTTCATGTATTTCCCTGAAAACAGAATGGGGAGGAGGGAACTGAAAAGCTCAGCAAAACGGATCAAGAGAGCCAGATTTATCAGCTACTGGAGAGGATGCAGTTAAGTCTGCATTATACCTTGAGGCAAGAGTCTGCTGCGGTGCTCCTGAAGAAGATCTTGCAGCGCCAAGTTCCCTGGGCTCCTCCTCCAGAGAGGACCTTGGTGGGAACTCACTTTCCCAGCAGCACTTGTATGGGCGGGCATTGAAAAGTCTCTTGAGTTCCTCTCAGAACATGATGGGAGTTGAAGTTTTTCTCTCTACGCTTCTTAGCCAATAAAAGGCCATGTCTATGCTCTGATTGACTGAGAAACTGATTGACAACCGCCGACTACAATTCCCAGAACTCTTATCTTGAAATTTGTCTTATTTTTAAAAATGTTATGGTAAAAATTTAAAATAATTCTACAAAATCAGTAGATTGGTGAATTGTTCTGAAACTGCAGTCCTGCAGCTGTAAATGGGGTCAAAATCTGAGGTAGGCTTCATGCAGATATGACTTTAAATGACTGAGGATTGAGCCTTGAAATTTTCCTATTGTAGCCAATGAGCCAAATTTTTGCCAAATGAAAACAGTAACGCTCTTCCTAATTCAAGAAACTTCCCGGTAAACAGAATGAGATGCATTAGTAAGTAAACCATATGAATACAGTGATACTTACTTTTCAGTAAATATGAACTGGATTGAGCAGAAAGAGTCTTTATGGTTATTTTAAAATAAAAGCTTTGAAAAGTACAGATACTAGTAAGCAGCTGCCTCAGTTTAACATTATTTTCTTCATAAGCACTTGTAAAACTTATAACATTGACCCGTTACAAAATCTAGGACACATTTCCTGCTCCATTATATTCAGGTGAGTCCAGGGAACTTATGACAAATGTTCCACAGTGTAAACTGAAAGTGGAATTTGATATTCTCTCTTTATATTCTTGTGATGAATTCTTGTGATGAGAAAAAAATCCATGGTGCATTCTGTCCCTTTTCAATAAGTTATATCAATAACGTCTTTCACTAACTGCATTATAGAGCAATTACAGCATAATGGCTGTCTAAATCCATTATCGGTGTACACTTAACCTTTCAATATTTAAAGATAATATTTAATTTGAGTAAATTAACGGACTCTGCACGAGACCAAATATATCTATTTAGTTTCTGGTTTTTCCATCAGTGATACTTCTCTGTAGATCACAACTCCTGTGATAAGGAAGATTAGTTCTGTATTCATGCTTTAAAAGGAGGTTAATACAAAAGAAGCTAGAAGTGAAACACACAATTCTTATTAACTACTATATCACTAGCACTATCAGTATTATTTTTATTACTATATAACTCCTAATAATTTACAGAGGACATTTTACCTTTTTCTCCCCCTTTAAGTCTCTAATCATAAAACATCACTCTTTGTAGAGATAAACTCTATCTTTTCATCATCTCACCAACATATATGGCAGGACTGGGAAGGAAAAGCATTTTCAACAGAATGCTCAGTACATAGCCTATCTGCAGTAAAAGGATATTTATGAATTAAGACATTATTTTGGCTTCAAAGATCTATTTTAAGAAAGCTTAAAGAATAGAGAAAGTCATTCCTTAAAGCTGATAACTGAGCTGCCTACCACTTTAAAATAAAAGCAACAAACACATAAAGTTACTCATGAATCATCATACATTTTCATCTGATCACTTACACTGAAGTAATATCCTGCCTGTGTTATAGGATGTACTAAAAGAGATAAAAGTTCTTGGCTCCTCATAGAGTTTGTGCAGTAGATAATTTCTGACGGCCAACATAAACATTATAACCATAATACAACGGTGCTTAAAATGGCAGCAACTCAAGCTAAGTGCCACTGCCTTTAAAAGTGAACCACTACGGCATGTGCACACTCTTCACAGCTGAAATAAATCACTACTGACCAAGAGATCATGAGTTCAAAGCCAGCCCGGGTCAGAGGAAGCTCCCAACCATTAATAGTCTAGCTTGCTGTTGACCTATGCAACCCAAAAGATAGTTGCATCTGTCGAGTAGGAAATTTAGGTACCGTTTTATGCAGGGAGGCTAATTTAAATAATTTACGATTCCACCAGAACGTTAGGAAGAACTTCCTAACCGTGAGAGCTGTTCAGCAGTGGAACTCTCTGTGGTGGAGGCTCCTTCTTTGGAGGCCTTTAAACAGAAGCTGGATGGCCATTTGTCGGGGGTGCTTTGAATGTGATTTTCCTGCTTTTTTGTAGGTGGCTGGACTGGATAGCCCACGAGGCCCATGAGGTCTCTTCCAACTCTATGATTCTATGACCAATAGTCAGAATTCTAATAAAATCAAATCCATTTAACCATCACCATACCATCTAATCACATTCTGAAAGTGAGATTTCCACCTTGCTGTTTTGTAGGCTGGTGCCAACAGATCTATATTTGACATGGACCCAGTTGTGGATTATCAACTTGGAGATATGGAAGTCTCTTGGTACCTTGAAACCGTGTGCCAGACAAGAGACTTCATCTACAGTACATGCCCAATCACAGAGCACCAAAGCTATTTAAATGCATATATATTTGCTACCTAATACAGGTTGAACATTTATTATTCAGAATTTCACAATATAAGTAACTCCCAAACCCAAAATTGTCCCCATGCACTTTTCCTTTATGACATTTATTTATTTATTTATTTACAGTATTTATATTCCACCCTTCTCACCCCAAAGGGGACTCAGGGCAGATCACATTGCACACATATAAGGCAAACATTCAATGCCTTAACATAGAACAGAGACAGAGACAAACGCAGGCTCCGAGCTGGCCTCGAACTCATGACCTCTTGGTCAGAGTGATTTGTTGCAGCTGGCTGCTCACCAGCCTGCGCCACAGCCCGACCTTTGCTTTCGGATGGTTCAATGTACACAAATTTTGTTTCATGCACAAAATTATTAATATTGTATAAAACTACCTTCGGGCTACATGTATATGGTGTATATGAAGCATAAAAAATTTTTAAACCAAGGATCCCATGTCAAGATTTTTTAGTTAAATATATGCCAAAACATGTATTCCAAAATACAAAAAAATCAAGAATCCAATAGACTTCTGATCACAAATATTTTATTGGTCATGTTTTTCCATTAGTCAAAAACTAAATGGGGAAAAATGCATGTATACAAAAATCTACTTTGTAACCTGACACTTTTTAAAGAAAAGATACCAGGTTCCTTTAAAATAGGGGGAACCTTAAAACATAATAGTGCAACATATTGTATTGTAATATAAAAAGATTTCAATATAATAAAATGTTTTGGAAACTATTCCATTACACAGAGAAGACAGGATATATATTAATTATTTTGGGCTGCTGGTGGAGTTCTGGTTGTCTTCCTTTCCTCCTTCTCAGATACTCTTTCCTACCCTTACCATAGATGTCAAAATTAGGATTTGAAAATAATGTTTTGGTTCCATCACTGCTTGCAAGAGACATGGAAAACAGCTTTCTCAGTTACTACACCTAAGCGTGGAATTTGGCTCCAATTAGGGTTCCATAAGCCCCCTCTCTACTCTATTTTCACTACCAGGAAAAAATTTATTTAGGCATGTCTTTGGTTGTTAAATCATACAGCAGAAGGGTGATTTCAATTGCTGTGCTTTTTGTCTTTTTAATGTTTTTATTATAGTTTAAATGTCATTAAGTATGTACTTTTGAACCACATTATTTTACTGTTTTTAAGTTTGGGGGGGGGGGGGGGAGAGATTTTAGATTGATTTAGTTTTAAACTATTTCAGCTGGCTTTGGCTCCTGTAACAGAAGCAGGATATATAAATGAAACAAACAAACAAACAAAATCAGAAGTGAAAGTCAAGTTGCCCTGTATAAAAGTTAAATGCAAAGTGATCTCTGCTGTAATTTAACACTGAAATCAACACTAGATTTTCCCAAAATCTTCGTGCCAATATTTTTAAGGAAATCTAATACATTTCATGAACACTCAGATTTTTTAAATCATGTCACAAGTGATTTGAGTACATAACTACAAGTTGCTTGTGGTGTGAGAGAATTGGCCATCTACAGAGTTGTTGCCCAGGGGATGCCCGGATGTGTTACCATCCTGCTGGGAGGTTTCTCTCATGTCTCTGCAAGCTAGAGCTGACAGATGGGAGCTCACCCCGTCTCGCAGATTCAAACAGACAACCTTCAGACCACTAACCCAACCTTCAGGTCAGTAGTCTAGCAGGCACAAGGGTTTAACCCACTGTGCCACCATGGCTCAATAACAGTCAGATGATCTCATGAATCATTACTATGTGATCCTGGCTACTGATAAACAGTCAGATGATCTCATGGATCACTACTTGGTGATCCTGGGTACTGAACTGAGAACCTTCGAAATGATAGTAGGACACTGAAGCAACATCTATAGACCATATGGATCTATTAATCCATTGCCTTTAAAATCGTTGCCAAAAATAAACTTAACACCAGCCTAAAAGGCAAGAATAATGAAATTTTGATAGATTTGATATGATATTCCATTTTAAATAGATATATAAACAGACAATATTTTGTGTGTGTGTGTGTGTGTGTGTGTGTGTGTATGTATTCTCCTCCAGAGTGACTCTAGGGTAATGTTTAGGAGGAAGCATCTAGAGGACCTATACAAGAGGACGTACATATCGGATATGGGTAGGGGACACATCCAACAAGTATGGACACCAATCCCAAAGTTACAGGGGTTGTATTGTATATGAGATAGTTCTTAAGAAAATAGCATTCATGTTCAAGATCCCATATTCCCTGAAACTCTGGTCCACTTTTCCAGATATATTACCTAGTTTGGGAACCACAGATCAAACATAATTAAAGCAAAAAAAAATAATAGAGCTTCATTAAAAGGTCTCACTTCATGAGAAATCCCTTTCCAATGAATAATAGTAAACTCTGGATACTTAAACCTGCTATAAGTAACTTTACTTGAAAAGTTACTGTCTTGAACAAAAGGGATATTATTTTGCATGATGGTTCCACTTGAAGAGTAAGGCAATATAACAAATAACTTCAAGGCCAATGATACAGTCTTGGAGCAATAGTTCCTAAACCAGCCTCAATGAATCCTAAGAAGTACAATTTCTGCATGGCTGAAATAAAGTTAATTGCTGGTTAGTGTTCTGTCTGTGGCCATCAGAAATGTTACCTTAATTTGGCTTTAATGATCAATAATCTCTTTTAGTATAAGGCTTTTAAAACTGTTATTATTCAGCTTGATCTATGGCTATAATGGAGCAGAACTGAACTGTGGGTGTAATTAAAATAAGTCCCCGTAAAAGTGGAGTATGTAGTACGTTGCTAATGTGCAAATGACTAAATAACTTAATTATGTGAAATGAAGTGCACTTATAACCACAGATGCTTAAGCTGAATAATGATAATGCTGTGTATATGAATATATTCTTTTAAAAATCTGTTTATTAACCACATAGGAGGACAAGGAAATACAAATGCTCTTAAGTTATCAAAATAAATAGTGGGTTTTTCATTATTAGCTAACAGGAAGCAAGAAAAAGCTCATCTTTGAAAATCTTAAACACAACTAAGAAAAACATGTTTAATGCTGCTATTCTTTTCCGTAAAATCTGATTCTTTTCCCCATATAAAAATCTACACCATAATTGCCAACACATAATTTTGGAAGTACATTGCAATAAAAGTCAATGGCCATGATCTAAAGTTCTGCTTTAAGGCCTGGACATGTTTATCGGAATTTCTTTGAACAGTTGAGTTCCATGCCATTAAAAAAATACTTTTGAAGTCCTTTCAGTTCCAAAAGTAATTTGCCATGTGGCAAAGGGAAAGATTTGCTTTGGGCAGGTGCATCTTGTTCCATGGTATTTTGAATTCTGGCCAATTTCCAAACAATGTGCTTAGGCTGAAAAAAAACAAGGTTCAGACCAACAAAGTTGATTTAGAAATCCTAACCACAAACCTAAAATCCTAAAGGATCTTTTGGCCAATCTGCATTCTCTTATTAAATCAAATTTTTATAGACAATGTATTTCTCGTACTCACATTTTTCAAATCATAGTGTGAAAGTTGTTCAGAGGACAAGACAAAACAAACAGCCTTATCAATTTACCACTGAAGTTGTGGGAAAAGTTCTACTAACTTTATTAAGAGGCAGATTAGATTCTAACAATGAAGGGAAAGAACATAAAGTACACTTGATTCTTTAAAAAAAATCAGACTGTGGCTTAACTGTGTCCCATTTATGAGTGTCATGCTGAATATGAGAAGCTGTACAAATCACTTACAGAATTCCAAGTATTCAACGATTCATCCATATTCATTCATCCTCTCTGTGCTACTGTGCCCTCACTGTAGGTGAATGTAGCATAACCATGTGCATGATGAGGAAATGAATAAGACAAAATTTTGAATGTGATTTTGAAGGAGGCTTCAAGCAAATGAGCAACCCTGAAATGCACACTCCTAATTTTTACAATGGAAGATAAAAAGGGTGATGTCCTCCAAGTGACAGTTCTGCAAATTGGGGGGTGGGGGAGCAGCAGCAATCTTTTCTTCTAAGAGCCTAGGATATTCCATACTTTGTCCAAAATTAAGATACTTCAATTGAGTGTTCCTGTTGTTACCATCTTCTCCAGGCAAATCTTTATTTTTAGGCAGTAAATGCAGCAGTGGGTATGAGTAGACTACCTTTTACACTGCATATTTATGCATAGTCTGGACTTTGCCAGCTACTGGCAATTACATGCATTTCCAATTCCAGGCAACTATCTGGTGGGACATTTCTACCAACAAAGTCCTTTGTAAATCCGTAATTCTATAAGAAAGAGAATGATAGGACGTTTCATTGAGGATCTAAAGTATACAGTTTCTGTAAAAAGATTGAACATTTCAAAGTTGAGGAAAACTATGTAGAGAAATCAATATGTAATTGATTTTTAAAAAAACAATTATGTTCAAAGTCAGGAATTCACAAGCTTAAGAGGATTTTCTCTGATTTATTTTCCTTCACCAAACTAGCAGACTTTCACACCATTCAAATATCTGCTTTGGGGGTCTCTCCAGTCTTTGAGAGGATCATCAAAATCATCAGCTATCACTCGTGTCCGAGTAGGATGGCCTTCCAAGCATGGTGGGTCCATAAGTGACTGTGGATACCTATTCTGGATCCACATGTTGTTCTACAGTGAGGACATTGTTTTCCAGATGGAAGGTGGTCCTGGTCAGGGTTGGCTTGATGCGCCTTTCTCTTGATGTCTTTCTCCCTTTCGCCCTCCATTCATGCTTCTAATTCCACAGCACTGTTGGTAACAGCTGACCTCCAGTTAGAGTGCTCAAGGGCCAGGGCTTCCCAGTTCTCAGTGTCTATGCCACAGATTTTAAGGTTGGCGTTAAATCCATTTTAAATCTCTTTTCCTGTTCACCAAGTTTCCATTTTCCATTCTTCAGTTGGGAGTAGAGCAAATGCTTTGGGGGACGGTGGTCGGGTATTCAGACAACATGGCCAGTCTAGCGGAATTGATGCCAGAGGATCATCACTTCAGTACTGATGGTCTTTGCTTCTTCCAGCACACTGATGTTTGCCAGTCGCAGATTCGAATCTGTGAAGCGGTGTGAGCACCCGCTGATATCCCCATGCAAATGTGAGTAGATCAATAGGTACCACTCCAGCAGAAAGGTAACGGCGCTCCATGCAGTCATGCTGGCCACATGACTTTGGAGGTGTCTACAGACAACGCCGGCTCTTCGGCTTAAAAATGGAGATGAGCACCAACCCCCAGAGTCAGACACAACTGAACTTAATGTCATGGGAAAACCTTTACACTTTTACCTTCCCATGAAATTTGCAGGATTTTTCAGAGGCAACACTGATGGAATCATTCTAGAAGTTGAGTGTGACATCTGTAGATGGGCCACCTTTCATAGGCATATAACAGGGATGGGAGGACAATGGCTTCATAAACAAGTACCTTGGTCTCCCTCCGAATGTCCCGATCTTAAATCACTCTCTGCTTCATTCAGAAGAATGCTGCAATCACAGAACTCACACGGTGTTGTATTTCAGTGTCAATGTTGATTTTTGTGGAGAGGTGGCTGTCAAGGTAGTGGAAATAGTCAACATTTTCTAACGTTACACCATTAAGCTGTATTTCTGGCATTGTAGAGGGATTGGCTGGTGCCTGTTGAAAGAGCACTTTGATTTTCTCAATGTTCAATGAGAGGCCAAGCTTTTTGTACGCTTCTGCAAAGGCGTTTAGAATGGCTTGTAGGTCTTCTTCTGAGTGAGCACAGACCACATTATCCTCAGAATATTGAAGTTCTATATCAGATGTTGTTGTGACCTTGGTTTTGGCTTTCAGTCTGCTATGGCTAAATAGTTTGCCATCTGTTCGATAGATGATTTCCATGCCAGTGAGAAGCTTCCCATCAACAAGGTGCAGTATCATAGAGATGAAGACGGAAAATAAAGTTGGAGCAATAAAACATCCCTGTTTAACACCTGATTCCACTTTAAAATAAGTCACTTTGGGACCCATTGCTGTCAAACACTGTTGCCATCATGTCATCGTGGAGGAGCCGCAGGATGTTCACAAGTTTGTCAAGGCATTCCGTTTTTTGGGGGTTTTTTTGGAGGATAGTCCAGAGCACAGTAATTCACTGTGTTGAATGCCTTTGTGAGGTCAATTAATGCCATGTACAGAGGTTGGTTTTGTTCCCTGCATTCTTCTTGGAGCTGTTGTGCAGCGAAGATCATGTCCACTGTTCCTCTGAAGGGGAGGAAGTCATTATGGGATTCTGGGAGGATATCTTATGAAATAGTTAGAAAGTGGTTTGCAAGGATTCTTGCGAGGATCTTCCCAGCTGAGGTTAGAAGGGAGACACCTCGATAGTTTCCATAGTCTTCCCCCCCCCTTTTTTTTTGAAAGGGTTGATGTAGGTGGCATCTTTGAAGTCTGCTGGGATTTTCTTGGTTGCCCACACTTTTTCAATGAGCTGGTGGAGTTGTTGTGTCAGCTCAGGTCCACCCTGTAACCTATTTGAGAGAATACAGGGGGTGCTCTTAGGGAAAGAGGGCATCACTTCCCTCTCAGTTCTGCTGACAGAATGAGTTTTGCTTTTTCATGGTTCTGTAAACTCCATCCCAAAATGACCCTGTATGGCAAACTGTGATTTTGTATGATTTTTTTTGCCATAATTAATCGTCAAAAATTAAAGTTTTTAGACCGTTGATTGATATACCACCATTTTAGTTCTCTGTTTTCCAAATACTTACTGAAAATAAATCAGAAGTCCACCTCAGACCAATACGATAAAATAAGAAAAAAAAAATCTAGAACAGTATGGAGCTGTCCAATTCCAATATCATGATACACCAATTTCTAAGAATCATGGCTTATTAACAACCAGATAAATAAACTGATGCACATAGCTTGGTGACTCCTCCTCAGCTCCTCCTACTCACAGGAGAATCCAAGCAGAACAGATCCTTTGTCTATCATTTGTTTATTATAATGTCTGAAACAAATGTTCTAGCTTTCTTCTTCCCAGATAGCCAGTTGATGTAATGAAACAAAAAAATAGCTTATGATTCTGGCTTATTTATAGAGATGCTCAAGCAAGTGAGTGCACAAGGGAACATATACCGGTGCCCTACCTCCTCATGCCCCCTCCACTTCTTCCCCACCTGTGCAAGTGAGTGTATGCATAAGGAAATGCTCATGTACACCATCCCTCTTCATGGTCTCATTCTCAACTGTTCTTTCCCACCCACCCATATAACACATGTGAATACATGAGGGTAGGCAGACATACCAGGCACAGTCCCTCTGCCAGTTTAATTTCCTCTTAGCAACCAGGGATTCGACTACTAACTAAACCTGACACAAAACACAGCAGAAGATGGACACCAGTGTTATCAAAGTCACTATTAAAATGGCATAGGGCAACAGCAGAGGCCATTATAGCATACAAATCAGAGAAGATCTTAACAATTTTGTTTGCAGAGTGTCAATGCAAACTCTTCAGAATGAGCTGTGTCACAAAAAGGTTATTTTATACTACAGTATTACTCCTTGTTTTTCTGGGGGGAAATGAGGCATCTGAGCCCTATATCTCCGATACATCCCAAAAATGCTCCACTTTCAGTTCTCCAAAAAGATTTTGGTTGATGAGGTGCTGAATTCCTTTAATGCCAAAATTTACCTCTGTGCCTGTTCCTCATCTCTTTTGCTTCTCTACCTGCAACTGAAGACTAAAGGGGGAAAACTGGCTTAGGCCATCTTTCTTTATCAGGGGTCCATTAAAGCTTCGCTCAGTGACAATATTTAGAAGCAATAAGAATCCAAAAATCCTGAGATCATCTCTAGTGCAAAAAGCCATTCATTCAAAAAGCTCTAAAAGACAAAAGCTCTAAAGTCAGAATACCAAGGGTTGGAAACCTGGAGCTTCATAGTATAATAGTCATGTCCAAGTTACAAGAAGCCAACTGGGTAAAAAGGCCTGCTACTCTCTTGGATGGGTCCATTAGCCATTGTTTTATCAATATATGATGGGCATGGTTTGTTTGGTGGTGGGCAAGTATATGTTGCATTAATTTCATATATTTCCCTCACAATTCACGCAATATGCCAAACCAATTGCAACCTTATACCTACCACACTCAGAGTGGCCATGAAAGGTGCCTAGATTTTTTAAACACTTGCTCCATAATCCATTCATTTTACTTAACAAAAAGGAAGGCATATGTAAAGTATTTAGATGACACTTTCTTTCTTTTTTCTTGGAACAATTTTCTTTGTTAATATATTTATAATCTGCCTTCAGTCTAAAACTCTCAGAGTAGCGTACAATAAAAACCAAACTATTTTAAAACATAACAAACAATAAAATATATTGGATGTGTAAGACATTTTGAACAAATTAACAAGTTAAAGAACAAATTAAAAACAAATTAGACTACAGTACAACTTCCATCCCTAAGGCAAATTGTACAAATTTCATCTTTCTTTTCTAATCTCCAAAATTTGGTGTTGTTGTGTGCTTTCGTGTCATTTCTGAGTTCTGATGATCCTAAAGCGAACCTATCATTGGCTTGTCAAAGGAGATTTGTTCAGAGGGGATTTTACATTTTTACGAAGTCTGAGAAAGTGTGACTTGCCCAAGGTCACCCAGGGGGATGCCATGGCTGAACAGAGGGGATTTGAACTCTGTTCTCCAGAGGTATAGTGTAGTGCTCAAACCAGCTCATCATTCTGGTTCTCCCTCTTGTATAGCTGCTAAGACCTGTCATAGTTCTCTGACAGCTGGGTAATACAGAGAAATCTATTAATCATGATATTGAATGGTGTTCATGTGATGGTCTTTAAGCATAATACAATTTTCTTAGTAATATTTTGTCCTTGCCAGTATGTCTGGTGTTAACATACTTTAATACATATGGTCACAGTGACAATAACCTTCAAAGCTTTTAAGGAGTATCTACATTAGAGAAGGTATGAAAAGCTACAGTGCAGTCAAATATGTTCTGAACTGAGTGTTTACTTAATGGTAATTGGTAATTCTGCTATGCTAACTTCCTAATTAGATGTCAGGCACATTTTCAAGATCTTGTACATTTCAATCATAGATGGGGATACAAAGGACAGCATCGCTATCTCACATTGACCAAACTGCTTAATCAAATCTTGACATGAGCATGAACCTGAAGCACTGTCACCACTAAGCTGCCACTAGCGCCAATTAGCTGATCCAGTTTTAAGGGCAGAGATAAAAGAAATAAACTGGAATATAAATGAGGACATTAGGAAAAAGGAATAGACAATGCCTATTAGTTAATGAGCTAGACTGTACATTTAATTCCTTGATACAATGATGTTTACAAAATATTTCATTTTGGGAGCACAAATCTTCCATTAACATTAAAAGGCAGATTTCCCAAGCAAGTAAATCTGTACAAAAAAATGAGTAGGAAGAAATAAAGTTCAAAAACGTTTATGTTTTATGCTTCTAATCTCTTATGAACAAAGTACAACCAAGCACTAATAGGCTATGAATTACTACAATGTGAAAAGAACAACATTTCACTATAACAGTTAATTTAAAACTAATCAACAATGAATAACTGTATACTATGTATAGAAACTTTGGCATTGTCAGCATGTTCTATTTAAACTGGGTAAAGTAAGACCTATAGACCATTGCATCTACTCCAGAATAGACTCCTATGAACCCAAGAAGGTGGGAAAATCATTTCCACCATCTTTGGAACCTTCCCAGGGCCTCCAAGCACAACACAAACATTCAACACCAATCACAATTGCCCATTTCTGCTATGAAGTGTAGGTGTCCTTTTTAAAAAATCATTCATAATTACAACCAGGAAAAAACAATGTATAATATATGATTAGGCCAAGGCAACATAAAAATACAAATCCATTAGAAAACCCAGATCAAATGTTGCAAATATAATTACATTCACATACCTCTGTCTTAAATATATATATATATTTAAATGTCTGTTACACCATACAAATCTATTTCAGAAGCAAGTAATCTTAAAAATTATAGAAATAACTAGACTTATGTCACTAGATATCTCGCACTAGTTTTCAGAGCTGGGATTCTTTCATCAACCAAAGATATTTTTTAAACATGCATGGGATTTTAAAATTAGCATTAACTTCTTTTCTTCAGAAGACATGTAAATACAAGTGTGTAGATTACCAATTTAAGCTGTTCAAGTTCTAGCCCAGTGTTCCTTCAAAATATCCACCATATGAAATCTGGTACAAATCCTAACCATTTTTGTAAATGAAACATTAAATGTACTACCTAAAGTAGTCCCTGATCATGGAGCATTCCAGTTCAATACATCTGAATTACCAGAACAACATCTTCAGACCCTGTACACTGCCTCAAGAATTTTAGGAAGTCTACAAATTAGATATAGATATAGATATGAATTGCCAGGTATTGTTATTTGTGCAATATGGTTCCCCATTTTCTTATTGTTGAACATTTACAGCTTGTTTCTTCATACAGCCAAGAAAATGACTACAGTACTGTGTTTCCAATAGCTATAATCAACAATTTACCAACACAATTCTAATTTAAATAAAAACCTCTGAAACATGTATAACTGCAGTTAATGTGCACAACAAGAGGGGAATTCCTTTCTTTCTTCATTTCACTTTGTAGAGGTGTATCATGGACTAAATACCCTAAAGGCACCAGATCCTGTCTGATCTTAGAAGCCAAGCAGAGTCAGCCAATGAATACCAGGTGCTGAAGACTATATTTCAGAGGAAGGAACTTGCAAAACCACATCTGACTACTTGTCTAGAAAAATTCTATGAAAGTCTTTGAGTTGCCATACATCAACAGGTAACTTGGAGGCACTTACGCTTACAGAAGTGTATCGCGGGCATGACCATACCTACTCATTCTAATTTTATCACACTTACATTTTTACTATCAGAAAAAAAATGACAAAGCAAGAAATTTCAATTACTTAACCACCTCCATCCCAAAAGAAACATAACAGTAGTACCAGAAAGCAATTTTACTGTATTTTGCAACAATGTAAAGAACAAATTAAAAGACTCCATTGCTCCTTTTAATCCAAATCTGAAATTTGCCCACACTACCCATGCCAAAGTAATGGCAATGATTAGTACTGGTACTTAAGTACAGGAAAACACTTGAACATTATAGGAACTGACGTTCCAGAGTTGGCTTAGCTACAAGTATTAATGAATAGTGCTATAAAGTAGAGGTCTACTCTATATTTATTTTACAGGTACAAGGGCCTAGATTGGCTTGGCTTGCATTAGGCTTCTCTGAATGCAGCAAAATGACTGCAGCTCAGGATAATATATTGAGGGGAATATACTGGTTCATTCATCAATGTTTATGTTACAAAAAAAAGATAATACTAAAAGAATTCTGTTCCATTTTATATTATCAGTATTACATAGGGTGAGTTATGTAGGTCTCAAGATATCAGGGTTTGAGTTCCCATTCAACCATGGAAATCCACTGGATGATCTTGGACAATTCATACTTTCAAAGGAAGGCAATGATAAATCTCTATAAACAAAGCTTGCCAAGAAAGGCCTATGATAAGTTTGCCATAACTTGGGAACAATATGACAGCACACAACAACATTGCTAACTTTGTTGGATTCATTTGGGAAAATGTTATTTTGGAATGGTAACTATTCAACTTTTGCAATGAGTGAAATGTGCAGAGAAATCATTACAATGGTTTAGAGATCAGAAGTGGAGAAAAACAACGTGAATGCTTTTGTATGCTGCTTGCATCTTTGTATGAGAAAAAAACAAAGAAAGAAAAATTCAGCACTCAACAAGGAAGTCTTGCCATCTCTACTATGTACATAACTGAAACATATATGGAAGTATTTCAGATATAGCTGAATATAAAAAATAAGTTTTCTTAATGAAAGCAAGTGTTTTTGCCTCATACAAAAACTCTGAGCTATACTGCAAACTTCTCAGAATAAAGACCAGCAATGGATTCGGTGACAAATTCTAAAGTCTAGAAGCAACAGCAGGTGCTCCAACAATACAAGGACATAATTCAATCAGGCTTTTGGCTGATGTTGTAAAGTGCAAAAAGGCTCAAATTGTTTACGAACAGCACCAGAACCCCCAAGATTAAATTACAGCCCTGATATTTGATCAGGCGTTCATTTTTTAATAAAGCAATTTTTAAAGTTATTTATGTTGCAGGTCAGCTGAATTGAAAAGGTGCTATTAGAATAGTATCTGAACTATATCTGCGATTAGATGGGAGCATCCAAAATTACACATACACAGAGTTTATTAGAGAGAGGATGGTTACCTCAATGTTGCTAGACTTTGGATGCATGTACAAAATAGTCAAGACAAAAACTGCATGCACACACGCACACACACAACTATTCAGTTCCTTCACAAACATGTCAAATGTGACAATGTTGGGAATTATGTAGTCAGCAGGTGTGGTGACGGTAGGGAACGAGGCTTAACTACATACCTCTCTGCTAGATTGTGATTAGTGTGTGTTGTAACCTATACACACAAATACAGGTGAGAATTTAGAGATACTGGTATCCTAGAAACATCCAATTCAATATATTTTAAAAGTCAGCATCTTTCTTACAGATAACTGGTTTAACTCAGAAGCTGCTTGAACAACAAGATATTATTTTGTCAAATGTTGTTATTCACACTAATGACATGTACCACCCCCCTCTTTACCACCCATTTGTTTGACTGTATTCATATTGACATTGTTCAGGCCATGAACCACAGCTTCATGAACTATGGTTTATTATGCTACAGCTAAATGGTGTCCCTCCTTTTCCCTTCCTATGCTGGCTTCAATATAAAGATCTTGTCTTGCATTAAACTGCATCATAACACAACCAGAAAACTCTAAAGTACTGTCAAATCAGCAAATTCGAAAAAGGGGGCGGATTATGACAGACAATTGCCCAACATGGCCAGTATTTTTCTCAATGCTATCTGTCCTTATTATTGCTACTGATATTTACTTGATTTATATTCTGCCTATATCTCCAGACAGTGCCCACAATTACTCCTTTATTTCTGATCTTGAATACAGATGTATCACTAAAATTGAGGTTCTCTTATTATTGTGCTACTGTTTTTTAAATATAAGATTTGATATTTACAATATGTACAAGCGACTATGTTGGATAATAAGGAGGGATTAAGGAAAAGCCTATTACACATCAAATTAGGTTATGATTTTACAAATTAAGCACCAAAACATCATGTTTAACAACAAATTTGACAGAAAAAGTAGTTCAATATGGAGTAATGCTATGTAGTAATTACTGTATTTACGAATTTAGCACCAAAATATTACGATGTATTGAAAACATTGACTACAAAAATGTGTTGGGTAATCCAGAACGTTGGATAAGTGAGACTCTACTGTACTATAATAACATTGGTTTGGATTATATGATGGCCTTATACACTGCATAACAGTAAATTCTGTTACAACCGTTGTGCTCTTCAAAAATCAGTGTTGACCTTTGAAAGTAACAGTACAGTTAGCTCTCCATATTTACTGAGTTTAGAGCAGAATTTCTACCAGCTGTTAGGAATTGTGGGAATTGAAGTACAAAACACCTGGAGGGCCGAAGTTTGGACAAACTTGGTTTAGATACTATAGCCAATTAAGAGTTTGTATTCTGCAAATAGTATTAATTGCGTTATTGACAATACTACCCTGCTTTTTTCCCAGTTTGGGACTCAAAGCAGCTTACAATTAATTAAAAAATATGCAACTAGAAACTCACAAGACACAAAAGTTAAAACAAAGGTAAACAATGAAAAACAAAACCAGGTTAAATCATACATTGTTAAATGCATGCATAAATACACACACGCACACCAGCACAATTAAGACGTGGTTTTTTGAGTGACTGTTATGTCAGAACAGAAAAAAATAGTCTCTCATTTTTCTGGGAATGGAACCTGGAAGCAGCACTGAGAAGGTCCTCTCCCATGTTCTCATCTGAGATCCAAGCAGATTTCAAAGCATGGGTTGGTTTAAAAAGGAGAATATGGTCCTTATATGCTCATTATAATGAAAAAGTTTATTAAATGACTATTTTCTTGCATTTCCACTTTCATAGGAATCTAGGAAAGCTTTCTATTTAAGACATCTTAATAATATATTTATTTAATAAATAAAAAATTATGTTCTGCTAGTCTGAGGATTCTCAAACTGATGGTAGATCTTTTTTCTACATTAAATTGTTGTTACTAATTAATATGCAATTGCTGCTTATGAAAGAAACAGAATCATAGTCAAAGATTTGACATGTTGACTTCCCAACTCTGGGTATGTCTCTATTTAAGTTGGGCTCTGACTACCTAACTGCTCATGGGTAGTCAGTTTTGATACCTCCCTCATGGAACAATAAAATCTCATGTTTCCTATGGCAGATATAATTATAGTTTTAAACAGAAATAAAGTTGATTAAAATCTAACTGGGAGAACCCCGGCAATCGGATATCAATCCGATTATTGTGCAAACAGGTCAGATCTAGAGAGGGGTAACAAGAAATGAAGTGACCACACTCCTGGATATTGATGCACGTAAATACTGCCTCCAGGTACCCAACAAAAGGAGGTTTTATAAGCCACATTTCTCTTCATTTTTAGTCTCAAAACAGAATGTGTTCAGAGGAAGGCTACTTAGCAACTGGTCTATCCAGATTCTCATAACGAATTATCCTCAGCACCAGTCTCCTGTGGAAAGCCATTCAATGAAAGACAAAACTGGCTCAGAAAGACAAAATGATAAAGATAGGACGGCATCTTCTCTTTTAAAACCAAAACATACCCAATTATACAGAGAGTGCCTTGCCACTCCCAGGGGGTTAAAAATCAGGAAGACTCTTCAGTGATGCAGGTTCCACATTAATTAGGATTTCATGGCTTACGCCAAAAAGAATCGAGCTATTCCAAAATGATCACTTCCATTACTTTAAATATGTTAGCAATACATACGTGTACATAAATACACACACATATTTTTCTATCTACGATGTAACTTACATCATAAATTACATTAATTCTCTGGAACAATAGTTATTTTTGAACAAATGTAAGATTGGCTTCTAAAAAGTTAACTAGGTTTCATATTAATTATTTACCCAACTAAAACAGAGTAGGGGGGAGGGAGTATTCTGTTCATTCTTTTAAGACTGCTTTTAAATATTTCAAAATTATTTTAAAGGAATGATAAAGGGAAGGAAAACAAATTCTTCCACAACATGGTCAGGCAAGAAAACCAATGTAAATGGAATGAATGAACAAAACAACAGAAATAAAGCCAGGAACACCCTTTTATAGACAGGCTCTCCTGCTGATCTCTAAAAAGAAAGGTTCCATAGTCTTAAAAGCAGACATCCCTATACAAAATGTATGCAAACTCTACTCACCAACATCACATAGATTTGCATTGCAGTAGGCCACAGTAGTAACAAGTAAAATCTGTAACAGAGGAGTCCAAATTCTCTATACACTACTCCCTAGCAGTACAAAAGAAAAGTTTTATGTTTAAAAATGGGTTTTCCATTGTTTCCTAACTTTAACACACTTAACTGCAAAATTTAGGAGTGGGATATTGTTTGCTGAAAGTGACTTGATATTTTAAAGCAGATTCTTACACATGCTTGATTTTATTGTTATTGCTGTCTCCTGTACAGCATTTTGAAAATTCTACCATGGATGGTAGTTCCCAAATAAAAGAATGTTTACACAAGTTGCAGAATGACTGGTGATGGAAAGGATAAGAAACGACATTTTATTGTTGTATTATTTTTCATACCTTATTCCCCTTTGCAACCATACGGAAATGTTATCAGGACTTTATGTATATATGCGAGGACTAGGATGTTCACCACAATACATAGGCTGTATCTAAGCATAAAAGCTATGTTACTGGATTATTACCTCTCTCACTAAGGTATAACAGTTCTTAAACAATGGTATATATACTGTATACCTACCCCTGAGTTTCATATTTGGAAATTCCAACTTTCAAACAAAAAATTAAGTATTTGTTTCCCTCTGTGAGCTGTATACGGCTTTACTTCTAAACAACTGGCAGACAAGGGGGAAATGAAAAGATACAAAAATCCACATGTTTTGCTTTGACTATCTGGAGATTAATAGCCCATTGCTATTATATTTCTGACAGTCAACTATTAGTTGATTATTGCTACAGACATTAAGAAATAAAAAAAGATCAAATTTACTTCTTTCTAACCTGATTATACAAAAATGCAACTTCATCTGCTTCTTGATTACATTAATCTAGGGCTAGGTATTTTCAAGGCAACATTTCTACTCATAGAAGTAAATTTTATGACTTTTAGTATATTTTTCTATACAGAACAAAAACTGAGGAGCAGAGCAGGAGACAATGGATGTCTATATTAACCAATTCTGAACATATTTACCCTCTCTGAACAAATGTAATAACTGTTTGATTGAACAGAATCTTCTCTCTAAAGGCCACACAGAATTCAACCTACATCTAGAAGATGTACGCATATATATGCCTCTATGCTGCATTTGGAAGAGATCACAAAGTCAAAATTCACTGTGATTAAATATCCTAAGAGATTTGGGTATTTATTCTGTGTTCAATTATTTTCTTAAAGATCTCTAACCAATGGGTTTTGAAAATAGAGAAACAAACAGATCCTCCACAGAGCTTGCATTTCTTCACAATTTTAATTTATCCCTTTCTCCATTACACCTCTTACTATGTCCAACACATTGACAAATATTTACTTAAGAACAGTTTGGTAAATGATCTTTAAAATACAGACCACTGCAAACATACACACTGTTCCTGATTAAGCAATTGCAGATCTGTTATCTTGCCTTCTGGGAATGGATCTAAATAGCATCATAATATCAAACATTGAAAACCACAGGCCTGGGGCCACCAGGACTGTGTTCCTTTGTAGGCTCTGTTAAGTCACAAACTTCCTGATATAAAATGCAGTTTACCATTAGGAGTAAAAAATGTTTGATCTGCAGTGCTTACAAAGTGACTCTGTTTATAATAACAAATTAAAGATTAAGCTTTAAAAAACTGTTTATGAAAGTCTTTTACTTCTTTGAGATTCTGTGCATTTAAGCAGGAATCATATAATTAACAGCATAAACTTTCATTACTCCACTTCATCATATACAGTAGTTCATCTGTTATTTAAATGATTATCTCTTTATTAGGGTAAAAGACAATTTGCTGATTTTGTCAAATGTTAAAAGAGTTTCATTCACTGCACTCCTAGGATCACAAGAACGTGTGCATGTGTATGAATGCATATCTTGGAATCAAAAGCATTTGGTCCCAGAAATCATTCCTATAGGGTGTCGGAGCAGGATAATGCTTATGCACAAATATCTCATGAGTCAGATATGTCTGATGGATAGGGCATAAGGCACAATGTTTGAACAGGATACACATGTGTGCAAAAGTAATCCAGCACTAGTTAAAATCCAAAAACCAACTATATTTCATACAGATATTACCCTCACATGTGTATCTACAAGAAATACGGACCAGGTGGGCAGGGAAGTATGTCATGCTTTAGTGCCAGCATGGTAAGCAAAACAAAGATCACACAAACTAGAACAGTCATAGGAATTTGAATATATGAAACAAGTAAATCACAAATGTTTAAAGCAGCTCAGTTTGGTCCTCTTGGAATACACAAAATTGCAAGCACATTTCAGATTGGTTCACAAATGAATGATGAAAAGACACTTAAGTTTTGGGAAAAGGTAGCCCCATTCTGTTTAATCAGATTAAATGGATTTACATATAAGCAATTCAATTTATGGCAGAAGATATAAGTATGTGGCCTTCTTTATATACAGTACACTTAAGTAAGCAGCAACTCTTTGTACCGTATATACTAGGCATGGGCAAACTTCGGCCCTCCAGGTGTTTTGGACTTCAACTCCCACAATTCCTAACAGCCTAGTGGCTTTTAGGAATTGTGGGAGTTGAAGTCCAAAACACCTGGAGGGTTGAAGTTTGCCCATGCCTAGCATATACACATTTATAATACAAAGATAGGTTTTGGGGCCAAAATTATGGATTTTGAAATGACCTATGGATAAGCCGAGGTCATTCTAAGGAAAGGGGAAAGCATCCACTTGCTGCCTCGAGGGGTCTCGTGCCCCTGGCAGCCACCATTTCTCCACCTAGACATTCAAAGAGGTTAAATGCAGCATTATGGCAGAGAGAGTGGAAGGGTCGGTGCTTCTTTTAGATCCTCCTAGGATGGACCAAGCTCTTCACTTTTGCCACTTTACTCAGAGAAGTGGGTGGCTCCTTTTTTGATAAGATTTAAAAGACAGTATTCACATTTACCCATGGATAAGTTAACCTAGGATTTTGAGGTTTATTTTTTTAACTAAACATTCTAGACTTATACATTTGTGTGTATATATAGTGCATCTGACTTGAAGAAATGTTTGAGTTCATTCCCCTTTTTTCATTCTGGTCGAGTAGGCCACACACACTCAAGCCAAAATGAATTACAGTCTTTAACAGGTTACATCCTCGCCTTAAAACAACAATATGGATTTGATTTCAGAATGTTAGCAGCACTGTACACAAACATTTAATCAAAATAATCAAATTTAATCAAATCCAAAGTATGCCCACTTTCGCATTAAGACTTTTAAATTAGACCTAAAGAAGCACAACATATGACTTTGTGCATGATTCCATAACAGATATTTGCCTTCAATTGACCCAATGTGCTGAAGATAGGTTTCAGTTCCCTTCAATACTAAGTCAATGCTTTGAAAGCATACTGGATCTGCTTAGATACGAATTCAACAAAGGATAAAAACACAGAAGCTCAAAACACACAAAATAACTTTACTCTTATATCCCGCCACCATATCCCCGAAGGGACTCAGGGCAGCTTACAGATGGCACAAGGTGCCTAAAAACAACATAAAAGTGTACACAATATAAAATACAATAAAATGAAACACACGCAACATATAGAACATCAATTCAGATTCAATCAAGCTGCAATCCTCTAGAGTTTAAACACTCTAACATTGCACCTTCATTTAAGAGAAAAACATATTGCCTAATGTCTTCTTTTTTTTAAAAAAAAAAGGACTTTTTTATATCACATATTTCATTCCAACTACCTCATAGCATTTAGGGTTGGTATATCTAAGTCAGCAGGATTCTTTGGAACTGACAAAACCATGGTTAAGGTAATGTACTCCATCTGGACACAATCCTTAAGTAGCTCTGCTCAAAACACGGCCTATGCATGTTTCAGAACAAAAGTATAGTACAGCCCCAAGCAGCACTCTAATAATACTGATATAATCTGTGCAAAGCCCAGTGAATATTCTAAGTACTATATAAAAATTAAGTATTACTATTCATTATTACATTAAATCTAACTAATTTACAATGTAAACACTGTACTTTTTATTTCATCATTTACAATATAAGCAATAAGGTATTAAATATCTTGCAATTCATTAAGACTTATATATTCTCATAAAACAGATCTTATGAAATCCTCTTCTATCAGAAATCAGGAGCTCAGACTAGGTTTCATTTTCAAAAAAATTGAGAGCCGCCTGTTTTACTTTCACATAATATCAAAATGTTGATTTTTCAAAATAAATAAATAAATCAAAGTTTATATTTTAATAGATTTTACTAAAATCTAAATATTGTAATATTTAATTTGGAAAACTGTACATATTTCTTTGCAGTTCCCTGTATATTTCACAATTGTGAGAAACACTGTGTATAGTGTTTCTCTAAACTGAATGCTACTTTTTGAGCCTTCACACACCAGCCAAAATTCGACTAAATTGGGAGCATAAATAATTTTCTGTTATACAGCTGAAAGAACTTGTAGGTGGGGGGGCATTTTTTTCTTTTCAGTCATAACTACAATGTAAGCAATGGCAGACATCAGAGTAACTGCTCATGTGTATTTGCGTGCCTTAAATCCCTAATGATTTGCAAAAGACAAAGCAAAGAGAAAACTATTAAAGAATATAAGTGCCATCTGCCATTGAAGAGTAGCAGCCTAAATGATTCATGGATTTTCAGTGTAGGTACTAAGTGCATTTTTGGTGCAATACTATCAATGAAATAGTGAGATATCATGTGCCAATATCATAAACATGCCTCACTGTTTAGGTTAAGGCCATGTCTGTGCTATACCTCCTCTTATATATTTTCACTCAACTAAAGCATTCAGGCTGTAATGCTATACCCACACCTTGCATTACGTCCCATTGAACCAAATGGGTCTTACTACTGAGTATATATGCGTAAGATTGCACTTTTAGTGTTTCAGTCTCATCCTGCCTTTTCAGAACATCCTATCAAATGTATCTATACACTAAAATTCAACATTGATTCTTAGATACAACAAAGCACCTTGATATTTTTCATATTTCTTTGACGTAAATAGCCATTTTCCCTTTCTTCAAACTGACTTGTTCAAAGACTAGATCTGAGCCTAAGATTTCTTTACACAAACACAATTCTATCCAGTATTAACATAAAAAGATATGCAGAACCACTGTATTTATAGACACACACAGTTCTAAAAATTAGGGTTGGATGGAACAGGCAGGAAAAAGTGGGAAACAGTAATGTCTATTTTTTTGTCAAACGTGTTTTAAATATGTAATTTCCCACTCAGACAACCTGGAACTGAGCAAGACAGAAATCAAAATAAATATAGTAGATATTACAGTGTGATCTAATTTTTAATTTCACTTAAGAATTCTGATTGTTAAACTCCAAAGTAATTTTATGTATTGCAAGAGGCAACATTTTAACAACTGCAAGTCTATCAACAGAAAAACAAAAAAGGAATTAATTTACCAAATGATACTGAAAAATATCCTATAGAGAAGCAAGCAACATTTTGAACTGAAAGCATCTGAAAGTAAACTATAGCCATTCCATAATAAATTAAGTCAATCCCGGCTTCACATGACTGGGCATTTGTTTTATTTTTAACAAAAAAATTGTATCCTGAAGAAAGTTAGGTTAGAAGTCTTCTCCAATAGCATCTATTTTCATGTTCAGGAATTTATGAAGTAACACTGACCCATCTGAGGCCACCTGCTGCCCAAAGCAGTACAGTCCGCACAGGTGGATTAGCATAGCTGAACATAGAGAACAAGGCCCAAGTTGATATATATAGATATACACACACTGTAGTACCAGTTCTCAATCTGTGTCACAACCATCCTCTTTAAATCAATGAATGACTATCTGAGCTCCCACAAAAGATTGAACAGAGAGTTCAGGTGCCAAAGCCTGCAGCTCCAGGGACTCACAGCCCAGCTGCAAAGTACAAGGAACCAGTTACACTGGGCTCATAAGAAATTCTGATCCCAAAAATCCTCAGCATTTATCAACAGAAACTGTGCATTTCTTACCTATGCTTTACTGAGGCAGCTCACAGACAGGAGGTAAACTAGCATTAGAAAGAGGTTGCAAAAGAACCATCAAATTTCTGGAAACTATGAGGCATTTTCCGAGAATGCTCAATGCCATATTCCAAAAAACTTGGCTTTATAGGACTTACTGGTCTTATTACTGTATCCATACATTTCAATTCATATGATGCGTAACTGAGACATTCTTAGGAACAAAAGCCTCAGAAAGCACTTCTAGAAGTGTGGGGAAAATGCCAAAAGTGGACAAAGAGGGGGAAATCAGCTAAAATAGCTAGCAAGTCCCTAAATGTTGTGGGATCTGAGACCAATATCCTGAAGATGGTGATGGAGAAGAGGACACAAAGCCTCAGAATTTAGGCTGGTTCTGGAGAAGTTTCCTTAAGCATTATTTATGTCCTCCCCAATTCTCCCCGTTGAGGTCATAAGGCCCCTGAACCATCATGGCTGGATTGTTTTAGTGCTCTCTGCTGAACACCTGCAAACATCAAACAAAAACTGCTGGTCCTTTACAGCGTTGACAAAAGCCTTTCATGTGAAAAAATGCACCCTGGGAATGTCAGGCCTGTGGCTCAGGTTACATTCCTTTCTCCCTTGCAGCCTCCCAATTTCTTGAGGTAGTAAGAGGCCACATTTGTAAAATTAAAGATTAAAGGAAATACAGGCCCGCTTTCTTTTCATTCACACATAACAAATCACACTAGAAAGCAATGCATTAAATGGGCAGTATTAAAACACACCCGTGCACGTACAGTTTATTGTATTTGGGATCTATAGTTTTATAAAGAAAATTTCAAATACAGGGCAATGCTAACCCTTCCATTACATGTGTACCAGTTTTAAAGTAGACACGAGCAAATGCCTAAGTTTCCCAGACAAAGCATTATAAAGCATCTGTCCCAAAGGAGACAACAAATGGCATCTGAATCTCAATTTACTGAATATAATCTATTAGCTGAGTCAATAGGCAAAGCTAAGCCAACAAGATAGAATAGTGCGGAGTTTTCTTTTTGTTCAAATGCTAACTTGATGGTGATTTTCAAGCACTTTGTAACACAAACACCTATCACCCTATTTATTCATCATAACAATGCAGCTATAACTGCATAAGGCAGGACATTTGCTAGAAAACACACTAGTAACTATTATGTACACCTTGATGTCACATGTACTTTTCTCATTTAGGATCTCTATTCAAGGAACCTATTGCATTTGTTCCATTTTTACAGGCTGTCACCTAGTCACAAGCCACCTAGCTAACACAAAGCATACTACTGTACCTTACAAACCTTTACACCTACACTACATCATTATTGCCTCCATACCTTTTATTTAATCAAACAGGATAAGGATATGACTCCTTCTCCTTATCCCAGTCTTATCCAGGAACAATGAAAATGACACTCATTGATATGTACCATATACTATTAAATGAGTCCACTAATTCTAAGTGAATTTACATACAAGGTAGTATACTTAGGGCAGTGGCCTTAGGATGATTTATATAAAAAAGAGGAAATGTTTTAATCTCCAAAACCTAATCTCATTGCCTTGCCTCAGGGTTTGGGACTTGTTTTCCTTCTTTTCAATTATTTGCATATGACATTTTCATAGCAATAGAAACATGTAGATAATTCTGGGTTTTTTAATTAGTATTTATATTTTGAGATTTTTTCTTTTAAAACTGCTTCATGAACTGATGTCAAAAGAGACAAAATAGGGAAAGTCTCTTAAGATACTAACAATACCTGCTACAAGAATAGTTAGATGTAGTATTTCTTGTGTATCACTGTGAATTTGGTTCTGTCAGTAATATTTTCTAATGCGTCAACAACAGCAACAACAGCAACAAAAACAACAACAGAACCCTGAATACTACACTTCCTCTGAAAAGAGTTATTGTGAACAAAATATTGTAAAATATGATAAATCTACAGATGGTAAACCTTGGAAGATTAAAATTCCATAAAACTGGATGCATCTTATATCCAAAGAATTGTACTCGGGAGTCAATGTGCATAAATCCTAATCAATGACATCTTAATAATTTCACTGAAACAGCACTTTTATTATGATAATAAAGGTATGTTTAATGATGTACCAAAAGACACGAAATAACTTAAATTCAGTTGTTGGCCATTAAAAATCCTTTATATATACATTATGGCAAACAAAATCCTGTAAATAGTAGGAAAATATATGCTGAAAGCTGAAGATCTTATTTTATTCCTTACAATCTATTAAGAACAATGAGCATTTTTCTACTGACTTTCATAGGAGCACTTTACCACCCTATATGTTGGGTGCTTTACAAGTCTAGCTCCCTAGACTTGTAAAGGCTTGTCAAAAATTAACATCTGTTTTTGAAATATTCTTCATATGGAACTTTGGATCAGGAACACTTGTCTTGTTTACTGTTGCCAAAATACAGAAAACACTGCAGCTGCTTAACTGTAGATATATCTTAGACACATCCATAGAGTTACATAAAATAGTGATGGATAACACCACGAAATGAAATTATTGGGGAGGGAGAAATCAATGTGCATTTCTCCTTGCTAGCCTCAGAGAAAACGATTTTATTTTCAATATAAACACTGTCTTTACCTAGCATTATCAGTATATTCTTACGTCGATGACGATACCCTTTCTTTTGACTACAGAAGAAATGTCTAGTCCTGCTGAATGCAAAACACTACATCATTTGTCACATATGTAGAAAAAACAAATAAACATATGCATTAATTCAACAGGAACTTTCCCCTCAAAAATGTACCAAGCATTAAGGATATCCAAGTGTAATATTCAGTCTTTTTAAACTTTCTTGGTACATAATTAATATCCATACAGGATCTATTAGATCTCTGTACAAGCCATCAATAAATGCCAGTTCATGGAATGAAATGAGGAAATTTTAAAATGAGGTTGTGTATTAAAACAGAAGTTTAAAATTGATTATTTTCTTTATGGGCATAGAAAACTAGTATCATCAGAAGTAAGATATATATAATTCCTTACATAACAAAAGGGAAAACATGTTCTAGAATTTTTAAATATCCAAAACTTCATTGTGCTTAAAACTAATTCCTATAACCTAATTGCTTGTTTGTTTTGAAATAAGAAATGTATTATATTAAATAGGTGACACTATTCATAAACAACATTTCCATTGCATTCCTAATGGAAGTCTTCAATCGAAGACACAGTTACACTACCAAAACACATTCACACAGTTTTGGGGGTGGGGGGAGAGATACCTAAGGACACTGCCAAAGAGAAACTGTACATACTTGAGCCAGTAAAATGTCCACTTGCCAAAGAAGTTGGTCCATTTTTTCCACTGCTCACGGGAGGTGAAAACATCTAAAAGAAAACAAAGAGGCATTATTGTTGGTAAACAGTCCTATCCCCCTATGTTCACTGATAGCTCAAATATCATCCAACTCTACACAAAAGGTACAATGGCTTGTTTAAATTTGAAATATCTTTTATCTTAGCGTTTACAAAGGTACAATAATCTCTGCAGTCTATATTCCATCTCTTTTTCCCCCTTTTTTGTTTCACTCTTTCTCCAAACAACATAAGATTTGTGGGGGGAGGGACCTCAGAATCCCAGCCATAGTAGCAGGAAGAATTTAAGGGGGGAAAAAAACCTTCAGAAAACATTTATACTGACAAATGTAAAGAGAAAAGTTTGTGGCTGAAACCTTGGTCATAAATGTAGCTATATCCATTTCCATCCTGTTTTAGGATTTGTCTGTCACATGTGAACCCAAACAATATTAATGCAAAGTTCCACCTGCCCTAAATTTTCATCTCGGCTCTTAACGTGAGAGCAATCTGAAGCAAGACTCCCTCTCACTCTCTCTCTTTCTCTCCCCCCCCCCCCTCTTTTTCTCTCACTCTCCAGCATTTATTTCAACCCTAATTGGTTTCCATCTTCTTCAACGTGCCTAGTGGATAATACGCACCTTCCCTGAGTCAGAGACTACAGAAAGCAAAGGAACAAATGGAACAGGCACAGCTAGGAAACTGGGGGTTACAGAGCTGCCTCAGGCTATAGTTCCTAGCCAAACTTCCCAAAGCCATTTCTCGAAAGGGAAGTCTTGAGGAGGATTGCAAACTGAGATTGCCCACAAGCTGGATTTCCTGCCCCCCCCTCCCAACTGTTTAAAGACACAAATGCACCCTACACCAAATTGACTTATCTTTGGTGACCCCCCCCTTTATGAATAAATAAATGAAGACTTCTGACATATTGGAAGAGGGGAGTGGGAAAAGACTAGGAGGAAGAGAGAAAAGCAGGGATGGAGAGAGAAAAGCAGGAGTGGATGGAGGGGGGGCAATAGAGCACTAGGAAGTGCTACCCAGGAGCTGGTTAATATTTGGCCTTAGGACTCGAACAGTTAGGTAAATCCTAAGATAAGCTATTTCCTTTGCTTTAAAAAGATGACACACACTCACACAGTACTAGCCCTTAATGTAAGAGGAAGGGGGTTCCACAGGAAAGTTGCAACTCGTTCATTGATTAAAACAGAGCACTCTGAGATTTCAGCGAAAACTTGAAAACTGTTCTGGATTTCCTTTCACCTTCCATGTGCCAAAACATGAAACAAGGGAAGAACTAAGAGCACGCTATTGGCGTGCGAGCCATACTTTCAGAATGAAATGCAGTGTTAAATAAACTACTATTCATTCGCCCAGAATGATGATAAAACATCCAGCAATATTAAAGAGGATGTGTGGGATTATTTGGAATGGGGGCGGTCAAATGGTAAGAGCACATCATATTCCATTCCCCTTCAGATAATTTAGCATGATTTTAATTGGTAAGTAGTAATGATAGTAATAAAGAGTGCATATTTACCATGGGTCTAGCTGCTGATTAAAAATTATTCAATGTATTTAAGCTCACAGGGTTGGTTTTTTTTTTTTTGCTTTGTTTTGGTTTAGTTTAACAGACTTTTTTTTGCCTTTTTTTAACAGCCGTTGTTAATTTCCACCGTTGTTTCTTACCGCACTGAAATCCAGTAAATCACTGAGTTCTTTGTCCGTCCCTAAGGCAGCCATTCGCTGTTGGTGATGCATTTTAGCAAAATCACACAAACCTAGAAACATGGAAATAACCGCAATCAGAAACCCAGTCCCGAGCCTTACAGGAAACAACAATCGGATTTTTTTTAATGAGACTAGGGGAGGAGGAGGGAGAGGTTGAGGATGGAGGGGGGGGGGAGAGATGGAGAGGCAACAACAACAACAACAACGAGGAAGCGGACAGGAAAGGCGACCCTGTAGTTCCAACACACCGCTCGAAGGAGCCCTGTTTGCAGGCACACTAACCCCAAATCCAGGAGAGTGAACGAGAGAAAGAGAGAGAAAGAGAGAGAGGAACCGCGCCGTTCAGAGCATCGTTTATGCAACAGGAGGTTCAACCAGCAATGAATGAGAAACCCCGAGTAGAAACTAGTCCAGCAGCCACTCCAACTTTCTTTCTTTACTGTTTATATTTGCACCTTTCCCCTCTTTCCTTCCTTCCGTGCCAAGTAGCCTATCCACAGTTTATTATTCCATCTACAGGCGACAACAAGGAGCCAAGGAGACAGACCCTCGGCCGGTGCAAAGGAGGAGGGGACAGCAGGAGGAGGAGGAGGATGGGGAGTTTAACAATCCCTGAAATATTTTGGAAGGGGACGAGGAAAGGGGGGAAAAGTCTTCACCCTTGACAAGCAGGTCTCTAATTTCTGGAAAAGTAAGTCATAGACACCACAGGGTATTTCAGGCCCCGATTTGCCACAAAGTCGGCCCTTTCTTAAAAGGAGAGGAAGGGGTTTGGGGGAAAATAGGGCGCCACGGTGAAAGGGAAGGCATCCCAAGCCCCGAATTGGACCCCTCAACCCTCATGTTTCCGCGGAACCACAGCCAAATCCTTCCCAGGGCACGAGCCGCAACTCAACTCCATTTTTAAAGGGAAAGGGAGGTTTAAAGGGAAGGCAAGGGAGGGAGGAGGGTACGTACCGGCCGAGAGAGAAGCGAAGGGGATCCCTTTCCGCCCACAGCCCCGAGCTCTGGGTTTCATTGCTCGGGGATCTCCGCATCCACCAAACAACCGCCCCTTACAACGCGCCGGAGAGAAAGGGGAAGAAGGAGGAAGGAGAGCGAAGTCAATGGAAGGGAGAGGGAAGGAGGAAGAAGACCCGGTTCCGAAGGCAAACTCTGTTTCAGCCTTTGGGGGGGGGGGGTGTAAGGGGGGGGGGATGCGAGGAAGAAGAAGAGGAGGAGGAAGAAGAGGGGGAAGGAAGGAAGGTGGAGGGGACACAAACCACGATGCCGCCGCCGCCCCCCGACGCACGCACACCGAGGAACCCAAACAAGCCGGACTGCAAGTTCAGCCAAGGGAGGGGAGAGAAAGAAAGAAGGCAACTCCACTCAGGAGTGGCGCGACCCCGAGCCTGGCTGGGCTTTCCACGGCATCCCCATCATCTCTTCCTCCCCACCACACACACACTGATGCCTGCCTCCCCCCTGAAGGAAACCGATCCCTAGATTTCTCGAGCGCGCGAGGAAAGCAAAATCAGGCACCTCGTTTTCTTCCATGCCGCTGGAAAACCCACACGCCAGTTGCCGGTGCCTTTCCTTCCTTCCTCCCTCTCTTCTCTCTCCCTCCCTCCCTTCTTCCCTCCCTCTCTCCTCTCCCTCCACCTCTCCTCCTTCCACGTCCCCAATCCCTAGCCCTTTGGAGATTTATTGGACAAAATAAATTCTTCCGCGCCGACAACGACGCACAGGCACCATCCTCGGGAAAGGGAAGCAAGGAAGCAACTTTATACTGCGCTGGAAATACACGTGATACGGAGTTTGCCAAAAACGGGGGAGCGGGGGGGGGGATATAGTCAGTGGACCCCCTTGCCCTTCCTCAACCAGCCTCTGCCTCATTGTTTGGGACACCTATTGTTCCACCCTCCCTCTTTCTTGGGGTTGTTTTATTATGCTTCTTGAGACTAGGGTCTTCTTCCCATCTAGGCAGGAAAGCATCGCTACAAAACTTTTCCGAAACTGAGCGTTCAGCTGGCTTTGGACACAAGTTTTCTCCAGACTATGCCAGCCTCCTCCTCTTCTTCCTCCTCCTCTCTCCGCCTCCCTCCCTTTATCTACTTCTAATTCCAAAAAATGTTGCTGCTACAAGGCCTCGCTTGAGTCCCCTTCTTAGCTTCCGGCAAGAAAACCCGATGGAGAATGATACCCCTTTTACCCACCCACCCAATTAATGGGAGAGAGACATTAAATGCATTTCTTTCTTGGCACCCACACGGTGTCTGTTTCCCCCTATTTCCATGCACGTGTGTTTGGCTCGCTTATTGTTTTAAGTGTGTGAATAATACCATCATTGCATACACCTTTCAGCTCAACGCACAGTCTTGTATCAAAGTTTTAAAAAGAAACACACTGGGATGAACATTATAATAAATATATCACTCCAAGAGGAAATTACAACTTTACCTTAAATGGCCACAAATATGTTCACAATATTCCAAGGGAAGGAAGGTAATTTTAATGGAAATCTTCTGCAAAGGTGCTTTTTATTGTCTCACGTATGTTTCACTCTTTCGACAACAACAAAAAAATTCAAAAAATAGAAGCACTTTTAATGCGTCTTGATCCAGAAAACCGTCCAAATCTTTTAAAAAACAGGAATGGGTTTGCCTTTTTTTGCTTTGACTTATCCAACAATGACCACCAAAGTCTTCCCACCCCCAAAAGGAAGCAAAGTTAAAAGGTTGCCAGTGTCTTTTTTGGGGGAAAAAACTGTAACAAAAGTAGCAGTAACAAAAGGAAGCTCCAGCAACTTTCCCCTCGTGTCTTTCGTTACAACATACACATGGCTGCTGAATAATAAACTACTTTCAAAAGAAAGAAAAAGCCAATTCCCCCTTTTGCCCTCGTCTCTGGTTACTTGTTTGACAACAACAACAACGCCAAGAAGAAGAAGAAAACAAAAGTCTTAAAGTTGTTCCAACTTTACAGCTCTCGCCTCCTGCTCCTCCTCCTCCTCATCCCCACCATGGACTCCCCCACGGAGAACTCGGTAGTAGTAGTAATGCCTTTCCCTGAAAGAGACATTGTAATCCATTCACATCCGGGGAATGCAGTGGTGCTTTTAGAAAAGGAAAAACGCTGTGGCTGCTGCTACTGCCGCCGCCGCTGCCGCACGTTGCTCGCTCCTGCCGCGTCGGCGATTACAGGGAATGACGATTACAAGGAGGAGAAAGACAGAGAGAGAAAGAGAGGCAGACAGGCAGGAAGCATAGAGAGGTAAACAGCCAGGCTAGAAAGTCAACCCAAGATGGAGGGAGCCAGTCCAGTCTGGAGAGAGGAGAGTCCGGAGGGATGGGGTGAGAGGTTCCAAAAAGTAAAAGGAGAAGCTCAAGTTCAGTTCCACCTTTTCTGTGCGCGCAGGTGAATGAAATCACCTGCAGGAAAGAAGGCAAAGCTGCTAAGCTCACAAAGACAGTTTCCTGCTTGAGAGCATCAGCTATGATTAGGGGTGCATCTACCCCAGGCATGGGCAAATACCAGCCCTCCAAAAGTAAACTCTCTCTGAACAAATCTTGCCAAGAAAACACCATGATAGGGCTGCCATATATTGGAGTCAACTTGAAGATAAATATTAATAATAATAATAATAATAATAACTACAAACAGAGGCACAACTATGTGGCCCAAATGATTCATTGGAACTTATGCCTCAAGTACCACCTCCTAGCAGCAAAGAACTGGTGGGATCACAAACCTGTAAAAGTATTGGAAAATGAGCACGCAAAGATATTGTGGGACTTCCGAATCCAGACTGACAAAGTTCTGGAACACAACACACCAGACATCACAGTTGTGGAAAAGAAAAAGGTTTGGATCATTGATGTCGCCATCCCAGGTGACAGTCGGATTGACGAAAAACAACAGGAAAAACTCAGCTGCTATCAGGACCTCAAGATTGAACTTCAAAGACTCTGGCAGAAACCAGTGCAGGTGGTCCTGGTGGTGATGGGCACACTGTGTGCCGTGCCAAAAGATCTCAGCCAGCATTTGGAAACAATAGACATTGACAAAATTACGATCTGCCAGCTGCAAAAGGCCACCCTGCTGGGATCTGTGCTCATCATCCGAAAATACATCACACAGTCCTAGACACTTGGGAAGTGTTCGACATGTGATTTTGTGATATGAAATCCAGCATATCTATCTTGTTTGCTGTGTCATAATAATAATAATAACTTTATTTTTATACCCCGCCCCATCTCCCTGAAGGGACTCGGGGCGGCTTACATGGGGCCTTGCCCGATAAAACAATCAAATATCAAAACACAGCAATAAAACAGTAATCCAATAAAAACATCAATTACAGTAAAAACAATCATTAAAATCAACATAAAACATACAATATTAACACTGGAGACTAATTCATAGAACCCAGGCAAAGTGCAACCTTCCTTGCCTAGTTTCTTCATGTCTCACAACCTCTGAGGATGCCTGCCATAGATGTGGGTGAAACGTCAGGAGAGAATACTTCTAGAACATAGCCATACAGCCCGGAATACATACAACAACCCAGCCCTCCAGGTGTTTTGGACTTCTACTCCCACAATTCCTAACAGCCTAGGTAAAGGTAAATGTTTTCCCCTGACGTTAAGTCCAGTCATGTCTGACTCTGGGGGTTGGTGCTCATCTCCATTTCTAAGCCAAAGAGCCGGCGTTGTCCGTAGACACCTCCAAGGTCATGTGGCCAGCATGACTGCATGGAGCGCCGTTACCTTCCAGCCAGAGCGGTACCTATTGATCTACTCACATTGGCCTGTTTTTGAACTGCTAGGTTGGCAGAAGCTGGAGCAACAGAGGGCACTCACTCCACTCCCAGGATTTGAACCTGGGACCTTTTGGTCTGCAAGTTCAGCAGCTCAGTGCTTTAACACACTTCGCCACCGGGGCTCCTCTCCTAACAGCCTACTGACTGTTATTTAGGAATTGTGAGAGTTGAAGTCCAAAACACCTGGAGGGCTAATGTTTGCCCAGGCCTGGGATAGATTTTTTTTTTATCGTGTCAGAACCAACTTGTAAGTAAGTAAACTTTCCCCCTATGAGCCTGCACGATCTCTTCAATCATCTTGTCCTCTTCTGTATCGCAAGCTCAGCTTGCTGGAACGAGGGAGAGGGCCTTCTCTGTGGTGGCCCCCCGGCTTTGGAATTCCCTCCCTAGGGAGATTAGATTGGCTCCAACCCTGTCTGCTTTTGTGAAACAGCTGAAGACATGGCTATTTCAGTGTGTGTTTGATTATTTCACCAACATGATAGACTCTTTCACCGAGACATTACTTCTTAGCACTTTAATCCCTTCCTACCTTACCTTACAGAAGCCCTGGTGGCGAAGTGTGTTAAAGCACTGAGCTGCTAAACTTGCAGACCGAAAGGTCCCAGGTTCAAATCCCGGGAGCGGAGTGAGCTCCCGCTGTTAGCTCCAGCTCCTGCCAACCTAGCAGTTCGAAAACAGGCCAATGTGAGTAGATCAATAGGTACCGCTCTGGCTGGAAGGTAATGGCGCTCCATGCAGTCATGCTGGCCACATGACCTTGGAGGTGTCTACGGACAACGCCAGCTCTTTGACTTAGAAATGGAGATGAGCACCAACCCCCAGAGTCGGTCAAGACTGGATTTAACGTCAGGGGAAACCTAAACCTTTACCTTTTACCTTACCTTATCCCATATTATCCCAGTTGAGACTCTGACACTTGTTTATGCACTTTATTAAAGCTTTGAATATTGTGTTTTATATGCCCGACACCTTTTATCTCCAGTGGCTGATGCAGTATTTTTACTCATTTGTTCTAGTTTTATGTGTTTTATTGTATTTTTAAAATGTTTAAATTGTTTATTTTATTTTATTTGTTATTAGTGTTTTAGTTTTGATATTTGATTGCTTTATTCTGTTTTGTTTTAGGCATCGCCCCATGTTAGCCGCCCCGAGTCCTTTCAGGGAGATGGTGGCGGGATAGAAAAATAAAGTATTATTATTATTATTATTATTATTACTAAGGTCAATGACCAGCTCATAACTGGGGTACCCGGTCCTGTACATCCATGTCAAACCTGAGGGGTTATACACTCAAACTTCATTAATAATAAAATTAAAAATTACAAACCATTATAAAATTGAATCATTTACCAATTTAAAATCTAGGCTAAAGACCACATACAATTGAAACCCAACTAAACCCATGGGATCATCTGGGGCAGTCTCAAGGGAGGGAGTGGGGATGATACCGGGGGGGGGGGGGGGGGAGTAACCATAACTGTAAATAACAGTCTATAACTATAATTATCAGCCTATATCTGTTTTCCCATCTATACTCTGTAGGAGATGCTTAAATCCTTTGGCTCTCAATCATCCTCTGCTGAATTTTAATCGCAGCCATACAGAACTTGGCAACGTTGTACATCACAGCTGAGATGGTATCTGAGAGCAGTAAGGTTACGTAAAATTGTCCAGAGCGTCCTGGGTATTTAGTTGTCCATGGAAGCGACTTGAGAATATTCTGCGAGTCGCTTCTGGTGTGAGAGAACTGGCTGTCTACAGCAGTGGTTCTCAACCTGTTTTGATCCCCACATGTTTTGGCCTTCAACTTAGACGCCTCCCAGCAGGATGGTAACACATCCAGGCGTCCCCTGAGCAATGTCTCTGTAGACCAGTGGTTCTCAACCTGTGGGTCCCCAAGTGTTTTGGCCTACAACTCCCAGAAATCCCAGCCAGTTTACCAGCTGTTAGGATTTCTAGTAGTTAGAATCACAGAGTTGGAAGAGATGTCATGGGCCATCCAGTCCAACCCCCTGCCAAGATGCAGGAAATACATTCAAAGCATTCCTGACAGATGGCCATCCAGCCTCTGCTTAAAAACCTCCAAAGAAGGAGCCTCTACCACACTCTGGGGCAGAGAGTTCCACTGCTGAACAGCTCTCACAGTGAAGAAGTTTTTCCTAAAGTTCAGGTAAAATCTCCTTTCCTGTAGTTTGAAGCCATTGTTCCGCGTCCAAGTTGTTTTTGTTGTTTAATAAAGGTATTTTTTTTACAAAATAAGAAAAAAAATCAGCCCTGTTGTGTAGGTCAAACCAGGAGCCATCCTAGGCCCCTTCTACACTGTTCTTATATCCCAGGATTTGATCCCAGATTATCTGCTTATTCCAGATTATATGGAAGTGGGGACTCATATAATCCAATTTAAAGAAGATAACCTGGGATCAGATCTTTGAATATAAGGACAGTGCAGAAGGGGCCCTAGAAGGGGCCCTTGTTTGTATTTTATTTTGTTTTATTGTAATTGTTTGGGCTTGGCCCCATTTTAGCCGCCCTGAGTCTCTTCGGGGAGATGGAGGCGGAATACAAAAATTAAGTTGTTATTATAGAAGTGCCCTTTCCAGACAGGCCCCATATCCCAGGACCTGATCCCAGGTTTTATATTTATCCCAGATTGTCTGGCAATGTGGGCTCAGTTTAAAGCAGAGATCCTGGGATATAGGGCCTGTCTGGAAAGAGTTGTCTCATGTGGGAGATAAAGTGTTCCTCTTCTAAAATGGTACCAGGCAACCACCTGAAATTGCTATTGCAGCCTTGTTAAAACACTTTTTAAAATCATACAATCATGGAGTTGGAAGAAGTCTCTTAAACCACTGATTCCAACTCCTTGCTCAGTACAGGATTTCCAGATAAAGCATTCCCAAATAACTCTCCAGCCTCTTTGAATACTTCCATTGTTGTAGTTGTAGTTTTACAAGATCTTTAGCCTCTTCTGCCAAAAAAATGCTGGTGTCTCACCAAACTCTACCTCCCATCATTCCATAGGACTGAACCGTGGCAGTTGAAGTGGTGTCAAAAGTGCAGATACACAACCTGTCATCTCAGTAGGCAATTGGTTCTATTGCTGAATGACTTCTCCCGCCAAGAAGTCCAACAAAATGTTCACATTCAAAAATAAAGCAATGTAATTTCAAATAAAAATAATATAAAGTTGACCCTCCATGGTTTCAAGCATCCATGAGTTGAAAATACCTCCCCCACAAAAAGAAATAGAATTCCAAAAAGCAAACCTTGGTTTTGCCATTGTAGATAAGGACCAATTTACTACACTGTTGAATATAATGAGACTTGGATTTTGGTATCCATAGGAAGGTCCTAGAAGAGGCCTGTGCAAACTTCGGCTCTCCAGGTGTTTTGGACTTCATCTCCCACAATTCCTAATAATGTACAAGCTGTTAGGAATTGTGGGAGTTGAAGTCCAAAATACCAAGAGGGCCAAAATCTGCCCAGGCCTGACCTAGGACCAAACCCTAAAGAATACAAAAGGCCCACAGTACTGGAAAAAGAAATATATTCTATTTGGTTAGTTCCAATTATCTGCCATTTTGCTGGCTCTGACTTGCCAGTTACCTCAGAGCACTAACATACAGTCCTTTGCTGACTCAAAGCCTTACCTCTTCCCTTCCTACATCTTTACTTTGCTTATTATAAATGCAAAAGAAAATATTACCTGACCTTCAGCCCCAGCCTTGCTCCTTTGTCCTAGGGATGCAAATTCTTGTTTCTTGGTATCTGTTTCAAGTGCTTTCCAAATACTCATGGATATGAACCCTATGGAATAGAAAAATTAAATTCTGGTTACTATTAGTACTTCATAGTAACTGTAAAGAGAAGTAATCAGGAGGATTAATCATATGTAGAAAAAAGAGGGAAAGGATTAATTGTATGTAAAACGAGGGAGTCGTCACTCTACATACTATCTTTAAACCATTCTTTCTGGCCCTTTCAAGACCTTTTTGTGAGGTTTATCTTTCAGCAAAATTCATATCTATTACAATATAAAATTACAATATTAAAGGTTATATACTGTAATTTGGTGACACTGCACTTCCATATAGAATCCAGATTATCTGCTTTGAACTGAATTATATGGCAGTGTAGACCAGACATGGGCAAACTTTGTCCCTCCAGGTGTTTTGGACTTCAACTCCCACAACTTCAACTTCAACTTCCTACCGGCTGTTAGGAATTGTGGGAGTTGAAGTCCAAAACACCTGGAGGAATGAAGTTTACCCATGCCTGGTGTAGACTCATATAATCCAGTTCAAAGCAAATAATCTGGATGTTCTGCTTTGATAATCTGGATTATATTTATTTATTTATTTATTTATTTACTTATTACATTTATATCCTGCTCTTTTCACCCTGGAGGGGACTCAAAGTGGCTTACAAATCAAATGTACATACAATATATTATTAGCATATCACAATATAAGCATTAAATCAATATATTGTACTATATTATTATATGGTAATATTATTAGTAATATTACATTTATATATAATATATAATTAATATTATTACATTACAGTAGAGTCTCACTTATCCAAGCTAAACGGGCCGGCAGAAGCTTGGATAAGCGAATATCTTGGATAATAAGGAGGGATTAAGGAAAAGCCTATTAAACATCAAATTAGGTTATGATTAAGCACCAAAACATCATGTTTTACAACAAATTTGACAGAAAAAGCAGTTCAATACGCAGTAATGTTATGTAGTAATGAATTTAGCACCAAAATATCACGATATATTGAAAACATTGACTAAAAAAATGGCTTGGATAATCCAGAAACTTGGATAAGCGAGGCTTGGATAAGTGAGACTCTACTTTATTTTATTATTAATATTATATTGTATTACAATATTATTATATGGCAATGTAGAAGGGGCCTGGCTTTCTATTGAGTTGATAGTTTGAGCACTTGTCTCAAAAGCAACTCAAAGCCATGTCTTGTACTTTAGGCATTTGTCACCAAGAGGTTTTTCAAAATAATAATAAAAGTTTGTTGCTAAATCCTCTTTAAACAGTCCACTATTTGTAAACAGCTCATGTTTACAAAATGTAACTGAATATTTCTCCTCAGCCTTGGAAGTACTCACAGGATATGAGTTCTGTGATATTCTGAGGGAGAAAGTGAGGAATAACTGTTCCTCTTACTTGTCCTGAGGAAAATTCTGGAATCGAATGACTTATCTAGATGGTTAAGGAACATTAGTCATTCCTGTACATTATCCTGAGGGGAATGGAGTTGGCTAAGGCCCCTTCCACACAGCTGAATAAAATCTCCCATTTTATGCTTTGAATTGGAATATATATGGCAGTGTGGACTCAGATAACTCAGTTCAAAGCAGATATTGTGGGATTTTCTGCCTTGATATTCTGGGTTATATGGCTGTGTGGAAGGGCTCTAGGTTGCTCTTGAGTAAATATGTTCTTCAGTTTACTCAGCTGGCATTCTGCACCACCAGCAGGCAAAGTTTCCACAGTGGTTCACAAGAAATGAAAAACTAATATAATTAATTGATAAAAACAATAAAATGGCAGCGGTAGGAGATAAAACCAAGTCGATAAAGGCATAAATAAGAGACAGCTAATGTTATTGGGCCTTAAATGCAACTAAAATAACCCTTCTCTTTATGAAATGACAGACACACACAACCATATTGTTTCACTAGTATAAGGCTTCCATTCATCCATATCTCACTAGTAAACTCTGGCTGAGGGAAAGGTACACAACTGGTTGAGGAAACAGAATTTGGTAATAAAGTACCGTAAACAAGATAACAGAAATAATGCCACTTAATGATTCACCTTTGGAGTCCTTCCTGAACTTTTTTCAGGCTGGTGACAGAACTGTTTCAGATTGGCGTGTTTGCCACTATGGCAATACACTCGACTTCAGGATGATTATTTATATTAACTATGATCAATTATATATTTAATTGTAATTGTACATGTTTAGTGTGTCATTCATAAGCTGGCTGAAGAACTTAAATGTAGATAGATAGTGGAAGGTGTAGGCACTGATGGGCCACTTTATGGAGGTCAGACCAGAGTGTGAAGAATCAGCCCTGAAGGCAAATTATCTCTCTCTTTTGGTTTTCCACCTCTGCTTTTTTGTTTTGCACTTCTCCTTTTTAAATTTTGTATCTTTGCTTTAAATATATAATAGCCTTAACAGAACTTGCTACGCACGCAGGGTGGTCCTAAGCTCCAAATGAGTGGTTTTTCCTCTCAGCTTTTTCTTTGGTATCCTTTAAATGTTTATAACACTTATATCCTGCCTTTCTTCTCTAAGGATTCTAAGGGTGAAAACAGTACAAATGAAGTATCCTTTATCCAAAATGCTTGGGGCCAGAAGCATTTTGAATTTCAGATTCTGGAGATTTCAGATTCTGGAGATCTATCTGGAGATAGATTTTGGAGTACCTGTATTTGCATATATGTCCGTAATGATATATCTTGGAGATGGGACCAACGTTCTAGACATGATTTATTTGTGTTTTATGTACATATAGCCTGAAGGTAATTTTATATACCATTTAAGACTGTCTGTGAGGGAGGCTGTCTTTATTTACACACACTCTTTAGTCCATTCAAAGCAAGCGAATTAAAACTAATAGCCAAATTAGGTACAGATCAGTATCCAAGTCATGCTATTTCCAAAACTGTCTAATTTATATTCTTATAATTCTGAGATGTTTTCCAGATAATGACAAATTTATCTCCTTATTATAAACAGTCAACCTTTAATTCTAAATTATTTTTTCCCACAGCATCTTAACAACACAAATTGCATTTAATACAGTTTAGGAAATTTTATCTTCCCATTTTTAAAAAAATGTTGGCTCTTCCCACTTGTTCCTATGTTTTATTATTAATGTAGAGATAAGAAATAACATATTTACAACCATCCTTTGATATTTAACCATTAAAATTATCCAGTAATTTAGCTCTGGCCTCCTGCTTTCTTTCCATCAGGAAGCTTTTGATTGATTTTTAATCATTTCTGGAATAGTGTGGATTGTATAGTGTGTTTTTATCTTGTATATTTTTTATGTTTATGATAAAGTAGGTTTAAAATGTATTTAAAACTGTTAATACCTGATTACGGCTTTGTTGTTTATTTTTTAAAATAATGTACTGTAACATTTTAGCTAATTGTTATTTTAAATTTTGTAAGCTGTCTTGGGTCTCCTGGTAGGAGGAAGGCAGGGGATGAATGTAATAAAGTAAATAAATGCATAAATACGTAAATGAATAGAGTATTACCATCTCACTCAAGGTAATTTATATCCCACAATGTTGTTGTTTTTTTCACATTACAGTAGACTAAAAGTTACTAATATCTTTACAAATGATCGGCATATGTGTCTAAATCTTCTCTAATCATGTCCATCGTATTCCTGGTTGCTGGTTTGTTGAGTTTTGTTTGATATAGTTTTAATGCTGTTTTTATATTTTGCTTTTTTAATATTGTGTTAATTGGACTGTTATACCATACATACTTGAGTATAAGCCACCGCGAATATTAGCTAATTTTGCCACAAAAAAACTGGGAAAACTTGATTATAAGACAAGGGTGGGAAATGCAGCAGCTTCTAGTAAATTTCAAATAATTATAGAATCATAGAGTTGGAAGAGACCACAAGTACTATCCAATGCAACTTCCTACCATGCAAGAATATACAATCAACTCCTGATAGATGGCATTGGCTCCCCAACCTCTGTTTTAAAACCTCAAAATTAGGATATTCCACCACCCTCCAAGGCAGTGGTTCTCAACCTGTGGATCCCCAGGTGTTTTGGCCTACAACTCCCAGAAATCCCAACCAGTTTACTAGCTGTTAGGATTTCTGGGAGTTGAAGGCCAAAGGTTCTGGGGACACACAGGTTGTGAACCACTGCTTGAAGACAACATATTCCATAGCTGAACAGCTCTTAGCATCAGGGCATTCTTCCTAATGGGAGGTGGAAGCTCTTTTCCTGCATTTTGAATCCATTGTTCTGTTTCCTAATCTCTGGAGAAGAAGAAAATAAACTTCTTCCCTCCTCAATGTGACAGCCTTTCTTGGCTATCATATCACCTCTCGACCTTCCTTTCTTCAGGCTAAATGCGTCCCACTCCATAATCTACTCCTCATAGGCATTAATGGCTTCTGGAACTTTGACTCTTTTGTTTGCCCTGCTCTGGAACATGTTCTAGCTTGTCAATATCCTCCATGAATTGTGGCACCAAGAACTTGGTAAAGTATTTTGGGCGAGGTCTGACTAAAGCAGAGTGGGACTATTATATTCTTCAATATGGCCATTGTCCAATTGCTGCAGCTTCGAATTGCATTGGTTTTGGGGCTAATATAGAGCCCTTCCAAAATGTGGGATTTGTCTTGTTTGTTTATTTATTTATTTATTTATTTGCAGCATTTATATTCCGCCCTTCTCACCCCGAAGGGGATTCAGGGCGGATCACATTACACATATAGGCAAACATTCAATGCCTTTTAACACAGGACAAAGACAAACAACATAGCTCTGAGCGGGCCTCGAACTTATGACCTCCTGGTCAGTGATTCATTGCAGTTAATTGCACTGGCTTGCTCTCCCGTCTGCGCCACAGCCCTGGGTCTTGTTTTTATCTGAGGCATCCGAATGGCGCCTCAAATAAAACTAATCCTCAAGTAAAACTCCCTCCCCAGCGATATCCGGCAAACCCCATCCCTCCTGGGATTTAGAAGAAAACTAAAAACTTGGCTCTGCGCCCAGGCATTCAGCGAATAAGCTCATTGGCTGATGTAATCATGTATTATCATGTTTCTATCATGTTTTAATTGTTTTTGTTTTATAGTATATTTGTTGTGGCAGAATGTAAACCGCTCTGAGTCCCCTCGGAGAGAAGGGTGGGGTATAAATGCATGTAATAAATAAATAAATAAATAATCCAGAAAGAACTGGGATATCCCAGATTAATGTGACACCAGGAAAAATCATGACCTTAAATAAGATCTGGATATTTGTAAGTGTGGGCCCTGTGAGGATTGACTGCAGAAACAGTCCCGTGGGTCAATCCCTATAGCGATCCCAGTTCTTCGGGCTCCTGGAGTGCAGCCCCCTCCAGAGAGCTCTCCTGATGTGCGAAAATGATGTGCAAGGAGTTGGAGGGGAGGCAGCAGGGAATGGGGGACTTGAGGGTGAATGGGTGGTATCTGGTCACCCCCCCCCAAGGACTAAATCCCAGGACGAACTGGGTTTAAATAACCCAGTTCCTCCCAGAATGTAGTTAAGTGTAGAAGGGCCCACAGAGGGTACTTCCAGACAGTCTCAAAATATGGGACCAAGAATTGGGGCAAAAACTGCGGTACCTGACAAGTCCAAACACAGAACTGTCAGTTCTGGTAAATGCCCCCCCCTCCCCCGCCATCCTAAAACGTTAGTTCGTAGCTGATTTTAGAAAGCCACAAAATGGACAGGAGACACCCAGCAGAAGTTTACTTTTAATTTTTTTTTAATTGATGCTCCAAGATGTGCTGGACCTCATATGTGCTGATGCAGATATCTGAATGTGCACATAAGCATATTTCTTGTCATTATCGCTCCTCATCCTCCTACTGCCTTTACTTTTTCCCTTTGGGGTCACTTGACTTCATGTTGGTGCCCACTGTATACATTCAAGCTCTGTTTAATTTCTTAGATATCAGAACAAAGGAATACAGTGTTCCCTCACTTATCGCAGGGGTTATGTTCCAGCACCTGCCGCAATAAGTGAAAATCCACGAAGTAGGGACACTGTACTGTATTCCTTCTTGTTCACTGAGGCAATGAGGTGCAGGTGAGGAAAATAGGCCAGGCCAGGCTGCTCGCTTCAGCCTGGGCCCTTTTGTGCCTGCGAGGGAGGGAAGGCCGTATGAAAAAACCTGCGAAACAGCAAATCCATAAAAAGCGAACCGCAAAGTAGTGGGGGAACACTGTAGTTGCAGAGAGTTCTAATGGGAATTGCTTTCCTTTTGTGTTTTCATTTCGCCACATGTGTGTCCATGGTTGTATTTATTTACAGACCTCATAAGCTGTAAAATGTGGACATGCTCTGGAGGAGTCCACACCAGTGTATAGGAATGAAGTCACACGTTTTCCTTGAGTGCAGGGAAATAAAGTCGTGTGAATATGCACATTTTTGGCCAAAATTGGGTTTAAAATGCACCTTTTTAACATGTATTTTTGGGGTTGTTAATGCGATCCTGTGCATATTTTTAGCAAACATCATTTAGCCATATTTTAGGACATGTGTGAAAGGGCCCAGAAAACAAGGCTATCCCAAGACATTATGTCACCCAAGACAGAAGCTAAGACACTTAGCCAGCCTAAGTGTCTTAGCTTAGCCTCTTTTGACACAAGAGACAGACATCTCTAAAGGTTTTGTGACTTTCCGGCACATATACAAACACAGTTCAATGAACTGAATGACACACTGCATCTATCTAAAGAAATTCCAGACTTGAGTTTTCTCAGCAGCAACTCCAACCTCACTTTCTTATGGGAAATCCTTTTAGGACCTGATGAAAGATCCAAATAAAATTCATCATATTGCATAAGATTCCTATTAAAGGGAAACCATGTAAACATTGCCACTGAGTCTGTCCCTGTACTTGAGAATGCTTAAATCTAGTTAGCAAATACATTTGTAAGGAACATTTCCACTTCAGTGAGCAAAAAAACATAAAAAGGATTCTAGGCATAAAGCTAAACAGTAAAAAAAAACATTTAAAAAAATCAAAACTACACAATTTAGAAACTATTTGAATTAAAGGAGAATGTTTAAAATATTTATTCCATGCTGATCCTAATAACAAGGTAGTAATGCAAGTGATCAGTACAAGAATGAAAAGTTTGTTAGGATATACCATCCAACTTTTCTAGCTAATCCTGCTGCTGTGTTTATAAAAGGATTTATGTGCAGAAATCAACAGATGAAGTGCTTTACAACATCACCCACCAGTTGCTCCAGGTCTGGGTATGTTATAAGTCCAGCAACAGAAGTTGACAACTCTCTCCAGGCCAATTTGGTTCTCTATTCCTTTAGCCATAACCCTGGTGTCCTCCAGATATATTGGACTACGTTTTCTTCTTCATCCACCAGTCTGATCAAAAGAATGATAATTGTTGTAGCCCACTAATCTCAAGAACATTATCTTTGAGATTGGGAATAACTGGTGAAGAGAAAAGAAAAACCCTTAAGTGTGTATGTTTCAGCTGAGGATATGTGGAGGCCACCTTTAACTGTAGGTGGTGCTGTATGCTCCTCCAAGTTACCTCCCTTGATGTTTACAAGACAGGGAACTAGCTGCAGACATTCAATGGGTGCTGCATTTCATTGAAGATTTCTGTTGGGAAAGAGCAGACTTCGGAAAAGTTACTTTTTGGTCCTCTACTCCCACAATGCCTCAAGAAGCAGAAAAAGTAGAAATAGAAGAATGCAGAAATAGAGAAAGGTAGAATGAAAAGGCAAGAAGACAACAATGAATGAACAAAAAATGAAAAAACAAGAAAGGCAAGGGAAGGTAATAGGGTTACTATGGAAATGAAAGACTGAAGAATCCAGCTCTAAGACTAGCAGAAACTTACGTTGCTTTTCTGCTTATGGGAGCATGCTGGATTTACATCAACTGTATGTGGTCCAATAATAAGGAACCAGTATTGTTGGCTATCTGCCAGACCACAAATCAGGCGCTGAACCACAGAAAAGCAGAACCATGGAAGTATATCTACATCTATGTATTTAGGTGGGTAGAGTTTTTCCTTCTCTGGTGCTTTGATTTGCTCTTATCCCTTCAAGAACTACTTGTAATCCAGTTTGAGCTACAAATTGCGTGTTCAGCTCTCCTCTCACTTTCACAGATATCAGGGGTGCAGCTCCAATGCAAAAGTCAGGAAACCACAAATATCTCTGTTGAGCAGTGGGAATATGGTGCCACTGCCGTAGTCCTTGGGGCAAGCGGGGAGCCAGCCCTATAAGACACCTCACTTACCAAACTGTCACTTTTTTCTCTTCCTGCATGGTGTGAGTTCCTCTTTCATCTGGGCTAAGAAAGGAAGAATTTCAAACTCATGAATAAAAAAATCATGAGTGTAAAACACACAAAAGTGGAGGGCCAATTCTACACAGTCTAATAACAAGACCTCTCCCAAAGCGATCAGTCAGATCCAACCCACAAGATGAGGACAAGAGGGGGAAATGCAGTGGCAGAGAGTGAGGGAAATTGAGGAGATAGTGATATCTCAGGAAATCAGAAGACGTTACTTCTTGGGAGGAGAGCAATGGCCAACCTTGACAAAATAGTGAAGAGCAGAGACATCACACTGATAATGAAAGGTCCGCATAGTCAAAGCAATGGTATTCCCCATAGTAACCTATGGATGCGAGAGCTGGACCATAAGGAAGGCTGAGCGAAGGAAGATAGACGCTTTTGAACTCTGGTGCTGGAGGAAAATCCTGAGAGTGCCTTGGACCGCAAGAAGATCCAACCAGTCCATCCTCCAGGAAATAATGCCCAATGGCTGCTCACTGGAGGGAAGGATATTAGAGGCAAAGCTAAAGTATTTTGGCCACATCATGAGGAGACAGGAAAGCTTGGAAAAGATCACGATGCTGGGGAAAATGGAAGGAAAAAGGAAGAGAGGCTGACCAAGGGCAAGATGGATGGATGGTATCCTTGAAGGGACTGGCTTGACCTTGAAGGAACTGGGGGCGGTGATGGCCGACAGGGAGCTCTGGCGTGGACTGGTCCATGAGGCCACGAAGAGTTGGAGACGACTAAATGACTGAGCAGCAGCAGTCATAGCAAAGGAAACCCAAACTGGATATGTTCACTCACATTCAGTTTTGGCTCCATTCACTGCTGATTTCAATATCATCCCTGCTGACCTGCAGACTCCCACATTACCCCAGAGAAGTGTGGCATTTGATAGAAAAGAAAACATTAATCCAAAAGGGCTCATTCATGAAGAGTTGACTACAGTGTGGGGAGGACATTTCCTCCTACAATCTGCATTGACACTACCAGCAGAACCAGATGTGATTAAGGATCTCACCACATAGATGTTTTCCCCATGTTTTCTCCATTTTTGCACGCTGGCGAAACGGAGTACTGAGGAGGATATCCCATAATGCACCATGATACTCCATCTTGGCAACATGCTACTGAACTCTTGCCTCCAGAAAGTGGAGGTGGTGGTGGTGGTGGGGGGAACGGAAAGCAAAAAGAGGAAAGGGTTATGGGAAGACGGATCCTGCTAGGAGAGAACGAGGTAAGATGTTTTCCCTACTCTTCCCAACACTTTCCCCTACTTCGCTCCTGCCCATCTGATGAAGTCCATAATGTCACTTTTGAACTTATTTTCAGATAATTTTGTGGGCAGCAGGAGCTAAATGTGTTAAAGGATCATTCGAGATAGTTGTGGCAAGCCTATCATTTTGGGTCTATTTACAGGTGAAATATTAATCACAACTTTAAAAAATGGGTGTGAAGGGTAGAGGCAAAATGGGATTTAAAAAGGGCTGCTTGCATTTCCCCCAGCACTCCTATGTGCCTAAGTGGAACAATCATAGTAAAAGCAATGTAATGTAAAGATACTTGTTCTTGTTGGTCATACCTCCAGCAGCACAGATAGCTAGAGCTTCTCAGTCATTAGCATCCCGAGCATGTGAGTTATGTAAGGATATTGGTATCCATATATAAAGCAGAGTGTGTGGAAACCGTGCATTATGCATTTGTGGTAAAATTGGACTTCTTGTAAAGTAAAAGGAAAAAGAAAGCCTATGTTCATTGTCTTGGGAAATCCATCTTAGTATAGAAAAGGAGAAAGGGGACAAAAACAGCTACCTAAGCTTGGTCAGCAGAGTCTCTAAAAGCTGGCTCTCATGTGTGTTTGTAAGCTAGTATTCATTATTAGGGTTGGAGAATCATGGAACAAACAAATGAACTCACTTCTTTAGAGAAGGAGGAAGTGACCTCTGCAGGTAAGAAGGAATCAAAGGTGAGTACATAAAGATACAGAGAAGTGAAAACAAAGGGGAGGCATTATCTAGAGTGACTCCAGATAATCTAGATTCTACATAATTAAACTCTAGATGCTCATTAATCATCTTATAGAAGCATTGATGCCTCCTTGCCTCCAACCTTTTACTGTTGCAATCTTCTCACAAACATGAAAGGATTTTATCTTCATCTCCTTTAAAGAGTTGTTTTCATTTCTACATCTTTCTTTAACTTTTCTTCTAGTACAAGCAGTATCTACACCTGACAATATTGGGAACAGTTAAACACCTGCCAACGATTGCCAGGCCCTTCTTTGATTATGCAGCACAGAATCACTGAATCAATTAATAATGTATCACCCACATATTGCTTACAACTACACCCTACTCCCGCACACAGTCTGACATCAGTTAATTTTGTGCATGCTACCCCCAAATTAGTTTTGTCAAGGATGGGCGCTAATAGCATTGCTAAGCAGCACAAGAAAGTTCCAGCAGAATTAGGAAAGAAAATGAAATAATTTTAACCCTGTAATGTAGGCCTCTGTCTGCAGGAAGCTACAGAAGCAGAGCTGCAAGAAGGTACAACAAAGTGGCCCTAAAAGCACATTGCCCATTGAAGAGATATGTAAAAAGGTTTAAAATAGTCTCCAAACCCTTTGAAAAGTACTGTTCATTTACAAGGAGGCATTGCTTCATGCAGTTACAAGCAATAATGGCAATTGATATTGGATATAAGAAAAAGACAAGACATAGTTACCTAATTTATTATTATTACGTACATGCATTTTTCCAGTCAGCAGCAGGATTTTCTGACTGAAGTATCCAAATAACTTGGCCCATCCTAAGTGGCTCCAGAGCAGGGAAGGAAGTGCCTTGCGAAGCACCCTGTCCAGACAAGGATTTTGCCACCCACCCATTTTTCGACTCCTGTCATTACTTAAATAAAGAGTACTTTTCACACACACACACTGACATTTTATCATCTGGAAAGGATAATAGGCAAAGTGCAGCCATGAGCTTCATGAACCCAAATGCCCCCTTTGGCGGTTCCTCAGTTTGTTTTGTGATTTAAATTATCATTACAGCTTGCCCTGATGTGACATGTAAATTGCCTATCTGGATATAGGGTTGTTGTATGTCTTTCGGGCTGTGTGGTCATGTTCCAGAAGTATTCTCTCCTGACGTTTCGCCCACATCTATGGCAGGCATCCTCAGAGGATGCCTGCCATAGATGTGGGCAAAACGTCAGGAGAGAATACTTCTGGAACATGGCCACACAGCCCGAAAGACATACAATAACCCTGTGATCCCGGCCATGAAAGCCTTCGACAACATATCTGGATATATATTTTCACTTTCCCATGTGCCTCTCCCCATATCCCCACCCCCAAATACTTCTGGTGACACCTACTTCTATAATAATAATAATAATAATAATAATAATAATAATAATAATAATAATAATAATTTATTTATACTCCACCACCATCTCCCCCACGGGGACTCGGGGCGGCTTACATGGGGCCATGCCCAGAACAATACAATATAACAAAATATAAAAGAACAACACATCATAACACATTGAACAATACAATAGATAATAATATACATTACAACGCAAAATCAGGGAAACAATAAAAACAAGGGCGGGCCACATGAACACTAAGTTAAAACTCGGGGTGAGAAAGAAATAAGAATAAAAACCACAAAGAACAGGGTCATAAGATAGTGGTACAGTCTAGAGCATGGGTCCCCAAACTAAGGCCCGGGGGCCGGATGTGGCCCTCCAAGGTCATTTACCCGGCCCCCACCCTCAGTTTTAGACTTAGGCTTGCTCAAAGTCTGAAATGACTAGAAGGCACACAACAACAATCCTACTTAACTTGACTATCTCATTGGGCAGAAGCAGGCCCACACTTCCCATTGAAATCCTGATAGGTTTATGTTGGTTAAAATTGCTTTTATTTTTAAATATTGTATTTTTCATCCATTTATTAATATTGTGCTATGGTAATAATATATTGGGTATACATATAATATTGATAACAATATTATAATGTAATGTAATATAATATTTATTTATTTGTTACAATATTTCTACCCCACCCTTCTCACCCACTAGGGGACTCAGGGCGGCTAATAATAATACAATGTAATAATATTGTATAATATAATGATATTTATTATATATTATATATTAAATGTAATATTACTAATAATAATATAGTATAGTGGTATAGTACAATATAGTAATATATAATGCTAATATTGTGCCATACTAATAATATAATATTGTATGTACATACAACTTGTAAGTCGGCCTGAGTCCCCTTCGGGGTGAGAGAGGGTAGAGTATATATGTAGCAAATAAATAAATAAATAAATAAATAAATAAATGATTGTTGTTGGGGGTTCTTTTGCACCACAAATAAGACATGTGCAGTGTGCATAGGAATTTGTTCATTTTTTTTTCAAATGATAATTCGGCCCCTCAACAATCTGAGGGACCATGAACCGGCCCTCCACTTTAAAAGTTTGAGGACCCCTGGTCTAGAGGATAAATATTGGAGGGGAGCAACAGAAAAGAAGTATATAGTAGTTACTCTCCAAAAGCACAATGGAAGAGCCATGTTTTCAGGTCTTTCTTGAAGGCTAGTAATGTGGGGGGTTGCCTAATCTCAATGGGCAGTGAGTTCCACAATCGGGGGGCCACAGCAGAGAAGGCCCTCTCCCTTGTTCCCACAAGGTGGGCCTGAGATATAGGCAGTGGCGACAGGAGAGCCTCCCCTGATGATCGAAGAGATTGGGCAGGTTTATGATAAGAGATACGGTCACGAAGGTAGGTGGGTCCCAAACCGTTTAGGGCATTATAGATGATGGTCTGCACCTTGAATTGGGACCGGAAAATAAACGGCAGCCAGTGGAGCTCCTTGAACAAGGGAGTGGATCTTTCCCTGTAACTCGCCCCCGTTATTAATCTGGCAGCTGAATGCTGGACCAATTGTAATTTCCGGGCCGTCTTCAAGGGAAGCCCCACATAGAGCGCATTACAGTAGTCAAGTCAGACTTCTATCTATGGATAATGGCACTAACAATTTCTTACTCTGTTTCTGATTTTTAAGGGAAAACATCACATATTTTCCTTCTTTCTTATTAGGTTTTATAGGAGGAAGGAGAGAAAATATCAATCCAGTCCCCAAGAAGAGTGGTCCAAATGACTGCTTTTGTTTAGTTCTTAGAGAAAGGTCCTAAATTCCATTTTGATCAGAAGGTTAAAATGTAAGTGTATAAACAATAAGTTTTTGCCTACTCTTCTGTCATTCTATCATTCTTTTTTATTTACATTTCAACTCTAAAGCTATTCTATACATACATAATAGATAACTGTTTATAGAACAAACAGCTATTCTATACACATTGACCTGGAAATAAATAAACATGCATAGGTTTCCACTGTCTATTTTCCTTCTGTACCAGGGGTGGGAATTCAATGTCCTATAGCCTTTACTGAAGGCTTTGTATCCTCCTAGATTCACCCTCAACACCCACCAGCATTTCACCTCAAAAGCCAAAGGCCGCTAGGACATAAAGTTTAGTGTTTATGTAATCCTTTGCCCTTTAAAAAGCACAACAGTGTGTGTGTGTTGGGGTGGTGGTGGTGGAAATAAGAGTAAAAGTTGACCATAACCTACTTTTGAATTCATAAAAATGCTGATGTCAGGGTCTAAAGAACCCCACAATAGACTTTCAGCGCTCCAAGACTATCCATACTTCTGTATCTTTCTAACAGATGTTCAATTCTCTCTGATCCTGTCCCTCCAATGTTCTGATCAATCGTCCTCCCTGAACATTTTTATGCCAGTTCAGACTGAAGATTGAACTCATCTTTTTTCCTGAGCCTCTTTCTTCTCAGTTACTGTCATCATCATCACTATCCACCCTGGCAACAAGCACAAATCCTTGTATTTGATTTGCCCTTTTCTTTGTCTACATCTTGAGTTTGCTGCCAAGGCATGTTAAAGATGGAGTTGTACTGCCCCTTAAGGATCAGTTTCACTGCTTCTAGTTGCTGTTAGAAGTAGCTTTGCTGAAACATGAACACCAGTAGGCATCTCTGGCTCATGGCGTTGTTACATTTATACACATATTTCTATGATAAGAAGGCAGTATGCAGCAGAACAAAATCACAAAACATCAAAACAATCACAGGCATAGTTGGTTTGTCAGCCTCTTTCTAGACAAAGTAAACCTTGCTTTAGATACATGCTAAAATTCTGTCCAGAAATATTCAGTGTGTGCAGTTACTGTTAAATATGGTTTGTGCATTTCAAATGATAACCAAAGCAGTCTCAAGAATCCTTGTGAGGCCAGATGTTTAGAACACATTACTAAAAGTGTAGTGAAGCTAAATGTCACCCAATAAAAACAATCCTTCTGCACCCATTTTCTTTTGAACTTATCTGCAGTTCTCAAAATATGAATGGATAGATGGGCTGTTCTCAATAACAAGCTATTCTTGTTGTAAAACAAAATATCTTGGTGGAGATTATCAAGAATTGGCAATTATGGCTCATTAGCTTTTACAGAAGGCTTACACTTAATGTGGATGAAAAACAACTGCCTGATCAGATTATCTGATACAGATCAATACAACTGCCTGCAATATTTGAACTCTCATCATAGTTTGAAAACTATCACGGCAAATAACCAAACTTCAGAAATGACTGCACCAGTATCACTTTGACTACATATTTGTGTCCAGTTTATTTGGGAGAGCAATTGCTTTCATAAATCCTTGCTCAGGTATTACAACTGGCCGCATAGGATTCATTCATAGGGCTGAATACAGTCAGCCATCCATATCTGCGAATTCTATATCCATGCATTCAACCATACATGACTTCGAAATATCCCCCTTGCCCACATTCCAAAAAGCAAAGCTTGATTTTGTAATTTTATATAAGGGACATTGTCAGGCTCACTTCAAAGGACCAGTCTGAACGCAGATCAAAGATAGCTGCTCTCAAATTCAATCTTTATTGAAGAATACATGACTTTGGAAAAGTCGAGAATGACCTAATGTTTACATACATCTAATTTTATCACTTCTGATGCAACGTAATATCACACGCAAATATCATCATCAAACCCCACCTTCGGGATCACATTTCTACCATGATTTCTATTCCCACACACTACAGCAATTATAATTGTTTATACTTTCAACTCTGAGTTCCCAGGCTCATTTTATCTTCTCCCGCCAGGTGCTTGCAGGGTTGTTTTATGTTATGAAGTCAGATTCAGGGCTTGGAAATTCAGCCCTGGGATCTGGCTCCATGACATGGCGCCCTCGTTTTCTTCGTCCTCCTCTTCGGTTCTTCTTTCATCATAGTTCTGAAACAAATCAAACAATAACTCTATGTGTCCATTTTGTCCAAAGTCCCCATATACTTTTTCAGTAAGCTGCGATGGAATACTGGGTGTATTTTCCCTAAACGTTTTGGCAATGCCAACTGGAAAGTCACTTCATTGATAACACCCTGTATTCTGAATGGTCCAATATATTTGGGGCCCAGTTTTCTTGAAGGTAGCCCCAATTTGATGTTTTGGGTACTTAACCACACTAGATCTCCTTTATTTAATTTATCGCCTTCCACCCTCTTTCTGTCTGCGAACACTTTATACTTTTTGTGTGCTTCCTTTAAGGATGCAGTCACTTGACTCCAACATTCTAGCATTTGCGTTTTCCACTTCCCTGCCTCTGTTTCCTCATTTTCTGTCCACCTTGGCAACTGGGGTAAAGGCTGTATTTCATACCCGTAAACTACTTCAAAGGGGGTTTTATTTGTTGCTGAATGTATAGTTGAATTAAAGGCTAGTTCCGCAAAAGCCAACCACCTAGACCAGTCATTTTGTCTCATGTTAGAGTACATTCGAAGGAACTGCCCAAGCGTTTGCTGAGTACGTTCTACCGCCCCGTTTGTCATGGGGTGAAAAGCAGAACTTAGACTCCTTTCTGCTCCTAGCATTTCCAAGAATTTTTCCCAAAATTTTGCTGTGAACTGTACTCCTCTGTCACTGACTACTCTACTGGGACATCCATGTAGTTTGTAAATATGATTTATGTACAATTCAGCTAGTTTCTCAGCCGATGGTAGTTTCGTCAGCGCTATAAAGTGGGCCTGTTTAGAAAACAGGTCTAATACTGTCCAAATATAACGATGTCCTTTGCTAACCGGCAGTTCTCCCACAAAGTCCATAGCTACACATTCCCAAGGTCTGGTAGGTTCCGCTACTGTTTGTAACAATCCCATAGGCTTCCCTCCTCCCGATTTATTTCTGGCACAATCATCACATTGAACAACATGATTCTTTATGTCCTTCCTCATTCCTGGCCACCAACAATGTTTTACTATTGCCTTTGTTGTTTTTGTAATTCCTGTATGACCAGCGCTCTGGTTGTTGTGAAAACGATGCAGAATCTTAATCCTTAATATTGCTGGGATATACAGTTTCTTGTTTACAAACCAAAATCCCCCCTTCTGTTCCCCCTTTTCTGTGTTGGACGCGATCCATTGATCTCCTTCATAAGACTGTTTCAGTTCATTTCCCCAGTTTTCTTCCCCGCCGAGTTCAACAAAAGCCGTGTCCTCCTTTTGGGTTTGTGCTCTTGTCCTGACAGCTAAGCCCCATTGTTTGTCAGAGAATATTGTCCCCTCTTTTGCTGTGGTTATGCCTTCGTGTTGAGGCATGCGTGAAAGAGCATCTGCCAAGACGTTCTGCTTCCCTTGAAAAAACTTTAATTGGAAATCGAATCTGCTGAAGTATTGCGCCCATCTAATTTGTTTGGGGGACAATTTTCTAGGAGACTTTAAATACTGTAGGTTCTTATGGTCAGACCAAATTTCAAATGGGATTCCGCTTCCTTCGAGGAAGTGTCGCCAGCATTCTAAGGCTTTTAATATGGCTAATGCCTCTTTTTCCCATATTGGCCAACTTTTTTCAGTTTCGCTGAACTTCCGTGACAAATATCCACAGGGTTTTAAGTTCCCATTTTGATCTTTTTGCAATAGTACTGCCCCATACGCACAGTCTGAGGCATCGCAATGGATTATGAAAGGGCTCCTGATATCGGGGTGTTTTAGGATGGGTCCTTCAGTGAAGCATTCTTTTAAGGTTTCGAATGCCTTTTGGCATTCTGGCGTCCAGCTCAGTTTGGCGCCAGGAGCTTTCACTTTTGCTGTCTCCCCTTTCCCTTTTGTTTTTAAAAGTTCTGTAAGGGGTGCGGTTATTTGCGCGAAACCTTTTATGAAGGGTCTGTAAAAATTTGCAAACCCCAGAAATGATTGTAATTGCCTCCTTGTTTGAGGCACTCCCCATTCTTTCACATCTGCTACTTTAGCTGGATCCATAGCTAACCCTTCTGGAGATATCCGATACCCCAGAAAGTCAATTTGAGTTTTATTGAATTCACATTTGGACAGTTTTGCGTACAGCTTTGCTTCTCTTAGTCTCTGCAAAACTTCCCGGACCAATTTTACGTGCTTTTCCTTATCTTCAGTTACAATCAAGATATCATCAAGAAATATGAATACCCCTCTGTACAATAACGGGTGTAGTATTTCATTTATAAGCTGCATAAAGCAGCCGCCTCCGTTTTTTAACCCGAAAGGCAAAATTTCGTATTCAAAATGGCCGAATGCGCAGGAAAATGCAGTTTTCCAAGTATCCTCCGGTTTGATCCTTAATTTATGATACGCTTCAATTAAATCCAGTTTAGTAAATATGCTCCCTTTCTTCAATACGGTAATTAAATCCTTGACTAAGGGCATAGGGTATTTATTGTCCTTAGTAATTGCGTTTAAATTTCGATAATCAATGCACAATCTTAGGGAGTTGTCTTTCTTTCTCCTAAATAACACTGGGGCCCCGAGAGGAGAATTGGATGGCTTAATGAAGCCTCGCGCCAGGTTTTTATCAATGTATTTCCTCAATTCCTCCTTCTCCTGCACAGACATGGGATACACTTTTGGTTTGGGTAAGTTTGCTCCTGGGGTTATTTCAATTTCTACTTCTATATTCCTTTTGGGAGGCAATTTACTGGCCTCTTTCTGATTGAAAACATCCACAAAGTCTCTGTATTCAGGTGGCAATAGCTGTGGGTCTATTTCCCCTGCTTCATCTTCCTCTTCCTCCTCTTCTGCAATTTTGCTTATCTCCCATTGCATCTGCTGTTCTTTGAATGCTAGGCTTTTTCCTCTCCAATCTACTTCAGGATTTGCCTGTTCGAGCCATGGTATCCCTAATATTACGTGGTATGTGGCAATAGGGGCTATCACAAAGGATATTCTTCCTTCCCATTTGCCTATTTTACATGGGATTCCCCGTATTTCCTTTGTAGATACTTCCCCAGCAGCGACTGATCCATCTAGCTGCGAAAATGCAATTGGGGAGTCAAGCGCCATCTGCTGGCATTTCAGCGCTCCTGCTAATTCCGGAGTTATAATATTTCTAGAACAACCACAATCCACAAATGCCTTGCAGGTGGCCCGATTTTCTAGCCCCGAGAGGCAGATTGGCACTACTATCATGCGTTTGTCCCGACTCACCAATTTTTCTGAAGATTCTGGGGCCTGCACCTCCTCTTCCGCGCGCCTCCCGGTTGCTGGCTTGGGCTTTGGGGCTTTTGGCGGCTCCCCCTTCCGGGCCCAGCATTCTGCTGCTCGATGGCCCGTCTTCCCACATACAAAGCATCCCGGTTTAGGTTTGTTGTCGTCTCCTCTGGAGGGAATCCCCAGCCTCCCTCCGGGTCTTTCCTGCTTCCTCGTTTCTCCTCGACCCCTCGCCACCGGTCTTTGCTGGCCGCTGCCGTTCCTGAAGCGCTTTACTTGGGCCAGGGTGGATTCGACGCGCCCCGCTAGTTGAATCCATCCCTGGAGCGTTTCGGGGTCGTCTCTGTGCGCTGCCCAGCTGAAAATCTCGGGGCGTAGTCCCTCTTTAAATAATTCTACTTTGGTCACTTCAGACCATTCTGGTACCCTTTCCGCGAGGTGAAGGAATTCCTCTGCGTACTCGGGCACTGTTTTGTCCCTCTGCTTTATTCCTTTCAGCTGGTCTCGAGCCCTCAATTGCTCTAGCCGGTCTCTGAACCGGTTTTCCAGTGCGGCGAGGAAGCGGGGCACTGACCTCAGGCATGGGTCGCGTCTGGCATGAAGCTGCACATACCAGCTGGCTGCTCCTCGCTTTAGTGTGTTGCCGATGGCTCGAACCCTGCTTGCCTCGGAGGGGAATGTGTGTGCATTGTCTTCCATGTATCCTCTGATGCTAATTAGAAAAAAGTTCAGTTCATCTGATTCCCCTCCGTATTCTAGTTTGAGATCTTCCCTTCTAGGCATCCATTCTGCAGCCCGTTGATGCTGTCTGGGAGGCATGGGGAAGGGTTGCATCAGGTTTCCTCGGGCGGCTCCTTGGAACACGCCGCGCCCCACTCCGGTGGTCATTCTGCGCGGCTCCCGAAAGTCTGCCACCGCTGTCGGCTCTTCCGCCCATCCGCATACTGGCCTTGCTGTAGCCCCCTCATCTCGCCTTTCCTCGTCGTACGGCACATCCTCCTCCTCTTCCTGGATCCCCCGCTCCTCTCCGCCTTCGTCTGCCAATCCACTGGACCCGATCCCTGGCCCCAGTGGCCTTTCCACCCCGACGCCCATTCGGGGGGTTGGGAGCTCTGTTGGAGATGGCGGCCTCAGAGTTCCCAGGGCTCGCTGACGCTCCACTTCTCGCGCCATTCTGTCCCGGAACTCCAGCTCCCGCCAGTATTCCTCATCTCCCTCGTCCCTTGCCGCCACGGGACTCTGCGTTGACGCTCGCTGGCCCCTCTGGCTCCAATCTCCTTCTTTACTTGGTTCTCTCTCGGCGCCATATCGGCTGGGCTCCTTTTGGAGATTCTCTTCCAATAATGGCACCAATCTCCCCACGGTTTCCGACAGCCTTGATAAATTAGTTTCCAGGATGGATAACCGCAGGGCCACGGTCTCCGGCATACTTCCTCCAGATCCCCAACTGGTTTCTGCAGCCGCAGAGACGCCTCTTCCTCCCCTGGGAATTCTCTGGGTCACGCCGTTCGGCCTGGGGTACCCCGTAGAGGAAGCTATGGCTTGCAGCGTTTCTTCTCTCTTCGGCCGGGCCCCTTGCAAAGGCCTCTCTGCCCCATTTGGGCTTTGATCTCCTTCTTCACTCATTATCACTTCACTGCGAATTCCGCAGGAGGGTGAGAAATGGATTCTCGACTTTAATGTCAGGCTCACTTCAAAGGACCAGTCTGAACGCAGATCAAAGATAGCTGCTCTCAAATTCAATCTTTATTGAAGAATACATGACTTTGGAAAAGTCGAGAATGACCTAATGTTTACATACATCTAATTTTATCACTTCTGATGCAACGTAATATCACACGCAAATATCATCATCAAACCCCACCTTCGGGATCACATTTCTACCATGATTTCTATTCCCACACACTACAGCAATTATAATTGTTTATACTTTCAACTCTGAGTTCCCAGGCTCATTTTATCTTCTCCCGCCAGGTGCTTGCAGGGTTGTTTTATGTTATGAAGTCAGATTCAGGGCTTGGAAATTCAGCCCTGGGATCTGGCTCCATGACAGGACATCATTTTACTATGGTATATTTTATATAATGGGATTTGAGCATCCACAGATCTTGGTATCCACAGGGAGTCCTGGAACCAGTCATCAGTGGATACCGGCCTATTTCACACCGGCAGGCACTGGTGATGGATAATTCTCATGTCCTCTCCAAACCCATGATGAAGATCTATGGTAGTTACATGTTGTATTATGCCACAAACCTTGGGTTCTGTGCAATCACAGAAAAGCACTTGGAATCCATTGAGGGAACAATGTATGACAGAGCCCCATCCCATGATACAGGGAGAGTTCCTGTCAGTGCCAGTCATGCTTCGTTAGGAAACACTTGAAACTGTCGAAAAACAGTGAAGGGGGGAAAGATGGTCAGAGTTCGTCTTCTGGACTCAGGAACTGAGATATAACTGGAGCAAACACCACAAAATATGTAGAATGGGAACTTTCAGAATTGCACACATTGAATTAAATCAATGACATGGGTAAATGGCTTGTCCTGTGAGCAGTCTTCTCCCAAACAGTGAAGTCCTGGTACTCTGCCATAATGCAACCATCTGATTTTTGGACAGTAATTTTAAAAAGAAAAGAAATAGCACTACTTTAGGAGATCACAACTTTGCTTTCCCTTTAAAGTTAGCTTTCGAAGTAGCGGAGGTTTCTGCCTTTTCTATCCTTTAGAAAAGTTGAAATCAACCTCCCACTGGAGCCTCTGGTGGTGCAATGGGTTAAATCCTTGTGGCAGCAGGACTGCTGACCAAAAGGTTGGCAGTTCGAATCAGGGGAGTGGGGTGAGCTCCTGCCTGTCAGCTCCAGCTTCCCATGCAGGGACATGAGAGAAACCTCCCACAGGATGGTAAAACATTGGGTGTCCCCTGGGCAACGTCCTTACAGACCACCAATTTTTTCACACAGAAGCGATTTGCAGTTTCTCAAGTTACTCCTGACATTAAAAAAAAAACAAAAAACAAAAACCTCCCATCCAAAAAACCATTGGTTGTGCTACGGTTTGATATCTGAATAAATACCTATTCTTAGTATTTTCTAGAAATGTTGATATTATTATAGTATTAGTATTACAGTATTATAAATCATGAGAAACCTTCACAATGTTGAAGTTAGACACATTTTAGGGGAGTGGGTGGAGAATACACTCGCTTGTGGGATAAGGATGAAAACAGATAATACTGGTAAAACCAGCAACTTCAGATAACATGTGATAAGGAATTAATGACGGAACAATGTGCTTTGTAACACTAACTGACTAAATGCCACAGTAATATGACACTCACTCCCCAAATTGGATAAGGTCCCTAGATGTAGCCACAAAAATAATATAATATAATACAACAAAAAAGTTCAAAGGCCTTTAACAGAAGAACAAAGTAATAAATGAAATGCTCTCTGAGTTGTAAGTAAAGTATTCCTAATTACAGGAAAGCTATAATGTGGGTGCTATTTTTGTCCCACTACTTGCTACTGGAGTTTGTATTTCAGTACTCCAGGGTAAAACTCTACTTATAAGAATGGTTCTTAACCTGGGGTCCGCAGGTATTTTTGGCCTACAACTCCCAGAAATCCCTGCCAGTTTCCCAGCTGTTAGGATTTCTGGGAGTTGAAGGCCAAAAACATCTGGGGATCCCTGGTTTGAGAATTACTGCATTAGAAAGTAGAGTAGCCAGATTGAAAACTTAAGAGGCCTCCTGCACCTTTAATGGTTATGTAGAAGATGGCATTCTACATTGTTATACAACCAGATAACGAGAAAAGTTGGCTGAAAATATATATTGCATGCAAACATTGATGATAAAAATAGTTTTGAATGATAGCAGAAATGATATACTTTGAGGCCTAATTAGTTTATCAGTTCAGGTGAGAGGAAAACATTGAGAAGTTACTATTTGAAGAAGCCGATGACCAGCATGGCTATTTGACATAGGTTGTAAGACAAAAGTAAAGGTTTCCCCCTAATATTAAGTCTAGTTGTGTCCAATTCTGGGGTTGGTGCTCATCTCCATTTCTAAGATGAAGAGCCGGCGTTGTCCATGGACACCTCTAAGGTCATGTGGCCAGCATGACTGCATGGAGCACCGTTACCTTCCTGATGGAGTGGTACCTATTTATCTACTCACATTTGCCACTGGGGGCTCCCAGTTGTAGGGATTTGGAAATCTTGGCTATATATGCATTCACTATAAATCTACATGGTTATCGACATTCTACACAGAGATTGTGTATCATAAATCTTTGCATGTGTTCATAGATGACACTGCTTAGCCCTTATGTTGAATTGAAAAGTTGTGCAACTAAATACACACAAAACAAACAATCCAATTCACATGCATGCCCATGTGTGCATCAGCATGCACAATTCTCTTTCCATAAACTTGTACTCCATGCACACAGCCTGCACCAGACAAAAATGTCCATCTGTTTCTGTAGGGGATCTCATGGATGCTTAAGGCACCAGCAGGGTACCGCATATTGCATTTCAGTTCACAGTTTTGTGTGGTTGGGAATCTGTAGCTGAAAACAGTCTTTAATTACCATAGATGTTGTGTATAAGCTGGGAAAGGTTATGAGATTGAAGCAGGGGTTAGCACACATAGAAGGGGAGAAACCGCATTTGTGCAGTGTTTTCCCATGGGAAGTATATTGCCCCAATATACTTTTTAAATGAGGCTTTAAAATATCTTATTCCAATCTATATTTTAGTTTGTAAAAATACTGTGATGGCTTTTAAGCTACTGATATTTTTGGCTTTGTAACTATATAATATAATGTTTATATACAGGTAGTCCCCAAGTTACAAACAAGATAGGTTCTGTAGGTTTGTTTTTAAGTTGAATTGGTTTGTTAGTTGTAACAGGTACATTTTAAGGGTAACTCCAGCCATATGTGTGTGTGTGCATGTGCGTGCGCATGTGTGCATGTGTGTGTGTGTATGTGTATGTATATGTATTTATGTATGTATTTGTATATGTATGTGTATCTATATGTGTGTGTGTATATATATACACACACACACACACATATATATATACATACAGTAGAGTCTCACTTATCCAAGCTAAACGGACCGGCAGAAGCTTGGATAAGCGAATATCTTGGATAATGAGGGATTAAGGAAAAGCCTATTAAACATCAAATTAGGTTATGATTTCACAAATTAAGCACCAAAACATCATGTTTTACAACAAATTTGACAGAAAAAGCAGTTCAATATGCAGTAATGTTATGTTGTAATTACTGTATTTACAAATTTAGCACCAAAATATCACGATATATTGAAAACATTGACTACAAAAATGGCTTCGGATAATCCAGAAACTTGGATAAGCGAGTCTTGGATAAGTGAGACTCTACTGTATATGTGTGTGTGTGTGTGTGTGTGTGTGTGTATGTATATGTATGTATGTGTGTGTATGTGTGTGTGTGTGTATATATATATATATATATATATATAACGCTTTGGATAGCACAACGCCCCTGTGGTGTTTGTTTTACTGTCTCAATCAATCAAATTTTATTTATATCCTGCCCCATCTTCCTATGGGGACTCAGGGCGGCTTACACCATCAAAGGCAACCATTCAGTACCACAGAAATAAACAATAAATTAAAAAATACAGGTAAAGTATAAACATTCAATCATAAAACAAATCACAATAAAAGAGCAATAAAGCACATTTCACAACAACAATTAAAAACAATGTCAAAAGCCATATCTAGAGTTAAAAGGCCATATCCAGAGTTAAAAGACATATCCATAGATGTGCTGTCGAAGGCTTTCATGGTCAGTATCATAGGGTTGTTGTGTATTTTTTCGGGCTGTATGGCATGTACCAGAAGTATTCTCTCCTGACGTTTCGCCCACATCTATGGCAGGCATCTTCAGAGGTTGTGAGGTATACTATGCTATTGGATCGTGGGGATTGCAGTTTTACAAGATCTTGAGCCTACTGATGCCTCACCAAACTACAAATCCCAGAATTGCATAGCATTGAGCCATGGCAATTAAATTAGAAATTGTCCCTCAAATAGGATCTCCAGTGCTCCTGAAGCAGCTTCCCTCTTTGATTTGGCTTAGCACTAAGATAACCAAATTACACGAATCTAATGCACACCCTAATTTTGGTGAGGTAATTTAGCCAAAAAAGCATCAAATTTGAGCAAATGGGGTATTGCAATTTCTTTATCAGCACTGTGATCTTTTGTAATTAGGATTATTCTAAAGAAAGATGTTCAGCACCCTTCTGTAGAATAACCCTAATTGCTTTACTCTACTGTCTGCTGAATGAGGTGAACAAAAATGACAAAACAAAAAATGAAGAAGAAGATAGGCATATTATACCTTCTGGGAACAGATCGTAGATTCATAGAATCATAGAATTGGAAGAGACCTCGTGGGCCATCCAGTCCAACCCCCTGCAATGAAGCATGTCCTTTTGCTTCGGTGCAGTTTAAACATTATCGTTCTTTGAAAATCCTTCTGTATTATATTTCTTTTCTCCTGGTAATGTTTCCATGTGTTTTGCATTTGGCTTCTGCAGTTTGTCAGATTTTTTTTTTAAAAAGAGCCTATTCTGATCAGAGTGAAACTGGAGTTGAGAAAATATCCTCCATTTTCTTTTTCCTACATATATAGACATATGTAGGTCATTATAGAAAACTATAGGTAGTGATGACAGTTTGACTAGGAGTGCAAAACGAACAATAAAGCAACCACTTCTAAAAATTTCATCAAGGGATCTTTAATATTTCCTGAAGTACCAGCATCTGGAAATCGGGATAAAATAATAAGCAGGTGATTTGGTAATGTAGATGCCACAACAGTCAAATGGGGAAAGAAGTTCTACGTGGAAGAGAGAGGGACTTAGGAGGAGGAACCTGTTGATTTTACTTACATCTTGCTATTTGGCTCAAGCAGAAGCAGGTCATGGATCCATTTTCCTCCTTCTTTCATAAATTTTACACATCCCATTGCTTTCAGTTAGAGACAGGACCAGATCAAGTCATTTTGCTGCTTGGATCAGAGTATAAAATATTATCATAAACTAATGATGGTAAGATACTGTTTTATTGTTTTGTTTTTGCTTTTATATTGCTGTGTCTGGGCAAGGCCCCATGTAAGCTGCCCCGAGTCCCTTCGGGGAGATGGGGCGGGGTATAAGAATAAAGTTATTATTATTATTATTATTATTATTATTATTATTATTATTATTATTATTATTATACTCTCTGGAGCAAGCCAATATTTTTGCACTGGTGAGAGAAAATCTGCGGAGCACCTCTCAGTTGAGCTGGATCAGCCATTAAGCCAAATATGCATGGGTTTCGGATATCAATGGAAGGGGGACACCAGAGAAATTTTTCCATTGCTGGATTTACCATGGATCCTATATGCAGTTGAATTAGGTTACACAAAAAGGGGCTCACACAGTAAATTAAAAAGGAGAAAACTTTTCAGATATAAGTAAAATGGAAGTTTACATTAATTTCCATCATACAATAAGTTTTGTTTCAATCTGAAAAATAAAAAAAAAATATTTTATGGTTTATTATTGTATGTCCTTTGAATTACATATGGGCCCATCAGAATTTTTAAAGTGCGTAGAGCATCTAAATGCATTATAATCTGTCCCTGCAACTCATAACAGTACAAATGAAAATGAAAACGAACTAGCAGACAATTTACACTCTTCCATGACAATTCATACTTTTAATGATAGCAATCATTTAATATTTTCTAATGGTAGGGTAATCCCTTGGAGGAGAAAAATTAAACCGCACCAATACCAGGGGAAAAACCACCCCAGTCTTTTTTGGGGGTGGGGGGTGGGAATGGGTAAGCTGAATAACATATAAACATGTCAATGGCTACAATTTGTTTAAAAGGAGATGACTATGCTTGGCGGTTTCTAGGATCGATTCTTTTTGCCTGAAAGGAAACCAGGACAATTTCACTTGGAAACTTTTTGCCTGGAAAAAAATATCAGCTGACAAGCAGAAAGGAGTACTCCTTTGTGAGCAGTTAAAGCATTTTTCTTTCCCTACGAAATATAAAACTAATCCATAAATATTTAAATTTCAAACCTCCTTAACAATTGAAATGCAATCTTAAAGTTTTGGCATTAGATAATTCAGTGCATTTAATTTTTGTGTTCTATATAGGAATTTTTAAATACCCTAAGTTACCATAAAAGGAAAAGGGAAGTAGTCTTAAAGTACATTTTATATGCTAAAGACAGCTGTATTTTAACCAATTGTTGCATTATTTCCCTCAGTTTTAAGAGTTTTAGCCGTTTTCTTATTTTCAGATTTATTTTAATGTATTGATTGTTATTTGTGCAGGTTAGAAAACTTGTTAAGAATAGTAACACATGTAAATGTATTTGCGGGGCTGCATTCATTTGTGGTTGTTATTTTATTTTATTTTATTTAAAAAACAGCTTTCACCTCAACCTGAATGTTAGGAATGAATGTAGGTTTCCACTCACAAACCATCTGAGTGAGAAAATGCACACCTTGTAAAGGTGTCTTAAAATTATCCCGGTTGGGGATGGATGAACTAATTATTGCAGGAAAATGGCACGGGGAAGGGTAAACTTTTCTTCCCTCCCATAGTTCCAGTTCTCTGATCCAATTGTTTCTGCAGCTGGTTTAATATTTAAAGAACCATTGGGAGATCTGATCACATCTTGTGTAGCTGGGTTCTATAAGTGCTAGAAATTTGTTTTGTTTTCAGTGAGAATTAGGATTCCAAATGGGCTGAAATCACATTTATTGTACATTGTTTAACAAGGTCCCAAAGCTTGTTATATATTTCCTTTTTTTCTTTTCAAAAATCTGCTTCTATATATTATTAAACATATTTTTCATATTATATTTTACATCTCTCTCAGGCAAAATTTCTTGGTAATAGATGGAATCAATCCAGTTTGTAACATATGTAGAATACACAGGAAAATAGTCTTCAACAAACAAATATGCAATAGAGGCCTTCTCCAGATCAGCCAATGCTTTAGGATTTGGCCGGAGTTGTAGCACTAGCTATACCTTTGGGGTGAATATCCCTATGATATTTTTTTTTCTCTCCACTGATTTTCTCTCCTGAAATTCTCAAAGTAATTGCAATCTTTTCCACCCTCTTCAGGGTATAATGCCAGCATTCTAGATTACCATACTTATCAATTCACCAGCTGCAGGAACAAAATAAAAGTGATGCAACAAAATAAAAATAAAATTAGTTCAATGCCAAGTTCTATATCCTAGAACATGGCCCAAAATGCCAATTTTCCAGGAAAACATGTCCAGATGGGCCCAAGAAAGTGTTTCTTGTGGCTTCTTGCACCACACCCATCTAAGATTGTGTGGACCTGGTGAATTGGTAGCTATCGCTTGTTATATCGCTTCCATATGCTGAAGGATACAAATGTTTAAACACATAGGTAATAAAATGCCAAGCTGCAAAAACCACACAGGAACCACCTTCTTTCTTCTTTTTCTGCAACAATCGTATTCCAAAAAATACTTCAGGATGTTAACTTTTCAAGAAACCAAGCCTGGTCCCCACATTTAGGACATCTCACAGTATCATTATAGTATTCCAATCTATAGCTTACCATTCTGATTCGAGAAAGACTCCAGTTGGTGTAATATCTAGGTCCTTTGAAAAGAATGTCCCCCATTAGGGACAGTGTGAACACCATAGCAAAAGATATAACAAAAAGCCTTTCACACAACATCTGAGACACCAAAGAAAATTTTGTACCAAGAATGGGGATGTTGTATGACTAGCGCTATGTTCCGTCCCCCAGGACGATGGTTTGCCTTACCTATTGGTCGTTTGTTTGTTTTCCCTCCTTTACATTTTGTTTGAGCCTCTGGCTGCAAAAGCCTAGGAAAAGTGGCTTGGAATCTGCAAGAGCTGGCTGCAGTTTTCTTTGCAGTGATTGGTCAAAGAGTGCAACATCTTAGGACCGCCCTTTTTACCAGGGTCTAGTCTCCATTTTAGAGTTTCATTCTGGCTATAGTCTTCCAACGTGCTGGAGCTGTGCAAGGCTAACTGGGACAAATCATCCTCAAAACCAGGCCAATCTAAGCCTATCCAAATTAGATAAGTATTGAATTATATTGATCTGGAATAGGAAATCTAGTTAGAGGAGCAGAGTTATTCCATCGCTTCTAGAACTAATCTTTGCTGTAAAGATAGGGAAGGAAAGAGTTTCTCCTTCTAATATAGGCAGCGTGATTAGGGTATAGTGGTTTTATAATCACCTTTGCCTTCTGGAACCAGGGATAATTCTGCAACTAAAACCTATGGAAATTTGTTTCATTTTCTGCAACTTTAAGATCTGTGCCAGGTTTACAACCTTGTATGAATAAACATCCTTTTTTGAAGTTATCCAGACTCAGTCGTTCAATATCTATAGGACAGCTTATAGGGATTTGCAGTTCGCCCGGATAAAGGACAGCACGTTTCAGTTTTATAGCTTTTTATTGTCCGGCGGACGGCACAGTTTTGAGGTAGATCAGCGGTTTTTCCGCTTCAGCTAGCTTGCACGGCCATAGAGACTTTGATTTTGTTGGTCTGTTGCAGTGAAAGCTTGCTGCCAGGCCGAAAGGCAAGTGAGAGAGTGGGGCTCCATTCCTTCAGCCTCTGCAGTATCCTGCTCTTCAGCTCGCGTGTGTGCGCGTAGCCCTGCGGCTGTTTCGGCAATTGCACGGCTGTGCAAAACCCAGCAGTAGGTCCTGGAGGTGGTGAGTCCAGAAGCACTCGGCCGGGACAGTCGCCTGGCGGTGGTGACCTGCCTCATCGTCCTGCGGTGGTGACCTGCCTCATCGTCCTGCGGTGGTGACCTGCCTCATCGTCCTGCGGTGGTGACCTGCCTCATCGTCCTGCGGTGGTGACCTGCTTCATCGTCCTGCGGTGGTGACCTGTTTCATCGACCTGCGGTGGTGACCTCCCTTCACAGCGGGGAGGAGGCGTCTCTTCTCTCCTCCTTTCCAAAGCCAGCCTCGGTGCTCCTTCGGCGGCAGGCCTCGAGCCGCAGAGCACGAGGTGCTTGAAAATTTGGCGAAGTCGCCATTTTGGCAGTTTACGTCACTCGGGCAAGGGAGGTAACAAGTGGCAAGTTGCTGTCAGTTGGCATTTTGCAACTTGCCCACCAAAATCTGGCGCCAAAGGTCACAATCTTTGTAAAGTATAGTTACTTAGTGATATATATTGCTATGGTTAAGTGCTGTGAATTGTATTATATATTGAATTTGCTTTTATTGTAAATTTACTTGCAGGTATATTGCATTTGCCTTTGTTGTAAATTTACTTGCTATTAAGAATACATAATGTCTATGCAATTTCAAGATGATACAGATGGCGTACCTCCTTCTGAGGCTGAAAGTAGGAATGAAAGGCCCCAAAGGATAAAGCACCCTTCAGCCAAAATGCTAGCCCATCTAATAGACGAAAAGGAGCTCCTCCATGTGAGGTTAGGTTCGGCATGGGAGCGCATCACAACATTAATGGACAGAATAGAGAGCTTGGGTATCACAAGGGTGCCAGCCATATTACAGACAGACCTCGAAGAAGCCTTCGGTCTTTGGAGGGGTTTAGTGTCTAAGATAGTCCAGGTCCTCGAGCGCATTAACGCCAAGGATTCAGAGTTAGAAATAGGGAGTGTTTTAGCTGACACTAATGAGAAAGAAAATAGGGTGAGGGCAATCCTAGCTTCCTTATGCAGCCATGAGACCAATCTTTTAAAATCACCTGCTGTGGCACTTAGTCTTAAGTCCAACCGCTCTAGCCAGGTATCTAAACTAAGGGAGCGTGCATCGTCTAAACACAGCCACTCTAGCAAGTCTTCTGCTGCTGGGAGTGCCATCTCTTCCCTAGCTGCCTTGCACATTAAGGAGGCTGCACGTCTGGAGCTAAAGAGCAAGGTAGCGGGGGCGGAGGCTGATGCTAAGGCAGCTGATCTCACCCTTCCCTTTAAAGAAGAAGAGCAACGACTGCAAATAGAACAGGCCCGTAGACAAAGCGAAATGCAAATGGAACAGGCCCGTAGACAAAGCGAAATGCAAATGGAACAGGCCCGTAGACAAAGCGAAATGCAAATGGAACAGGCCCAAAGACAAAGCGAAATGCAAATAGAACAGGCTCGTATAGAGATGCTTAGAATAAAGATGGATGCCGCAGCCAAAAGGGTAAGGGCTGAGACTTTGGCCAAGGCCCTAATTGAGCCACTCACAGAAGAAAATGTAAGCCAGTTACCAATACAGGACCCTTCTGCCAAAGTGTTTGCGCACCTTGGCAGCATGTACAGCCAGTTTTCGGATGAGGAACAGGGAGACTTCTCTCCTTACCCAGAGCAGGGCCCCAAAGTCACTTTTGAGTTTCCTGCAGAGCAGAGCGTCATAGCGGGGAGCTCACCCTTGCTCGAGCTACCTGTGCCTCCTGCTAAAACCCTAGGTCAGTCAATCAGGGCCTCAAGGCCGAGCGCTAGTTGGCCCCTACAGACAGCTGCACAGGGAACCATCGATTCGTCAGTGGTCGATGTCATCCCTCCAAGAGGCCAAAGGTTGACGCAAGGTACACGGTGGGAGTCCACTCCACAACAGCAAACTCCTCAATTGTTCCCTTCGACGCCAGAGTCCCAGCTTGTCTCCATCATCAGAAGCCCCAGAAGAGATCTTAAGGACAAGGGTGTCGAAAAGTTTTCGGACAAGCCTGAGGAATTTCTTCTCTGGAAGGCCACCTTCCAGAGAGCAATCAGAGACTTAAAGTTATTGCCGGAGGAAGAACTGACTCTTCTGGCTGCATGGTTGGGCCCAGCCTCATCCTCACAAGTTAAGAAGATCTACGCAGCCCACGTAGCCGATCCCGACAAAGCCCTGGAAAAGGCCTGGGCCAGGTTGCAGCAGAGGTATGGGGCCAGCACAGAGATTGAAGCATCTCTTATGGACAAGCTCCAAAGGTTCCCAGCTTTAAAACTCAAAGACTTCAAACTCTTGTGGGACCTCAGCGATCTCCTTGCGGAATTAGAGTCGGCCAAGGAGAATCCAGAACTGCCCGGTTTGAAGTGCCTCGATCAGCACCTGTCCCAGAGGCAGATCTTGACCAAGCTGCCCTTCACTTTGCAAGAACGCTGGGGACAGGAGGTCTTCAACTACAAGGAGGCCCACTCCCAGGCATACCCTCCATTTTCTCATTTGGTCCAGTTCATCACCAGGGCAGCCAGAGAAAGGAATGATCCACAGACGGGCCTCCCCACCTTATACCAAGGGACCCAGCCAGAGAAGGCACCTGAAGTGGACAAGAAACCACCTAGAGAGGCCAATAGACCTGTCAGCGTAAAGGCAGTCGAAACTCAACTCAAGACTGACGAACCCAGGTCGGAGGTAAAAGAGTTGCTTTGCCCTATTCACCAAAAGCCTCACAGCTTGGCCAACTGCAGGGAGTTTAGTAGAAAGACATACAAAGAAAGGCAACAGCTAGTTCAAAAGCAGGGAATCTGCTTTAGATGCTGTGGAGCAACTCCACACTTTGCATCCAACTGCAAAGAAAACATCAAGTGTGAGAAATGCAACAGCCTCAAGCATTGCACCGCAATGCACAACTCCAATATCATCTCCCACCCCAAAGAGAACGCTTCACCAAAAGAAAAGTCAGCAGTCGAAGACACCGACAAGCCAGCCGCACCAGAGATGCAGGTGGAAGTTTCAGCAGTCGCCTGTACAGAGCTGTGTTCTGACTCGCACCAGTACAGAGTTTGTCATCCTATCTGCCTAGCGGATGTATATCCAGCCAAGAGCCCTTGGCTTAGAAAGAGACTCTATGTGGCCCTGGATTCACAGAGCGACGCCTCCCTGGCTACTCCAGAGTTCTTCCGCATGTTTGACCTTAAAACCAAGATGGTCGACTACACTATGACTACGTGTGCAGGAAAAAAGAAGTTGCAGGGTCGCATAGCATCTGGCTTCGTTGTCTCCTCTTGCGACCAGAAGAGACAGTTCAAGTTGCCAGACCTGATTGAGTGTTCCTCTATTCCCCGGAACAAAAGGCAGATTGTCACCAGAGAAGTTGTGGAGGCTCATCCACACTTGCGAAGGCTAAAGAATGCTATACCAGCCTTTCGGCCAGATGTGGACATTGCCCTTTTGCTTGGCTCGGACTGCCCGAGCTTGTTCTGTGTGAACGACCAAGTTAAAGGACCTCCAGGTGCACCTATCGCACAACAATTGCCATTAGGCTGGACAGTCATAGGCCCAGTGTGCATAAACAAGATGCACCCACTATCGTCGTTGGACTCCAATCAAGCACAGGTGCTTAAAGGTGGACGTCCTACACTTGTGCGCAGTTGCCTAAGTCATATCTCGGTCTACTGCCAAGCAATAACTCCAGAGTATTCTTCCATCTTTGAAGTCTCCGAAAGGGATGAAACTACAGCGCTTTCCAAAGATGAACAGAGGTTTTTAGAGATCATGAACTCTCAAGTTTCCCAGAGTCCAGAGGGAAATTGGATAGCCCCTCTGCCTTTTAAAGCAGAAAAACCCACTTTGCCAAACAACAGGCATGTGACAGAAAAAAGGCTCTGGTCACTGAAGAAGATAGGATGGGATCAAGAGCTGACCCCATCGGTGAAAGCAGCTTGGGCAAATTGGACTTCCCAAGCTGAAGGACTGGAAACCATCACAGTTCCCAGACAATTTGTTCCCTGCAAGGCGATGATAGAACCCACCACAGAACTTCACATCTTCTGTGACGCTTCTGAGCAAGCTATAGCAGCTGTGGCATACATGCGACAAAGGGACAGAGTTTTTTGTCACGCAGGATTCATCATGGCAAAGGCTAAAATAGCTCCTATGGGAACTTCAATACCCCGGCTGGAATTGTGTGTAGCAGTTCTTGCTGTCCAGCTCTGGCGCATCATCCAGCAAGAGATAAGAGACTTGTTTCAAGATGTCCATTTCCACACGGACAGTACAGTTGTGCTTGGTTACATCAACAACACAACCAAAAGATTCAAAGTGTACGTAGCAAATAGAATTAACAACATTCTATCTAGCTCCACACCTAGCCAGTGGCATCATGTTGCCACAAATGACAACCCAGCCGACATCGCTTCTAGAGGAGCATCAGCTCAACGAGTTTTAAGATCCAGTTGGTTGATGGGTCCCCGATGTTTAGCGGATGTCTACTTCCCGTTGGTCTTTTCACCTTCGGAAAGCATAGAATTACCAGAGTCTGTTCCAGAAATAACAGCCTGCAAGACCACCACTGCAATCAAGACAGGCCAAAGATCTTACCTGGAACTACACCGCTTTGAGCATTTTTCAGAGTGGCACAGTCTTCAGAGAGCAGTTGCTAGGCTCATACATCGCTTAGTCTGCAAAGATAGTCAGCCTTTGCAAGTTCAGGACATGCTAAAGGCTAAGGGAGTAATACTCAGGTCAGTTCAGAGGCATGAGTTTAGTCAAGAAACAGCCAGGTTAGAACAAGGGCTTAACACCCCCAGCCGGAGTTTCTTGTGTGAGCTGAACCCATTTCTGGATAAAGAGGGCATTTTAAGAGTGGGTGAGAGGTTAGCTAAGGCTAAACTCAAAGTGTGTATAAAGAACCCTATCATTGTACCCCCCAATAGCCATATTGCTTTGTTGTTGGTTCGTCACTACCATGAGAAAATCCATCATCAAGGTAGAACTCTGACTGAGGCGACCCTTAGAAATGAAGGCCTGTGGGTGGTAAATGCTAAAAGTTTGGTCAGCAGTGTTATTTTTAAGTGTGTCAAATGTCGGCGACTCAGAGTCAGCTGATGGCTGAGTTACCTCAGGACAGGACTTTGACAGACCCCCCCCCTTTTCCCATGTGGGAATCGATGTGTTTGGTCCTTGGGAGGTTGTCACTAGGAAAACCAGGGGTGGTGTTGTAAATAACAAAAGATGTGCGGTTTTGTTTACTTGTTTGTCAGTACGAGCTGTCCATATAGAGGTTGCAGAGGGAATGGACACTTCATCATTCATAAATGCATTGAAAAGGTTCATAGCCCTCAGAGGGCCAATTAAGTTAATTTGGTCGGACTGTGGCACCAATTTTGCATGTGCAGACCTTAGCCAACCACTTCTGGAAGAGGTGGAAGGCCGAATACTTAAGCCAGCTTCCAACCAGAAGACTCTGGCAAACCCAAAGGACAATGCCAAGGTGGGAAACCTTGTGTTGCCAAAGGACAAAGACTTGCCCCGCTATGCCTGGCCTATGAGCATTATACTAAAGACCTTTCCTTGCCCTGACGGTAAGGTTAGAAAAGTTCAAGTAAAGACTCATAGTAAGGACAAAATGTCTGTCCTGGACAGACCAATTAGTGACCTCGTGTTGCTTATTGGAGATGTTTAAAGTTTTATACTGTTGTATTGTTGTGTATACAAAGGTGTTTGTATGTTTTTGATTGGTAAATTCCCACATCCTGGGAATTTAGCGGGGAGTGTTCCGTCCCCCAGGACGATGGTTTGCCTTACCTATTGGTCGTTTGTTTGTTTTCCCTCCTTTACATTTTGTTTGAGCCTCTGGCTGCAAAAGCCTAGGAAAAGTGGCTTGGAATCTGCAAGAGCTGGCTGCAGTTTTCTTTGCAGTGATTGGTCAAAGAGTGCAACATCTTAGGACCGCCCTTTTTACCAGGGTCTAGTCTCCATTTTAGAGTTTCATTCTGGCTATAGTCTTCCAACGTGCTGGAGCTGTGCAAGGCTAACTGGGACAAATCATCCTCAAAACCAGGCCAATCTAAGCCTATCCAAATTAGATAAGTATTGAATTATATTGATCTGGAATAGGAAATCTAGTTAGAGGAGCAGAGTTATTCCATCGCTTCTAGAACTAATCTTTGCTGTAAAGATAGGGAAGGAAAGAGTTTCTCCTTCTAATATAGGCAGCGTGATTAGGGTATAGTGGTTTTATAATCACCTTTGCCTTCTGGAACCAGGGATAATTCTGCAACTAAAACCTATGGAAATTTGTTTCATTTTCTGCAACTTTAAGATCTGTGCCAGGTTTACAACCTTGTATGAATAAACATCCTTTTTTGAAGTTATCCAGACTCAGTCGTTCAATATCTATAGGACAGCTTATAGGGATTTGCAGTTCGCCCGGATAAAGGACAGCACGTTTCAGTTTTATAGCTTTTTATTGTCCGGCGGACGGCACACGCTATATGGTCAAAAATAAAGGAAAAGACAATGGAAGCAACACCTGAAAGAACTATATAAAAGAGATAAAAGAATGACAAAATTCTTCAAGGAAGAGCCATATGAAAGTAAATCTCTAACTTTAAAAAGTGAAGTGGCATCTACATTCAGAGCATTTGGGGAAATAAATCTCCAGGAAAAAGATGACATACCATCGGAGGTGTTTTAAGGCACAGAAATAGAATCTACTCAAATTTATTTATTTATTTATTTATATAGCACCTTTCTCAACCCCGAAGGGGATTTGGGCAGTTCACAGTGTTGGTAACAATTCAATGGCCTCAATCAAAAACAGTATAAAACATCAAAGTTGACCCTCCCCTAATAAAACATTAAACATTATTAAACACATCACATAAAATAACATCATATTGTTGTGGAATTTCGTTTGGACACGGGTGAAGAAAGCAGACTGATAGCAGAAGTTGTCTTCAAGATAGTTTACTTTTGGCCAAAAGCAGGTGACAATGTTAGCTAATGCCCAGAAAATGCAATGCCACACCTTGCCTGTAGTGGCTTTCCAATTTATACAATTTTACAGAGCATGCGCAGAAAGCTAACTGACAATGGAATTTGCTGACTATTACAATCCTTTTGGACATGTGTAGTTGCCTTGTAACTTATATAACTCATTACTCATCACATCAAGTGAAGTGTCCATAGTTTGCTCCATGTATGCACTATCCTCAGGTGACATGTTCATAGTTCATCCCACGTATGCATCATCCAGCAGCCAAATCATTACTGTAGTTTGCATGACCTTACATTGTGAGCAAAGAGCAAATGTCAGGCAGAACATGTCCTGTCGACACTTTCATAGAAAAACAAGATTTTTGAGTAAGGGTCATTTAGGTAATGGATTTTTAGGGTCTTTAAATAAAATATTCAAGAGCTGCTCCATTAATATATCACACAAAGAAAAAATTATCCTTCAAAATATACAAATAGACATGTTGGTAATTCTCAGGAAATAAATGGAAAACAGATTTTAAAAGTTACTTTTCATATTTTTCATTCAACATTATAGTATTCAATGGAATACTATAATGATCATTTCCTGATTTTTCAATCATATTACTTCATATAATAATCATATTACTATTGATTGTGTTAGAACTTGGTCTATGACATTGTAATAAGTGTTTGGCAACTCCTAGGATGACTGCCAGTCTACATTTAGATTCTTTTAATACAAAAATATATCAGATTTGACTGTTGTTACTAATCCATGCTATACTTGTGAGTTATGCTGCAATTATGGCAAAACTACAATCGTCATTGATTCTAACTGAGGAAAATCAGACAGCTGTTGTATGACTTGGTGGTTTAAAAATGACATAAAATCCTTGGATGTCAGTTAACTAGAGATGTCATGGTTACAATGCAGAGCCAGTATCTAAAATAAATAAATAAATAAAAAGCTTCTGTTTGTAACTCTGTGGGTCTGGCCACCCAACATTCAAGAAAGAATTCTTCTATTCTCCTGCCCAGTTGAAGTCATCATGGATTATATAAAATAGAAATATGAGACAGAAGCTATTATTCCAGTAGCTATAATGACTAAACTCACAGATTTTATGGGACACATATTTTCAGAATGTCAAAATGCCAAAAAGAAAGTCTACAAAAACTGGCTCAGAAAATATCAAGATAACTATTAGATTCTTGGCTCGTGCATCAATGCAAGGATTTTTTTAAAAAATCAAACCAGATATGCAAGATTTAATTACACACTCTTTCCAACAATGCCATTTAATTATTTAATAGCTACCATGAATATTGAGATTCATCATAGACAGAAAACTAGAAAACAACTGCTAGTGAATGCTTATCATTATGATTGATAGGCCATCTGGGGTGAGGAAACCAATATATTCCAGAGACTCTTGGAGACAGGGGTACAGTATGTTTCTTGCAATTTCTACACAGAATCACATCCCCCAACAGCCCCTTTTTGTGGCAGCTGCCATATCCAGTCACAGCCATTATAATTTTGCCTTTACTACAACTTGATGTTCCAATTCAGTGCTTTATATTTCCTTCAAAAGTTGTGAAATGCTTTGGCCAGTATATTTATTTATTTACCATATTTGTACCCCACCCTTCTCAATCCCGAGGGGGACTCAGAGTGGCATGAAGTATATAAGAACATGAAGAATTTTGGAACAGACAAAAGCTTTGTCCATTTTCCTTTATAGTCGCTAACTGAAGCCTAGGTTAAGTTTCTCCCTTTAAGACCAGATATGATGCTGAATACTAAGTCAACACATATGTAAAACCCATTGATTCATGAGCATAGCCTACTTGGGACTAGTGTTGTGCTTTTGTATGGAATTGCTGTTTGTTTTATGTAGTTTCATTCATTTTGTCTCATTTTCTGATTTGTTCCTGCTGACGAAAATGAATTTTTATACGAACAGAGTTTTCATTTGGCTTATGAAAAAAATGAAAATTTTCAGACCATTCATTGGAGATTACTAAAAGAGGCAAAATTCATATTTTTCTTTCTTTTTTGACAGATGGGCAATATGACGAATCTGGATGGGTCTGGTTGAGTCAACAATTCAAAAAGAGTCTTGGGTACCATGCTTGGCCATTTCTTCATTAAAACATAGCTCATAGAACACTTTCTACTGCAATATATGTTATTTGATATTATAAAACCAGCCCAACAAATTTACATTTGAAACATCACATTTATTTTGTAATTTAATTTGAGCCTAATTACATAACACCAAAAGCATACCCTGCTCATAGAAAACAGAACCAAGAAAATGAACATGTTCTAGAACCTTTGATTCTAAAGTGCTTTTCTTTTTTCCTGAGATTTGTATTTTATTTAATTTTTATTTTTGTATGGAGGAATAATGACTCAGGTGAGCCTTCTCATCTACAATTTGAAGAAAGATAGTCAGGATACAATTTTATAATCTCACCTGCTGCTTATTACGACTAGCGTGAAAGTACATTTTATGCATTATATGGTTTTGATAAAAATTTGGCAGATTATATCTTGCAACAAGAATTTAAATGTTCTCTAATGGGAAGCAAGCAAATATTATTGAGGCCTTTTACAGTGACAGAGGAAGTTAAGTGCTAAATCATATACAGAAAATACCAGAATTTGTAATTTGGAGTGGACTTAATGGAAATCTTCCATTACATTGCAAATGGTCCCCAATGAATTCTCTTTTACTGTGGAAAGATGTTTGGAGACTTACCTAGCAAAATTAATTCCTTATTCCAGGAAGTATGTTTTGGCTACTTTCTAGGTTTTTGATTCAAAATATCTGTTCTTGCTAATGACATAATGGGAAATGCTATATCAAATTTGGCAGGATGTATTCAAATGACCAATGAGGCAGTTCAAAGAACGACAAGGCAATCTGTTCGTCTGCCTTTGGCCACTGCTGTTTCTACTTCTGGTGCTTCCACCATTTCACCTGGAGATTTATGGATGCATCTGGATTTTGTAAAATAAGAGCAGCATGAGCATGCAGCCATTGCTGACCAAACAACAACAGACTAATCTATTGTAAATGCAGACCTGATTGAACCCACAATAAATCACAAGGCCAAGCCTCTTGACTATTCAAAGACCAAGGCCAACCATCTGGCCAGTACTCACACTTTTGGCTAATGAGGAACTTGGATGCCCTCCCACTATTGTGATATCTAGAGGAATAAAAGAATACAAAAATGCATTCTTATCTCCTGGGCCAAATTTAAATTCCAAATTAGTCTTGTCACTTTACTTTGTTAGTGCATTAGCGTTCTATGATTATACTGACATCACAGCCTCTGTGATGTGGCTGTGTCAACACATACATATTCTTCCACTTGTTACAGAAACAAATGATGATTTGAATGTAGGAAAACAGCCATCACGTTTCAATATTTATTTATTTATTTATTTGAAACCTATGAAAGTAATACACAAAAATCAAACTTTCAAAACAAAAGCCAGTAACCAGGATTACATTATTCATAACTACCCCAACTGTTGTGGCGTCAAGTCTATTCATCTTATGTCAGCTTCATCATAATCTTATGTCAACTTCATCTTAACAAGATTTGTTTGGAAATGAGTTGTCATAGCCTTCCTCTGAGGCTGAGAGAGAGTGATTTGCCAAGGTCATTCAGTGAGTTTCTGAGGCTCAGAAGGGATTCAAACCCTGGTCTCCCAAAGTCCTACTTAGTTCAACACTGGAAAACACTACAGTACACTGCTTCTACCTGTCCCAGTACAGGAGTCCAAAACAAGGCTGATTCAAGCATTTTATCTCCAAAGAATAAAACAAATAGAAAACGGAGTTTTTGATGCTTCTGGCTCCCATACTAATTAAGACTAATCGATGCAATACAAAAAAAAACCCCTCCACTGTTGTAACATGAAACACACATAGCAAGGTAAAAGGTAAAGTTTTCCCCCTGACATTAAGTCTAGTTGTGTCTGACTCTGGGTGCTGGTGCTAGTCTCCATTCCTAAATCGAAGAGTCGGCATTGTCTATAGACACCTCCAAGGTCATGTAGCTGGCATGACTGACCTATTGATCTATTCTCATTTGCATGTTTTCAAACTACTAGGTTGGCAGAAGCTCGGACTAACAGCTGGAGCTCACCCCGTCCTGTGGATTTCATCCAACCTTTTGGTCAACAACTTCAGCAGCTCAGTGGTTTAACCTGCTGCGCCAGCGGGGGCTCCACATGGCAAAGAGACATACAATATCTTCACTACCCTTCCACCATGGATTAGGTTTTCCCATGAACTCTAATATTTCCTGGAGCAGCCTTCCAGTGTCCTGAGACTCTTTGCTAAACCTGGAATTCCTAGTTTGGGAAATGGCACAATTCTATGTCTTCCATGCCATTTCCAGGTCTTTGACCAATTTTAAATGATGAGACAGGATGAACTACTAGGTATATTCAGGAAACCATCTGGATTCTTATGGGTTAGGACAGATAATTTAAACAAGTTTATCACTCCTCTGAAACTTTATATCAGTAGCCAATTTAAAACTACCCAGAAGATGATTCAGGGATGACATTGGAGACCCACATAGCTGTCCCATCTTTAGAGCCGCTGCTTTGCCTACAAAGCAGCAAATCAGAAATGCTTCTCAGAGTGGTGGTCCCTGAACTGGTGCGGGTCCCAAAGCTATTGGCTGCCAATTGCTGGTAAGTTTCCATTAAAGGAAGAACGAATCATAGTCAGGGGGCCCAAATATAGTCTGTCTCCAGTGACATTCTTGAATCACCTTCTGGTTAGCTTTACAGTGGCTACTAATATAAAGTTTGTTTTTGGCACATGTCCCCCCATTCCCAAATACCAGATAAGCACTGTCCAACAGCACTCATGTAAACAGATCCTAATTGGGTCAAGTCCATGGTTGCCATCCTTGCAGACAGACAATCCTGTGCCATTCATGACTGAGCGACCTTAGTGTGATTGCTAAATAGTTTTCAATAGCTTTCAAGAGAGCTTTTCCATATGCCTGCCTTCACAATATTTTCATTGGAAGCAGCTTGCACATTTGAGAATTTTCATCTGATAAAGCTGCAGACTGCAGTAGTTTTTTGAGAGAGTGCAAAGTGGTTTGAGAGGGAGCTTTATTTCCCAGCTGCTGCCATAGGTCCAATAGTATAGAATTTTTAGATAGTTAAAGGAATAGAAAAACCCACAACATGTGCCTACTTGAGGTAAAAGGAGTACTGAAACACACAGATCATTTCATTGCAAAGACAGACATGAACCTTAGAATTACTTTGTTTTCATCCATACATAGGGGAAGGTTGAGCCAGTATTTTGAAAGATGGGTACAACTTGGCCATTATGCTATAGCCCACTAGAGAGACCTAGTTCTGATGAACAATAGATAAGACAATAATAACCCTGTGCTTAAGTCTTCAGATGATCAAGAAAAAGATTTGGTTAGAACCCTATGCTATAGCTATTTTGATAAGGTATTCAATTTTAGGACGTTCCAAAATTATACTGGGTTGTTGCCTTGTCTATCTGCCAGACAGCACTATCTAGAAGTCAGGTGTTTGGCTAAAGAGCCATTAAATACCTGATAACTGAAAATTACAGTTTCACCGGAGGGTGCCCAAATTCTCATATTGTATAGGGGAGATATATCTATATCTATATCATATCTGAAAGTCTCACAGGAGTGAGGAGACATCAGAGGAACATGAATGAGTAGCATAGAATGATGAATAGTTAGAATATTACTGAGCACTGAACTACTTTTTCTGTCAAATTTGTTGTATAACATGTTGTTTGGTACTTAATTTGTATAATCATTACCTAATTTGATGTTTAATCGGCTTTTCTGGAATCCCTTCTTATTATCCAACATATTCACTTATCCAGCGTTCCGCCGGCCTGTTTATGTTGGATAAGTGAGACTCTACTGTATATTTCTAATCTTATATTATCTGCTTAGAACTGGATTATATGAGGCCCCTTCTACACAGCTGTATAAAATGCACACTGAAGTGAATTATTTGGCAGTGTGGACTCAAGATAATCCAGTTCAAAGCAGATAATATAAGATTATAAATGGGTAATATAGCTGTGTGGAAGGGCCTTGAGTCTACACTGCCATATAATCCAGTGAAAATCAGATAATCTGTATTTTATAGGCAGTGGGGAAGAGGCCTGAGACCTAACTGTGCCCGTCCCCTGGGCTGAGTAGGTTGCTAGGAGACCAAGTGGGCAGAGTTCTAACTGGCAGCAATTGGATAAAAACAATTATTCCTTTCCCTCTAATTAGGACTTTATTTTTCTTTTCTTTTTGTTGTATGAATGTAGAGGCATGGATGAGGGGTTGTGTTGCCAAGTTTAGTGTTTCTGGGATGTGTAGTTTTGTTGTTTTGTCCTAGGCCGATTATTTTTTATCCTTTTATATATAGAGATATATATTCTAACTATTCATCATTCTATGCTACTCATACATGTTCCTCTGATGTCTCCTCACTCCCATGAGACTTTCAAATATGAGACTTTCAAATACTTTCTAGCCATTTCTTATAGCGATAGTGTTATGATTGCTTTGGCCAATCTTTTCGGCACCTTTTCAAGCTCAGCAGTATTCATGTTGATCAAAACCATGTATGGTTCTTCAAATATGGCTGCAGAAATAACCTCAGTGATTATTCGGTGATGAAGATAAGGCTGTTAATGTAGCCCATATTTAGAGTACCAGTGGGATGTTGGGTCAAAACCTTTCCTGCATGACCTACTGTATCCAGCTAGCCGCCCTCTTAACCAAATGAAAAACAAAACACAACCCTGCTGTTTGCCTGTGTCTGCATACCACTGCATGCTCATGGTTTTCTGATCCTCCTGAGCTGACCAGTGTGACTCTCTGTAGCCTGAATTATTCATGTACAATAGGGCAAAGCTGCAACATGCAAAGTAAGCATGCAAAGTAATCTTATAGCATCTTTTTAACTCAGAGAAAGAAGATTTTAGCATAAGCTTTTACAGACTGAGTCTACTTCATCAGATGCATGGAGAGAAGTGCTTATGAACAGATGTTTATGCCCATGAACAAGCAGATATGTGTGTGAATAGTAATAGAAATGCAAAACTGTCAGGTATGATGATAAGGTCACAAGTTCAGTTTTAACTATGGTCATTGGGGGGCAAAGTTGAGATGAAATATATAATCTAAATAAAGCCAAAATGAATTGATAACTACATGAATGGTGAAGGGAATTTTTGGAATGTTGGCTGGGAACCCAAAAAGTGTTGTGATAAAATCCACCTAAGAGGCTGGGGTGTTAACTAGTGCTATAATATGTTTAGTATGGCAGAAACCCATTGTCTCTATCAACCCACTGGTGATATTTTTTTATCGTGTCAGAAGCAAATTGAGACAAGTAGCTTCTGGTGTGAGAGAATCAGTCGTGTTCAAAGATGTTGCCCAGGGGATGCCCGGATGTGTTACCATCAGTGGGAGGCTTCTCTCATGTCCCTGCATGAAGCTAGGGCTGACAAACAGGAGCTCACCCTATCTCACAGATTCGAACTACCAATCTTTAGTTCAGCAGTTCAGCCAGCACAAGGGTTTAACCCAGTGGTTCCCAACCTGTGGGTCCCCAGATGTTTTGGCCTTCAACTCCCAGAAATCCTAACAGCTGGCAAACTGGCTGGGATTTCTGGGAGTTGTAGGCCAAAACAATTAGGGACCACAGGTTGAGAACCACTGGTTTAACCCATTACACTGCTGTTGTACTGGGATCAAAAATGAGATATGAATATATGACCTACTGACAGACCTTTTATATTGCATATTTTAATGTATATTCTTAATTTTATTGTAATTTTTTATCTTGATGGATTTTTAAATTTGATGAAAACTGTGTATGTTTATATTGTAAGCCGCCCTGAGTCCCCTGATGGGTGAGAAGGGCGGGGTAGAAGTGATGTAATAATAATAATAATAATAATAATAATAATAATAATAATAATAATAATCTATAGAAAAATCTTAGTTCTGCTGTTTCTTTTTTCAATCTCCCTTTGAAGAATTTTGTTCCAGGACAGCTGTTCTGAGGTCCGGGATGGAATTTACATACCTATATGCCAAGTTAGTAGAGTTGTATATATGCTCTGTTCTCCTTTTTTCCACTTTCTCATTCATCTCCACTTCACAAAGATAGTAGAAGCAAAGGCATGCCCAGGTTTTGGGAGTTCACCACATTGCCTGGATAGTCTGTATTGCCACAGCTGCAACAACAGTACAAGTGAAATACGTTTTTTTAAATTAAGTAAGAAATGGAAGGGGAAGGACGCCCCAGCCAAGTTTTGTCATTAATTTTGAAAACTGATAGTTAGAGATAATAAAAATGGAGGTGAAATATGGATGAAAGGCAAGTATGTAAACGAGTAGCTATTTTTCACCCACAGAGAACACTAATGAGCAAAAAAGCATAGTGGGTACAGACTATAGAGTCATGACATGGGTTTACCTCTCTCTCTCTTTCTCTCTCTCTCTCTCTCTTTTCTTTTTCTTTCTCAATTCTTTTCTGTCTCTCTCTTTTTACAGACACAGCTTTAAATTACTTGCAGCTGAATGAGTGTGAGCAATTAATCAAATTAGCCTGTTTTTGCAGGTGAAGTATGTATGTGTACGTACAAACACACACACACTTTAAAAGTTGCCCTGTACAAATACGCACACACTTACTTCACCTGCACAGACAGGCTAATTTGATTAATTACACACATACATATACATTTCTGCCTCATGGTGACCCTCCTACAAGGATAAGCGAATTTGTTTTATCCAAGGTCACCCATTGGCTTTCCATAGTCCATCAAGGGTTAAAATTCTGGAATCCCAGTCCTAGTCAGACCATACATATGTGGTTCTCATGTGTGTGTTTGTATTGTGAGTGTAAATAAAAGGGAAAGGGAAGTAAGCTAGAACCTTCCATCTAACGTGCTGTTCAAAGTATGAAAGACCCAGAATTGTATTGGGATTCTATGCCAGTGTAAAATTAATTGTACAAACCACAATTGTTCAGAGGTTGTGTAAGTAATCTGTAGGATAGCAAGTAATTCTGGAAGCATTTACAGTATTCTTCACCTCACTTTAGCCTTAGTATATGGGCAATTAATCAACTATTATGCAATAGATCACCTACTAAGCTATGCTATGGAATCATGGGGGGCTGTAATTTTACTAGACATTGAGCCTACTCTGTCAAAGAGTGTGGATGCCTCATAAAACTACAAATCCTAGGATTACATAGCATAGAGCTATGACAATGACATTACAGATGACATCCCTCAAATAGGAGCTCCATGTGACCCTGAAGCTTCTTCTATTGCTTTGGCTCAACACTAAGATTACCCTATCATGCCAATCTAATGTGCACTCTCATTTTGGCAAGGTAATTTAACCAAAAAAAGGTTAGTGTTAGATTCAAGTAAATATACAACAACAATAGTAGCAGTCCACCTTCCCTCATGCTGTTTTTTTCAGGCATTATTATTTGTGCCCCACTTTGCCCCCCTTGTGTGTCCTCTTGAACCTTAAGTCTCATGCTTCGAACATCATGCACCCTATTTCTCCCTCTTTTGTGAGATATCCTCAGACTAGCAGAGAAAACAGTTTAAGTCTATCAGCATTATTCGTTACTGAAATCCTGTTGATTACTCTGTAGAGTAGTAGATCCTACACTAGCTGGAGCAATATACTCTTCTGACTTAACAACCTCTGAAGGCCCTATAAGGAGATGGCCTTTACCTGCTTTGTATGGAACAAGAAGGATTGCAGAGGTCTTTTTGGCTACATCCTCACCTCCAGACATGAAATGGATTGCTGTGACTGCTCATGTACCCTGATGGATTTCAAGGCTGATGCCATCATTTCACATCTGTCTACAAAGACATGCTTCTGTGACCATGACTATTCTTCACAAAGCAAGGATTGGCCATGTGACGGGTTTCAGAGACTAATTAGTAAATTGGGTGGGACATTTTGGGTGCTGTGGAGTGATGCAGGATGCACTTTGGAGAGATGCAAGAACACTAACACACACTCTCTTCTTTGCAGACATGATTCCAAAATTTAAGTGTCCCAGTTTCCAATTTGTAGTATAGATTACGGTGTACTGAAAATATTGGTCTGCCTATGGCAGGAGTAAGTAAAATTCAGGTCACATACAACACCTCAACAGGACCCCCGCTGCACTCTTGTACCCTCATTCCATCATTCACTTAAAATATACTGGCCACAATGCTCAGTAGGGGGTGTAACACAGCATTTTGCTCCATTTTCTGGAGTTCCCAGTGAGTCCTTTTTGAAAATGTTTTTGGAAATGTTTTTTCACTTCTGATCTTGAGAAAAGACCCCACATACTTAAAATAAGAAAGGACAAGCTTTAAAATTTTTTGCTACTATTCCATTTAGTCTGGTTGGGAGGGCCTAGTTCTTTGGACCCACAGACACTAAGGCTGTGTCCCAATTCTTTCAGATGCTTTTGAATTACAGCACTTTCTCTGACCATTTGGGAATAACTGTTCTGTTTAGGGCTCATGGAAACTTTATAAACAGTCTAACTACAGTAGAGTCTCACTTATCCAACGTAAACGGGCTGGCAGAACGTTAGATAAGCAAACATGTTGGATAATAAGGAGAGATTAAGGAAAAGCCTATTAAACATCAAATTAGATTATGATTTTACAAATTAAGCACTAAAACATGTTATACAACAATTTTGACAGAAAAAGTAGTTCAATACACAGTAATGCTATGTAGTAATTACTGTATTTACGAATTTAGCACCAAAATATCACGATGTATTGAAAACATTGACTAGAAAAATGTGTTGGATAATCCAGAACATTGGATAAGTGAGTGTCAGATAAGTGAGACTCTACTGTACTATGCACTTTGATCTGACACCCCCCCTCCCCAATTCTATTCATTGGTGGTGAAGTTGTTTTTATGATGTTTTCTTTGATCTTGCTGTCATGGTTTTATCTGTATAATTCATGCCTGAATCTGTTTTTATTTGATTGTTATACTTTTATTGTTATTGTGTTTGCTTTATATTTTAACTTTTTTATACCTTGGGGTTTTTTTTGGGCTTGGCCCCATGTTAGATGCCCCGAGTCCCTTCGGGGAGATGGTGGCGAGTTACAAAAATAAAGTATTATTTTTATTTTTATATCATTATTATTGTATTATTAATTATTATTATTATTATTATTATTATTATTATTATTATTATTATTGACACAACGACGTTGTATGACACAGCAAACAAGATAGACATGCTGGGTTTCGTTTCACAAAATCACAAGTCGAACACTTCCCAAGTGTCTAGGACTGTGTGATGTATTTTCGGATGATGCGTGCAGATCCCAGCAGGGTGGCTTTTTGCAGTTGGCAGATCGTAATTTTGTCAATGTCTATTGTTTCCAAATGCCGGCTGAGATCTTTTGGCACGGCACCCAGTGTGCCCATCACCACCGGGACCACCTGCACTGGTTTCTGCCAGAGTCTTTGAAGTTCAATCTTGAGGTCCTGATAGCGGCTGAGTTTTTCCTGTTGTTTTTCGTCAATGCGACTGTCACCTGGGATGGCAACATCAATGATCCAAACCTTGTTCTTTTCCACAACTGTGATGTCTGGTGTGTTGTGTTCCAGAACTTTATCAGTCTGGATTCGGAAGTCCCACAGTATCTTTGCGTGCTCATTTTCCAATACTTTTGCAGGTTTGTGATCCCACCAGTTAATTATTATTATTATTATTATTATTATTATTATTATTATTATTATTATTATTATTATTTTATTATGACACAGCAAACAATATAGATATGCTGGATTTTGTATCACAAAATCACAAATCGAACACTTCCCAAGTATCTAGGACTGTGTGATGTATTTTCGGATGATGCGTGCAGATCCCAGTAGGGTGGCCTTTTGCAGTTGGCAGATCGTGATTTTGTCGATGTCTATTGTTTCCAAATAGCGGCTGAGATCTTTTGGCACGGCACCCAGTGTGCCCATCACCACCAGGACCACCTGCACTGGTTTCTGCCAGAGTCTTTGAAGTTCAATCTTGAGGTCCTGATAGCGGCTGAGTTTTTCCTGTTGTTTTTCGTCAATGCGACTGTCACCTGGGATGGCGACATCAGTGATCCAAACCTTTTTCTTTTCCACAACTGTGATGTCTGGTGTGTTGTGTTCCAGAACTTTGTCAGTCTGGATTTGGAAATCCCACAGTATCTTTGCATGCTCATTTTCCAATCAGTTTTCTGGCATTGTATATTTTTGCCGCTTCTGTGACTGTTCATTTGTATTTTGCTTCCATAGCCCACTTGTCGATGGATGTCCAGAATCAGCAGCATCCACCGTGGTATTATTATTATTATTATTATTATTATTATTATTATTATTATCCAGTGAAATAACCACTGGAAGGCCACAGCTTCTTTACTCCACACTAATGTGAAACAGTACTTTGAAATCCATGAGTGCTTTTTATATTGTACAGACAGTATCTCATAGAAGATCTTTGCTGACACTATGAATCTTAATATATGTGCTAATTCAACAATTTGTTGTATTAAACCAAATAATCCATGTGTGGATATACATTCTTTTTTCATTCATTCCTGATATAAAGGTGAAGCATGAGATGTTTTAAAAATTGGTTCAGAAACAGTAACGCATGAAATCACAGCTGACATTACTGTCTTCCTAGAAGAGGCACAGCAGAACCTTTCTGGATGAGAGGGAAGGTGTTTTAATTGAGTCCTATGAGAAGCCAGAAAAGGTTTAACAGGATGAAAGGAGACAGGAGATTCCAAAATGTACCAAAGGGCAGAAGTGTCAACTCAAAGGAATCTATTTAATGTGCAGTTTGATCCTATAAACATTTACCTGGATTCTGGACTCAAAGGTTTGTCTCCTATACATACTTATATGAAGGTAACTCTCCTTGAACTTAATATAATTACTTCTGGCTGAAAATTCATAGGAACATTCTGTGCATTTTCATATGTTTAATGAGACAGTAGGCTATACTTCAGAGAAAGGAACTGCCAAAATCTCCTCTAAAAGTTCATTGCCTAAGAAAACCCTTAAAAATCATGGGGTCACCATAAATCAGCAGGTGGCTTAAAGGCACACAAACATAAACATTCTTCAGAGTCAATGTTCACAACATTACTTTACAAATTTGTAAGTTAGTACTTTTGTTTAGGGATTCTGCCACCCTCATATTAATACTATATACTGATCGTAGCTTAAAGGCAACAATGTTCTTTGCCCAAAGGAAAGAAAAACATTGTCTCCATGTATTGAAGTTTTCATAATCAGGATTGGATGCCACCACATACCTGCACCCTCGCTTGATCTCAGTGATGGAGCAGAAATAATGTGGGATGTAGAGGCTAAATATTTAACCTCAAGATGTACTTCCCCTGATGCTAAGAGTTACATCTAAATAGGTTTGCCAGGTCAGTGCAGCAGAAGATAAAGTGTGATTTCTTCCACTCATTCCATTGTTTCACCCAATCAATTTAGTTGTATACTTTATTCACCAGTGTGTCATATTTAAGAGGACTCAGGGTTTGTTGTACAATGGAAGAATGCCTCAAAAGCTGGAATGATGTAGTTGTTTGACTGGTAGACTCAGGCTTGGGGACCCAGGGTTTGAATCCTCACTCAGATATGGAAACACAATGGGTGATCTTGGGTATTTCATGTTGTATTAGACTTAGAAGAAGGGAATGGCAAACCTCCACCAAAAATGCTATGATGTTTTTGTGTGTTTTCAAGTTGCCTGTCGACATATGGTAACCCCATTAATTTCATAGGGTGTTCTTAGGTAAGCAATACTCAGGTGTGGTTTTGTCAGCTCGTTCCTCTAAAATAGAGCCTATAGTACCTGACATTCATTGGTAGTTTCCCATTCAAATATTAAGCAGGGCAGACACTGCTTAGTTTCAAATATTAGATAGGATCTGGTGTCTTTACAGCCATCATAAGTCAAAGTTAACTTGAATGTGCAACAAACCAACTTAATTTCCCATTATATAACACAGTATAAATTTGGCTTTCTGGGTAACAACCTCAAAAAGCTATTTTTCCTTCATAGCTTTCATCCAAAGATGCACTGAAGAAACATGGAATTTCCTTGACATTTACCCTATGGAAGAGGCAAGTTACATTTGAGTTTAATGCTAACAATTAAGCAGAAAAGTAGCTTACCTATTGTGAGCATGTAGAGAAAGCTTCTAGGAAGTCTCAAGCTCATTAGCTATTTCCCCATCTTATTTTAATTTATTTACTTCTTTAAAGTATTTTAATCTTGCCTTGCAATTAAGAGACATGCTTAATGTGGTTTACAATCCAATCAGCATGTTAAAGCCAACAATACAAAATAATCAACATTATTTGTGGCTTCGTGGGGAACACCTGGAAGTCTGTGTTATTATAAGTAGGGTTACAACTTTTAATTGTTTAGAACTTCTAACTGGTTAAGGGATTAGATAAACTGCTTGAACAAAGTCTTTTATTTGACTTAAAAAATGTCCCCTTCATTAACTGGACAATTTATTTATTTTTAATGCTGATCTGTTTATAAATAAGCAAATGGCAAATTCCTCAAAAGAAGGATTATTCCTTCCTTTACTCATTGGAGGAATGTCTCTTCTAAGAATCAAACTAGATTGGGTGGGAAATCTGCGCTTTTCCCAATATATTGCTGGAGTACACTATTGGCTATTCTGGCTAGGGCTAATAGGAACTGTAGTACAACAACATCTAGAGCAGTGGTTCTCAACCTGTATACATGCATATCCATAATATGTTGTGCTGTTATTGACCAGCAACATTCGCTTAACAAATGGGAAAATTTAGTTTGGTTGTACCTTTCTATGCTGCATTGCATCTCATCCATTGTTTGCATCAGGATAGGAGACATATCTGTACAATTTTTTCTTTGACTGAAGCATGTCTATGCACATTTTCCAATGGTACACATTTTAACCATTTTAAAAATATCAATATTTTTTTCTACAAATGTACTATAAGCCTGTGTAAAATCACTGCGTAAATATTCAAGGCCAGATGCACTTCAGCACAACAAAATTGACGGAGTTTGACACCATTTTTATTGTCATGGCTTAATACTCTGGAATTCAGGGATTTGTAGTTCTGGCAGAGAAAACTGAAGACCTTCTTAAACTCCCATGATTTCAGAGCATTGAGCCATGGCAATTCTAAAGTACTATCAAACTGCATTACTTTTACAGTATAGATGGGTACATTCTCAGAAAATCTTGAGTGCAATGACATTGTTTTCCATTCCTACAGCAAGTCACATAACAGAAGTTAACACAAAGATAAGATTTTGCAACACACCCAAATGCCAGCTCTGTCAGACATTGACCTAAACTGTTTAGCTTTGTCTATGCACGCATAGACAAAGGGGCTGCGGTAGTGCAGTAGGTTAAACCGCTAAGCTGCAGAACTTGCTGTCCAGAGGGTCAGCAGTTTGAATCCACAGAATAGTCTGAGCTCCTGTTGTTAGCCCCAGCTTCTGCTAACCTAGCAGTTCGAAAACAAGCAAATGTGAGGTCAATAGGTAACCTGGCGGGAAGGTAACAGTGCTCACATGACCTAGGAGATGTCTACAGACCACGCTGGCTCTTTGGCTAAAAAATTGAGATGAGCACCACCCCGCAAAGTTGGACTTGACAAGACTTAATGTCAAGGAGAAACCTTTACCTTTATGCCTAGTCCATTCTTATAGTTTGTATATTTGTCCTGATGTTTTTTATTCCACTTTTCCCATTTCTTTGTGTTCTAGTTCTGAAAATCCAATATCATTTTTTAAATGAGTTCATCTACCTGGTTATATTTCAGTGAGGCATAGACTTTCTTCTTTCAGCAATTCCGTTCTTATTTGATGCAACACAAACAGGTCTATATGAAAAAGAATAAATGGATACAAATATTTATTTTTTATTTTTTATTTTCTTGCATATATATTTGCTTCTTTACTAACTATATTTATATTCTGCCTTGCTCTCAAGAACGGACCTAAAGAAGCTCACATTATAGTTAAACCAAGTTTCGCTAAAAGCAATTGCTGTAATAAAAAGTTTCTTTGAATTAAAGAACCTATTAAACCAGCACTAATTGATACCTTAGAATCATAGAGCTGGAAGAGACCACACAGACCATCCAAACCAGCCTCTGTTTAAAAGCCTCCTTCACGCTCTGAGGCAGTGAAGTCCACTGTTGAACAGCTCATACAGTCAGGAAGGTCTTCTGAATGTTCAGGTAGCATTTTCTTTCCAATATTTTGAACCCATTGCTCCAAGTTCTCGTCTCTAGGGCAGCAGGAACCTTTCCTTATGTCATTCTTTCAAATATTTAAACATGGTGATCATGTCTCCTCTCAGCCATCTCTTCTGCAGGATAAACTGACCCAGCTCTATCACTCGTTCTTCAAAGGGAATGGTCTCCAAACCTTTGATCATTTTAGTTGTCCTCCTCTGGACATGTTCCAGCTTCTCAATATCTCTCTTGAATTGTGGTGCCCAGAATTAGACACGGTTTTCCAGGTGATGTCTGCCCAGAGCAGAACAGGGGGGACCATGATGTTCCCTCATCTACACACTATACTCCTGTTGATGCACCCCAAAATCACATTGTTATCCTCTGCATCACACTGTTGGCTCATGCTCAATTTGTGGTCTACTAAGACCTAAAGATCTCTCTCACGTGTACTGTTGTTGGGCCAGGTTTCATTCATCCTATATCTTAACTTAACATAAAGAATAAAACTATAGTAATTCTACCCCAATCTCTATTAAAAGACACTTCTGGAACAACCAGTCGATGGACAAAAATATTTAAATGAAAAGGTTTTTAGCAGCTGATTAAACAAGAGCAGGGACCGGCCAAACCTATGAGAAAGAATTCCACAAACCTGGGGCCAACCACCAAATTTACAAATGCCAAGGTATCTATGTGTTAATGTTTTCCAAATATTGTAACGATTTTGAGTTTTATCGTTGTTTGTTGCCACCATCTGAACTTCTTCTTTTGCATCTCTCTCTAACTTCAATGCTTTTTACAGTTACCAGATCTCAGGACCTGATTTCTCAGGGCAAAGGGGGAAATTCTAAGGAGGAGAGTATTGCCTTGAAAGGTATGCATACTGCATACATGTTTTATTCATCTGTTTGACATTTGGTTTGAATGGCATACTGTATACCAGTGTTTCTCAAACAGTGCTCCTCAAGGTGTTTTGGACTTCAGTTCCCAGAAATCCCAGCCATCTTACCAGCGGTTAGGAATGGTGGGAGCTGAAGTCCAAAACATTTGGGAGAACACAATTTGAGAAACTCTGCTCTAATACAGCAGTGGGCAATGCTTAATTATATCACCAAGACCTGGGCATTGTCTCTTACCCTTGTAACATCAGGATTAGCGACTTCTGACATCATATGCAATCATTCCTAGATCTTTGGTTTTTACCTTGACAGGTTCTCAGTGGTCCTCACCTGGTATTTACAATCCTCATGCTTTTATCATGACAACCAAAGAAAATATTTCATGCATCTAACAAACCAAACTGAAAATCTATAACATTTCTTCCACAGTACATTTTGTTAGCCTTTAAGGTACCAAAAAACTCTTTACAGCTCTGATTTTAGTTGAGTTACATCTGCATTACACCTGTAGAAAGGAGAAGAATCATCTAGCTGCAGCTGCTGTATATCCCTTCAGTGTGCGTGGCTGTTGAACTACCATTTTCAAAGTAAATACAAAATACAGTCTAGTATTTTTCTTTGTCAGCAAGAAGCAGAGCAGAGGAAACACAGAGGGAAAAAAACCCAGAGAGTAAAATCAAGAAACAGCAATCGGTTAAGCAGGAAAGGAGAATGTTAAAGTAACAGTATGTCCTCTCGTATGAGTAACGTCTCAACAATCTGCTGAAGGAGTGATTTTAGGCTGAAACCCCAAACCGCTGTCTTTTTAATTTGCCAAGCACCTGTGAAAGAATGCAGCTGCAATACCCTGGGAAAACAATGGGAACTGTGACAGTTCATTAATATAAACCAGCGACTAGATGAATTTGGGAAAAGCTGTTGATATAAAATTACACCAGAGGACAAACCAGCATTCTTGAAGTATACCAAGAAAACTACTAACAGCAGTATTTGAGTTTTTGTGTGTCATCATAGTCATGTCAGATTTGACTTATGGTGACTCTATGAACGAGAGATTCCCCAAAGATCATGTTATTACCAGCTATGGTTCTTAATCTGGGGTCCCCAGATGTTTTTGGTCTACAACTCCCAGAAATCCCAGCCAGTTTACCAGCTATTAGGATTTCTGGGTGTTGAAGGCCAAAAACATCTGGGGACCCCAGTTGAGAACCACTGACAGGTCTTAAAAATCAAGCCCTTAGTTTTCTTTACTGAGTTACAACTTAATCATCAATACTTGCTTTGTTTAAAAAATAAAATGTCACGGTGAAAGTCTGCTCAGAAACCAGGGTTGTGGTCACAAGTCCTTGCCATGATTCTTCCTCTCACATGGAAATGGCAATTAAGTAATGGTCAAGAAAATTAATTCAGATAAATTTAGGGATGCTTTAAACTGTTCTTTGCTATCTTCCTATGTTGAACATACTATTGAAAAAACATGTCAGGAAATTAGTGCAGCCAGCCATGATACAAATTACATCCCCTGATTTGGCTTACGAACATTATTTCTTTTACATTTGCTGTTTACTACTCTGTTGTTCAATCAACAGGCTTCCAAAGAAATTTCAATCTATAAAATAAAATAGAAACAATAAAAATATAAACAATAACAATCAAGCATATATATATATATATACACACACACAAATACACACACAAATCTAAGTTTTTCTGGCATTTGGAGTTGAGAGGAGGACTTAGTGGTGGGCGGAACCACATGTGATTCTTTAGGAGAGTGAGGAGAACATGGACCATTGGGAAAGGTTTTAGATCTTACCACAAAAACCCTGTGATAGACTTGCCTTTGCGTCTCTATAAGTCAGAAATGACTTAAAAGGAACAACAACAATAACAAACATCCTCATTAGATGTTTCACTTTACAGCACCAGGTTAATGAAGTGACCATTGAGGCTGATCTAGTTTTTGTGGCTCTACTTGTATGCGCCATGGTACATTACACTACACACAACCATCCCACATTCTTTTAACTCAAGTGAATCATAGTATCTCTCCAAACATAGTATCTCTCCACATGGAATCAAAGTTGAAATGACAATGTGTGCAGACAGTGCACTGTCTGATCTAGGCTAAATGAAAATATGCTAAATTTCTTAGATCTTCCTTCACTCTGGCCTAACTTTGCACTAGTTTTGTGGCTGTGTCCATAAACTGGAGGAGGCATGGATTTGTGATAAACTGCCTCTTTACTGTCCCTAACCTTTTTTTTCCTCCTTAACAGATTGAGCCACAGAGCAATTATACAGACTTTATGTCACAGAAGTAGAAACCATCCCAGAAGTAAGACTGTCACCTTTAGTAACAGTTCCTATCGCATAACGTAATGCAATACCCATTGCTGGTCTGCCCCTTCCCTGTGATGAAACCATAAGGAAAAGTCTGTCAATAGCCTCGGATTGTACCATAATCCCAGGACATACCTGGTATAGTGAAGTCTGGGTGCTACTGTGACAATATGCTGTTATCTTCCTTTGCTGAATTTTTGTGTATTTTAAAATTTTGCACAACGCTTCACAATTGTGAAATGTTTTTAAAAACCCAAAGCTGGAGTGTGAAGTTATGCTGCCCACCTGGAAGTCTGTCTTCACACTACTGGAGTGTCATAGTCAAGCAGCTGTGCAATCACAGATGTCATAATGGCAGCAAATAGCTGTTATCCCACACTGCAGGAAAGCTGTGGAATAGAGGCTTCCATGCAGTAATATCCAAAGATGGGTCTGCTGGCAGAACAGGCTTCTGTCTATCCAAACCACTACAGCCATCGTATTTTTTATTTATGATTATATTGTAACAAAGTTTGAACATCTTAAATATTCAATGCTAGCTGTGGTCAGTAACAACACAGGTCCGCTACTATTCACTCTATCTGGCAGGAATCTGCTGGAGCACTGGGGGAAACGGGTGCTCTCTTTGTGGTCTAGATTATTTGTCCCATGGGAGATGTGGGTCACACAACCTAAGCTGTTAGTGGCATTTGAAGAATCTAGATCTATCTTTTTAATATTCCCCCTCTCTCTTCCCCTTTACATTTAACAAGAATGCAGACTAACTTCACCTTATGGTGTGATTAAGTGCAATTGTCACTGCATGAAACTATTACAAATTGCAGAGAGTAAAAAGATACTGCAGAACGATTCACATGGCAGAGATTAAGAGCTGCTAAGAGATGTAAGCTCCTGGACGTTAATCACTACCGAGGTAGTGTGTATATAAACACACACTCACGTTATCAAGGCTCTCTGCTAAGGTCTTCTGTCCATATAAAAACACAATCTGGCCTACATTTGTAATAAGCTATATTTCACTAGCAGAATTAAGATCTTCTGTCCTCTGCACCTTATGATCTGGAATCTTTGCTCACTGCTGTACAGGCAAATTTGAAAGCTCTAAGAAAAAAACGCCTTCTCTGCCAAAGAATATTGGTGCCTCACCAAACTACAAACTTCAGGATTACATAGCACTGAGACATGGCCATTTAATTAGAGATGAGGTCCCTCAAAAAGGAACTCCCATGTAAGCCACCCCGAGTCCCCTTGGGAGATGGGGCGGGGTATAAAAATAAAGTTATTATTATTATATTATTATTAACTCCAGGGGCACCTACTGAAGCAGCTTCCCCCTTTGCTTTGGCTCAGCACTAAAATTACTACATGATGCAGATCTAATTCACACCCCAATATTGGCAAGGTCATTTAGCCAAAAAAGGTGAGCATTAGATTCGAGTAAATAATTCACTAAAGATCTCTTTTACTTGTAGGTTTCCTTGAGGTATCTATTTGGCAAAATGAGGTACTAGGTCAGTGGTTCTCAACCTTCCTAATGCCGCAACCCCTTAATACAGTTTCTCATGTTGTGGTGACCCCCAATCATAACATTATTTTCGTTAGAACTCCATAACTGTAATTTTGTTACTGTTATGAATCGTAATGTAAATATCTGATATGCAGAATGTATTTTCATTCACTGGACCAAATTTGGCACAAATACACAATACTCCCAAACTTGAATACTGATGGGAGAGGATTGATTTTGTCATTTGGGAGTTGTAGTTGCTGGGATTTATAGTTAACCTACAATCAAAGAACATTCTGAACTCCACCAATGATGGAATTGAACCAAACTTGGCATACAGAACTCCCATAACCAACAGAAAATACTAGAAGGGTTTGGTGGGCTGGAAGAGTTTTGGAGATGTAGTTCACCTACAACTAGAGAGCACTGTGGACTCCAAACAATGATGGATCTGGACCAAACTTGGCATGAATACTCAATATTCCCAAATTTGAACACTGGGGGAGTTTGGGGGAAATAGTCTTTGACATTTGGGGATTGTAGTTGCTGGGATTTATAGTTCACCTACAATCAAAAAGCCCCTTGAACCCCTCCAATGATAGAATTGAGCCAAACTTCCCGCACAGAAGATCAACAGACAATACTAGAGGGATTTGGATTCCTAAGATCATCAGAAATATGTGTTTTCTGATGGTCTTTGGCAACCCCTCTGAAACCCCCCTCATGACTCCCCAGGGGTCCCAACCCCCAGTTTAGAAACGCTTTACTAGATTGACCCATGATTTAATTGAGGTAATCTCTAATTTAGATTCAAATGGTCCTAACTATAGTAACTAATATCTCTATCAAGTAAGATAGATTCATTGCTGAACTTGCATTTCATTTGCTTTGATTTCCTCATTGCTTTCTATTCTCTAAATTAAATAACTGCTGCTTCATTTAAGATAATTTGACCTTATTGACTATTACTAAAGAGCTTTGCCTCACAAGTCATCCCTGGAAAGAAAAAACCTAACTGTTGTAGCACAAGGCTTATTCTGTCAGTTGTGAATGAAAACAGGCTGTGTCTACACCAGGTGAAAGAATTCGGAGTAGCCTGCTCTGCTGAAAGTTCTTGCTATAGCAATGTCCAAGAGACAAGCAATGTGTGGGCCAACTCTGACTTTTGCTAGCTCTCTGATATATTGACTGGATGTAGCATATCATTTGATTGGCAGATATATAGGATTGTGCAAAGTTTGGTTGTGCTCATGAATCGCTCATACCAGAAATTGAACCATGTGGTTCTGCAGATAATTGTTAAACTGGAATTCCCATCTTCCCTGCTGACCAGGACTAATAAGACTTGTAGTACAAATACATCTTGTTGCCCATCTCTAGTAGATGATATTGCCTGCCACTGGTTAGTTGTTTGTTTGTTTTTTAGTTTTTAAGGTGCATTCAGCTTGGGGCTCATCAAGACAGCCCATCTGAATGTAGTATCTTTTATTGTTGCACTTATCGTCTTTGTTTCTTAGATCACAAGGATTACACAGACACTATCAAAGTCTCATTCCAGGTCTTCCATGGTGCTAGTGATGCATTATGCCTGCAATGGTTAATAGGATTATAATACTACTTCCCCAATGTAAAAGCTAAAGTACAAGAAGGCTCAATGAAATGTGCCTCTTTGTTCCGACTTAGCATGAAGGGAGATAAGAATTGAGACCAGAATGCATTTACTTTGGTGTGTACCATTTCAAATATAAAATTTTGCTTTAAACTGAAAGTCTCCCCATCCCCTTTTGGGCACCAATGGCAATTCTCCTCTTACTTTTGCCTTTAAAATGGATGGCCATGGTACCAAATGTTCCTTTTTCCAGAAAAATATCACCTGTGCCAACAGAGAGAGGCAATGCAAAGCTCTGACTGCCCTTCTTTCCCTGGAAAGTCTCAGCCATCTGTGAAATTATGCTATCATTTGTTTGTTATTGCAATCAGCACTTTCAAGGGCAAATAACTGCTAAGGTAAAGGACAATATTCAAGAAAATAAACCCCTCAACAACATGGGACCTTGATCTAGATTGGGGACAAATTTTTATTGGGAGCCCAGATGGCTGCTATTCCTTTAGAGTAAAACTGGTCAGCTTAAGAACACTTTGGGAAGAAAAGAGCCAAAATACCAAGTAGTTTGTCCTAAAATCTGCAGGATACTGAACTTCAACTGTCCAGCAGTAAAACAAATGGAATGGAATGTAACAGCTGGGCCTATTTTACACTGACAGCTATATATATACAGTAGAGTCTCGCTTATCCAACATAAACGGGCCGGCAGAACGTTGGATAAGCAAATATGTTGGATAATAAGGAGAGATTAAAGAAAAGCCTATTAAACATCAAATTAGGTTATGATTTTACAAATGAAGCACCAAAACATCATGTTAGACAACAAATTTGGCAGAAAAAGTAGTTCAATACGCAGTAATGCTATGTAGTAATTACTGTATTTATGAATTTAGCACCAAAATATCACGATATATTGAAAACACTGACTACAAAAATGCGTTGGATAATCCAGAAGGTTGGATAAGCGAGTGTTGGATAAGTGAGACTCTACTGTATCCAGAAAAATATTTTCATAGTGAATGTGGTTAATTTTGTATGAATACTTACTTTGTATTTCCCCTGACTTTACTCTTTTGTTGTTCATTCCTTGTTCCTACAGCTATAGCCAACATTTTGAACAAATGAACAATAGTCTTTTCTGTGCTATAGGAAAGAACTGTTGACTTCAAAATAAGAAAAAGCATCAAAGTAGAACATCAAAGGGAGAGGAGAGAAAAGAGTTTCTCAAAAGGGTTAAAATGGGAGGCATTGTGCATTATGAAATACATATTTATTTATTGAACAGGTTTAATAGCTAAATGATGTTTGTGTCTGGGCACCTTCCTTATTTTCCTTGAGGGTTTATCTGGTACGTAATGTTCAATAGTGATGCCAGCTATCTCAGGTTTCCTCCTTCTTTAATTTCAGGGCACCTCTGCATTTACCGTTTGATTATATTCACATATGTAAGTCGGACTGGTTATAGTTGCTCCTCTGTGAAATTTTATCTTCTCTGATCTTATACGCAAGCCTATTCCCTTTTCAGTTTGATTACCTATTCCTCTCTTTGTTCTGCTACTTCTACTGTTCTAATTTTTTTTGAAGTTGTATATTGCCATTTTGGGCCTGAGGCCACCTTTTTGTGTTTGCTGGCAGACAATTTCTTAAATAGCATGCCTCCAAATGATCTGATGCTGTTTCCTTTTCATAACCGTTTTACCACGGTATTGAGCATGTAACAAAGATCATTACAGAAACTTGATAGAAAGCATTCCAGATTCATCTCAATTAACATGCAGCACTTGATTTGGAACAGTCCTTTGAACCTGGATATGTATTTGGCAAATAACAACTCACCTTGCTGTATATGCTTAAGATATCCTTGTTAGATTAAACACTATTTTCATGTTAATAGCTCCCTTCTGTCAGGCGACTGCTTTACTTTCAAGGTTGGACTGCTTGATTTCAGATACAAGTTTGAAATGATTTCACCATGTGTTTTTAAAATATATATATATATTAAACAAATGTCTATTTTCAAACTTTACATGTATTATAGCTTGGAATTCTGCTTATTAAGGATAATTAAATCAAGAACAAAGATATATGGTAAATTAGATAAACCAGAACTTGTATATGAGAGAACAAACACTCTGTAATGTGCTATTTAATCCTTATATGATGAACTCTAGGCTTTTTATACTCTGTGGATATTGCACCTTGGGTCCCATGAAGATTACTTCTCTATCTTGAAGCAAGACTAGTGGTAAATATATGCCAAACAAGTGTAAAGATATATCATAAAATACTACAATTAGGATTGACCATGCCATATTATTATTTAATTTTTCAAGAAAATTTTACCCCATCTTTCCCCACTTAAGGGCCCAAGGTGGCTAAGAGTGGATAAAAACATGCGTGACAAAAGTTAAAACATTTAAAACCAAAAACAAGTAGTAATATTTCCCACTTCTATGTATGGTTGTGTAAGATGAACAGTGAAAAACACTGATAAGAAGAAAACCAATGGATCTGAAATGTGGTCTTGGAGAAGAGTTCTTCAGATACTGTGAACTGCTGAAAAGAAACTAAATGGATCCCAGAGAAAATTAAGCTTGAACGCTCCGTAGAAGCTAATGTGACTTAACTGAGTCTGTTGTACTTGGACAATATCATGAGAAGAGTGAAAAATGCTAGGCAGTAGAATTGACCATACCCCAGATGGATAGACTTAATAAAGTAAACCATGGCCCCAATTCAGCAAAAATGGGGTAGGGATGGGGGGCATTAATAACTGGGTCAGTGGGAGTGTCTCTCGTTCATGGGGTCACCAAAAGTCAATATCAACTGGACAGCAGTTAATGACATCTTCATTGTGTTAAGTGCCAATATCTCTACAAATTAAGAGGAAGGGGGATGGACTAGCCTCCCAACTTCACAGCAGAATCTGGCTTTGTGGATGTTTCTTTTTGGCTTGATGACCTTTATGGTCTCTTCCAACTCTATGATTCTATGACTTTTCTACATAATATCACTAAGATCCTCCCGACTATTGTAGTTTTTCAAACTAGAAAATATTCCCAATGTTTTATTGATGTAGAGGGAATAGAAATGAGCTGTGTTCTCTATTATTTTCTCATCTGACAGAACTTTCTCATCTTGCCGTAACTTGTGGGTCATCTGAGCAAAAGTTAAATTACTATTCTATATAGCACAAAGAGAGATGAGGAATGGGAAATACTTATGTTTCCTGTTCTATCCAGATCAGGATCATGGACAGATGAGACTTGGCTCTGAGTCGAATGATCAATAGTGACAAACAAGTTGTATTTTGAGCAGTGTGAGTTTCTTGTTGTGATACTCCTAACAAACTTCTTTGGAATGCAATTGAAGCCTGTTGTCATAGATTTTCTTGTCCTTTATACCTATGTCTGTTTTCTGGCTCCAGTTGCAAAATGCAATACTTGAAAGACCACCAGTTTACTGTGATTTCAAACATATAATCTGAAGCAAGGTGTTGTATCTCCAGGTGTTGCTGAACTAGAGCTCCTAGCAGCTATAACCAAAATGTCCAATGATGAAGAATCCTGGAAGCTGCAATCCAGAAGCATTTAAAGGCTGGACTGTGCTCATCACTACATTGAACTAGCTTCCAAATTTACACATGTAGAAAAAGGAACCAACTCAAAAATGGCATTGCTTACTTAATTAAAGTATCATATACTAGATCTAGTCCTTTTGTGTCAGTGATGCGGATGAAAACACTTTTTTAAAATTTAAAAGTATTGAATATAATGTAAGGAATGTCAGGTGGAGAAAATTGTGTACAGAAATTGAAAGCCAGTCAAATAATAGTCACTTGGCCCCTGAATGCAAACCAATGTACATACATTTTTGACCTTTTTTTGTTCAGCAGAATCTGGGTTTTATTTTATTTATTACATTTGTGGTTGATTGACATCTAAAAACAATAGAAAATACAGATTTTGCTCATATTAATTAACACAGGTTAACATATCTTTCCTTGCACACTTGTTGATGAAAAGACTGGCTGGCTAGGGTAGGTCTGAGCATCTTAGATCCCATAAATCAGGCTCAATATTATCTGTGAACATATTGACACATTCATAGAATATAAAAATCATAGACTCTTAGAAGAGACCTCATGGGCCATCTAGTCCACTCCCTGCTATGCAGAAATATGCAACTGTAATGCCCCTAAAACAGTGGTTCTCAACCTGTGGGCCCCCAGATGTTTTGGTCTTCAACTCCCAGAAATCCTAACAACTAGTAAACTGGCTGGGATTTCTGGGAATTGTAGGCCAAAACACCTAGGGACCCACAGGTTGAGAACAACTGCCCTATAAGATGCCCATCCAAACTCTGCCCAGGAACCTCCGCCCCAAGTCCATGTCTTTCCAAGCAATTAATTCTATTACTGTACAGCTCTTACAGTAAAAATAAGTCTTTCAGTGTTATCTCTTGTTGTTTTGTTGTATCTTTTCAAGCTGTTTTCAATTTATGTTGACTCAGAAGTGATCTATTATGGGAGTTTCTTGGCAAGATTTGTTCAGAGGGTTTTTTTTTTTGCCTTTGCCTTCCTCTGAGGATGAGAGATTATGACTTGTCAAAGGTCACCCAATGGGCTTCTATGGCTGAGCAGAGATTCGAACCCTGGTCTCCAGAATCACAGTCTGGTGCTCAAACCACTATGTCACATTGGCCCTCTACACATTCCCTACCCCTGACTTAAAGAAACCGGATTTTAAAAATTATTATTTTGTTTTTCAGTAGTTGAGTTGGAATTAGCAAAGGGCATAGTGCAGTACATGCTGATAGTTAAGGGAGGGAAGAGTAAGCTTACCAGAAGAAAGACAACAATATCCAGTTTGGCATGGATGCTTCTTTTTAACCCTTTGTTCATTTTTCAGTAGACTACTTGCTCATTTTGTTGTTGTTTCTTCTGCTCCATACATCTCGGTCTCCCTTAAAAGCATGACTGACTTGGTGTTGTTATTCTGAAATGTTCATCTCCATCCATCCTCATCTGCCTGTCTATATATAGCCTGCCTACCTTTCCCTCTCTTGCTGTGTACAAAGCAACAGCACCAAAGAGAAAGTTAAAACAAATCCTCTTACCGCTGCAAGATCTGGAGGGTAGAGTTCAACCCATCCAAAAAAGATGCCCTCTTTTTAATGACTGTCATTATATTTTGATGTGTTTAATAATACAGCAGAGGTTAAATGAAACATGAAAAAGGGATGTACATTAAAATTGAGATAACTCTTCCTTCAGTGAAGTGGAACCCAGCAGATGTAGCTGCACACTGTAATTGCTGCCTGCTTCCTGTCAGTCTGATTAAGTTGCATTGTCCCCGCTCCAAGTGTAAGAATCAGTGGCTTCCCATAGGGCACAGCATGGGACAACTGGCTTATGTAGTCAGATCACTGTGCACACCTCCTGCTTGGGCCTGGTAATGGTGTAGGCATGCAATATACATTGATGACTTATAAAATCAATAGTGCAGCACAATAGGAAACAAAATAGCGGCTTATCTCCCCAACAGTCCGTCCAGGGAGCCCCTCTTACTATGTACCTCCACCCAAAAATTTGGTTGCAAAGTTGTATTTCTTAACTCAGCATTCCAGATAATTCTGCTCATTCAGAGTCTTTTCCCACCTCTCCCATACAGCAGCCACAGTGACTAAGGACTACAGCATCCCTTTTTTATGATCTTTTACATCACTCACCAGAACAGAATATTTTCCACTCTGCCACAGTTAAGAAGCTGTTAGTGTTTTCCATTATGCAGCAAACCCATCTTTTCAGGACTTAATTACCAGCTGTAAATGTCCCATACCTGTTGGAAATTATGGAGCCAGCTTCTCAGCTGGGGTAAAATCAGAATGGTGCATTGTTATTCAGTGTAAATCCTGAGGAAAATGGTGCCAGATATAAAAGAAGCAGAGAAGAGAACTCGATTTTTGGAAACCAATACATGTGCTGTGATATATTAATCACTGGCTGATGTGGTGCCATTTTGTTGACTTGGCTGCTACATTTGCCTCTTTCTGAAATTAGTCACCTATATGATCCCAAACAGAGATTACGCAAATACATCATGATGACATCACAGCACATTTTGCAGTCTGAGATCCTCCAGGGCAAGTTCAGGCTCCTGTGATGGCATCACTAGAGGAGAGTGATGGATGTGACTGTAAACCACGTGACAACACCGGGTATACCTCACAACCTCTGAGGATGCCTGCCATAGATGTGGGCAAAACGTCAGGAGAAAATACTTCTGGAACATGGCTATACCGCCCAGAAAACACACAACAACCCAGTGATCCCGGCCATGAAAGCCTTCGACAACACAATGCAATGCCTGAATGTTCTTGGGAAGTCATGGGGAGGAGGGAGGGCTGTTCGACAGTGGAACTCTCTCCCCGGGGCCGTGGTGGAGGCTCCTTCTTTGGAGGCTTTTAAGCAGAGGCTGGATGGCCATCTGTCGGGGGTGCTTTGAATGCGATTTCCTGCTTCTTAGCAGGGGGTTGGACTGGATGGCCCATGTGGTCTCTTCCAACTCTACTATTCTATGATTCTATGATTCTATGATTCTATGTTTTGTTGCCTAAAAAGAAATCCTGTTGAAGTCTTAGGCAACCTCTGATATGGAGTAATGGCCTCTCTCATGGGTGAACAACATGCTTTTCCCATATTGAGTAATGTAAGCTAGCTTCTTCATCTACTAGAAAGCTGGCAGTGATTAAATAAGTGGGGCAGTGTTAATAGTGAAAAATTTAAAATGCAGCTAAATGAAGATGGGGAAATACTCAATGGAAGACCCATCCTGTAGCAGTGAAATAATAATTCATTGCATCTCCACATACTTGTGCAATGTAGCTGTTTAAAGTGGTCAAAAGCCCTATTATGTACTGGTATTCAATAGTCTTGTGAAAAAATTGCATGATATTTGTGGACGAAAATTGTTGTTGCACTCTGGTTTGGATGCTATAATTGATAGAGAACCAGTAGGGATAATTTTGTCCTGTCGATTTGGCTGAGAGTGTGAAAAAGATCATTGAAAAAGTAAGGGCTGCTATAAATCTGTTATATACATGTCTTTCTTGGCTCAGGTGTGAGAGGACAGGCCAAATAAATGAAGGGTATGGACAACGATTCTTTACAGTAAGGTAGTAGGCCAAAGTGGTTAAAGAAGGCATTTTTTAAAAAAGCTTTATGAACTCCCAACATACTAGATAATTACCAAATAATGTTCAATTCTTGAGCATGATACTTGAGTAGATAGTGGTGTTTCTGCTCCAGAATAGAAGTTCTTGGTATTGTATTATCGAGAATCATTTCAGCCTGGCTTCTTACCTGGCTATGGGATAGAGGCATATTTGGTCAGATTGATGCATAGCCTATTTTGGGAGCATTCCTTGTTGTTCTTTTGATCCTCTTGGTAGCTTTTAGTAAAATCTGGGCTGTCTCTTTGGATGGAACTTGGAATGCACTATCTTACATGTGCCTCCAATCATTCTTGGAGGGGTAACCTTAGAAAGTGATGCTGGAGGATTCATGTCTAATGCCCCAGCTGTCAATCAGATTCAGTATACCCTGGTTGTTGGTAATTAACATACAATTACAAAAAGCTATTGTCTGGGATTTTCAATTCAATGCCATCATAATCTCTCCTTTCCATCTAACTCCAAAGAAGTTATGTTGGTGTTCTACCAGTTTATGGGCAGGATGAGGATGAGCAAATTGTAGCTTAATCCAGACAAGGGAGATATACTCTCAAACAACTGAAAAGCATATCAGAGAAGAAATCTTCAACTGATGCTGAGTGAGGCATATACTTCCCCTGAAAACTTGGGTTCCAGTTTTGAGCTTGGTTCCTGGGTTTTAGCAATGCTAAGGCTGTATCTGCAGAGTAAATGCACTTGTTACCTGATACTTTTGCTCTGGCTATGACAACAAATGCCCTGGTCACATCCTCTTTGGATTACTGTAAAGCACTTTATGTGGGTCAGTCTTTGGAAATCATTTAGAACTTCAGTAAGTTCAACAATATAGTCATTGCATTTTGAACCAGCTGTAATTTTCAATCCCAAATATAGTGATCTAGATGGAATGTGATTAATATATGAGCCGGTATGATTAGATATGCCTTGCCACTGACAAAAGCACCCTTGAATGTCAGTCATTTGACCATTCAGGAACAAGAGAGATACAAGAAGTTATCCTAAGCTATATAAAAGATCCTTCAGAAAAAGTGCAAGCCGATGTAGAAATCAAAACCAAATGACCCTGCCCAACAGAATCAACATTTTTTCAAATTTTTATTTTTATTTTTATTCAGCCACATAAGTCCCTGACTTCACCAAGGTAGCAATTCATTGGTTGCCAAAGACAAACTGCTCAAACTATCATTGTGATAGAACTCAGCCAGCAAACTACAGATGATGTCTTTCAGCAGTTATAGGATACCATTGCCTTTTAATTCTTGAAGCAAAAAATATACTTAGAAATTGCTAAAATTTTAAAGAACTGAAATAAATGAAAACTGAGTATTAGAAGTTCTTTTTGAATTCAAAAAATATGCCTGCAGTGCTAGTCTAGAAACACATGCTTGATTATAATTATTATCACATGTTTTTTTCCCAAAGCACTTATCATAATATCTAGGTGCTATTACAGAAATTAGGAAGCAACTCCAATGCTTTTGCTAAGAAAAGGGCCAATTTCCACTTTTCAGCTACATGACTAAAGCCAAGGAAGTGAAATAATAAGAAAATGTGTCATAAAGTCAGCTAAAGAGAATGCAGGCAACTCTCTGATGAGAAACGAAACGTATACCATGAGCCAGGCCTCTCAGTAACAATTTGTCTCAATAAAGTATTATGGGCAAAGAGACAGTTTTTGTTGGATGCGAGGAGAGTCTACCAAATTTCATATTTGCTTCTGTTCCCTGATGTGCGCTCGGCTGATCAGTAATGTCAAAATGAATAGCAAAAGAAGAACAAGGAGGAAGTTTGACTCCTCAGTAAACAAGACCTTAGAGAGTTTGAAGATGGAGACTGGAATGGTTTGTAAAGCTAACTGGAAATCTGTGTGAATTACCCCTGAAAATTTCTGCCTTTGGGGATTTGTTTTCATGTGGATGGTCTTTTTTTTTTTTTTTTTTTGAGGAACTCCTACACATTACACACTGTTCTAAGGAGAATAGTCAACTTGCATGGGAAGCCGTTCAGACTTCTTGGCCTCCACATTTGTCCTAAGTGAATTAGGTTGTTCCTCAGGACATATCCAAAACCTCCTGGATTGCAGCTGTGCAGGCTTGAAAGAGAGCGAATAATGCCCCAGGTTTCTTTCGGGATGCTTAGTCACCACAATAGAACTTCACGCTTCATTCTTAATAACTTATAAGGAATGTTACGGTTCCATTTAATACAAAGGAAATACCCATTTGTTCAATTTTTGGTCCCTTCTGGTTTAATTTTTCCTTCATTTTGTGCCTGTGAATTCACTAATTTTGGCCTATTTCAGTAAGTGCAGAGAACCAGGCATAGATGCGTGCCCAGGGCAGAGGGATTGAAGGGTATTCATCCCTGTTCTTTTGCTACATTGCCACTCAAAACTGCCCCAAAGTGATTAAAATAAATGGATCATCTGGGGAAATAAAAATAGCTGGTGTGGAGGGACCAATTTATATTGGAACTATTGGGAGTTGGGGCAAAGATTTCAAGTCACCACCCAGAAGCCAAATGTATAACATCCATGTATTTAATCCAGAATAAAAATAAAAAGATACTAGTGTAAACAAAAAAGTTTCTGGCTATTTTATTGTAGAACTATCGATGTTTCAGTCTACCATAAATCTAGCTTTTTTCTACTATAAACCTATACTCAGGAACTTTCTCTCTAGGAAACTTTGCAAGGCCCATCTCACAATTATCTATAAGAAAACTGGTGTTCTCAGACTATAAGCAGTCTTGATATTATTCTTTTTTATTAATGGACTTTTGTAATACATATGGTCTCAATGCAGTATACTATACTTGTATCGTCATCATGCTTTTTGACCTCTTCTGTTTCGCTATACAACCAAAGGCAATTCCTGAAGATCTTTTTTAGCCCCCTGTAATAGCTTTTGTGGGTGTTTGGACATGTTTTGAGGGAGTATTCCACATATGCAAGAATACGGCCATTATAACCAAAGATATCCAAAAACTATTAATGAAAATCAATAATTATAACAACAAGCAATAGAGACACCAATAATTGTCTCTGTTGCAGATTCAACAGAGCCCAGGGGACTTCTGGATGTGTTACCATGCTACTGGGAGGCTTCTCTCATGTCCCCGTATGGGAAGCTAGGGCTGACAGTTGGGACCTCACCTCGTCTCGTGGATTTCAACCATCAACCTTTAGGTCAGCAGTTCAGCCAGCACAAGGGTTTAAGCCATTGCGTCACTGTAGCCCTAGGCATAACACTTCAAACTTTGGAGGCATGCTCAAGGAAAGTCACAGATGTACACTCTAGAATTATTTTATTTTTTAAAAAACAGTACTTAATTTTAATAAATTTAAATGTATTAAAATTAAGCACTCTTTTTTTAAAAATAAATGGCATGCCCAAAGTCTGACCCAGGGGGCAATTGTGGCCTGTGTTCAAATTATCCCCAGCCTGCAGCTTCTGTCACAAAAGCAATAATATGAGACCCACCAGGATTATTGACCACAGTAGACAATCCGCACATACAAAAAAACTGTTTTATATTTTGCTCTCACCACGTGACCCTTGTGCAATCCTTTCCAGCCCATTTCTCAAATGGCAACTGGAGAGTTGTCATCGAGGGCTGCCACTTCCAGGACAAGTGGAAATTGGAGTATTTTTTTCATTGAAATATGAAACAAGTGTAGTAAAGGTAAAGTTTTCCCCTGACATTAAGTCTAGTTGTGTCCGACTTTGTGGGTCGGTGCTCATCTTCATTTCTAAGCTGAAGAGCTGGCATTGTCCGTAGACACCTCCTGGTCATGTGGCCAGCATGACTGCATAGAGCACTGTTACCTTCCCACCAGAGCGGTATCTATTGATCTACTCACATTTACATGTTTTCGAACTGCTAGGTTGGCAGAAAATGGGGCCAACAGCAGGTGCTCACCCCACTCCCCGGATTCGAACTGCCAACCTTTCAGTCAGCAAGTTCAACAGCTCAGCAGTTTAACCTGCTGCGCCAACAGGGATTCCCAAGTGTATCTGTCTAAATAATGAAATGAAAAATATTGCCTTTTTGATTTTGGATATCCTGATTCAAAATCAAACAACATATTTTTGTTTTTTGATGGTCAATTGAAAAACAAAAAAAACAAGTGATACACAGATTCATATGGCCCTTAATGTTTTGCACTTCTGAATAAGATTATTGTTAGTGTTATTTTCCTATTCACATGTTTTAAATTTAGACGTTTACAGTGAGCATTTAATAGTGAACAATATGTAATGTTTCAAATGAACTTAAATAAATAATGGATCTGCGAAGGTTTTGGGTGGGATGGTTATTTGTTTATGTGTTTTTCTTTTGTACAGCATTTAATGTTTGGTGACTTTGTTGTTCACCACCCTGAGTCCCTTCAGGGAGATAGGACGTATAAATAAAGTTTATGTATTATTTATTTAAAGTTAATGATTCAAAGAATGTCTACCTGAATGGTTGGACCACATGCATTTTCACATCACCAAATCTGGGCCTCTTTGCAAAAAATTTGGACATCCCTGATCTACGTGTTTTGAAGCCTGCTATTCTAGCTTCAATCACTGGGGACAGATATTAATGTGTAAGTTTCATTGCTTGTCATAGAATCACCATACATCAGATACAAATTGAAAACATACAACAATTGTTATTATAGAAGTTGGACAGGTGGGAGGCAGAAGGCTGAAAGTGATTGGAAAAACAGAGTATTTTTAGTGTTTCTAGGATTGTAACATTACTGGAATCCGATACATATTTCTCTGGTCACAAGATATATTTTTTTGTTTTGTTTTCACTCCAGTTCTCTAGTTTCTTAACACAGCTGTCTCTCTGAAAACTGCATAGCAACAAAAAGAACTGCTACTAACATGTGCCGGGATTTGAATGAACCCACCCATTCAAATGTGAGCATTCAACTGCTTGACAGGAGGCTGGTCAGCCAACGCATAGCATATTTGTGTGTTCATGAATATGTTCACTTATTTATTAATAGGAATATGATTATCACAAGGATCCCATTACAAGATTGCTTGATTTCTCAAATAAATCAGGAATGGTCCACCTCTTGTTACATCCCAAATAGACTACTGCAACACGCTCTACATGGGGTTGCCTTTGAAAACTGTTCAATTACCATATATACTTGAGTATAAGCCGACCCGAATATAAGCTGAGGTACCTAATTTTATCACAAAAAAACTGGGAAAACATTGACTCCAGTATAAGCCGAGATACCAACAAAATTACATTAATTGAGGCATCAGTAGTTTAAATGTTTTTGAATCTTTACATCAAACTGTAATTTAAGATATGACTGTTCAGCTCTGATTAAATCATTATTTTCCTCTTCTTCAATGTAAATGCGCTTATGCATCCTTTTAATAATAGAGTGAAATAATAAATGTAATAATAATAATAAATGCAGTAAAATAATAAATGCAATAATAATAATTAATAGAATAAAATAATAAATGTAACAATGCCAATAATAATAGAAAAACATAATAAATATAGCATATATACTTGAGTATAAGCTGACCTGAATATAAGCCCACCAGGACCCTCACTCGAGTATAAGTCGAGGAGGTTTTTTTTTTCAGTTCTAAAAAAGGGATGAAAAACTAGGCTTATACTCGAGTATATACAGTAGTTTAACCATCGGCAGCCAGATTTCTCACTGGAGCAACATACAGTTATGCCAGTTCCATTGGCTGCCAGTCTGCTACCAAGCATAATTCAAAGTGCTGGCTTTAGCCTATAAAGCCCTAAATGGTTCAGGTCCAGCTTACTTGTCCATATCTTCCTCTATGATCCACCTCAGAGGTTAAGATCGTCGGGGGAGGCCCTGCTCTGGATCCCACCACCCTTGAAAGCACGATTGGTGGAGAACGAGAGACAGGGTCTTCTCAGTGGTGGCCCCTTGTCTGTGGAACTCCCTCCCTAATGAAATCCAGGCAGGCCCCTTCCTTCTGTCCTTTGGGGGAAAAACTCAAATCATGGCTGTGGGACAAGGCGTTTGAGCAGCAAATGCAGCAATAATAATAAGAATGATTTAGGTAACTGGTAATGGACAGACCCTGGACTATGACTTAGACTTATGCATTTATAATGATGTTTTTATAATTGATGTTTTAATTATCTGTTTTAATTGTATTGTTTTTATAACTGGGTTTTTTTCTGGCATCTAATGATTGCTGGTTATGAGAAGGATGGGATACAAATGTATGAAATAAATAAATAAATAAATAAATACTTTCAAAACTAATACTTTGCACCTTTAGTTTGAGATTCTATTCAGTGGTGTAGCATAAAATTATGAAAGCATAGTTGCAAGTAGTACTGGATAGTATGGAATCAAACAATTGTACAACAGGCGGTATCCAGAATAATCAATCCACCTCCACAGGTCCTAATCAGGACTACACTTACCACATGTCTGAGGGTGCATCTATATTGTGGAAATGATGCAGTATGACACCATTTTAACTCCCATAGCTCAATGCTATGGAATTTTGGGATTTATAGTTTTACAAGGTCTTCTGCCTTCTCCATTAAAGAGTGCTGGTGCTTCACTAAACTACATCTTCACTAAACTACATCTCCCAAACCATATTAATTCTACAAAGTGTAGATGCACTTTTGGGGAGCATTCCTAGGCTTGCACAGTGGTTTACTCTGATATCATTGGGATTGGAGAGTCTTGCGTAGGATGCCAAATTTGCACAATCTGCAAGAAAGGGCAACACCTTGGCTATAATATCTATCTATACAACTTCTCTTAACAGATTGCACCTCATAAAGATCGCAATCGTTAACTGTTGCTGCTTGTTCTCCCAAAGATACTGAAGGCTGGGCTGTGGTGGGCCTCCAGTGGAAGGGAATTCCAGAGGCCTAAGCATTTCTCATTTTCATTCAGAACAGATGCAAACAAAGCAAGCCCTTCTAGATTCATTGTGTGGCTCACAATTCAACCAGTCACTTTTCATCACCCGTTTTTTGGAAAAAAAAATGAAAGGAGTAACAATTCACATTTTAGAAAGGATACAGAAACATCACTGTTAAATATAAAAGCTAACAAAACCAACTGACACTCTAGCCACTTTTTTTGCATTTTTTTTCAGTCTTACTGGTTGAAATTTGACCCTTACACTGGCAACCCCCCTTGTTGTCCACTCCAATTAAGAAAGTCCATGCAGTTAATCCTACAGCCATTAACAATAGCAGAAGACAATTAAAACTGTTGGATCAGAGGAAAGGCCTCCACCATTTTCTCAGCTCTGAGCGATAATTTGGGTGAGCTTCACCCAAGTTGCGGCAGACTGTGCAAAGGATGTATGAAAACAAAGCACATATGTGTCCAGATGGGCAGCCAAGCAGGTAGTAAGAACAGATAGGCACAGTGTTAAGTTCAATGGAAAGTTGCCTGCAGGCTCTCTGCGCTAACTAGTCATTATTTACAGACTCCAATATCAATGATGTGAGAGGATGGATGGGGGAAGCTTTGAGGAAGAAAAAAAATCTCAATTTTCAAACAGAACTTTAATTATTTGCAAAAAGCTTCAATTGTTTAATAGATAATGTCATGGATTGGTCTTCTCAGTGTGGTGTGCAACTGTCCAGAACCCCCACAGTATAATAAATAGGCTCCTGATGCTAGAATGGATTGATGTTTGGCATAAAATTTATTCCTCTGAGCTTGTCTTTTCCTTCTGTTCACCAGTTTTGAACAAATAATCTTGGGCTGGATTAAACACACATGCACACACAGACCACATGTGCAGTTCAGGAAGAGTTTTAATTGTTAACTACACAAAGCCCTTTTTTCATTCACCAAACTGATTTCTTTTTCATATTTATCAAATAAATAAACATTTTAGTTTGATAAAAGGAGAGCATGGAGATTTGTTTCCCAGGTTTATTTCCTGATGCTTACTATAAATGAAATATACAAATACTATGATTCCTTGCCATTTATGTCCCATTACTGAATGAGGAATGTTCAAGGCAACTCACATACGTAATACAGTGACTGGATTATGAATTCTGAAATCAAACTAGGTAATATGTTTTATTATGTTTTTTTTCAGAGATTTTTCCCTAAATGATGAAAGCCATTCATTTATTATTACAAGTGTCTTCTCTCACCTATGAATCTTAGATTTACCATGCTTTGTTTTATGATACACCAGTGAAAGGTTAGCACAGGCTTAATTTAAAAGTCTTATTATTGAGGCTTGTTTCTCTGAGGAAATCCAAAATGAGAGGTAAAATGGGTGGATTAATTGTAGGGAATACATCTTGCTCTTAATGTCTAGTATGATTCTATATGTGTTTACACTCTCACACACAGTTCCTGAACTACTTTGGAATTTCCTTAATTAATTTGCTCTCTCATCATATGCCAGTGAGAACAAAAGTGGCAACTACCATTGCCCTGACCTCAAAGGGAGAAAAGAAGATACACATATAGTTTTGTCGTGCCTTGGCAGAAAATCAGATGAAAGGGCCTCCTTCCATCCCAACTGCCACGGCCCTGTCTTTGGAAGGAGAGAAATAAAGGCAGTATCTGTTGGATTTAATCTCTTTCTCCATTGCCATTTCCTTTCCTTGTATGTGATGTCTTTCAATTGTAAACCTAATGCTAGGGAACTGCTTTCATGTTCTTTTTCTTATAAAGTGCCATGTAAAGTGATGACACTAAACAACAATAACAAAACTGTAGGGATACCAAGGTGCTTGGTTATAAGGCTATTTTCCTCCTAACCCTGTTATACACCTGTGAGCCATGGATTGACTACAGACAACACACCTAGAATGATTCAATCAACGTTGCCTACAAAAATCCTGAAAATCTTGTGGGAAGGCAGGTAGACAAATGTCAATGTGCTGGAAGAAGGAAAGACCCTAGCACTGAAACGATTCTCCTATGCCATCAACTCCCCTGGACTGGCCACGTTGTCCAAATGCCTGATCACCATCTCCCAAAGCAGTTACTATATTCCCAACTCAAAAATGGAAAATAGAATATTGGTGGACAAGAAAAGAGATTTAAAGATGGGCTTAAATCTATTCTTAAAAACTTTGACATAGACACTGAGAACTGGGAAGCCCTGGCCCTTGAGCACTCTAGCTGGAGGTCAGCTGTGACCAACAGTGCTGTGGAACTTGAAGAGCCACAAATGGAGGGCAAAAGGGAGAAACGTGCCAAGAGGAAGACACATCAAGCCAACCCTGACAGGAACCACATTCCATCTGGAAGCCAATGTCCTCACTGTGGAAGAACATGCGGGTCAAGAATAGGGCTCTACAGTCACCTACACATCCACCGCCAGGATACTATACTTGGAAGGCTTGGACAACAAGGAATTGCCTAAGTAAGTAAGTACAGTAGAGTCTCACTTATCCAAGCTAAACGGGCCGGCAGAAGCTTGGATAAGCGAATAACTTGGATAATAAGGAGGGATTAAGGAAAAGCCTATTAAACATCAAATTAGGTTATGATTTTACAAATTAAGCACCAAAACATCCTGTTATACAACAAATTGGACAGAAAAGGTAGTTCAATACGCAGTAATGTTATGATGTAATTACTGTATTTACGAATTTAGCACCAAAATATCATGATATATTGAAAACATTGACTACAAAAATGGCTTGGATTATCCAGAGGCTTGGATAAGCGAGGCTTGAATTAGTGAGACTCTACTGTAATGCTAGGGAATTGTTTTTCATATAAAGTTATGGCACTAAACAACAATAATAACAAAATGAAAGTGTTGTTATGTAAATATAATACTCAGTGTCCCTTTTGGATTGCATGCAATTTGGAACAGGATTCAGAAGATCCAGTTCTTATCTGTTATTTAAATACTAATATGGACCTTTGAAGCTGCCAGCAGAATGAACAAGCTATAAAGTTATATACTTGGAACAAGTTGGTTTCCAATGGGTCTCTCTATAATTTGCTATAGATGGCATTGGAGTTGGCAGCTGTCCATACATGTGCCATTCTCCTTGCCATCATGTAGCTCCCTGACTTTAGGGATAAAACTGAGTGGGGCTTTTGGAGTTCATGAATAAATTTAGAAAACACAAAACATCAAAAACACTGTTCATATTTAGTCCCTTAGAGGACTTCTCGATTTGCAACAGTCGAGTTGCTTTTAATTCATTTCATCTTTGTTTTGTTACTTTGTTTCATTTCCTGATTATTTGCATTGGTTTGCTTCATTTCGCTTTCCTCATTTTGCCTTCATAAACACTGGAAATGAAATGAACTATCCTACCAAAACAGTGGACTTCATAAATACAGCATCTACCCAATCAGTTACAAAGTTCTGTAGCATATAACTTATTACCCAATCACAAGTAGCAGACTCCCACGTAAACTATGAAAAATTTCCATCTGCCATTTGATTTATAATGATGCAAGATCTTTGGCTTTGCTCTGAAACTTGGGTCAACAGATGGGTTTCACAAATGAAATTGACAAAAATTTAGCAGATTCTGTATTCTGAGTTTCACTTCTTGCAGTGACTCATGGTCTTAAGGTATGGCCTTTTGTTATATTTTAACAGGGTTTATGAAATGAAGCTTCCATCAGCACTAAATCTATGGTGAAGATTTTGAGATTGCAATTTAGGAACATCTGGAAGTCCACATTTCATTCACTCCTGTATTTGAGAGATCACGACAAAGAAAATGAACTAGCGAGGGAGTAAAGAATAATTGATTTCCCCTTTCCATCTAAAATCAGGAAAGAGTAACACCAGAACCAAATTTAAAAGCTGTTTTGGGGAAGATGGTGCTGGTGGGGTGTATTGTAGAGCTCTTACTTTCCTGAATGCACTTGGCTCTCTGAAGCTGTCTGGATGAAGGGAATAATAGGGTCTTGTATGAAATACTGATGGAAAAACACTGGAAAATGGCAAGGGCTTGCTAAAAAGACAAAGAAATGGCTGAGGATGAGGACTAAATGGTGGGGACATAGCAAAGTCATTGATATGGTGTCCTTCCTCCTTCTCCTCCTCTGAGGTAAGACAGTTTTAAAAAACAACAACAACTAAGCACACACAAAAAACAGGCAAATATAAGGTACCATCAAATCTAAGGTAGACCTCATTTTTGAAGCCCCTTAAATGGGAAAAAGTACACCTTAGATTTGATGAAATAAGGTATTTACGTGAATTGAAAAGAGACAATGAAGACATTAAGATAGTCAAAAATTTCCTATACATTGTGTCAATCATTAATCAAAACTGCAGTCAAGAAAACAGAAGAGAAGGGGCTTATCTACAGTGGGCAGGCTTTGGCATCCATACTTGAGTCCAATTTCTAAATTATGACATCCATAAATTATGGCATTGGTAGAGTGCAATTTTTTTCTGTCTTTTGCAGTCCTTCCTACAATATTGTAAATCCTCTTGAAGTAAAAGCTGGTTGGAGAGCAAACAAGGTAACCCACAGCAAGAGGACATACTGATTGTCACATACTATACTACCACTCTAGACAAGATTTGCAAAATACGCATTTTGGATTATAGCCAACACGCTGACTAGGTCATTTAGGGAGTTATTGTTCCAAAAGGTAACTTCCCCGAATCTGCACTAGCTACACAATTCCAGAAATATACAGTGTTCCCTCACTTATCGCAGGGGTTACATTCCAGGACCACCCTCGAAAAGTGAAAATCTATGAAGTACAGATGCTATATTTGTGATTTTTGCAAGTAACACCTCTGTCCCCTCCTCGCCTCTCAAGCACGCGCATGCATGCTCCTGCCACTGCCGCTGCCTTGTGAGGCGAAAACAAAGCTGCTTCAGCCTCCCTTTCTCTCCTTTTTTCTCCCTTTCTTAGGCTTCTCTTTAGGAAGGAAGTAGAAAGAGGGATTTATCAGGGATTTATAATAATATTTTATGATTTATACTATTATTTTAGTATTTATTAAAACCTGTGAAACAGTGATGGCGCGAAAAGCGAACTGCGAAGTAGCGAGGGAACACTGTATTAGGAATTGGCAGATCTGCCAGTAATATCAACATGTTAAGATCCATTAGTTTTTTTTAAAAGGAATTGGATAAACTCATCACATCCGTGAAAATTGGAAGGTTGCTGGCATAAACCTCTATGGCTACATACATACAGTACTGTATGGTATGCGTTGTGCCTGCATACAAAGAATAGCCAGTTACACATTGCCCCAATCAATCTCTATGAAAAAATCTAAAGATTTGCACAAAATTCACACATGTGAATTCAAAGTACATAGATATCGCATATATATAAAATTTAAATGAAAATATATTACTTCTCACTTCAGCTGAAAGGTCATGACCAGAAGATCTCCAGGTCAACTGCTAAGGACGTCATCGCACTGAAATCCAATTTGCAGGCAATAGTAGTGGGATTTGCTGTTTATTTATTGTGTCAGAAGTGAACTGAGGGTACAAGCTGTAATGTATTTGAAAACACAAAGTTTAAAAAAACTTGCCATTATACTAAATGTCCTTTGACCAGTAGTTGGCCACTTGGAGTGCCTCTGGTGTTGCTATAAGATGATGCTCCATGTGCATGTGACAGGGCTCAGGTTGCTTTTCTCCACACTCACATGCCGTGGACTCCACTTTGTGGCTCCATTTCTTAAGGTTGGCTTTGCATCTCGTTGTGCCAGAGTGCAGTCTATTCAGCGCCTTCCAAATTGCCCAGTCTTCTGTGTGCCTAGGAGGGAGTCTCTCATCTGGCCTCAGCCACTGATTGATATTCTGGGTTTTACTCTACCTCTTTTGGACTCTTGCTTGCAGGGTGTTGCTGCAAGTATCTCTATAGATATTAGAAAACTATTTCTTGATTTAAGGCATTGGCATTCTGGCTGATATACAAACAGGGGATGGGCCAGAGATGTCAATGCCTTGGACCCTTCATTGCTGGCTGCTACTTCCTGGTGGATGTCAGGTGTTGCAATGCTGGCTAAACAGTGGTGTGGGATTCGGTGTGCATTGTGGTGAATCGATGGGCAGTGGGGAAACACGCTGTCCCCCCGTCCCACATCATACACTTATTGCTGCCTGGCCTCCCCCTGTGCTAGCTTTGTTCTTCTCTATGAGAACACGGGTAGCCTCCTGTGTTCTCTTTTCAGCATCCTAGGATGCTTGCAGCACACTGTGTCATCTGATGGCATCCAGCAGGCTCATACTCCCCATGTGCTGCAAGAGTCCCAGGACTCTGAAAATCACCAATGTGGTGAGGTCCTAAGTCTACCATGCAGGACATTGTTGGTGGGCAGCTTCAAAGAATAGCTTGAAAAATGGAGATTGTGCTTTGACAGCCCTGCAAATTGAGGAGTTCTTCTGAAAAGCAGGACATATGAATACTAATCCTACAACTACACTTATTTTGAAGTGTAGTATATAACCAAGTGCACGTGGGTATGTGTAGAGACAAAGAAATGTAAGATTAGATTTTGAAAATACAGAGAATAAAGTGAAATCATGTTTGCAATTAAGAAAGCAAACAATATTAAGCTTTACAAGCAATCATGATTTAAAAATCATATCTCTCAAAGATCATAAAACAAAACAAAACCCTTATGCAAGTTGATAAATATAAGTTGTTTACTCCAAATAGAGTACTATTGACATTTGATTTTTTTTGTTTTTGGGAAACAATTCTGGCTGATACTTCCAAAATGAATCAAGCAATGTTTCAAATTGATTCTCAGGTGGCAGTTAGATGAACATACCACGGCAAGAGAAATTAAGGGAGTTGCACAAGGTCACACTAAACAATTACTCAAAACAAATTAATTCCAAACAAATACCATTCATGTCACATGAATAAGAATTGCCACTCTTTCCTTAAATGAGAGTCCTTAAGTACACTTCACATGAATTATTGGGTCCTTAATATAGTTTCACTTGACATCTTGGTTGCTACATAAGGTAGCCTTTTCTGTATAGTTAGCTCAACCACTTTCGAACTCTCTCCTTTTTAATGTTGAACACAGTTCTGCTGCTATGCTAACTGCTGGATCTGATTTATTTCTTCCCCGAAGGTATACATGATTCAGTCCTTTGTTCTGTCTTTGGTTATATCAGGTAATTTGTGTGACTGTGTGTGAGTCTACACTGGCCAGTTGTTCTTCTACAGAGGCACTTCTACAATTACTCGGATTGTGTCTAGACACCTTCTAGAATTTGAGTGGAGCTATTTTATCACCACTTCAATGGTATTCAGACCCTCACAGCCTAAACATTGAAAAGAGAGGGAATTACACATGATGGTGTTTGACCAATGATACTTTTCTCTCTTAGCAGTACTCACATCTATTATTATAAAGCATATTTGGCTTATTGGAAAAGTCTTGACAAGCAATTTTTTTTAAAAAAACCAAGGGATGAAAACCTCATGTGTCCAAGCTGTTGTAAAAGCTAGTGACAGTGTGCAATTCCATTTGCATTGAAAGCATTCTTATTTCTTCTCACACATTTTATAAACAATCATATCTGAGCCGGATTGGGGGTACCCGGAGAGTTGTCATCACAATGCCACTCATTTAGTTGCTCTGTTTTGTGTTTTGCTCCTCAGAGATAAGCTGTGGATTCTTTCCATTACCTCAAAGAGAGATCTCACTTGCTGGTGTGACCAGAGAAGTGGGAAAAAATCACCTATGCACAAACACACAATTATAAAGCGCAAAGAAGGAAAGGAATATTAAGCAGCAGTGAGATCTGGTATGAAGCAGGTAGAACATGTGGTGTTCTAAGACAGAGCTATTCAAAGTGGTGATTCTCTGTACCAATTTTAGGCCATGTTTCATTGACCGATTGTACACAGAGGGTTTGCAAAAAGAAGTTGTTTTAGCCAATAGGCATAAACATGGTATTTGTTTCTGGAACATTATTTAGAAAAAGCATTTCCCAGTCACCGAGAAATGTGTATTGTGTTCCAGAACTTTGTCAGTCTGGATTCGGAAGTCCCACAGTATCTTTGCGTGCTGATTTTCCAATACTTTTGCAGGTTTGTGATCCCACCAGTTCTTTGCTGCTGGCAGGTGGTACTTGAGGCATAAGTTCCAATGAATTATTTGGGCCACATAGTTGTGCCTCTGTTTGTAGTCTGTCTGTGCTATTTTCTTACAGCAGCTGAGGAGATGATCAATGGTTTCGTCAGTTTCCTTGCACAGTATTATTATTATTATTATTATTATTATTATTATTATTATCATCATCATCATCATCATCATCATCATTATCATTATCATTATTATTGTAGCTGGCAGTGACAGGGAGGTAGATGGCGGGAGGGGACAGCCATCCCACATCACTGGGGGCTCCTTCCACACTGCCCCTATATCCCAGGATCTGATGCCAGATTATTTGTTTATCCCAGGTTATCTGGCCGTGGAGACTCATAAACTGGAGTTTAAAGAAGATAATCTGGGATCAGATCCTGGGATATAGGGCAGTGTGGAAGGGGCCTGGTTTACCTGAGCCTAGGGAGCATGGGATGGTTGTTTGGACACCTGCAACCAGTTCTGTCTAGGAAGTGGCTGCAGGTGTCTACACTATCAGAATCCAGGGAAAGGCCTGAATTCTGGTGCAGAATTTGGGCTTTCTCCTAAATTAATTTAACTGCAGCTACATTAAGGGGCTTTCCTTGAGTTAAACCAGCCCAAGCACATTTTATGACCACCTACGTGCTGATCCTAAATGGTCAATGTAGACGTGCCCTTAGCCTTCTGATTTTTGATTAAAGGATCCATTTTGATTAATGACTGAGTCAAGATATAGAAAATCATTAACAATTTAAATATCTTCATCATGCATTTTAACTTTATGCATATTTGTGGTAATTATTGTTTGCTTAATATTCAGCTGTAACCCTGCTTTTTTACTTTTCTTCTTAACTTTCTTCAGCGGTTATTCTTATTAGTTGATATTTTCTGCTAGTAGCACTTTTTATCAGTGATTTCCAGGCAGTTTACAAAAATTAAAAACAAGTAAAGTAACAATAAACAATCAGAACAAACAGCAGATGTGAATGCAAATGAATAATCACAGTTTATGCCTGAAAGTGAAAGTTGGATGTCATGTGTTACAATATTAGCTCTAATAGGTGCTTTTTACATAATGTCATCATTACTATTAAAGAATAAAATGGTACAGTTCTTGCTAACTATTACTCATTACTCCTACATGTTCCTTTAAAGGGTCAGTCTGGAAGATGTGTGGCCATCGTTGTGCTTTTACAATTATATCCCTCCCAAAAATAGCTAAAATGTGACTAATAATGAATTAATGATGAGCAGTATAACAAGTTACTCTTTCAATAGCAAGAAATTAATAATATTTTTTTAAAAGAAAGAACAAGTGCTTTTTAAAAGTAGCATCCCAGGTCCTACTTTTGCACAGTGAATCATTGGTTGCCCTCTCCCCTCTTTGGAAGAACTTTATAATTTCTGCTGTCTTAAGAAAGCTCAGAGCATTCTTGAGGATCCATCACACCCAGCTTGATTTTTTTAATTATTGCCATCTGGCAGATGGTACAGGGTGATAAAGGCAAGGACAAAGGAAATGAAGGTTTATCCTAGGGCTGTGGCTATGTTGAACTCTATGGTTTCACATTGATGTGGCAATAGGGGCTGTGTAATGGTGGTGAAGGTGAGGAGGGATAGATGTGGCCGGGCTGTGGCTGTAGTAACCAGCTGCAATAAATCACTACTGACCGAGAGGTCATGAGTTCGAAGCCCGGGTTGGGTTACGCCCCCGACGATTAAATAGCCCGGCTTGCTGTTGACCTATGCAGCCCCGAAAGACAGTTGCATCTGTCAATTAGGGAAATTTAGGTAGGCTTTATGCGGGAGGCTAATTTAACTAATTTCCAACATCATTAAAAAAAAACTGCCAGGAAACACGAGGAATGGAATGAGGAAGTACAGCCACTACTGGACAGTGAAGCAACAGCTCCCCCTGTGGCCGGAATCGTGAAGCTGGAAAAAAATGTTAAATGCCTCTGTGTCTGTCTATATATGTTGTTTGTCTGTTGGCATTGAATGTTTGCCATATATGTGTTCATTGTAATCCGCCCTGAGTCCCCTTCGGGGTGAGAAGGGCGGAATATAAATACTGTAAATAAATAAATGTGTTGTTTTGTGGTGTGTGCAGGGGAAGGCATGTAAATTTGTCATGCAATAGCACAATGACAAATAAAGCTATTCTAACCATAACAGAATTGTTGCCAAATGCAACTTACTCAAGACAGTCATTTGTTATTGGGGCATATTTGATCTATTTTTCAATTGACCAGAAGCACCTCTGTTTGGTCTGGATTTAACTTCAGTTGTTTTGCCCTCTTCCAGTCCATTATGAACATCAGATTCTGGTTTAGCACCACAACAGTTAGATGGAAAGAAGAGATAGAGTTGGATTTCATTAGCACACTGAACACCAGAACTCCAGATAACACCTCGTAGAAGTTTCATGTGGATATTAAACCGCATATGAAACAAAACTGAACTCTGAAGATCTCTGCAAGCCAATGGCCAGGTGGTTTAGTAGTCTCCTTCAAGAAAGATTGGAACCAATGTAAAACAGTGTTCACAAGTCCCATCCCAAAGAGGCAGTCCAGAAAGATACCATGGTTGATGGTATCACAAGCTTTCCCAGTCCAGTTCCCAGATTAGGCCATCCACAAGGCAACCAAAGTAATCTTGGTCTTGCAGTCAAGCCTGGAGCTAAATTAAAATGGATCTAGCTAATCTGTTTCATCCAGGAATCCTTGTTACTAGGAAACCACCATGTGATCTAAATCTGCATCCAGAAAGGAATATTGGAGATTGGCTAATAGTTATGATTGGTGGATGTTTCAGCAAAGTCCTGACCACAGTTTCTTTTAGGCAGGATGGAACTTGATGAGTGAAACGTTGAATCTCTCCTTATCAACTCACCCAGCCCACCTCTGGCTGCTTCTCTAAGCTAGGAAGGGCACAGGTCCAGTACACATGGGGTGGCTCTCACTACTCCAAGCTTGCATCTACTTCCTTAGGCTGTGTGACCTAAAATGAATGCAATAATGAAGACGACCAGGAGCCAAGATTACGCTCACCGAATTAGTATCAACTGCAGTCATGGTTAGTACCTGGAGGGGAAATTGTCAATTACTACTAGGTGCTATTGGTTAGGAAGGAACTGACAACATGACTTCTTAGTATTCCTCAACTAAGAAATTCATGGAGTTACCATAAATCGACAGGTGGCTTGAAGGCACACACAGCATCCAGCTCAGCATGAATCCAAATAATTTTATCCGCAAGGTTTTGTGCAAATTCTTCACAGTGGTCTCCATTCCAAAAACCATGCAAGTAGATTCTTATAAAAATGTATTATCCTGTTTGGGACAAAAATAACTTCCAGTTTTTAGGTGTTAAATGCAACTGGGAAAATGAATTCAGTGATAAATTTATCTAGAAAATGTTGCAAATGTGTTTAAACAGATTCTCTTTAATAAATATTGGATATTAACTCTCAGCAGAATTTCTGAAAGTACAGTACTCACTTATCCAATATAAATGGGCTGGCAGAATGTTGGATAAGCGAATATGTTGGATAATAAGGAGAGATTAAGAAAAAGCCTATTAAACATCAAATTAGGTTATGATTTCACAAATTAAGCACCAAAACATCACATTATACAACAAATTTGACAGAAAAAGTAGTTCATTACACAGTAATGCTATGTAGTAATCACTGTATTTATGAATTTAGCACCAAAATATCACATTGCATTGAAAACATTGACTACAAAAATGCGTTGGATAATCCAGAACATTGGATAAGCGAGTGTTGGATAAGTGAGACTCTACTGTACTGTAGTATCAATCTCCTATCACATGTCTAAAAACTTCTGAAATGGAAATGGTACATTTTCTCATATTTGATGGCATTTTTCTTCAGTAAAATAATCTTGGGCTGTAATTGTATCATTGACCAAATAAGTGTTAATTATATTGTTGGGCAATATTTAAAATCGAATACTTCATGTTCTTAGAAAAATTAATCCCTACATGCTGTGCGGTGATCAACACATCAACAATCTATCAATATGGAAAAACATGATTGGAGAAACTCATAGCCTTAAACAGCTAATCAAACTTTTTTTTTTCTGAGAAAGCTGAAATAGTACTGTTGAGAAGGGCAAAGATTAATTAGCTTTCTATCTTGATTGTGAAGTAACTATATTTGGATACCTTTTGTTGGGATTATAGAATGTGGTCACAAAGTGTGAGTCTAACCTAGATTTTGCTTTTCACTAGGCAAAAATTAGTGCTGTTTAAAAAATCCAACATATTTCAGAAATGCTAAAGATAGTCCTTGAAGATTTAAGATTTGAAATACAGGAACTATGGCTAAGAGCTCTCTGGGTATGTATCCCCCCATAATAAATATCTTTTAATATGGCAGCTTTGCTTGTCAATTATTGGAGTTCAGTTTTAGTATTCCTAAAAGGATTATTTTATCACCATCCTCTTGCCCCCAAATCTGGCAGATTTAGTACCAGATTAATAATTCTGAATTATACATTCTTGAGTACTTACTATTTACTATTTCTGTCTTAATAAAAATTACAGAAAAAGGGAAAGCAAATCATTTAGCTTTCCAATAGATTCAAAAGATGAATTGTTGGAGAAAACATGTTGTTGTCTTCTCCCATGTCTTGGATACTACCATGTTATGTATATCCAACAAATTCAATTCTCTCTTTGAATAAACATTCACAACTATGAGTCCTTTATCATGAATGTGAAATGTTGATAAACTTGGCCTTGTGCAAAGCAAAGCAGTTCCTTGTTTTCCTTTCCCCATTGTAAGATGTTGTGGGAAACAGCCATATAAAAGCAACAAGAGTGCTTTATATTTATTACTATATATTTATTCAGCTACCATTGGCAGAAATAGCCTGGGAGGAGGAAATGTTTTGTTTAGAATTATTCTTGAGCGTAGCAGCCAGAAGTCTCTTGAAATACACATCTAGACATAGAATAACGAAGCATTCATAATATCCTTGTAATATTAATTAATGTGAAAAAGACCCAGGTAAATGTTTTATGAAAGAGCTATTGTATGGTTGGGTTTACAATAAACAGTTAAAGCTATTAAAATCGAGCTGTTGGAAGTGGAGCGTTTGCTTAGATTTGGCAAGATGAAATGTTGTAAATAATTCAAAGACTGTAATTTGATTCTAGAATTTTCTAGGCTATGTAGCATATGGCCCTTCTGTTTTTTGTTTCATGGAGTTGTATGCCTTCATTACGTAACTGTTCATTCCCCCCCTGCCCCCACATGTAATTAAACTTCAAAGTCAAGCCAGAATTAAGCTCAAATAAAGTCTGTACAATGGAAACAAATAAGCATGGACAAAGTCCTATGCTATCATACGCTTTGCCCTAAATTACTGGGTATTAAGGAGCTGGTGGTGTGAACTGGAAGTTGCCATTTTTTGTGCCATGAGATGATTGGTCTAGGAAACGAATAGATGCCAATTCACAATGGGACAACTAAAGAGTTTGGTGTTCAAAGGTAAAAGCCATGAGGCAGTCGCATTGTTCGTGGGCACAGGAATGTGAAAGGGAGGGGGCGAATCAGATGTTTCTAAGCCAATTAGTGAGAGAATTCTTTTAATGCACTTGCTTTTTGCAGTTCAGTTCTCTCACATAACCATTCAGCTTTCTTTGTGTGGAGGATTTGCCTATTGTTTTAAGCCTAGGCTGGAACCTCACATATCCTGAAGCCATCTTTAGTCATAATGACCCAGAGAGCAATTAGCTATTTTTCTCCAAGTATATATTATATTCAGCTTTACACTCAAGTCTCCCCACTGGCTTTATCACATGCTTTCATACTGTGGTCAGTCCCAAAAGTAATGAGATTTTTTTTAAAAAAATAAATCTATTGAACATACAAGTTTACGCATTTTGAAATAGTCTTCTTGTGATTGAATACAGAGATCCCAGCACTGCTGCCAATCTTCCTGGAAGTGGAAGAAGTCTTCATTTGAAATGTTGTCCAAAGTCCTTGCTGCAGCTGCCTGGACATTTTCAACTGATATCTATGAGGAAAGAAATCATATGGAATCAAGTCAAGGCTGTATGGTGGGTGGGGAAGCATTCAGAACAGCCTTCACGTGAGTCACATTGTTCTCAATCCTTGAAGTTGACACTGCTCCAAACTCTTCTGCATTTTTGCTCATGACAGGACACAAAAAACTGTTGGGAATCACCCTGGACTACTCAAGTCTAAATGTAGTCAGATAGATGATAGAGTTAGATTGAGGGAATCCTTTCCCTGTTTCCAAAGCATGCCTAGACAGGCTTTACTGTGTTTCACTCTATCCTGTGTACGTCACATCCCTTACTTTGAAGTTAGTAGAAATGTTAATCTTTAGGGAAACTAACTTCTCATTGGTCAGAATGTCTTTTATGGCCCCAATAAACTGGACCATGAGGTTGGAACCATTTTGGTTCACTCTTCTCCCTTTGTTCTTCTAGCTAACAAGCAGCATTTTGCTGTCTCTCCTGGAAAGATGTAACTATTTGGATGTTTGTTATTTTTCCTTTTTTATTTTTCCTTAGAAACCAGTCTAGAGTAGACTAGACAGCTCCCAAGCCTTTCTATCTACAATGGAGTTCTTTTTACCTGAATAAATACTACTTGAACTTTTACTGAGACTCTGCAATCGATTGCCATCCTAAGCTGAAAGGCTTCTCTTTGCTCACCCCGTGTAAGTAACTGTTGCATTTGAAAGCTTTTGCTTTTGCTGCATTTTGGTGGAATCTCCCCCAGGGAGGGTTAAATTGAGTCTAACCGCTCAGAGATTACCACAACAAAAACTACTACAGATTTACAAACATACTGACTGTTAGAAAGGTGCAGACCCAATTGAGGAAAGTTGAACTGTACATTTGGGCTTTCCCTCCACCTGCCTCTACTCCCAGTTTCCTTTCCTTGCCCCTCTGCACTGTGTGAAAAATCATTCTCATTACTTTGGAGATACATCACAGATGACAAGATGCAGGAAATCATGGAAGTCACAAATGTGGGCAACCGCTGGACAGCATGTTGAATCTGTGGGGCAGTGGAGAAAACTGTTGCCCTGTGCCCTGTATCGCCCGCATCGCCACTTATCTCATTGCATGGGGGAAAAGCACCGCCACCTGACTTCCCCTGCATTGGTCCCATTCTAACTAATGAAAACATGGGAAGCTTCCCATGTTCTCTGGGCTCCATCCTAGCATGCTTCCAGGATGGAGCCCCTCTGTAAGTAGTCTTGCATCATGTGATGTGCTCTGGCAAGCTCTGTACTTGCAGCGTCCTAGCAGCGTCCTAGGATGCTGCAAAACTTAAATGTGATGAGGTCCCTAAATGAGAATGAAGAACTGGAAGAGCTTCAGAAGTTGCTAAATTCCAGCTCCCATCATCTCTAGCTAACATAGTTGGGAATTATGAGTGTTGGAGTCCAACACTATCTGGAGGACCACCAGTTGGCCTAAATTATACTATAGATAGGTAAAGGTTTCCCCTTGGCATTAAGTCTAGTCGTGTCCGACTCTGGGGGTTGGTGCTCATCTCCATTTCTACAGCTGGCGTTATCTGTAGACAGCTCCAAGGTCATGTGGCCAGCATGACTGCATGGAGTGCTATTACCTTCCCACCAGTGTGGTACCTATTGATTTACTCACATTTGTATGTTTTTGAACTGCTAGGTTGGCAGAAGCTGGGGCTAACAGCGGGAGCTCACCCTGCTCCCTGGATTTGAACCGCCAACCTTTCGGTCAGCAAATTCAGCAACTTAGTAGCTTAACCCACTGTGCCACCGTGTGCTCCTAAATTATACCATACAATAGATTTAATAGTAAACTGGTAGATTTGGATCAAATCACCACTTTGGAAAAGAATAGTTTGTTTCCTCTCAATCAGTTCCAACATAGTGCTCCCAGCCTCTAAGCCATGGTTAGGAAATTGGGCACAAGACTCTGACTCATCTCCTCATTTCCTCTTTGCTCCTTCCATTTCTCTCTCATGCACATTTACCCATTCTGTGGTGCTGTTCCTATTCTGTAAGAATTTTTAGAGTTCTGTCCAGAGATTGCCTCACCATGCAGAATTGGTTTAGTGCTACCTCCTTCTGTGCAATACTAAAAGACTTAGCTAAAGTGTCATTGCTATTGTTTTAAAGAGATGTTATCTCCATTGCTGCTGCTGCACAGCAGCTTCCCTTCCAGAGTTTCTTCGCTACTCTCAGTCATTACTTCCAGAAGGAGAAAACTGCATCTAAGGGTCCATTTATACTGACCATTTTTTGCATCTTGGAGTCAGTGTCAAAGGGCTACACAACAAATGCCATAAACGCAAACTGCAGCACACTTTAAACCAAGGCAAGCAAAGTCTTGGAAAATCCAAAAAAGCCCATAATGTGCATCAGTATGCTCCAAAATAAACCACAGCTCAAGATGAAACCAGCTCCACAGAATGTGAATCATTGTGTGGACATCCAAAGCACTCTATTGATACACACATGCACAGTCTGGTGGGGAAGTGAAAAAATAATGCTGCATTCTTTATGGCTGTCAAGCTTTGGATCCTGGAACTGATTCAAGACCACCCTCTATGATTGGGTAATGACCATCTGGTCATGAACTGGTTCCATAGAGGTCAATCTAATCCAGTGGTTCTCAACCTGTGGGTCCCCAGATGTTTTGGCCTTTAACCCCCAGAAATCCTAACAGCTGGCAAACTGGCTGGGATTTCTGGGAGTTGTAGACCAAAACACCTGGGGACCCACAGGTTGAGAACCACTGATCCAATCACCAGTTTGAAACCGACCTAAGTGGTCAGTGTAGATGTGCTCTTAGCCTGATGTCTTTGCTTTACAATGTCATTCCTTGAGAGAGAGAAAACAGGATAAATAAATAAATAAATATGCATCTACATTGTAAAAGGCTTAGCAAAGGAAGATAGATGCTTTTGAACTGTGGTGTTGGAGGAAAATTCTGAGAGTGCCTTAGACCGCAAAAAGATCCAACCAGTCCATCCCCCAGGAAATAATGGCCAACGGCTCACTGGAAGGAAGGATATTAGAGGCAAAGATGAAGTACTTTGGTCACATAATGAGAAGACAGGAAAGCTTGCAGAAGATAATGTTGCTGGGGAAAATGGAAGGAAAAAAGAAGAGGGGCTGACCAAGGACAAGATGGATGGATGGTGTCCTTGAAATGACTGGCTTGACCTTGAAGGAAATGGGGGTGGCGATGGCTGACAGGAAGCTCTGGCATGCACTGATCCATGAGATAACAAAGAGTTGGAAGCAACTGAACGAATAAACAATAACAACACATTGTAAGATTAATGCCGTTTGACACCAATTTAATTGCCATGGATCAATGCTTTGGAATCATGGATCCTTAGTACTTTAGTACAAATAGTGCTGGTACGCGGCAAACTACAGCCCTTATGATTCCATAGCATTGAGCCATGACAAATAAAGTAGTTCAAACTGCATTGATTCTGCATTGAAGATGCACTCTCTGTCTCTTCCTTTCTTATGGTATTGTAATGGTATGCATTGTCTCCCAGCCAGCGGCACCCTATAGTATGGACTAGTAGAAATTATATCATGCAGCGAGATCTTCTGAAGGAGCAGGAATGACACACAGGATGCTATTTCTGTTGACAACCCTTTCCCCTTTAAAATGAGCTCAAGGCTTGCTTCTTTTTTCCTCCATCTATTTCAATAGATGCAAAAAAGGGAGATGCTATGAGGGCAGAATCAACTTTGGGTTGAGGCTTATGCCCTTTGTGAATTATATGGCATTTCTGTGTAGCTAGTGGGCTTATAGCTTTGTATTTCCCAGTAGCATTGCACTAGGGACACTAATGATCCATCATGCAGAATGAACAAACGTACCTTAAATGGACCAAGTGCTGTTTGAAACATTTGCAATGATTGCTGTTCTGTCACCATAATTTTGTTTAATAACACTAGTTCCAGAAGGACATTTTAGGAACATGTTTATTTCTCTTGGTTCTCATTTAAGCTGTTTACCTTACTGGGTACATTTATTATATACAAGCAGCCCTCTGCATGTACAGATTCTGCACCCATGGATTCCAACATCCATGGCTTGAAAATATCCCCCCTCTCCCAAAAAATTCAAAAAAGCAATTTTTGCCATTTTATTTTGGGGTCACCATGTTAGTATGCCATTGCATATAACTTGAGAATCCATACATTTTGGTATCTCCGGGGGTTCTGAAACAAAAGTCCAGTGGATATTAATGGCCCACTGTATTTTGATGGCATTAGATGGAATTATAAAAACAGCCATTCCATGTCCTACAATCAACTGTTCAGTTCTAACAGAAATGCTCAGAAATGAACCATTTTAAAATAATGGCTTTTTTTTTAAAAAAGGCACAGAACAGATGGCAGTCCACCCATGTGGATGAACATGCATGGCCACACAAATACCAGTGAGGCAGAGTAGCTATTAAAACTAAACAAAAAAGAATATCCCGGCCGAGTATACTAGGAGTGATAAGACTGGTCCTGGTTGTCATATTCTTGTCTTTAAAATGTGTGCAGCCTCATTTTTGTACTAAGCAAAATCATTAACTCATTATGCAAATCATCTGGCAGACCAGCTAATTTTCCACTCAAAATCGTTCCTCTCAAAGTTGCATTATAGATGAGAAACAGAATCGGATTGTCTTACATTTTTTGTATGTATTGCAAACTTGTGTCCTATGAATCGCATAGAGATCTCATGACATTTTGCCTTCCCCATCTATTAACACTTTCCTTAACTACTGTTTCACCTTTCTTTCTCATTCTGTTCAAATTAATAATATTTATATAAATAACTAATGGACTTCCAGTCAAAGAGGAGGCAAAGATTTGGTGTAGGGAGTCTTGCAGTTTAATGTCAATGCAGACAAAATGCTTGTCATTGAAGTCGATGAAGTGTTCCTTTTTATGAAGGCATTTAATATGTAATTTCTAATATACTGTTGTGGGAAGCAAGAGAACAAATACAGGAAGCGAGTTTTTAGGACAGAAAATATGATTTTTCATATTGCTACTTGCCTGGGGGGAATCCTTTGTTGGGAGGTGTTAACTGGCCCTTATTGTTTCCTGTCTGGAATTCTCCTGTTTTTTGAGTGTTGTTCTTTATTTACTGGCCTGGTTTTAGAGGGTTTTTTTAATACTGGGATTTCCCCCAGGCAAGAAGCAGCCAGGCTTTGAAGCTGCAAGGCCATTCAATGCTAATCAAGGTGGCCAATTGCAACATTCACACCTGTCTCCAACAGACAAGAGTTCTTTCTCCCACCCTGGACCTTCCACAGATATATAAATCTTACTTGCCTAGTTTCCAACAGACCTCACAACCCCCGAGGATGCCTGCCATAGATGTGGGCAAAACGTCAGGAACATGGCCATACAGCCCAGAAAACGCACAACAACCCAATGCTTTATGTTTCCATCACTAATGCTTCATAATGTTATGGGATACAAGTTGTCATAGATGCTGCAATGTGCCTTCAAGTCAACTGTCTTATGGCAATCCTATAAAATGATTTTCTTGGCAAGATTTACCAAGGATAGGTTTGCCACTGCCTTCCTCTAAGGCTGAGAGAGTGTGTCACCCAGTGGGTTTCTGTTCTAAGGAGGGGTTTAACCCCTGCTCTCCCAGAGTCCTAGTCCTTCTTTGGCATTCAAACCATTACACCACCATGCTGGCTCTCTAGTGCCTTAGACAAAGGAGACCAGAAACTGGTCATTCCCAATCCATCCAAAGACAATAGTAGCTCCACAGGAAGGCTATTTATTTTCCAAGATCAAACCAGTTCAACATCAGCAATGGATATGTCATTGCTGTCTATTCTCACTGTTCCTTCTATTTAACTGTTGCAGAATGTTGAAGCAGGAGGGGAGGGTTTTGGGATTGCTAGGAACTGCCTCCTCTCTGTCAAAATGACTAAAGACTTTCCAGAATCAAAGACTTCCATTGGCTACACAAATCAGCAACTGCAGCAAACATACCCTTAATGTAAACAAACAAACAAAAGGTCAGTTCTAATGTCTTTTGCAGAACTACTGTGTGGGTGAATGCAGGCTGCATTTCTATATCCATTTGCCTGAGTTTAGTGAGGACTACCTCTAAGCAGACACGCACGGTGCTGACAATAAAACAGAGTGAAGACTTTTTTGCTGTATAAAGGATTAAGAGCAATAGTGGCTAAGTTGAAGACTCATTGATGCTGAGCTGAAGATTCTTTTTTTATCCTCTGTAGCATTTGACAAACTGCCTGAAGTAGCTTCATATTTTATACGCAACCTCTTTTTTCAGATTTTCAATGTCACTTTAAATAGGCAAGAGGTCCGTGACAAACAACCGTAAAGAGTGTGCCAACCATAATACAGGTACTCTATATGCATATAACCCTTATCTTTTATGGCATAAAGTACATTTGCACCATTGACTGAGATGAGGACGCTGGAGCCAGAGCCAAGAGAGCTAATCCACCTGTCAAACAGCTCCTGTAACTCTTCCAGCAGGTTTACGACAGTATGGTCAATTTCAAAACCCTTATTACACATGGCTGTCTTATACTCCCAATAAATGCACATTTAGATGGGGTAGCGGCTGCCTCTGTTTTAATAACTGTCCAATGTCACGCCCTAGGAAAAACCCAGCAAGTCAATGGATGCTATATGAAATAAAGAAAGCAGGGATCAGAGGACGAGAAAGAGTATTGCAGAATAGAAATGAGAGATTTGTAGAGACATTCCTTCATAAAATACATTTGACAGTGTTATGGCAAAGGCTTTCTGCCATATAAAGACAGTTTAGCAAAATAGGACAACCTAACTGATGGAGACTATTGCACATGCTTAACATGCTATCAGGTGCAGTGTGAAGCTTTGCAAAGCACTTTGCCCTAGCCCACTTGAAAGTTGTAGCTAAAATCTGAACATCTAACTGGTAAAGGAACCTGTTGGCATGTGTAGATCAATGCTTGAGCTTGTGATGCTCCTTTAGATTGAATTGTGAAATGGCTAAAGGAAGCTGTATAAATGGAAGTGTGGTGTCTAAATCCTAAACAGTGCTAGCTAGCACTATCTTCTTTGGTTCTCATTAGATTATTCTTTGCTAACTTGTGATACTGTGACAATGGGCTTAGATTGATTTCACTAAATAGGCTATATTTGATACAGACCTGGGGATTGTACTCTCACTGATAGGTTTCTGAGACTTGTGTGGGAGTGTCCTGGGTTAACCTTCCAGTCAATGGCCAACTGAGAACACCAAAGGGAAAGTGAGGATGTAGTCTACAGAAGACTCTTGATTTCAGGTGGATCCACATCAGGTTGCTCCTCCCTTATTTCTTCTTTCAGGTTCGATTTATTTAGCTATGATATAGGTCAAATTAAGTAGCTCCTTTTAATACACTTCTCTATGACTGGTCTCATTATTCGATATATAAGGCTGTTGGAGCATAAGAGTCTCCACAGCACATGTGCATGAGCTCCTCTTTGTAGGCCTTTTTCCATGACTAAGAAAGTAAATCTTGCCTCCAGTGCAGCATTGTCATTCAGACTGTGAGCAAGTAATTGTTACATTACTTTTGGATTTCTGTACCTACTTCCTACTCCCTGCCAACAACCCGAGTGCAAAGGGGGTGGGCATTTGAAACCCTGTTGAAGAGCGTTGGGCAGGTCTAAATGGGGATCTGAGTTTCACTCTAGGCTGGATTTAGTGGTTGTCTACTAGTGACACCTGGTATCAGATTCCCCTTATGTTTTCATATTCTTTAGTCACCACTTGTGCTTTTGTGTTCAGATGTGCCCTAGACATAATCTTATCTTTCGTTCTTTCCCTTTTTCACAAGCTATTTCCTCTTTCTGGTTCATTACAGCTAAGTTTATAAGGATCTCACTTTGCCTTCTTGGAAGAGAATTTGCCATTCCTATTAAATGACAACAACCTATAAAGTGTACTGGCTCTGCAGTCAATAGAAAGCAAAAATCACCCAGCAAGCTTGGAGAAAATTGTGGGTAGAATGCCTTGCAAGTACCAAGTAGCAGGTGCATAAAGATCTCTGGCAGCCCACCCTCCCCTCCCCCTGTTTCACAACAATTACTAATAAGAGAATAAAAGGTAGTTACTTGCCCTTAATATTTGTTAGAGCTCTAATTTCCTCTGCAATAAAAAGCAGCTAAAACGGTTCAGTGTTTTAGCCTGCAATGAATGTTTCTGGAATGAATCTCAGAGTGTCTCTCCATTTAAATTAGTTTAAGGATTGAGCTAGCTTCTTGTTTTACAATGAGAGGTGGAGTTCTTGTCTCTTCCCCCTCTCCATCCCTCTTTTCCTTCACAGTCATTATTATCCATCAAGTCCTTGAATTCTTTAGGGGCATTTATTTCTTGCAAGTTTTGTTGGCTACTGTACAATTGCAGCAATCAAATGTATGGCAGATCCCAGTACAGAATTTAATTGGCAGGAAAATATGCATAAGCGTGAAAGAATCATCCCTCATTTGATCTAAATTTTTAGTTATTCCACTCAACTGTAATGATAACAAGCTATTTGTTGCAGACTATCCTTTTTGTATTTAGCTACAGAGATATAATGTGTTGTCTGCTGAACCTTGACTGTTGAAATTCAGGCTCCACACACTTGGGTTGGTGGCTTACGTGATTTTATTTACAAGGCTATTGTGGCAGTTTCCAGCCTCAACATTGGGAATAGGACATCAGGGTCTTCTGGCTCTATGCTTTACCAATGGGGCACAGCCCAGAATTATACTCACAAATGTTGATTGGTCTCAAATACAGCTCAAAGTCCAGCTTTCTCAGCCTTTGTTCATTCAAAAGGTCAGTACAGGTTTAAAGCTCACCAAACGTTTCCCCTACAGGGCAAGCCGTCTTTAGGTAAGTATTGAACTTACTGAACTTATTGTGAATGAATTTAATGTGGAAATAGGAAACCATGGATTACTATAAACCCTATTGAAATGAATGACCTCCACTCACCACAGCTGAAAAAACTAGGCAGAGGGCATTAGCTGTTTCCCAGTGCTGGTTGGACCAACATCCTTCCTGACTGGACTATGGAGTCTTCCAGATATAGCAGATAACACATATCTACCATATTCCCCTCTTGCCAGTACAAAGGGGAATCTCCACAGTTCTCTGTAAGTTCTCAGGAAGATGGAAAAGCTGGCCAAGTTGAGACTAATGAGATTATGAGCCAAACCCTGGAGGAGAGGCTGATAAATCTTTGCCTGGATATTTTCTGATATCACTGTCCCTGAGATAGTTTTTGCCTTCTGAGTGGGTTGTTGAATCTCCCTTATTCCTCCGAGATAACCACTGGCACAGCTCCAGAGGTTCTAGCAAGCTCCCTCTCATCATGTTTCTAATTTAGATCCTCATTTTATCAGCTTCTTTTCCACAGCCCTGGGATTCAAGGCAGATCTTTATGCCTGATGCCTGAACAGGCCTCAAATTGATATCCCAATTTTATCATGTTTCCTTCTTTTGAAAAATTCAAAAAGTGGCCTCCAAAGCAGAGTAAAGGAACACAATCAGAAAGAGGAAACAAGAACCTTAAGCAATGTTGGGCCAGAAGTCACTCCTAAATGCCCGCATGACACCTGGACACTTCTAGTCTATAGTGTTTGGTAAAACAGTTAACCTGTTTATACTTCATGTTAGGAGAAGTTGGAGAATGCATTAGAGCAATGTTTCTCAGCCTGTGGGTCCCCAGGTGTTTTGGCCTTCAACTCCCAGAAATCCCAGCCAGTTTACCCGCTGTTAGGATTTCTGAGAGTTGAAGGCCAAAACATCTGGGGACCCACAGGTTGAAAACCACTGCATTAGAGCTTCAGCATTCATTCTGGGGGGTAGTGTGAACAGCTAGACTGGCTCTAATCTCAAACTAGTCCTCCAGCCACATAGGCTGTCACCACCATTTCCCTTCTCCTGTGCTCTGTGGCACATGGATTGGATCCATGTCACCTTCCTGTTGCCATAGCAAATTGCCATCAAGCTCCAAAGGTGTGCTTCTGCAAAAGCATCCAACAACAAGCAAGAGCTTTCTGAAGTTCCATGGTGTTTGGGAAAGTGGTGACAGGGGACAGCAAAAGTAAGGTCCTGCATGGGTGCACCAGTTTTGGCATGACTGAACGGTCTGGACTCCATTCTGCTGTAGGATGAAGCCAGGAGGTGTTGTTGCCCCCTGGGTCAACCCAGAATATTGCTTCTCTGGACCAGCCTTGTATTTTAGGCAAGGCTGTAGCCGGGGGGGGGGGGGGGGGGGGTAGGGGTTCAACCCCCCCCCCCCCTGAAATTTTCAGGTTAAAAAAAAAACCGGGTTTACTCATGAGTTTTAACTGGTTAACCAACTCCCCATGCTAAGTCTATGAGACGCAAAAAAATTAAGAGTCCCTCCAGAACTACAAGCAAATATTGACAGGCCTGTAGTGGGGGGGGGGGGGTCAACCCCCCCAATTTTCAACCCCCCCCCATTTTTTCTGGCTACGACCCTGATTTTAGGATACATGTAGATGCACCCTCGGTCTAAAGAAGCTTATGCTATACATTTCCTTCTCTTAGTTTTAACTATACTTCAGGTTCCCCCTGCTATTCGAAAAAATGTTAAACTTAGGGTTTCATGCATGGCTTGGGGTTTTGCTATATTGAAATCAAGGCCATTATACATTCTAAACCTCAGTAGTAATTTTCAAAATGGAACATAATGATCTCCTTTTATTCCCTTGGTTTGGTTTGATTCAGCTCAACGAAGGCAAATGTACTGTTTGGAATATATATTCCAGCTCCCCTTCCTCATTCTGCTTCTTTCTGTCAGTGGCTCTTTGTCTCTCTGTGTAAATAGTATTTGGGGTTGGTATTTCCTCAGGAAATGATGGTCAGATGTCCAGATGAACTTTGTTGACAAAGGGCAGTCTGGAGGAATTCCTACCCACGTCTGCAGAACCCCTCTGCCTTGCTCCTTCTGTCTTTCTTCTTCTGAAAATAAAATTCTGTGTAGAAATGCCAAATTAAAGGCCCCCTGGTGGAGCAAATGCCTGTCAGAAAGACTGTGCCAGGAGTGAGACACGGGTGAAATAAATGTTTGTTTATCTCCAAAGTGAAATTAAAAAAACCTCGTGGACGAAGGACAGGAATCAAGCAGATCATTTCAGCATCTATTGATGAGGAGCCCCCCCCCCCTTTTTTTGTTTTTGTTTAACTTGTGACATTCAAGTTTTTCCAGGCTGCTCAACTGTTTCCCTCTCCATTCAAAAGGTGACTAGGATTTGCTTTCTCCCCAGTTCTCACTGCTGAGGCAGAAACACAATCCCCAAGCATCCGTTTCCCCTCCCATCAACAATATCTGCCATATAGAGGGATTAGCTGTGAAGATCTAGCCGCTGTGCAGAAGTATACAAACCGGATAACCCAGGAGGTTCTCCTCAACCCATCTATGAATTATGAATTAGCACTTGCAAATCTTGACTAATATTTGCAGTGAAAACATCACATCACCAAGATTAGCAAACTTCACAGTGGTTTATTTGCAGCTTTCCAGTAGGTTCAAGATGAAGCAAGCTGGCAGAGAGAAGCTAGAGGGCAAATCCAATCTGGATGAAATGTAAACCGTTCATTAGAAGATGCAGAAGTTTTTATATTGGGCTACTGCAACCTGATTGCAGATGTATTTACACAGAGAAGTTTAGTGGGAGTTAATGACCCAATCTTATGCATCTTTAGTGTGAAGTAAGTGGTACTGTGGAACCCCGGTGGTGAAGTGCATTAAAGCACTGAGCTGCTGAACTTGCAGATCGAAAGGTCCCAGGTTCAAATCCCGGGAGCAGCTTGAGCGCCCGCTGTTAGCTCCAGCTCCTGCCAACCTAGTAGTTGGAAAACATGCAAACGTGAGTAGATCAATAGGTACCGCTCCGGTGGGAAGGTAACGGTGCTCCATGCAGTCATGCCGGCCACATGACTTTGGAGGTGTCTATGGACAACGCCAGCTCTTCGGCTTAGAAATGGAGATGAGCACCAACCCCCAGAGTCAGACATAACTGGATTTAATGTCAGGGGAAACCTTTACCTTTACCTTTAAGTGGTACTGTGGTCATAAAGCATGTTTTCACATAAGTGTCCATTGTGTGAGAATCTGAGAATTGTTTATAAAATTGCTGCCTTTTAACACTGATCTTCAGGGCTGTTTCACACATTGTACAGAGGCAAATTTAGGTATACAACTCAGGAATTTATTATACAAAGCTGCTATTGCAAGGCCGTTGCATGATCACCAATCATGCTGTTGCACTTCTCTCTTTTCACACAAGAATGCCAATACAGTAGAGTCTCACTTATCTAAGCCTCTGGATAATCCAAGCCATTTTTGTAGTCAATGTTTTCAATATATCATGATATTTTGGTGCTAAATTCGTAAATACAGTAATTACAACATAACATTACTGCATATTGAACTACTTTTTCTGTCATATTTGTTATATAACATGAAGCTTTGGTGCTTAACTTGTAAAATCATAACCTAATTTGATGTTTAATAGGCTTTTCCCTAATCCCTCCTTATTATCCAAGATATTTGCTTATCCAAGCTTCTGCCAGCCCGTTTAGCTTGGATAAGTGAGATTCTACTGTATTCCAGTTTGTGGTCCTGCTGTCATACATCTGCACATCCTTATAACTTTGCTTTCCCACACTTCAGCTACTCTATGCAGTTCTGGATTTAGGACAAATGAGGCCTTGTGCTAGTTAAGTTATAAGGCCCCTTTCTTGGGCCCTGAAGAAGGAAGGCCAGCTAGGTCTACGCTGCCTGCTTTGTGGCACACACCCATAGACTATTACCTCTATCATTATGTCTGGAATCATTCCAAAACAGGACACCTTCAAATTTAGAATTGCACCACAGAAATAAAATCTATCGTAAAAAAAAACTGACAGTAAGATGGCCCTCCTTGGCCAACAGGGTCCTAAGTACAATGATAAATCCAACACTGCTCTATGTTATTAGTATTAGGACCTCATCATATTGATGAGATCAAATGATGTGATTTGCCAGCTTTCATGGTGAATCTTAGTGGCAGCAGGGTAATTCTGGCATGCCAGCCATCAACCTATGCTTTCCTATCCCACATAGGAAAGTGTCGCCACTCCACTGAAGCCTTGTTGTTTCCAACAAAACACGGGGCAGCTGCTGTGTTGATGGTAGCAGCGTCACACCATGTTGCCACCCCAATTTGCCCACGGAGCCCACTGAAAGTTTCCTTATGTCATATGATAAATACCGTGTTTCCCCGAAAATAAGACAGTGTCTTATATTAATTTTTGCTCCCAAAGATGCTCTAGGTCTTATTTTCAGGGGATGTCTTATTTTTCCATGAAAAAGAATTCACATTTATTGTTGAACAAAAAAAATGAACATTTATTACGTATATACTGTACAGTGGTTGTTATCACAAACCAGCATAACCAGACAAACTGTGAATCCTATCAAGAATTTCTTGTTACTACCATTATTTCCATGTACAACACTCTACGGTACGTACATTTACTGATCCTGCATGCTCTGGTGATCTGTTCGGCGGGCATTCTTCCAAACAAAATCTTTGCTAGGTCTTACTTTTGGGGGAGGCCTTATATTTAGCAATTCAGCAAAACTTCTACTAGGTTTTATTTTCTGGGGATGTCTTATTTTAAGGGAAACAGGGTAGCATGGGGCTCTATGTGTGAACTAGGGCAGAAACATCTGCCCCATGTTATAAGGCTGTTAGTATTACCAACCTTGAGTCCCTATATATCAAGAAAAGGTGAGATACAAAAGTAAATAATAAATATTATTTTAAGCACCCCTAGCAGTGGGGGGTTGGCAGCTATTGACGAATGAGCACAGTGTTATGCAATAGGGACCATCACTTTGGTGGTGGTCTTGCTTCAATGCTGGTTTGCCCCCTTCATGCAATAAAGTCCTAAGGTTTGTTTCTAGGGAACTGAGTAGAGTATTGTAGCAGCTGGACAAGTACTTCTAAATTGCTGGGGTGGGAAATGAGTGGTTTGGAAATGAACTATTTTACCTATAATATATTATTTCTTTGAAGGATGATGAGGATGTAGTCCTTTAAAAAAAAGAAGAAAGAAATCCAGAAGAATGGTAACATTATTTACTACCAGGTAAATAATATTCATTTTCCAGAACCTTTTGTGGGTATTTCTCCATCCACAAAGGTTAAACTGTTTTCCTAACTAGAATTTTGATCAAATGGAAATGAAAAAGCAATGAACAATGCAACCAACCAACAAAATCTGCATCTCTCTTTTTGGTTTTATAATCAATTATGTAAGATTTTTTAAAAATAATTTTCCAGGCTCTGAGACTAAAATGTCTATTACTAGTCTGAATAGTAAGGAGGCATTTCCTGGAAACTGCAATATTATGTGTTCTCCTTATCTCCCCTGAAATGAGTAGATGAGAAATGAACAGGGTCATCCACAGGATAGAATAATTTCCTGGATCATTCTGAAGCCTCTTGGGGGAGCAAGAGGGGTTTGTATCCATCAAATCTAAAGCTCCCTTTAATGTGACATTTCCCCATCACTACCATGTGGCATTGCAACACCAGGAGTCTCTATGCCAACAATTGTCCTCCCTGTTTTCCTCCATTCATTCTAACTCACTTTGCTGTGCTTTTTTGGGGATTACAATTAAATGTATATTCATTTGAGATCTGCAGTGAACCTGATGCACATAGTTAGAAGTGCATGTTTCTACTTTCACATTTTAAGCATACCCCAGAGCATATGATGTTTGAATCTAGATATTTTGGACATACTAATGGATATTGTAAAAAGGCAACATCAAGATATTATTTATTGAAATTGTACATCTTTTACTCTTCTTTGTTTAAATGCTCAGCTCTATATTTTATTTTTGTAACAAGCAGCAAGGAAAAACCCCTTCCACACGCCTATTTTCTCATTTTTTTTTATTTTACTAAATAATCCATATTAGTTTCTTAGGCAAAGCTAAATGCCCCCAAATAATCAAAATAGTATTATTTATCTCTTTCCCCCCTTTCTCTCTCTTAAAAGGCATTGGAAAAAATTAGGGTTTTGTAATTGTAAATGTAAATAGCCTAGGGGTTTTTAAAATGAAGAAAAATCAAGTGGAGGCAATAGAACCATTTAAATGTATTACTTAGAACAGAATCAATAATCTTCTCTTTCTGGGGTGCCTCCTTCAAAAGATTTTTTCCAAGCAATTGTTAGCTTTTATATTCCCATTAAATTGCTTAACAAAATTAACAAAATTCTGAACAAATCCAAATGATTTTAAATGAGCTTCTTATTTACTGTGACTCTCTCAGTAATGTTTCAGTTTATTTTCTTATGCACATTTGCTAAATATCATTGTCATTTGGACAGGGCGTCCTACACTCCTTTTCAAGGTAGGGAGACTCCTTCACCTTTTACTTGCTTTTCAGAAACTTTGCTACTGTTCTGATTTGACTGATGAGCCTTATGTACACACCTTGCTTACAACAGAGCTGTCCCCAAATATATGGCTGACTGAGGCTAAGAGTAAGAGAGCAGCCACTCCTGTTACATGTACAAAAGCTGGCAGGACTGGCAGCTCAATTTTACTTTGAAAGCTGTAACGGCCAACATTTCGCCACTACACTCTTTTAAAGGTGCATTCTTGGATAAGAGGCCGCTAATGAATATCAGGTGCTATAGAATGTATTTCAGAGGAAGGAGCAAGCAAAACCACTTCTGAGTATTGCTTGACATTGAAATTCCTGAAAAAAATCATATCAGTTCGTGAGGTTGCCAAGTAAACTGGAGACTCGAAGGTACATACATCCATACGATGATGTGAGATGATATTAAAATCAGGGTTGTTGGATGGTTTGAAGAGCTCTTATCAGCCTTCTTATCAGCCTCCGATCGGCAGTTCAATTCCTAGAGCAGAACAAATGAATGGAGCTTACACAATGGTTGAGTTACCAAGATTACATTGATTTAATGTGTCTACATTAGCTAGGACTTGCAGTTAGATTTGAGCCATGACCTATCTATTGTCCTTCCTTCCTTCCTTCCTTCCTTCCTTCCTTCCTTCCTTCCTTCCTTCCTTCCTTCCATCCATCCATCCATCCTTTCTCCCTTCCTTCCTTCCTTCCTTCCTTCCTTCCTTCCTTCCTTCCTTCCTTCCTTCCATCCATCCTTTCTCCCTTCCTTCCTTCCTTCCTTCCTTCCTTCCTTCCTTCCTTCCTTCCTTCCTTCCTTCCTTCCTTCCTTCCTTCCTTCCTATGAAGAAGAGCTTAGGGAGCTGGGTATGTTTATCTTGGAGAAAAGAAGACTGAGGGGAGACATGATGGTGATGTTTAAATATTTGAAGGATATCACATTAAGGAGGAAGCAAGCTTGTTTCCTGCTACTCTGGAGACTAGGACACAGAGCAATGGATTCAAACTGCAGGAAAAATGATTCTTCCTAAACATTAGGAAAACCTTCCTGATGCTACGAACTGTTCAACAGTGGAATATGCTGCCTTGGAGCTTGGTGGAGTCTCCTTCTCTGGAGGTTTTAAAGCAGAGGTTGAAGGCCGTCTGTTGTGAGGGCTTTGATTGTGTATCTTTCCATGGCAGAGTGGGGCTGGACTGGATGGCCCTTGTGATCTCTTCCAACTTTAGGATTCTATTCCTTCCCTCCCGCCCTCCAGGCCAGATCATGTTCAATCACAAAACATTTCTGTCTAAGCTAAAACCTTCATTCAAAAGCCGATCTACGCATTCCTGGGCCCGCCCGCGGAGCATCACAGGGGTTCAGCAAAGCTGAAAGGCTATACCAGATAAAATGGAGCAGCATTGATGAGCATGGCAGCTTATTTCCTTGCGATTAGATTTCCATTTCTAGCAGTCCCTCTTAGCAGCCACCCAGCTTCACACCTGGTTTTGTCCGCGGCGGCAACGCAGTGTCTCTACAGTGGTAACAATTTGGAATCGGGATGCTAAACAAGATATATACATGATGTCAAATATTGGCTGCGCACTTCTAAGCCAATCACTTCTAAATAAATTAACCATGGCACTGCCTAATATGATCCACCTGCTTTCTTCCTTGTGCTGTTCCAGACCCTACCTGAACCCCCCTTTGATTAAATGTCAAAAGCATGCCTTTTGCCTGCAGATTTCACTGAAGGCGGATAACAGAAAGGTTCCTCCTGTGACTCCATAAAACTGAAATAAATTCCACTGGCATCTTGTAAATTTTTATTTTCTACAATGACTGCAGGCCCCATCTGCGACCCAGCTGTTATTAGAAGGGAAAGCATTGGCCCTTCTGCATTACAAAACAGCACAGAACAGTAATTGCCAGTGGAAGAGATTAAGTGTAGACACTAAAAATGTTTACTCGCAATGAATATGCATAACGATGGGTAGGAAACAGCACTGGAAGATTAAAAAGAGAGAAGGGTTTGTTTACAAGGCTGGGAAAAAAAGACTGGAATGTCAGTTGGCCCCGAGCCTGAAATAGGAACGAAAAACCTTTGGGCAAGGCATTAGGGAGAAAAACAGATGGTTTGTGAACCTTTTATTAGATAGAAAAATCATTAATCAAGCCCAGGCTGGAAATGGCAGGGTTTTTGGTAGTTCATATTTTAGTTTATTTTTTCTTAAAGTGACAGGGTGCCTTTTCCCCTTCTCTAGTCCTCCCTTCCCGGTGTCCCCATGCACACTTTTTGTGACATTCCAAGGGGCACAGATCCTTTTCCGATAATGCATTTTTATTTTCACATTCCGCCTCAGAAGCATGTCTAACTTGAAGCCTCGGCTAGAACGCCAAGCTGCTTTGCAAAGGAAATCCCTCAGTAGGGTTTCATGTTTCAGCACCTGTTTTGCCTGTACAGCAAAGCAGTTAAAAAAACACACAGAAGGAAAAGAGTGGGAATATATTGGCCTCTTGTATTATTTTTTTAATGGCTGTTTCATTTCACAGGGCAACGCATGCCTGCAAACTGTCTTGTGCAGGCAAACCCAGCTGTAGACACATCAGGGTTTTCTTCCTTTGTTCGGTTGCAAAATAGACAATAGTGAGGCAGTCTGGAAATGTTAGGGTGCATTATTTTGCATTCGTTCCTGCAAAGAAGGGCTCAAGAAATGCACTCGAATATCAAGTAAATAAAATATGTGTGAAGGGATCCCAGGGCAAGGGGGCATAATCTTTGAACTTTTGAATGCCTCTCTCTCCCCCCTCTCTCTGCCTCTCCCCACAGGTCTGGATTTCACAAATGTGCATCTGGGATCTTCCATTTTACACTGCAATTCGAGGCTCATAGGATTAAATGTTTAAACCAGAGCTTTCCAAACTGTGTGTCATGACACAGTAGTTTATCGGCTGCAGTGTCACATGAACATAACAAAAAATCTCTCAGTTTATGTGAAATAAGCAATAAATGATATATTTTTTAAAATATGAATGAAAGGTTTCCATGAAATATGCTGTGTCCCCATCCTTTTCATTACTACAGCTTATGTATCTGCCTGTATCTCTTATAAGGGGTTGGTTTAACCTCCGGTTTGCTAGCAAAACTGAATTACTGTGTTGCGAAACGATGTGTGTCTAAAAAGTGTGTCACCAATATGAAATATTTAGAAAGCTCTGCCCTAATAATAATAATAATAATAATAATAATAATAATAATAATAATAATAATAACAACATTAACTTTATTTATACCCTGCCACCATCTCCCCACAGGGACTTGGGGCGGCTTACATGGAGCAGAGGCCCAAACAACATAAGGACAAAATAAACAGCAACATAATAAAAATCACAATATAAAAAAGATAAGAAGGACCTATTCGTGCCCTAGAGCAGAACAGCACTACACTGACTTCACCCTATTATCTCAGCTAAGAAATTACATTCTTTATAGTCATTTGCCTATGGCTGATCTAAACGGATCTAAACTGTAGAATTAATGCCAACACTAATTTTACTGTCATGTCTCACAGGAGTTGTAGTTTTACAAGGGTTTTAGCTTTCTCTGCCAGTCCTGGTAACTCACCAAACTACAAATCCCAGGATTCTATATAAATGAGCCATGGCAGTGAAAGTGATATCAAACTACATTCATTTTACAGTACAGATACAATCTAAGATTCAATGCACTTTTCATCCTGCAAATTCAAGTGGTGAGGGAAGACAAAATAAGCCAGGTCCAATGGTTATTCGTTAGTAAAATGAAGTCAGAGTTGTTTCCTCTCATGGATAATGTTCCCCCAGTACACTAGAAACAAGCACAGCAGGACCAAAATAGAGCTTAGATCCTTCTCCCCAATTTGTAGATGTGAAAGGATCTCCTATCCAAGACACTATTATAATGTGTGTTTGGTTACCATCAGCACTCTAAACGCTTGAACGTAAATTCTTAATACTTCTGCAACCAGAAATGAGACAGCCAGCATGATGGAGTGGTCTGAGAGTTGGAGTATGGACCTCATCACATTGAAGTCCTGAATCTGGGGCAAAGCATCTGTGGGGCAGCAGGGCAAATTCGGCAGGCGGCATTGGAACCAGTTGCCCCATGCCCCGTATTGCCTGCATTGCCCTCTTCCTCATCCCATAGGGGAATAGCTGCCGTCCAGCTTCCCTGCACACTTCCCCTGTTTTATCGAATCAGAACATGGGAAGCCTCCATGCTCTCACAGCTCCATCATAGGATGCTTCCAGCACAGTTCATGGATGAAGCCCTGTCAGAAGTAGCTATGCATTATCTGATGGGATCCATTGGGCTCAGTCCAGAAACTGTGCTTGAAGCATCCTACGATGAGTAAGAAAGCTTATGTGATGAAGTTGTAGGACACTGGGAGATCAGGGCTTGAGTCCCCACTCAGCCAAGGAAGCCCTTGGGCATGTCACATACCCTCAGCCTCAGAAAAAGGCAAGGGCAGACGTCTGAACAAATCTTGCCAAGGAAACCCAGTTTGAAGGCACACAACAATGGCAACAAACTAGAAACGCAGCCAATAAATGTGTTGCAGAACTTTGCAGTAAAATTGCATTTTAGCAGTGCATCAGTGTTGGTAGTGATGGCAAAAAGATGTATTCTCGCATCGTGGTCTTCAGGGACTGGGATTATTTCAAACTGCTTTGTTTGTTTGTTGCAGAAAGTTGAACTGTACACTTAATAAATGAAATAAGGATTTAGTCATATTCTCAATATTTCCCTGTTCAATCCAAAGGTTAATACTATAGAATTAATGCAGTTTGACACCATTTTTATCGGCATGGCTCAATGCTAAGAAATCCAGGGAATTGTAATTTTACAAAGTCTCTAGCCTTCTCTATCAAAGAGAACTGATGCCTCAACAAACTACAGCTTCCAGACTGATTAAAAAAACAACAGAACTTTCAGTTTCTTTCTTAAAAAATATGCTGTTTAAACAACAATAACAACATCTGTTAATCTAATCAAAATAGCCTATGGTAGCAAATAATGCTTACTTGTTTGTTTTAACTCCTAAAATGTTGCTTTTGGAAGAGTTATTTTGGTGGATTAATGGTATTTTGGTGTTTCTAAATGTCTTTTAAAAATAAAAAGCTCAACTAAAAACAATTGTGTTTTTAACAGAGAACTTTTAAAATAATGATTCATAAGCAACAGCAACAAGATAAATTAAAATATACCTATGGATAGCAAAGTAACATCTATGTTTTAAAACACTATCTTTTGAACTCAGGTTCAGAATTTCCTACAGTCATTGAGAGTTCGACATAATTGCTATTTCCCTGGGCTGGCCCCCTTTTTTGCCACCTAAGGTTGTTGTTATCGTCATTTAACCATTCTTATTTCACCCTCTGTTTTGTTGATGAAGACAAAATTTCATGATTTAAAAACTAAAAACCTACATTGTTTGCAATAATTAGTTATAGGACAGCAGGATAGGTTTGGGGTTCAAAGAAAAAACAAATGAGTAATATCTTTGCTTCACGGTTTCAGATTGACACGTTTTTGCATTTTATATCCCATCCTTAAGGAAAGCTTCACTAACTAAATTTGACTCACCGATATTTCAAAAACAGCTCTGGATCTGCTGGATTAATGTCAAAAATCTATTCTGTCTTGATTCACAATACAGGCAGTCCCCGAGCTACAAACATCTGACTACAAACACATGACTCCTAGTTAAGAAAGGGGGTGAGACAACAGGAAGTGAGAGAAATCTACCTCTAGGAAGGGAAATCCAGTCCCAAAAAAATTATCATGGGGAAAAGGTGTCTTCAATGAAGCTTTCTCACTGATCCTTGTTTCCATGACAAGCCAAATTTTTCAAAATCCAGTTATCTCAGGAATAATTCAGCTTAAGAACAAACCAACAGAACCTATCCTGTTTGCAACTTGGGAACTATCTGTGCAATACAATATCTGTATTTACGGGAGTATATCCCCAGATTTTCTATGGATACACAAAATTGTGGACAAAATCATATTGAAGTTAAGGATTTCAACATCTCAGTGGAGGACCTAGAGATGTTAATAAATAAAACTGCAAATATGAGGGTCATACTGTGGCAATATAATATGTCCAAAACTGAATGGGGGAAAAGATTTAGGGTAATAGAAAATTATTTATGTTTACATAACAGGGTGAGGATGAATGGCCTTGAAACGGGGAGAGTTCTGACCTCTGTAAAATCCTTGGACTTGGAGCAGAATTCTTTGTACATTTTCCTGAGGGGTCGCCCTGGAAACGTTATAGTTTACTATATCTGGGAACCCAGGTGTTTTGCCCAACTTAGCCTAGGAGTAGGTCATGGAGAGCCACTACCTCGGCTTAAATCCACGCCTGATTCATGCCCCTTTAGTTAAATGTTGCGAGTCACATAAATTTAATCTAGGTAACATTTAAATAAAAGATGCCCATATTTCAATCCACACTGTTGTCTGGTCTCTTATTTCAGTGGTGGGATGACAAGAAAGATTGGGACTTGTTTATTACCTTTTCTCAGCAATGATGGGCGCAAATTTTAACTATTTGATTTATGAATTAGAATAATGTTTTTAAAAGTAGAAATGCTGATCTATAGAACAGTAGCAGAATAGTAAAGGATAAAAGTCAACAGACAATAAATGTGAAGTTTGTAGAATAGTTTTAGTAGTTATGTGTTTAGTATATGTCAATTAGTCTTTGTATGTGTTAGGTTAATCTGTTTATTTTAGATTTAGTTTTGTTTGATGTAGTAGCTTTGGTCTTACATATTACAAAAATGTGGGTTTTTGTTTTGTCCTCGCCCCCAATTTTTCCCTTTATTTCCAAACAAAGATTATGATTTATTTATTTATTAGCTACATTTATATGTCGCCCTTCTCACCCCGAAGGGGACTCAGAGTGGCTTACAAATTAAATTTACATACAATATTATATTAGCATAGTACAATACTGGTAATAAATTACTATATTGTACTGTATCAATATATTGTAATATTATTAGTAATATTACATGTAAAATATAATATATAATTGTTATATTGTATTATTAGTATTATATCGTATTACAATATAATATGAATATTATATGTATATACAATATGTTATAATTATTATATATTATTGTAAATTATTATATATTATTGTGTGTGTATGTATGTGTGTGTGTGTGTGTGTGTGTATGTATGTGTATGTATGTATATATATATATATATATATATATATATATATATATATATATATCTAGCATAGCATGTTATTGCGGGGAGGGTCCTCCAGCTGATGCAAAGAGACAAAATGGAACTCTCTTCATGGCTTCCTCTTAGCTCTGGCACCCGAGCGTCAGTTGGAGATGGTGGGAGGGCTTCAGCTGATTTATGGGCCTTATAATGGAACACGTCTCAATTAAAAATAATTTCAGCTAAATTATGTGAACCATTATGTGAAGCATAGGTAAGTTTTCAATAGCTTTCTGAAGGAGGGCTGCACAGGGGCCATTCTAATTTCCTTTGGGAAATAGTTCCAGAGAGTTCTAGAAGTGGAGAACAACTATTGGTCCCCACCAGCTGAGTTTGAGATGGGAATGGGACCGAGAGGAGGGCTTCTCCTGATGAGTGCAGTGTCTGAGCAGGTTCATATAAGGAGTGGTGGTTGGTCAGGTAGTCTGGACTCGAACCATTTAGGGCTTTAAAGGTAACAACCCGCACTTTAAATTATGCCCAGTAGCAAACTGGAAGCTAGTGGAGCTGCCGTAACATGGGAGTTGTTATCTCCCTGTATGGTGTTCCCATTAATAACCTGGCTAGTGATCTCTGAACCAGCTGAAGCTTCCAAGCACTCTTTAAAGGCAGCCACAAATAGAGAGGGTTGCAGTTGTCCAATTGATATGTAACTAAGGCATGTACCATGGCCAGATCTGGTATCTCAAGATATGGGCGCAGCTGGTGCACAAGCTTTAATTGTGCAAAGGCACTCCTGGTCACTGCCAAAACCTGAGGCTCCAGAGTTAGTGATGAATCCAGGATCACCCCCAAGCTGTGAGGGGGAGTGTAACCCCACCCAGCACAGGTTGTATCCCTGTACCCTGATCTGCCTTGTGGCTGACCAGGAGCACCTCTGTCTTGTCAGGATTTAGTCTCAATCTATTCACCCTCATCCATTCCATAACTGTTGGCAGACATCAGTTCAGGATTAGAATGGCATTCTTGGCTTTTGGTGGAAAGGAGTGATAGAGTTGGGTGTCATATGCATAAATATGGCACTGAACTCTAAAACTCTGGATGATCTCTCCCAGCAGTTTCATGTAAATGTCAAACAGCATGGGAGACAGAATAGATCCCTGAGGGACCCTGCAAGGCCAATGGCCAAGGGATCGAACAGGAGCCACCCAGCATCACATTCTGGGTATGGTCCTCTAGGAAGGAACAGCACCATTGTAGAACAGTGCCTCCTAATCCCATCCTGGAAAGACGACCCGGAAGGATACCATGGTCAATGGTATCGAACGCCATTGAGAGGTCCAGGAGAACCAACAGGGTAACACTCCCCCTGTCTAGCTCTCTTAGTAGATCATCTGCAAAGGTGACCAATGCCATTTCAGTTCCATAACCAGGTCTGAAAACAGATTGAAGTGGATCCAGATAATCGGTTTCTTCCAAGAAACTCTGGAGCTGAGAAGCTACCACCTCTAGAGGACCTTGCCCAAAAAGGGGAGATTAGAAACCAGCTGATAATGGATTAATTGAGTGGCATCAACACTGGCATCTAAGTTGGAATGAATCTGAATGACTTCATCTGCAAAAACCTTGCAAATTCTTCACAACGAGGTGTCGAGTGGTCAGGGTCTCCTGCCTGAGAGACAGGGTGTAACAGTCCCCTGAATACTTGGAACAGTTTGGCCAGACAGTTCTTTGCCGATGTAAAGTTTGCAGCTGCGAAAGATTTCTGTGCTGCCTTCATTGCCGCAGAATAGGCTCTGAACCGTAAGCTGTAAAACTGGCTAACTTGGTGTTATTCCAAGTTATGGGAAATCAGGAAATGCTGTGGAGTTTCAGGTTGGTTGTCTGATAATGGTGACAGGGACATCCAAGGTAAAGTGATAGTCCAGTAGGACTGAACCAGTTTTATGGCCACTGGATAGTCTAGACTCTGCCCTGTAGTATAGAAATAAGCATTGCAGAGCTGGTTAAGTGGCCTATATGGATGAGCCCTCAGTTATACAGTATAAAGAAGCAAATAGGCTTGTGCAATTTGACTGGAAGGTGATCTGGGGAACTTACAAGGCTCCTCTTTCCATTCCTGGGATCCTTTTCTTTCTTCTTTTCAAAGGAATCTGGGTTTGAGCAACAAGGTTAAGGAAGCACCCTTCCTGGGATCCTTTCCTTTCTTGCTGTCAAGGGAGTCTGGGTTTCAGCAATGGGGTTAAGGAAGCAGCCTGTAAGACATGTCATGAAGTTCTTCTATTCAGATGGCCCAACAGGCAGGGCCACAGGGAAACCCAGGGCACGTGGCAGCCTCTTTGCATGCTGCGTCATGCTGAATAGAGGAGGAGCTGTGATCAGTTGCCACGTGGTCCCATAATGGACAAAAAAACATGACAGCTGGGCTCTTACCGTTATGGCCATCTGGCCAAGCCAAGCAAGCCGGATTGGCTGAAGGGAACCAACCACTCCAAATCCATGCAATAATCTAGAACCAAATATCTGCCATGTGCTGGAGAAATTGTAATGCTGCAGGTGCTGCTATTCATGTGCTGTGGTGTTGTCCAATAACCCAAAGCTTTTGTTTGGACATTTTCAAAGACATTAAGAAGAATAACTTCCACCATTACTGAGTTTATTCTCTTAATTTATAGAGGAGAACAAAAAAGGTTATTAGTAAATACAAACAAGTATCATTTTTATCTTGTTCTTGTTGTATGTGCCGTGAAATTGGCTCTGATGTATGGCAACTGTAACATTAGTTTCCTGAAATCCTGTTCCCACACTCAAAACACTACACCACACTGATACCCTAATCTAAGCTTGCCTTTATATCTAATCTATGTTGGGCAAAGAAAAAATAGGATAACCTTCTATTTACTGCCACAAATTTTTGGAGGTTCAAGACTAACCATTTCACTACCTTGTATGTTTTCTGTTGCTATATTTACAGGCTTTACTTGGTATCACTATATAAATACACAGGGAGCCATCAACATTCATTCTCAGATAATCTTTCCACCCCAAACACCTGATTTTGGATTAAAAAGAAAGATCAGAATTTTGAAAACACTAGTCCAAAGGAGTCTCATATATGGCCTCAATAAGAGGGAAGGGCTGAATATTTAACAGCAGACTTACTGTCTGTACAGTATCCTGAATCCTTTTTCTGTCTCTTCTGGAGCATTTCCTTTTTAGTGATGCTGGTCAGAGTAAAGTAAGAGAGACTACTGCAACTCCTAAAATGGGATAAAAACAGATGCAATGGAAGGGGTGAGGGTTGAAAGAGGAGGCAAAGGATTAGACATCAAGATTGTAATTACTCCAAAGGAGTGCCTTCATATTTCCTAACTTCTTTTAAATTTGCACACCAAGACGAACTTCATAAAACAGCCCATACAAACCCAACAACATGTGAGTTTCATCAGAAATGGAGGAGGAAGAAAGGTGGGAGGGGAGGAGAATGAAGGGAGTACGTAATGATCTTTATAAGAAATAGTAGCTTTGATTGCAAGCGTAGTATGAGTTATGGCACGTCATTAATAACAGTGATCAAAAGGCAGAGAACATTTTAGCAGCTGCATCAAATTATTAGATAAATTAGAATTTTAAAATGAGTTCAAAATTTCCATTGGAAATGACAGCTTCACACAATACAGGTCAGGCTAAGAGATAAAACCACTGAAGGTAATGAAAGTGCTGGAAGGAAAACAGAAGCCCTCCTTCCCCTGTTCTGTCCCTCCATTCCACTCTCCTTGGAAATATTTTGAGTAAGATTATGCAGATATTGCAAGCAGGAGAAAGGAAAATGAATGTTTAGAAGCTTGCAAGATCATGCTAATTTAATTTATTTTCAAGCCAAGTTCTGTAAAGAGTTTAGCATCCAAGAAAAGTCCATTCAATACAAACGGATGGCCATTTTCATTGATGAGATGTACGGCTGGCCTGAGACAAGAGACCCATCTCCTCCACCGGCCAAAATATGTGCCTCGTATTCCCTTGGTTCTCACTGAGGATGTTGGCTGTGGTGTAACTCATGGATTGTATGCAGCTGTGAATGCAATTTTAATATCCTCTGTTGCTCATTCTTCCCTTTAATAGAACAGATGCTTAGCAGTTCCCATGTTACTGGCTGGGCAGACAATGTAGAGTCTTAGCATTGTAGAGTTGAAGGGTAACACTGAAGTCTTTTGCTCCAATGTCAAACTATTGTCCCTGTAAACAAGTTCCCCTTAATGTCCAACCCAAATCTGCTTCCCTGCCATTTTCATTAATTGTTCTTTCCCTCTGAAGAGAGAGAGAACAAGTGTTCCATTATCTGCATCACAGCCATTAAGATACTTGCATATTTCCAACATATTTCCTTTAATCTTTGCTTCTCCAAGCTAACCACATCCATATCCTGAATTTTGAAACACTTCATAGAACTTGGTCCTTAAATATGGACACAAAACTGGACACAATACTCAAATGGACTATTTATTTATTATTTATTTATTTACAGCATTTATATTCCGCCCTTCTCACCCCGAAGGGGACTCAGGGCGGATCACATTACACATATAGGCAAACATTCAATGTCTTTTAACATAGAACAAAGACAAACAAACTTAGGCTCCGAGCGGGCCTCGAACTCATGACCTCCTGGTCAAAGTGATTCATTGCAGTGATTCATTGCAGCTGCTCTCCAGCCTGCGCCACAGCCCGAGCCCGGACTAATCCAGACTATAACAGAACTTTTATTTCCTTTTACCTGGGCAGCATTCTTCTGTTAATATCATTCATGACTGCATTAGCTTTGTTAACTACTGCATTGCAGTGTTAGCTTATATTTAGTTTGTTATTCACTATGGCTTTGAGCTCTTTTTCATATGAACTATTTCCATAGCCAAGCCAATTTTTCCCCATCCCATACTTATATCTTTGACATTTTTTGTATTTAAATGCAGATCAGCCCTCCAAATAAGTGGAAAAGGTCAAATTAAATCAAAATACTTTTTAAAAATACCCTGGAAGAACACACCTCTAGAAATCTTGTTGTCGGTCCCCCAACAGAATTCTATGATCTACTTCCAATGGTTGATTATAGAGAATACAAAGATTCCTAGACAAACTGTATTAACAAAAGCTATGAATAATCAGATCCACAAAATTTAAACCTGCAAATATGGTGCATCAACTGTGTATTTTCATTGTATATCATTTTGTTAGTTTGGCTGACTATTCCATCTTGTTCAGGTGAAATTTTTAATTTTGAACCTTGAATTTTAAAACTTGATCCTGTCTTCTTGGGTGTTAGCTGTCCATCCTTGTTAGGTGTTTTCTGCTGATCTGATAAACCATTTATATAAGTTATTTTATATAACATATAAAATAAACAACTTACATAACTTATATAAAATATGTAACTACTCAATTATATCCCATATTTGCAATATCTGTCTGAGGCAGAAATCTCCTACCTATTTTATCATAATGGGCAAACTTTTCATAAACATGGCCCGTTTTGCAGCATCCACAAAAACTATCCTCATGTGGTTGCTAGGTTAATATATTTTGGCCCAATAATGGTATTGATAGAAAGACAGTAAGAAAACATATATATTAGTTTTTTTTCTATCAATACCATTCCTGTATCATTTTGATATAGATATCTGTGCCTTGTCGATAATATATTTTGGCCACCATATCCATGGATTCTGTATCTATAGATTCAACCATTCACAATTTAAAATATTTTTTTAAATCCAAAATGCATACCATTACTATATAAAAGACATCATAATGGGAGCTGAGCACCAACAGATTTTGGTGTCTAGATCCTAGCAGATATTAAAGACCCAGTGTGGGCGCTTCCAAAATCTGGATTAAATAAGTAGGTTTAAAAATTGTGGGACTTGACAGCAAGTCCAGACACAGACCTGTCTTTCCCAGGAAATGGCCATCCTAACACCATCCTTTTTAGTGGGTTTTACAAGTCTGCAACATCTGATGGAAATTCTTTTTAAAAAATTCTCTCCAAGATGTACTGAATCGTAGATGTGCTCATGCAGATATCTCAATGTGCACACAAGCAGATTACTTATTCTCTCTTCTCATCCAACTATAAATTCAATTAATTTAATAAAGATTGGAATAAAGGAATGGTTGCACAGAGTTCTAATTGTAATTGCTTTCCAATTGTGCTTCCATTTAGCTATTTTTTGTGTGTCCGTGGCTCCATTTTTGACAGCCCTGATTAAGGTGTTTTGGGCTTTTAAAACACACACATGCAGTGGAGCAGTCCTCACCAGGGTATAGGAAGGAAGTCATGTGTTTTTCATGACTGCAAGGATATACAGTCATGCAAATGTGTGTATTTTTTGGCTGGAATCGGGTTTTAAGCTATCTTTCAAACACTTGCTTTTTAGCTGTTAACACAATTCCCTGTGCACTTTTGTGAAACGTCATTTAGCCACCCCACCCTCTTTTATCCTGGTTTCTTCTGGGTCTTTAGTACATGTGTACCATCAGATTTCAGGGTCAAAGTGTAAGGCCAAAATACAGTTTATTGTAATGTTATAGAAGGTAGATGTTTGTAATGTCGTAAAGCATTATAGAAGCATTAAGCATTCACCACAGTTACATTTCTAAAAGGCCAAATCTAACAAAGGACAATGCATTCATACACTTGTTTCAAGGCATTGTTCTCACCCTGAAATTCCCCAGTATACCCAATATACATAAATGATCAGGGTCTTCTCCTGAGACAAAATCTCAGACCTATTAATGTTGCTTTGGTTGCTCCACCAATGCTTTTTGTAATCAATCAATCAATCAATGAAATAAATGTTTATTCATTTGTTTACTTGTGTTTTGCATTCCTCTGTAGCCCATGGAAAGACTGGGATGATGCTAGAAGAGCCTGCCAAGTACATGAGAGCATTACCCCACGTCACAATGAATGTTTTATAACTGCCTTGTGGGAGAGGGTGCCCTCCTTTTCCAACCTCATCTTTTTTTGAAAAACAAAAACAGAAACTTCAAGAGCAAATATGAAAAAGCACGATTCACAGATCAACTCCTTCTGGAAAAGCTGTGTGTCTTGGGAATGGCTTGGAGGAAGCATTTTTGATGAGTTATGAGAAGATTAGCACACATCCTGTTTCCCTCATTCAGAATTCACAAAGGCTTTCAGAAAAATTCTGGCCCATTTCGTGCTCTTTGCTTACTGACCATGTGTACCTTATCCAGCATGCCTGAGAGGAAATGAAGCAGCAAAGGATCCCCACCCAGGTGGGGATCCCAGTAGGAAAATAATTCCCATTCATCAGCTGTTGTTGCACTCGTCATTACATGCTCTCCTTCATATCTGCTGTCCAGATTTTGTTTTCTGAATGTTCCAGCTGCTTTATTTGTTAAAATCTCTTAAATCAGAAATTGGGACTTTGTGGAGTTTGAGATGCAAGCCCCTAGTGTTCAAACCAATCCCAGTTCTCTAAACAAAACCCAACAAAAATGCAACTGCTTCCAAGGCTGCTCTCAGCATGCTCTCCATTTGTGCTCACTGGGACTCAAAGCTAAGAATCCACGTTATGCCATGAAGTTACAATGAATAAACAAGTAGGATACAAAGTAGTGACATCCCTTTCAACAATTCATTGAGGAAATCTGTGACACACATGGCCAAGTAACAACAGAATGTAGCCGAGATCACAAAAGTTATTGTTGTTGTTAACTGCCATTCAAGTTATGGTGACCTCATGAACAAGAGACACCCAAGCTGAAATAGATTTAAACATAAATAAATTAATAAATATTGTTTACTTATTTAAATAAACACATTTGATTTATACCTCACCTTTCGTCATAGCAGACCAGGGTATTTAACAATCTTGCAATAAAACATTATTAAAAAAAACATTATTGGGGCTGGGCTGTGAGCAGCCTGCTGCAATAAATCCCTTCGGATGAGAAGGGTGGGATATAAATGTGAGAAATAAATAAATAAATCACTCTGACCATGAGGTCATGAGTTCGAGGCCAGTCCGTGGTGGGGAGCATCTGTCAATTAAAAAATTAAAAAATAGCCCCTGCTCATTGCTGACTTAGCAACCCGAAAGATAGTTGCATCTATCAAGTAGGAAATAAGGTACCACTTATAAAGTAGGGAGGCAAATTTAACTAATTTACGACGTTGGAATGAGGAAGTGCCGTCACAATGGATGAAGCAGCAGCTGCTCCCCCCTGTGGCCAGAATCGAACATCCCCTCAGGAGAAGGTTAAATTGCCTCTGCATCTGTCTCTGTCTCGGTTCTATACGTATATGGGCATTGAATGTTTGCCCTATATGTATATAATGTGATCCGCCCTGAGTCCCCTCGGGATGAGAAGGGCAAAATATAAATACTGTAAATAAATAAATAAATAAATTCAAATTAACTTATCTAACATACTTAGATCATAAATATAAAAAAATCATAAAAATTATACTTCAAAAATGTGCAAATGTCCAGACATCTATTATGGACAGTTACTTAAGCAAAGGCATGTTCATTCATATAGCTGCCCCAAGCTATTTAAGACTTTGTAAGCCCCAAGATACATTACAAAATCCCAAGGTCAGGACCATCCATGTGATGGCAGCTTCTCTGTAGATGGATGTGAAAGTCGGACAGTGAAAAATGCAACTTGTCTGAAAGATGGTCTGGGAAGAGAGTTAACTGATACAATGGAATCTTGACTTAAGAGTATCCCAACTTAAGAGCATTTTGAGTTAAGAGCCATCACTTGGCTCGGGTTTCACTTTGACATATGAGAGCATTTTCAGTCAAAGCTAGCACCAGAGGAAGAGCTAGCACCAGAGGGAGCACAAGTGAAAGAGTACAGGGCTTTAGGGCTTCAAGGGAACATCATCTGTGCCTCTGTGTCTAGCGCTCTTTCTGCTTTGGGAGACTGCTCTCTGCTTTGCTCTTGTCCTCTTTGAGGAACTTTGGGTTTGTTGATTTTGTGTGGTTTTTAAATTCTTGGTATGTTTGGCTTCATGAAGAGAGAGGGAGGAGAGAGCAAGGGAGGCTGGAATTACAGTATGAAGAAAATGATGCTTTTGCCCATCTCACTTTGTGCTTCCTTGCCACAACTTTGTGTTTCTACCATTTTAAAGTTGAGCTTTCTTTTTTATTGTCCCACATGAATGTGCATTTATACATTATTTTTTATTTATAAAGTAAGTTTTCTTATTTAAAAACATGTAACAAAAATATTAGGTGGGTGTAGATTTGAGGGACAGGAACGGATTGAATTTCTTTGAGTTAAGAGCAATTTGAGTTAAGAGCTAGGTCATGGAATGAATTAGACTCTTGATTCAAGGTATCACTGTACTATGAGCTGCCAAAAAGGCAAATAAAAGAATCTGAGAGCAAATCAAGCTTGAACTCTCCCTAGAAGATATACTATTAAACTAAGGCTGTTGTACATTTTCTGCTTCTTGTCAGGGGGTTGGACTGGATGGCCCATGAGTTCTCTTCCAGCATTATTTATTTATTTATTTATTTGTTTATTTACAGTATTTATATTCCGCCCTTCTCACCCCGAAGGGGACTCAGGGCGGATCACATTACACATATAAGGCAAACATTAAATGCCTTAACATAGAACAAAGACAAAGACAAACGCAGGCTCTGAGCTGGTCTCGAACTCATGACCTCTTGGTCAGAGTGATTTGTTGCAGCTGGCTGCAGCCGGCTGCTCAACAACCTGCGCCACAATGATTCTATGATTTTACTTTGGGCATATTACAAGAAGGCATGACTCATCAAAAACACAATAATGCTTGGGAGTGTGCAAGGCAATAAATAGGAAAAGACCATGAATCTCTAACAGATTGATTGGCTTAATAAAGGAAGCCATGGTGTGTTAGCATCTTCAGAGGTTGTGAGGCATGGAGAACGCAGCGCCCAAACGCAGCGCCCAAACACGAGTCAAAGAACATGAAAGGCACTGCAGACTAATTCAGCCAGAGAAATCAGCCATAGCAGAGCACTTGATGAACCAGCCTGGACACAGTATATTATTTGAGAACACAGAAATGCTGGACCACTCCAACAACTATCATGTCAGACTACACAGAGAAGCCATTGAAATCCACAAGCATGTGGACAACTTCAACAGAAGGGAGGAAACCATGAAAATGAACAAAATCTGGCTACCAGTATTAAAAAACTCAAAAATCAGAACAGTAGATGGGAAGCAACACTCTGAGGGCAGAGGAGCTCCAGGGACGGCTAATGACTCTGAACAAAGGATGCCCTCCAGGCAAGAGACAAACCTTTCCAATGCTAATTAAGGTGATTAACTGCAACATTCACGCTGACTTCCAATTGACAAAGAACTCTTTTCACACCCTGGACTCTCCACAGATATATATTAACCTTCCTTGCCTAGTTTCTCCATGCCTCACAACCTCTGAGGATGCCTGCCATAGATGTGGGCGAAACGTCAGGAGAGAATACTTCTAGAACATGGCCATACATACAGCAACCCTGTCCCCAAACCCTAGGATATTCCAGAATTTCAACCAGTCTGGAGTATTCTCCAACTGTAGTGGGGCAAAATTGGTTTAAAGCCAACACACACACACACACACACCAGAATGCTCACTTGGAAGCTGCTGTGCACCATGAAGAATGTCAGCAGTGCATTCACTGGATAGTCTGCTCTGCTAGTTTCAAAAGATTTTTATCCACACTGACAAACTGAAGTGTAGATACAGGACTCAAGCTGCCAAAGCTGTTATTTCAGCAGAGCAACCAGTTTCTATTTTGTACAGGTATAACCTCCTACATCCCTTGGCAAGAAAACAACTACTGCAATGACCCCCTCACAATTCATGATCAGTTGTCCTACATAGACTTTGCCACAATACCTCAGGCCTATTCCTGAAGCACCCATGCAAAATGATTGCTCCCCTCTTGTCTGCCAAACTCCAGAGACCTGGAAAGCAGATCCAGAACTGAACTTGGCCATGCAGGTAGAGGGTATTCTAGAGTCCATAACAGTAACTTTTTCAAACTCTAGTTTCTGGGATAGTTTCAGGTTTCTGAAAAATTCTACTGGCTTCTCTCCATGTCTGTTTATATAATTTGAAACAGTTTCCATGTTTCCAGATGCACATCTGTCTTCTGTATGCGCTGTTACAAGTATTTCATAGCAAACCATAAAATTACAGGTGTTTCGTTTTTAAAGCAATTGAACGTTTTTAAAAAGTGAGGAAAAAAAATAGATTAGATCCAGAAGCCTCCAATTATCTTTCTGCAGCTTGTCAACTCAAGGGTTAAAAGAGAAGGCTGACTGGTTGGGACTTTGCTGCTCCTCCATCTGCTGTGTACCTTGAAACCCATTTGTAAATTAATTTTTTACTTTGAATGCACACTGCCACATACAGTCATTGCTGGGTTCCACACAGACAGCTTGCCAGGGCTGCTTCGACAAGTCTCCAGCGACACACACTGTTCTTACTGATTCTGAATGCTGGAGAGTAAAATCATTAAGTATGTATGTCCATTCTGCTTGTGCTCTCGCCTCCTGCATGCTTGAGACCATAATTATCATCATATACTTTAGTAAATAAAGTTGACACATGGTTCCTTAACAGCTGTAGAATGTCCACCTGACACTCTTGCATTCCGAAGTTCATCTCTTTACTGTTTTAGGACAGCAGCTATGTAAAGGATTTCCCAATTACAGTAGAGTCTCACTTATCCAAGCTAAACGGGCCGGCAGAAGCTTGAATAAGCGAATATCTTGGATAATAAGGAGGCATTAAGGAAAAGCCTATTAAACATCAAATTAGGTTACGATTTTACAAATGAAGCACCAAAACATCATGTTAGACAACAAATTTGGCAGAAAAAGTACTTCAATACGCAATAATGTTATGTTGTAATTACTGTATTTACAAATTTAGCACCAAAATATCACGATATATTGAAAACATTGACTACAAAAATGGCTTGGATTATCCAGAGGCTTGGATAAGCGAGGCTTGGATTAGTGAGACTCTACTGTACTTATGTCTATGCACTGCACACATCCATACAAGTAGTATGCATACATGGAAGAAATGGCTGGGGTTTTTTTTAAAAGAAAGACTAAATCTATTATTTCCTCATAGATTCTTTCCATCTATTTGATCTTCACAGAATATAAAGTGCCCATTAATCATATTATGGGTGAGCACTGATTTTTCAGATTGAGCTAATTAGACCCCATTTGTTTCAGGTGAAAGGAGCTGTATGAACAAACGCTGCCCAGTGGCCAGCGCTAGGAACGCTCCGGATGACGTGCCAGTCAGGAGCAATTATGGACCTGACTGTGTGCTGCATTATAACACTGCCCACTTCCGCGGCTGTGGTGAAACGTCTGTCAACATTTCCATTACAAAGTCAAATAACATCTTAAAGGGATTTATTACTCAGCCATAACACTGAGCTGGCTTTTGGCATGTAAGATCAAAGCTGTGGAAGGGCTGTGCGGCTCCTCTCTCTTTCAGTCTCTGCCTCTTTTCTTCTTTTCTCTCTCTCTGTTTTCGCCCTCCCTCATGACTGCTTTCATTTCGGTTTTTCAGTGACAGGAAAAGATATGATGAAATATAATCTATATCTATCTATCATCTAGCTATCTATCTATCCAAACAAGTGCAGTTGGTCTCCTGTTTCATAGATTCTGTATCCATGGATTTAAGCATCTACAGCTTGAAATTTTTTGAAAGATTATCAAGTGTTTGATTTTGCTATTTTATATAACGGATCCCATTTTACTATGCCATTTTATATAGTGGGACTTGTGTATCCATGATTTCAGTATCCAAGGAGGGTCCTGAAACCAAGCTGCAGCAGATACTGAGGTCCCATTGTACACTCACACATGCACTGAACCATTTCATTTTACATAATATGATATAATGTATAATTCCATAAGGTTTAAATGATCTCAAAGCACCAGATCTCCTCCAATCCTGGAAGCTAAGCAGGATCAACCCTGGTTAGTACTTGGATGGGAGCTACCAACAAATGTTAAGTGCTGTGGACTGTATTTCAAAGAAAGGAGCCAAAATTACACCCACTGGATTTGTACCAACTATAGCTCTGGTTACTAGTTAAATGGGAGACCATTAAGGGATACTAGGTGCTGTAGATTACCCGTATATACTCAAGTATAAGCCGGCCCAAATATAAGCTGAGGCACCTAATTTTACCACAAAAAACTGGGAAAACCTATCAACTCAAGTATAAGACGAGGGTGGGAAATTCAGCAGCTACTGGTAGATTTCAAAAATAAAAATAGATAGTAACAAAATTACATTAATTGAGGCACCAGTAGGTTAAGTGTTTTTGAATATTTACAAAAAACTGTAATTTAAGATAAGTATAAGACATTAATAAGATAAGACTGACCAACTCTGATTACCTATATTCTCGAGTATGAGCCGACCTGAATATAAGCCAGCCAGGACCCTCACTTGATTATAAGCCGAGGGGAGTTTTTTCAGCCCCCAAAAGGGCTAAAATACTTGGCTTATACTCGAGTATATGGTATATTTCAGAGGAAGGTATTGGCAAAACCCTTTCTGAATACTTCTTGCCCAAGAAATCTCAGTGAAAATCATAGGGGTCACCTTATGTCAATATGTGATTTGAAGATGCATAAAAAAACAATTCCATACCACAACAAATGCATAATTTTATAACTCAATGCAATGCAATAAACAAAACAGTAGATTGTTAAAAACAAAGAACAAGGACATAATCCAACCCTGATGAAGCACTTTTCACTCTGATTAGGATCAGCGGAAGAGTTCAGGACATGCTGAGCCTTACGATCTTATGCCTGGTCACTCAGAAGTAACTCTTGTTGTAACTCCATTGAAGCACATGGTCAGAAAAGCAAGCAAAGCATCTCATCTCTAATTGCTTGCTATTTCAATTAGAGGTGCTTCTGAATGGTTAGATTGTATCATAAAACACTGGGGTCATTACCGAGGGGAAAACAAACATGGTTAATAATTTATATTATCAGTTTGATATTTGGATTAGATTAGATGAAATGGTACAACCAAAGAAACATGTTCTGAAGCCCCTTCGACACTGCTAAAAAATCCAGATTATGAAAGTAGATAATCCACGTTATCTGCTTTGAACTGGATTATATGAGTCTGCACTGCTATATAATCCAGTTCAAAGCAGATAATCTGGGTTTTATATGGCAGTGTAGAAGGGGCCTGGGATATACAAAACCTCAAATAGTAGTGAACTATTGAAATGAAGGACACCTGGCCCAAGAATACTATTCATTATGCTGGAAGATATAGGAAATGCCTAGAGATTGCATATTTTATAGGATCTGGATACAAGTTCCTTGGATACCAGGGGAAGGGGGCACATTTATATTAAATTATAAAAAACCTTTCTTCTGATGTGAAGGTTTTTACATGCTATTTGTGTTCTGGCATATGGATGTTATTTTAACTCTTTTACTTCTTTTGTTGCAGCTTTATTGCTTGTTTTTTTGTTATTTTTAGTCTTAGAGCTGCTTTGCCTTGCAAAGAAGGAAAAAGAGAAAAAGACATTAAATGGGGATTCAGACAGGAGTAGAATAAACATACTCATGAAACAGGCATGAAGAACAATGTTTCTTTTCTAATCAAACCAAAGGATATACAGTAGAGTCTCACTTATCCAACATTCGCTTATCCAACATTCTGGATTATCCAATGCAGTCTGCCTTTTAGTAGTCAATGTTTTTGTAGTCAAACTTTTCAATACATTATGATGTTTTGGTGCTAAATTCGTAAATACAATCATTACTGCATAACATTGCTGTGTATTGAACTGCTTTTTCTGTCAAATTTATTGTAAAACATGATGTTTTGGTTCTTAATTTGTAAAATCATAATGTAATTTGATGTTTAATCGGCTTTTCCTTAATCCCTCCTTATTATCCAACATATTTGCTTATCCAACATTCTGCCGGCCCATTTATGTTGGATAAGTGAGACTCCACTGTAATAAGAAACCATATATTTCATTGAGTGAGTCACTGAAGGGTTTTTTTTTTCTAATCTCGTCACTCTACCAATTTGGGACCTAATGTAGCCCATGGCAGAGGTGAAAATAAAATAAAATAAAACTATTCTAAGCTTTCTTTAACAAGCCAATTCTAGAAGAATAATTAGAAAATTCCATTTTCTTTCTCTTTTTTCTCTCTCTTTTTCAGACAGATTCATTATTTTGTCTTATTTTGGTTTATTTATATCCCTCCTTTCTCCTTGCACAATGCTTGGGCAGAATTAATGACAGTAGTTTTCTAAGATGTCATATGTTCTCACATGTTTTCTCCATAATTTTAAAGCAGCACATCTCTTTCTTGGACAAGTAAAAAGTACACAAAAAGAAGAAGTGGTATCAGAAAATGCTAGCTATTGTAGCAGTGTATGAGCTACATGTGGCTCCCAAAACTATTTTTATACCCCATCGTGGCCCCTGGTGTTTTAACATATGTATACAATTGACCCTTGATATCCACTCGAGTTTGGTTCCAGGAACCCAAAGGATACAAAATTCCCATTATATACAATAGCGCAGTAAAATTGTATCCCTTCATTAAAATGGCAAAATCAAAGTTTTTGTTTTTTTTGGATCTCTTAAAAATATTTTCAAGCCATGCAGATAGACAAAATCCATGAATATGGAGGGCCAAATGTTTAATGAGGTGAGGTGGGTTGCAGTGGTTTGACAATGGGTGCAACTACACTGTACATTTAATGCAGTTTCCACTCTAATTGTCATGGCTTTAACTGTGGAATCCTGGGAGTTGTAGTTTAGTGATGCACCAGCACTCTTTGGTAGGGATGGAGAAATACTTTGTAAAACTGCAACTCCAATGATGCCATAGCATTGTGACATGGACGTTAAAGTGGAGTCAAATTGCATTGATATACAGTGTAGATGCACTCTATGACTCTGGAGACCCGGGTTCAAATCTCTACTCAGCCATGGAAACTCACTGGTTCACACTCTCTAAGTGGGTCTGGGAAAATCAGATACTTACAATCTCAGAAGAAAACAAGGGTAATAACTTGAAGGCACACAAAAATGAGAAGAAGGAGGAGATCTAAAGCTTGTTTTGATCATGAATCTGTGAAGGAAACTAACTCGACATTAACTGCCAGTGCAATGTTGGGATCTGGAGCTTGGTGAAGCACTCCGTGTCTCTTGCTGAGAATTATAAATGCTTCTCTCTTAATGAAAAATCTTAAGACTCTTTGGAAGACAACCATGATGATTTACTGGGAATCATTGTGCTATCATTATATAGTGTGGGTTCATACTTTCAAAGTTTATAAGTATGAACTCCCAAATGATCACAAGTATTTATGCATGCCCAGGTTTCCAGAGGAGTAGTCTTGATTTTGATTCAGGTCTGTTTCATGTTAAAACATTTTGTGAAGACTAATAATTATGGTGGTTTATACCTTATGAAAGCATGGGTGATGCTTGTTGACGCAGTTGATGGTACTGTTTGAGAAGAGGTGTCTAAAGACTTGTGTTCATAATTTCACATCTGTAGAGGAACTTTTAAAGTAAGGTTTGATCATACACAGCTGGCATTCAGATGTTTCTGTGGCAATGAATTGTTCTGCCTAATTAATTAGTAATGGAAATGTACAGATGCATTGCAAGTTAAGGAACTTTCTAAGTTGTACATAACTACTTTCAGATGGCAATTATTTAGTAACTATGTAGCTGATGTTCAGCTCTTTGGGCAGCCCAAAATGAATATGTATGAATGCTTTACTGTTAGGTGCATTATCCTATATAAGACGAGGATCTCTCACCATATATATTTATTTATTATTTATTTATTTACAGCATTTATATTCCGCCCTTCTCACCCCGAAGGGGACTCAGGGCGGATCACATTACACATATAGGCAAACATTCAATGCCTTTTAACATAGGACAAAGACAAACAAACATAGGCTCCGAGCGGGCCTCGAACTCATGACCTCCTGGTCAGAGTGATTCATTGCAGTTAATTGCAGCTGGCTTGCTAGTTTACAAAATCCTCATGATCTATATCACTCTCTCATGCACACAATCACACACACACATAGACACTTTTGCAATTTTATACTGATGCTTCACCGGACCTCCCTTCCACCTCATATGCAGTTTGCTGTCAAGCTACGACCCTTTCCTCACACGTTCATGCTCCTTATAAGTTTAGGCAATACTCATAGTAGTTGATGGAAAAACAGATTTTTTTACACAATAATGTACTATTATGAGCTTTGATGTTCAAATCGTTTCTGAAATATGGCGACCCTAAGTTGATCCTGTTTCAGGCTTTTCTTGGTAAGATGTGTGTAGAGGAGGTTTGCATTAGCTTTCCTCTGGGACTGAGAGAGTGTGACTTGCCCAAAGCCACTGGTGGGTTTCCATAGCTTAGCAGGGACTCAAACCCTGGTCCCAAAAAATTTATTCCAGTACTCAGACCACTTCACCATGCTGGCTCTTCTGTTATGATGTGACCCTGCTGGAATCTAAAATATTGTTGGGAGAACAGATTCAAATTATATATTAGGCTAAACATTCTGATAGTAAGGAACTTTCTGAGTTCTTCCTCAAATTGCATTATTTGTTTTCCAGTTTTGGAGGAATTAATAATAAAAGCATTAAAAAGAGAGAATAGTGAGCAATTAAAAGGAACAACAAGTAAAATATATAAAATACTAATTAGAGACATAGAAAAAAAGAAAAGATTAACATCAAGAGAATCATGAGAGGAGGAAGTAGGAACAAAGATAACAAAAAAAGAATGGGAGGAAAACAAGACAATTAAAAAACATTAAAATAAAATAAAATTATTACAAACTAATTTGGAAGTGGTATTTAACACCGATAAGGTTAAATATTATGAATAAGAATAAGAATGAAAAATGCTGGCGGGGGTGGCAGGAAATTGGGACCTACATGCATATGTGGTGGGATTGTAAACGTGTAAAAGGTTTTTGGGAATTGGTTATAAGGGAAATAGAAAATATTATGAATATAAAAATTAGAAGGAATCCAGTGGAAATATTACTTTTAATTAAAAAAAGAGGATGAGAAAGATAAGAGGGGGAAAATTTAATAGACATGCTATTAACAGCAGCTAGATTACTAATTGCAAAATACTGGAAAGGAGAAATGAAAATACAAATTGATGAATGATATAAGGAAGTTTGGAGAATGGCACTGAATGACAAGCTAACATCAAATTTAAAAGTATTTGGAGAAAATTTCTAGAAAGATTATTGGAAAAAGAAGATGGGAATTTACCTCCAAAGGAAGAATTGAACTTTTGGTGGTACTACAGAAGAAGAGATGGCTCTGGAGAAGGGGAGCACGGGGGTGAATGTAAATAAAAGGGGGAAATATAAAGAATATGCTTATATAACTGTAACTTTTTCTCAAAAATTAATAACAATAAAAATAATTTTTAAAAAAGTTTCTGAGTTGTACTGAGTTGTTCAACAGTGGAATATACTATCTTAGATTGAGGCAGAGTCTCCTTATCTCTTGGGAGTGGCCATCTGTTGAGAGTGCTTTGCTTGTGTATTCTTACATGGCAAGAGGTCAGACTGGATGGCTCTTGTGGTCTCCTCCAGCTCTACAATTCTATGATTCTATGCAATGCACTTCTCTTGCTACTTCTGCAGCAGTGCATGCGCCATTAACACGGTTATATTATGCAGTGAGGGAGGAGATTTCGGTGTAGTTATCATTATGTTCTATTGCACAGCAGACCTCTCCCGTTAGCTGGAACAAGATGGCCTTTTAAAATTTTGTTTGGCAGAGCTCCATGAAAGACAAAAGGCTGGCATCTCACTAAAAAAACATTGCATCACATTTGATTTAATCATTTCCTTGGTAAACACGGTGCAATGGGAGTCTTGAAGCACCGCTCATATTTAAATTCTAAACATTGGTGTGGTTTGCAACATTGCATAGACATCTGTCAGAAACCGTGTCAAGACTACAAAGATATCTGAAGGTCTCCTTTCTGGAATGTCAAGGAAGCGGTTTGGAGACTTTGGCGAGTAAGCTTTCAAACATGGGTTTATTTTATTTTTGTTGTTGGGGCGATTCAGTAACAAAGCTGCCTAGTGAATTCACAATGGGGAACTGCAGTCAGTTTTGGCTCTTTGCAATCTGTGCCGTTCTAGTTGGCCAGGATTCTGTCGGTGGCATGCAATGGCATAACCCTTACACTAGTCATATGCACTCCAAATGATACTGCAGGGAGAAGCATTCCATACTTCTCCATGCCATGTTGTCATGGTCTATGCACAAGACCATTCAGGGAACTTTTAGGAACGTACGTGCTCTCCTGGTCAATTACTGGGCTGGGATATGTTCCATTTGCCCTCAAGCTCCCAAGGCATATAAGAGCAGTCCAAATGCACCCAAGTACAGCCTCATACCTGGTCAATGTTTGGGAGGAAGACTCAAAATCCCCTGGTGGCTCTTGTGCATCGAAAAGCGACAAGGAAATTGCTTTTGAACCCCTGGCTGGGAATTACACATCAGTGTGTTTGCTGGATCTAGGTGTCCATATGTTTTCAAACCTGTGTACTGTAATTGGAGTCATTTTTAAAACTTATATCTTGTTAATCTTGCTTTCACAGGGTTGGAAAATGGCTTCTAAAAACAAAATCTCTTTCTATATTATCTCGGTTAAAGTGGCCAGAAATTAAGTGTTTATTTATTTATTTATTTATTTATTTACAGTATTTATATTCCGCCCTTCTCACCCCGAAGGGGACTCAGGGCGGATTACAATGAACACATATATGGCAAACATTCAATGCCAACAGACAAACAACATACATTAGACAAACTCAGAGGCATTATTTTTTTAACATTTTTCCAGCTTCATGATTCCGGCCACAGGGGGAGCTGTTGCTTCACCGTCCAGTAGTGGCTGTACTTCCACATTCCTTTCCTCATGTTTTGCTGGCAGTTTTATGGTGTTGTAAATTAGCCTCCCCATAAAGCGTCCCTAAATTTCTCTAATTGACAGGTGCAACTGTCTTTCAGGGCTGCATAGGTCAACAGCAAGCCGGGGCTATTAATGGTCGGAGGCTTAACCCGACCCGGGCTTCGAACTCATGACCTCTCGGTCAGTAGTGATTTATAGCAGCTGGTTACTAGCCAGCTGCGCCACAGCCCGGCCCTGGTTCGGTATAGAGACCTTCCTAAGTGGCTCAACAAAATGTGAATTCACTGTTTTCTGCTTGATTCTGAGATTATCTCTAAGATGCTGGCTGCCTTCCCTGTTTCCCTTGATCTGATGGAGTAATTGCAGGCCTGTCAACCTGTTACTCCATAATTTCCACCCTCTGACTTAGTATCAACCCTCCTGTTTCTAACCCTTGTATATTTGCTTCCACCCATTCGTCTTAGTGTGTTGTTGGCCATGCAATGTCCTGCGTCATGGCCTTAAAGAAATTATTGGTTTTGTTGTACTCCCTAAAAAAATCATTTTTATCTTGTCATTTTCCAACTCCCCAGTGTATAATTTTGGTATGTAATCTGCCGCGTCTTCTCTCTCCCTATTTTTTTTCCATTTTAGATGTGAGACTTAGCAACCAAGAAAGGTGCTAAAGAGAGACAAAACTTGTGTGGGTGGCTGGAGATTAGCCATTTGGAAATCTATCTGCTTTGTACCACAAGCTGTTTCCATATTTCCCTTCCAAGTTGTTACATGTGGGTGCTGCCATTCAGACAGAGATGTCTCATGTTGATCCATGAGCCAACTATGACTCAAGACAGTCATCCCTGATGGGTCTCAGTGGGATTTCAGGTGTGTCCATGCCAGGCCAGGTGAGTAGACTGACAATTGCACGTGTTCATCAACATGTGATCACTACATACATGCAGTCCAGGACCTGAGAAGACTGGACTCTCCGCATTATATTCTGTAAGTTTCCACCATTTGCATCTTGCCCTGTGGCTTTTTTTGAACAAAACCTTATTCTTCTTTAATGCAAAACAAGCTTGTTAGATGATTTGCCCAGAAATAATGAGCCCATGGTGGTGTGGTGGGTTAAACTGCTGAGCTGCTAAATTTGCTGGCCACATATATTGGGCCAAACTCTCTTTGATGCTGTGTTGGTATCCAGCCAGTCCAGCTGAACTGAGACTGCATTGGCCATTCCTTTGTCTTCCTTATCACCAGCACTGCTCTTCATTGGACATCATGCTCCTTGAAAGAGACTAGCAGTCACTATCATGTCTGTTAAGGGAGTAAAGTAACCCATCTCCTTTTTGCTGGTTATGTGAGCCCCCCCTCCCACTATGAACTCATCAGATGCAACTGCAGGGAATTCCGTGACTTTATAGGAGATAATGACCAGCGCAGGAAAACAATTTATTTATTTTGTGTCAAAACATTGCATAAATCAATAAGTATAAAAGTGGTAAAATAAAGGGATCACAGGAAGCTAAATAATTTTAGACCAAAAACGGGCAACAGCGACTGCATTGTCTGTAGCTTTAAACAGTTCTTCCTCTGTGCATGAGGCAGGATATTGTGGGGAAGCATACAGACACAGAGTTGTTTGTTCTGCTCCACAATTGCAACAAAGTGGACTATTCTTCTAGGTAGAGCCATTTTGCTAGGTTGTCTTATGATCTGCCAATTTCACTTCTGAGTCTGTTCAAGGACTTCCAAGTTGCCCATTCTTGGTTTGCCCCTGAAGGCAAACCTTCTTGGGGGGCCATCCAGTTGGAACTGCCTGATTCTTCTCCCCATAGGGGTATTCTTGGAACATTAAAAGGGGTGGTGGCTCTCATAAAACCTTTCCTTGATTTAAGTCTACTGGGAGGAGGCTGATAGCCATACAGTGCGTGGCTTTCACAGTGTTCAACCTTGTTTCTCTTACCATTGGCAGCAACTTCCCATCGCACATCGAGGGGAAGGGGGAATGGCAGTCTATCATTTGGTGTAGGTTTAAGACATCCTGTGATTATTCTACATGTTTCATTCAATGCTATATTTACCTGCTTTGCGTGGGCAGATTTATACCAGGCATACTCAGCAGTTGAGTAAGACAAGGCCACAGCTGATGTTCTTAGTGCATGGGGTGCAGACCCAAAATTAATATCAGCAAGTTTCTGCAGGTTGTTATTGCATGCAGCTACTTTGTGCTTGGTGGTCGCACAGTGTTTCCTAAATATTAGTGTTTGACCTAAGGTGATGCCGAGTTATTTAGGGTGATGGCATTGGTGAATGTGTGGACAGTGGATCAGGCTGAAATGGACCAAATTCAGCTGTTTACATAACCAGAAACCCATCAGCATTGGGATGAGTATGGATGTTTTTTATTCATGTAAATATGGCTTCAGAGAAAGAAATTGGTAACAAGCTTTTATACAATTTTCTTTCTTCCTTTCTACCTACCTACTTAAAATAACCATTTGTAGCTATATTAATAGTGCTGTGTATACTCTATACTGGGTCTATAGTCTTCCAAAAATTTTTCATTACTCCACTAAGGATTTCTTCCCACAAGAAATATATCACAAGAAAGAGAACAAACATAGATTCAGATTGGCATGAATTTTGTATATAATGTGCATGTATCAAAACAACGTTAAGCATAATGGTTACAGCTTAAACAAAAATGCAATACATCCCGCAAAGGTGGGGATAGCTGTGTCTGCTGCTTATGGGCATCTTCATGGGCCCAATTGCATTCTCATCTTTATCTTTGCAGCAGTTTTCTACTATACCACCTTTAAACAAAGAATTATCCTTTGGTTGTATGGTCATATGACATATGGCCACTCTTCCCAACTATGGCCACATTATCTGGACACCACAGTTGCTGTACCTTAGAACATGAATCTAACACATGGACTCCAACAACATCTGGCAAGCCACATGGTTCCTAGCCTTGCTTTAGAGTTTTATGGAATTTCCTAGTCACAAGGGTGGTGTAGAAGATATCTCCTTACAGTCTTCTGAGAATGGGCAGGTGATGTGCTAACATGTGTGCATTAAATACAGCTTAGAAATTTGCAATCCAATCAGCTCTTGTTAACTTGTCATATTGCATTTTTCACCACGTTTTTATTTGTTCTATGGCCTCTCTCTCTCTCTCCTCACACACACACACAAACACACACACACACACACACAATCTCTTCCTCTCTTTCTCGAAGTTAACTCTCTTGAGCCATTTGTACTCTTGTTTTCATTGCTAGAATTTTGAACAGTTTGACACACCCCGAGTCTAAATTAAGGATAATGCTGCTATGTAGATGTTTAAAATTCATGCCTGCCACTTACTAACTTCATTGGTATGAAATTCAAAAGCCCTCTCTTATTAAACACCGTTAAATATTCACTTCATTTCCAAAGACAAATATGAACAGAAACACAACCAAACAAAGTACTTTATTAAAATCATTGATTCACAATATTTAAATTTCCAGCTAGCCTCCAATTAGCAGGCTTTCCAATATTTGAACAGAAGACCATTTTAATGTAATTACAAACACATTTTAGGCATCTAATTTTTTGCATAATTAGTTTGCTATTAAACTATTTATGTGTCCCTTTTTCCATCAGAAATAGAAAAAGCAGAACAATTTCATTCCTTACTGTTACAATAATTAACTATGTAAGTAGAACCGCATATTAATAGAGTATAATTTGTTTACATTTAAAAGAAAATTGTGTTAGATTAGCATAGCAAAAGACTATTTCCATATCCAGGCAGTAATATGCAGGCCTAATAGCAATTTACATTGTAGTTAAAGAATATTATTAATAAAGTAATACAGTGTAATTCTGTTTGCCCCAACCATATTTCACAATGTCCTTAATTACAGTTAATTCCATCTAGGCTAATTTGGGTGTTGTTAAGCAGTAGACAGAGGAATCTTAAGTACAACCTTTGTTAATAATGAATTTTGAAAGTTACAGTGAAGCCCGTCACAAGAAAGAGATGAAGAAATACAGTGGAAGCATTTGATGGCAAGTTTATTTTTCCCCAAATGGAATCTTGTTAATAGGGTCAGTCAATAACAAGACTTGATTGGCAACTCGGAGAAAGTTTGGCTTTGAACGGAGTTTCATTTCAACAGAGACTTAACGGCGAGACAGCCGCTAAGAGTTGTGATTGAAGGGTCTTCTCTTCAAAGGTATTGCTTAAGCATCTTTTGTCACCCACGGCAATCAGCTCTCATTAAAATTTGGCATCGTGTGGAATTCTAAGCTTGGACACAGATTGGAATAGTATGTTGCAACCACCTGATATCAGAAGCAATTTGAGAGTTTCTCTCGTGTCATTGCAAACTTGAAGCAACAGCTCATAACTGAACATAAGATTCTGATGGCACATTTAGAGACAAGGGAAGCGGCTCCATATGGGGTCAAAATATTTGTCCATCTAGGTGTGATATTATCTGTTTTGAATGGTATCAGTTATTTTGTGTTTCCAATCAACACAAAAAAGAAAAACCAAAAGACAAAAGGAAGAAAAGAAAAATATATTTGATATCATCTTGCTTCTGATAACTAGAGAGGCTAGGAATGGAACCTTGCACCTTCTATGGGGTCATGACAATTCTGAATGGTTTGGGCATGAAATTTCAAATTCAAGAAATTATTTCTTTAGTTGTCATTTTTTTGGTGTTATTGTCACAAATTGTTTCTAACCAATGGTAACCCTAAGGCATCTCTATCACAGGGTTTTCTTGGCAAGATTTGTTCAGAAGAGGCTTTCCATTGTCTTACTATGAGACAATGTGACATTGCCTTACTCTGAGAGAGTGTGACTTGCCCAAGGTCACCTAGTGGTTTCATGGCCAAGAAGGGATTCAAAACCTGGTCTCCAGAGTCGTAGTCCAATGCTCAAACCAGTACATGACATTGGTTCTATTTATGGTAAATAAATAATGTAAATTCTTTAATGACATCTTCTATCTGTGGCAGTTGGTGGCAACATCCACATCAGTGAAATGGTAAACCCATTTTGGGCTTTAGTCTGTGCTATTATGCAGCCAGTGCATAACTGATTTTTGTTACCATGCAGTTCACATAACTAAATTGTCTACATTTATCAAAAGAAGCATAGAACCTAAATAGAAGAAATGGAAACTGAAATAGAAAACTACTGCAGCAGAATTTATCCAGCCCTGACTTCCCTGTCTATACGGCAAGAAAATCATGTCGCATTTACTTGTTATATGCATGTTTTTTTACTTGTTTACATGTCTCCACTTATCCCTTTACACTAAAAATATGCTCCTGAATTTTAGAAAGCCGGTGTCTTCAAACCTACTAGCTCAGTCCTGAAATCAGTTAGGGAGGACATACATTCAAAAGTGAATGGTGGGCATAAGGATTATTTTCATTAATGTAGTAAAAACATTCAACTTTACACAAACATGAATGTACTTTTCAAATGCTATGTAGGGTTATTGTTTCTTTCTACTGCAGTTCCATTAAAAGAAATTGGTTTATGTTACAGCATTATAGGGAGACAACTGAAAATTGGATTAAAACCCAGATTTGATCAGAAAACAAGAGCAACAGAGAGAAAACATTTTATAGACTCAAATACTGGTTATACAGAATGATGTTGGAAATGTATTTGGTACTCTGAACTTCAACATTTGCTTTAGTACAGAATTTGGCTGCTTGGTGCACATAGACATTTTGGTCAATTAAGCACTGGATAACTGCTATTCTGACTTTTTATACATATTTCTAAAAAGTGGGTATGTGTTTTTTCCTGCTCAGCAATATAGGAAACATCAGAAAAATGGGCTAAGCATGGCAGAATGAGGTTCATGGGCACAGAAAATCAGGCCAATTGAATATTCCAATTTACACAACTCTGGGTTGACTGAGTCCTCTGAAAAAATGCCGTTTCAGTATCATCATCTCATACAGATGGCTAATATTCATCTATAATTGTCAAATATGCTAGCATGGCAAGCTTGAAAACAGAGGACCACAGCTTTCCCATTGCATTAATATACAGCAAGTGCAAAACAAAACATGACACAGCCTAACTGGGAACTGGCAGAGTTTACTGACAGATTCCAATACAGTCTTTGCTACTACAAAATTGCCTTGCAGTTTTTGAAGCCAGGTTGTTCCTCATTTGGCAGGCTGAGGAACCAAAGCCCATCAAGTTCCAGTAGCCTTTACCATTTCACCCAAAGCGTTAGGCTCAGTGCAGAGAGATACTATGAAAAATACATGCTTGCTCTAGCCATAGTTCTAAACACAAGCTATCATTTGACGCTTCCAAAAGTACAACAGAACAATGAGAACCATGATTTAGAGCTGTCTGCTTTCACTTTTTTGTTTCATTCTTGGCTTTACAAGTTTGCACCTCTCTTCATGCCACAAAAATAAGGAAAGAATGAGTCATTTTGCATCCTTCTTGGAACCTACTTTGTACTCCAAAACATTTGTTTAAAATGCTCCGGTGAGTCTCAATGATTTTAGGCCCATGAGAAGTCTTTTATTTGAAATAAGAAGTCAAGTAGAATGTACTTCTGGTTAACTATCTGTACTTTTTTTTTCTTTTTAAAATATCTATCCAATACCTAAAATGGCCTGGCAATAACTACAAATGTTGCAAAATTGCCCAAGAAAGTGTTTGGAAGGATTTTGAGCCCAAAACATTGAAAATAATTATTTTCAGGGTTAAGGTACACTGTGGTGTGTTGCATGGAGGGGTGTCACCCTCCAAGGTCTCATGGAAGATCTGCCAGTTGCCCACTTCTGCTATAGCAGGAGTTGGCAAAATGCAACCTACAGGCTCCAAGTAGGTCACTTAGGCAATCTTACAGTCATGTAGTTCTTTAAAATATTTTTCCATGTAGGCTATCCTGTCTGGAGAATTTTGGGAACTGCCATTAAGTGAACCTTTCCTTCTCAGGGGCATAGCCACTGGGGAGGTCAAAATCTAAGGTCCCAAATAGTGGATGCAGCTTCCCTGTGTCTTGAAGTTAGCTACCCTCCTCTGTGTTGCATTAGAAAGAGTTTGTAAAATCATTTTAAACCATAGTTTCGGATCCCAAGCTGTCAGCCAATCACAAGGCATGATCATTAAACCAGATATCATAGGCTGCAGTGCAGAGCAATCTGAATCATATCTATGGAGAAGTCCCACTGACTTAAAATGGGGCTTACACTTGCCATAAATACATTTAGGATTGTTGTCTCCTCCATCCTTGTTCCTGGAAAAGTATGGTTTCTGATCAGAGTTACAGAGACTGTTGCATTGGCGTCTATTGATGTTTGTGCATATTTTAAGTACAGAAGGGTTATGGTCTGACTGTACAACATACAGAAAGTACATCTTCCTTCTCCTTATATTAAATGGATGTTCATTGTGTCCTTGTAATTTTTCAGTTTGTAGTCAATTAGGAGGCTCAATGTGTTAAAGAACTGACCTGCTGAACTTGCAGACCGAGAGGTCCCAGGTTCAAACCCGGGGAGCGGAGTGAGTGCCTGATGTTAGCTCCAGCTTCTGCCAACCTAGCAGTTCGAAAACATGCCAATGTGAGTAGATCAATAGGTACCGCTCCGGCAGGAAGGTAACAGCGCTCCATGCAGTCATGCCAGCCACATGACCTTGGAGGTGTCTACGGACAACGCCGGCTCTTCGGCTTAGAAATGGAGATGTGCACCAACCCCCAGAGTCAGACATGACTGGACTTAATGTCAGGGGAAACCTTTACCCTTTACCTTTAGTCATTTAGGAATATAGTGGCTATGTGTTTATTGTGTCATTTTATTTTCCTGACCATGTAACACAAACCTCTTCAACCCCAAGCATTCCAGATATATCTATCTCAGCACCCCCAACTATCATGAGCAATGAGGCATACTTTTGTTGAATTAAAATTAGACATAGGTACTTTTATAGCAACACTTAGAAAATGATCTACCTGTCTCTTTATTATTTATCTATTTATCTGTCATTTCTTTCATAGAATCAAAGGTTGGAGGGGACCCCTGGGGCCATTAGTCCAATTTTCCAACAGTTCATGAATTCACCATTAAAGTACCAGAATCTTCTTAACTAGCATATGGTGCATGAGATACTATGCATAGAGAGAATCATTCACAGTTCAGTGATTCTCAAACAATATTCCTCCATGCATTTTGTACTTCAATTCACAGGATTGTTAGTTAATTTGACCAATGGTCAGCTGTTCTGTGACATGAAGTTCAGAACATGTGGAGGGTGTATGTTTAAGAACCATGTATCTTACTGCTACTACAGCTGTAATCCAAATTTGGAAAAGTTACATTCTTGAAACTTATGAAATTCTGGGAGTTGCAGTCCAAAAAACAGCATTTGAAAGCTGTGCTCAAGACTGAAGCATTCTTTTCATTCAGAGAGATTTGGTTCAGAACCATTACTAATTTTAAGTATTAACTGCTTGCTAACAAAGCCTGCCACAATCTTCTTCTGTTAAATCCTTCACAACAATGAAATCTTAATTGCTCCCGAAACAATAGGACCAATTTCCCCCTTTCTTCCTTTTCAATAATGCTCTGCATGGCATGCACCAGGCATAAAAACCTCTTTTGATAAAATTCTGGCCAAATCTTTATGAACAGATAGATGCAGTTCCCACTTTGGGCGAACCAGCTTATGTGCCTACAAAGTCTGTTGCTTTGACAGATAACCTCTCAAAACACCCATAATCCTAAAAGAAAATCTGTGTTATCATTTTGTTGTCCCTCAAATCTATGCCACACACAAAAGCTTTTTTACTGGCAGCAAAGCACTCAAGCTCATCTCATATCCACACCATTGCTAGGATACATTTTACGCTTCGAAATGCAATATTGCTGTTTTCAAAAATTATCAGCAGGCTGAGAGGCAGATTCAACATCTAAGGACCACACGATTGCTATATTAAGACCCCCCAGAACCTCATATCGTATCTAGTAAAATTTATTTATAGCAGTAAGTGAAGTCAGGAACAGATTGTTGCCCTTGCTGTTTTAGGGAACCTAAAGGCTTAACATACAAAGCAGACATACAATGGAATTTACTTTTTTTGAATTACACTTAACTATAAAAGGTAAAGGTTTCCCCTGACGTTAAGTCCAGTCGTGACCAACTCTGGGGGTTGGTGCTCATCTCCATTTCTAAGCCGAAGAGCCGGCATTGTCCGTGGACACCTCCAAGGTCATGTGACCGGCATGACTGCATGGAGCGCCGTTACCTTCCCGCCGGAGCGGTACCTATTGATCTACTCACATTTGCATGTTTTCGAACTGCTAGGTTGGCAGGAGCTGGGGCTAACATTGGGCGCTCATTCCGCTCCGGGGAGTTGAACCTGGGACCTTTTGGTCCACAAGTTCAGCAGCTCAGTGCTTTAATACACTGTGCCACCAGGGCCCCCCACACTTAACCACACTTAACCAGAGGGGAGGAGAAATGAAGATTGCTTGTTTATATATAAAATCACTTTCTATACACTTAACTATAGAAAGTGATTTTATATACAGTATAAACAAACCATTTCCCCTCCCCTCGGGTCCCCACCCATTGATCTCTGCCTTACTATCCCTCTTACATGTATAAACATATGTGTATGCCACAAATAAAAATAAACATGGTCTCAGATAGATAGGAGAGTGTGCTGCTATAAATAATGTAATTTTACAAATATGAAATATGAAACTTAACAAATAAGTAAAAGGTAACTATGTAACAAAGTACCAGTGTATAACTTGTGTTCAGGACAACCGGCTGCCGTAAGGACAAAATACGGAGAAAGAGAATGGTTTCCTATTGGTCAGGCAAGACTGCATTTCACCACCTTATTGGACCCTCCGGTGGCCTAGGGGATAAAAGCCTTGTGACTTGAAGGTTGGGTTGCTGACCTGAAGGCTGCCAGGTTCGAATCCCACCCGGGGAGAGCGCGGATGAGCTCCCTCTATCAGCTCCACCTCCATGCGGGGACATGAGAGAAGCCTCCCACAAGGATGGTAAAAACATTTTAAAAAAAATCTGGGCGTCCCCTGGGCAACGTCCTTGCAGATGGCCAATTCTCTCACTCCAGAAGCAACTCTGGTTGCTCCTGACACGAAAAACCCCCCACCTTATCTATTTAACTTTTATCCTGAACATATAATACATAAACCTGGATTAGACTTGGAGGAAGGACAAATGAAAACTGAAAGATGAACAAATTAACATATGCATATGATGTCATACTACTACAAATAAACCATTTCAGATAGTCAGATAACGCCATACTCCTAGCAGAAAATATCTATTTTTATTGTGGAGGAAAGTGCAAAGTCAGGTTTGCACCTGAACATCAAGAACATAAAAAGAATGAGCGCAGATGGGTTGTTGCTGCTGCTGTATGCCTTCATGTAATTTCTGATTTATGGCAACCCTAAGGCAAACCTATCACAAGGATTTCTTGGCAAGATTTGTTCTGAGTGGGTTTGCCTTTGCTTTTCTCTGAGGCTGAATGAGTGGCCTTACTTACAGTCACTCAGTTGGGTTTCCACAATGAAAATGAATTTAAAATCATTATAAATCCCCGATTCATTGACCAATTTTTGTAGTTATCCACTTATTGCTGTTTTTGCAGTGGGTTAGTGCCTTGTAAGTGAAATACATCACTCCTTATTAACTTTAACAAACCAGGCGTTTGAAGAGTGATCGAATTGGTGGAATCCCATTATGGAGAAGGTGGAGAGAAACAAGAAGTACAGATGAATAACAAACTGATTGAAAGAGGAATAAGATGAGAGCCTATATTTTGAGCCAGCCAGACTCGGACTAAAGCCCAACCATCTGAGCTTTCATGGGGTCAAAACTCTGGGAGGAAGGAAACCGTAAAAGGAGAAAAAGAACCCTTTTGAAAGAATCAATGGTGAAGTGTGTTCTTCTGAAATCAACAGAAATCTTCCTGCCATTCTTTGTAAATCCCAACCAAATGTGGGGCCAACCAAATGGCTTAATCAATGAGTTAGTGAACAATAACTCATCTAATTAAATGATTTAAATTATTAGTGTTGATCATAATGAATTACTTTCCTAATACCTAAGCATTCAATATTATTGCACTGATTTTAAAATCTAAACTTCTCCTTGCTGGAGAGACTAAATAGCTATAATGATAGGAGCCCCCGGTGGCACAGTGGATTAAGCCCTTGTGCCGGCAGGACTGATGACTTGAAGTTGGGTTGCTGACCTGAAGGTTTCCAGTTCGAACCCAACCCGGGGACAGCGTGGATGAGCTCTATCAGCTCCAGCTCCATGCTGGGATATGAGAGAAGCCTCCCACAAGGATCGTAAAAACATCAAAACATCTAGGCATCTCTGGGCAACGTCTTTGTAGACAGCTAATTCTCTCACACCAGAAGGGACTTGCAGTTTCTCAAGTCGTTCCTAACACGGGAAAAAAAAACCCTCCAGTGATATCATTCTTATTAATTTCTTTGCTCAAACAAAGCATTTGAAAAATTTCAACCATATTTCTTTTCACTGTGAAAAACTTTCCCAAAACCATGAAGTTTTCAAAGATCATTCACAATTTAGGAACCACCTTTTTTTTTGGCATGGTATTGATTCTTGTACAGAAAATGATGTTGACTCCTGCACAGAAAATGATGTTTTCTGTTTCAAATAATCCTGAATGAATTTTGAATACAATAAGTACTGAACCAAGTACTTATCCAAGAAAAATCCAAGATTTTTATTAATACAGTTCCTTGACAGATGAGAAATACATTATTTAATTATTTATCAATTTTTCTTCCCATTGCTCCTTTCTCCATAATTTGTTAAATCCCCCTCTAAAGCCGTTCAAGCTCATAACCATCTTTGAAACTTGTGACAGCAAATTCCACTGTTTAGATTTACACCGAATGAAGAATGAATATCTTTTAGGGAAATGTGCATTAGATTTCTCCAAACAGAGCAATTAATTGCTTATATGTAAAATGAACAAACACTGGGTCAGCCAGAGCAAGAAACTAAATTTAATCATATTTTCAAGGTATATAAAAATTGTTTTGCTCATGAACAGTTTGACAAAATTAACACCATTCCATCTTTTTAAAAAGAAAATAAGAAAAGAAAAACAATACCTGATATCAGAGAACCTGGAACATGTCACCAAGGGAGAGATCAAGTGGAAAAGGGAAAGGGGTGAAGAGAGGTGAGGAGATGTTTTAAAGAGCTCTTTGTAATGGATTTTTGTTCTAACCAACCTACATAATTTGGTATTACAAGCAACCTGGCCATCTCATCCCTAACTCCAGATTATTATGTATTAAATGTTAACAAGTACCAAAAATGGTCCTAATACAGATGGTCAAGGGACTTTGCAGCTCACACTCTTCCATTGTGAGTATGAACATAATTTGATTACTCTATACTGTTACTACTTTTTTGTTTCTGGGAAATGAGTGCCTAAACTGAGTGATATTGCATTTTGAGATGAAGACTGATTGGAATGGTGACACATACTTTGATGTTACAGTCAAGTGATAGATATTTGCATGTGAATTTAATTTAATGGGATTTATTTCCTGGTAAAGAATTGAGGTGGATACACAGGTTGAAGAGGGGAATCGTGCTTCTTCTTCCTCACAACAGAGCCATTGTTGTACCCAACTGACAATTAGTCAACACTTACTGTATATACTCGATTATAAGCCTAGTTTTTCAGCCCTTTTTATGACTGCAAAAAGCCCCTCTTGGCTTATATTCGAGTATAAGGTGAACTAAACCACCTAAACTGGGCTCTACAGGACAATGGATACTCCACCACAGACATCAGAAGAGCTGCAAGGCCAGGAACAAGCCATGAGAGTCAAGACAAAGATCCACCCAGAGGAAAGGTGTTCTTACCATACATCAAGGGAACCACTGACCGCATAGGCAAACTGATGGAGAAGCACAACCTACAAACTATCCACAGACCCACAAAGAAAATCCAACAAATGCTACGGTCAGCGAAGGACAAGAGGGATCCTCTCTCCTCTGCAGGAGTCTACCGGATACCATGCAGCTGTAGACAAGTAGGGACCACCAAACGCAGCGCCCAAACAAGAGTCAAAGAACATGGAAGGCACTGCAGACTAATTCAACCAGAGAAATCAGCCGTAGCAGAGCATTTGATGAACCAGCCTGGACACAGTATATTATTTGAGAACACAGAAATGCTGGACCACTCCAACAACTATCATGTCAGACTACACAGAGAAGCCATTGAAATCCACAAGCATGTGGACAACTTCAACAGAAAGGAAGAAACCATGAAAATGAACAAAATCTGGCTACCAGTATTAAAAAACTCTAAAATCAAAACAGTAGATGGGAACCAACACTCTGAGGGCAGAGGACAGCTAATGACTGAACAAAGGATGCCCCCAGGCAAGAGACAAAACCTTTCCAATGCTAATTAGGGTGATTAACTGAAACATTAATGCTGGCTTCCCAGTGACAAAGGACTCTTGCCACACCCTGGACTCTCCACAGATATATATTCTTTCCTTTCCTTACTTAGTTTATCCATACCTCACAACCTCTGAGGATGCCTGACATAGATGTGGGCAAAACGTCAGGAGAGAATACTTCTGGAACATGGCCACACAGCCCGAAAGACATACAACATAACATAAATAATTCCAATTAAGTTTGTAGTTCTGTAGTCAGGACTAACAATAGCAAGTAAGCAGTAGCAATAGCCAAAGCTTGGAAACGTTGCTTTTTGGACCTTGATACTGAGCATCCCTGCCTGTCTGGAGGATGCCGGGCATTGTAATCCAACCCCTCTCCTCAGTGTTTCCAAATTCTGTCCTAAAAGCTGTCAATAGAACTATCTCTCAACCAATGGCCATCAGCACTACATCTTGTGGCAGCAAATTCCAACATTTAATTATTCCTCCTGTGGAGATATGCTTCCTTTTGTTTCTTCTTTGGCTTTGCTTCATCATTTCATTTGTGTTTGCTTGCTTGTAAGAAGTCCTTGTTCTCGTTTCTGTTACATGATTGGAGTTACACGATGTAGCATTAGAAGAATATTTATTCTTCTTTCGCTGTCTCTCTCTCTCTCTCCTCTTTTTGCCAGAGATGTTTATAGATCCCGCACCTGACTGCTCTCAGTGCCAGCCAGTGAAAATTTGCCTCTGGCAGCCATTCTTCCCTAGTGACAGTTTCAAACGCCTCAAGACGAGCAACCACACTGACTGTCAGATTCCGTTGAGTGGCCGACATCAGCAGCACAAGAAAAGATCTTTTATTCTAAACAAAAAATGTGCAAAATTATTGAGCTGGAGTTGATATATAGGTTGGAGGGGGAGGGCTGGAATCCAAACTTGCTCCCAAATAACAGAGTTGCTCTACAACTCATCCATGGTTTTCTGACATCCTGATATCCTCAAATAACAACAATAAAGCTTCTGTCCCCTTTCAAGGTATTTGTCATCGTTTTATCTTAAGCCAGAAAAGATTGAATGCTGGGAGATCAAAACGGCAGAACTGATAGCTTATATCCTCAGCAAGTGCTTATCAAGGGTAATCCTCCAAGATGGGATGCTTCAAATGTGACAAGCCGCCCCTCCTTCCTCCCCGCAACAGGAAATAAAATTCCAAACACCAAATAAAAATAAAACACTGGAGCAAATAAACAAAGCCTCCCAAGATGTCATACGATGTTCAAGTGAAATCGAACCCATTTTCAATTTCGGATCTATCAAAACAAATGGCTTCTGCACCCTGCAAGAAGTTTGACTTAAAATATTGTCCAAGCTTTTATTAGAGTACTAGTGAGGGTAAAGTTCTGTCAGCCTACACATTCTGGTGATCTGTTTCCAATACACCTGTGGAAAACCATCTGAAGAACTCCCTGTTGCCACTCTACCCTGGCCAATGATTGGATGTGGGATGTGGCCATGTGCCATCTCATCTAGGTGCTACATGCACACCAAGGGAAGAAGTCTTGCCCCCACTTCAGACAAGAGCAAACATGGCTTTTCCTTCTCAAACTGCATAGTGGCATCCAAAGAATCCCTGGGCACATCCCATAGCCAATGGGTGGCTGAGTTCAGAGTTGTGTCAGGAAAGCCATCCAGGTATCATTTCATTGTAGATGTTTGGAATCTATAGCAGAGCAGATTTCAGTGTAGTCAGTACTATATATGAGCTTGTGATAGAAAACATGAAATAACATGCACAGGATGCTCTGTTAATGTTAAAAAATAAAACTTTTATTGCTGCAATAACACGTGTCAAATAAAATATGGCAGTAGATAGACAAAAGAAAGTTACCTAACTTTGGTAAAGAGTCCCTAATGCCAATTCTAATGACTCTATGTAAAGTATGTGAAGGCAGAGATACATGATGATGATGCCTTTTCAAACAATGGGTGCACTAAAGATTTTTGGGAGAAAAGGAAAGTTTTCTCTTCATGCAGTCAGGAAGCAAAATATCTTGAGATACATCAATATAAGAAACAGAAGCAAAAGCAAGACAGTAAGCATGCACCACAAGGTTCCCTAATCACTCTATACATACATGTTGATGCTTTTTCACATCTAAGGAAGTAGTAGATGCCTCCTTGTGCAATACTTCGAAGAACTTTAGATGGAAAACTGTGGCTTACATCAAGGTAAGGTATCAATAGGGTTCTGGCCGCAGAACCATTGCTCTGTACTATGTCAGACCATTGATTTATCTCAGGCATGGGCTAACTTTGGCCCTCCAGGTGTTTTGGACTTCAACTCCCTCAATTCTTAACAGCCAAATTGTAAGAATTGAAGTCCAAAACACCCGAAGGGCCGAAGTTTGTCCATGCCTGATCTGTCTAGTCCACCACTATGCTCGTGGTGCAATTCGAGCTCCTAAGCTCGTGATGCAATTCACAAAACAAAACAAAAATTGTTTTCTGAAAAAGCGTATATTTGAGGGACAATGTATACTTTTTACAAATATGCATACACGTATGCTTTAGTCAATGGAGGAAATTACTCCAAAAACCTGTCTATCAGGAAAACGTATACAACCTCTTTTCCCTCATTTAAAAAATACAGTAGAAAACATTAGCATTTCCAGCTTTAGGGACAGTGAGAGGGTGGGAATGTCCATAATCTGATGTAATTTGCAGTCCAGCTGCACTTCCTACTGGAAAAACCATGATCTTGAAAAGTTCAGTTTTGTCAGATTTAGACATCTGCATTGTCCACTTGCAGCTGAAGGTTTGGCCTTGAAAGACTTGTGCTGATATTCTTCTGTCATAAACTCACAGGCTTTCTTCTCTCTAGGCATTTTTGTGATCCTCCAGTGTCAATCTATGGCATGCTTTTGTTGGATGTTGACCATTGAGATGAGCTTGAGGACCTAAAATACTAAAGAGGCGTTCTCTCTGTATATTTTCTAGGTTCTCCAGTGTGATCCTTAAGTATGCTTCTGCCAGAGATTGATTATCCATTTCAATAGGCTGCAGTTTCACATTTCTATATTACGCCCAGGAACATATCTCCTGTGGATGTGGAGCCATACTATATAATAACTAGCTAAATAATGTCCATTCTGATACAAACAAATAAATAGTACGGTCACACATTTTGCAACTCCAGCAATGGAGAAGGATGAAGGAGATGTTCTCTACCCTTGCCAAGTAAATTCAAAATGAAATGTTGTGCCAATGGAATAGTAATGAATTCATTCATTTCCCAACTTTTCCCTAGCCTTGGGATTCAAGACAGAACAGATAGTGATCACACCAGTGTGTGCATATTTTTATTGCAATGTATAGTATAACATGCAGTGTATTATGCAAGAGGGAAGAATCATATAGTAACAACTAAAATCAATAATTTTGTTATAGCATATATTCTGCTAATTGGGGACTGGTTAGTCTACTTCATTACAGTGGTTCTCCAGATTTGTCCGTCGAGACATCTGGTGCTTTAGCTTCCACAATAGTTGATCATTGGCCATACCAATTGGGACTTCTAGAAGCTGAAGGTCAGAAATCTGCAATATTTTAGAAAAGTTTATGTCATAATAAATGTCTTAGACCTAAATCCAGGGAATTGTGCTTCTCTTCTGATACCCTACCTAATTAGAATCAAATGAATCAAGTGTTGAATAGGTAGTTAACATTATGTAATACCACTGATGCAGCTGCATTTATATCACTGACGTCAAAAGTTTTATTCTTTTTGGAAAGTTGAGCAGCCAATGGTGAGAGGGACAGAGAATCTGCATAAATTGCATTTTTCTTTCTCCTGAAAGGCTGTGTCCTGTCACTATAGCAACAATAATGTATAGGGGCAAGGGGGATTAGAGAACAAAGTTAATTTTCTTTACTGAACTTCAGCGCCGTCCCTGGACCACTTTAATAGGAGAGCAATTAAGTACACCTTCTTTGAGGCTGGTGTAGGTTTGCGGCCAGTTGGGTTGTGGTCTGTTAAGGGAATAGCACATCTTTGAATTCAGAAGGTCCATGATTTCCTATAACATTTGAAGGTATTTGACCTATTTAAAAAAACAAATAAAGGGAAACATGAGGGAGATATATAGAATTTTGCATGCTGATAAGTAAATGGCTGAAATGATCCCCCGGGCCATGGTGGAGGCTCCTTCTTTGGAGGCTTTTAAGCAGAGGCTGGATGGCCATCTGTCGGGGGTGCTTTGAATGCGATTTCCTGCTTCTTAGCAGGGGGTTGGACTGGATGGCCCATGAGGTCTCTTCCAACTCTACTATTCTATGATTCTATGATTCTATGATTCTATGATTGAACTCATTTGATCTAAAGGATGAGAGATTCAAGACCAATAAAAGGATCTGTTGAACTCAAAAAGATGTAGCAATGGCCACCATCTTAGAATTAAAAAAAGGAAATTTGTGGAAGATGGGAGTTATCAGGGACTACTCATCCAGTTTTGAGACATTGTTCCTATCAGTACTGTTTAGTGGAGGATATGAACAGGAGAATGTGACTGTATTCAAGTCCTTCTGGTGGATTTCCCCATGGGCAATTGTTTGTCTACAGGGTTAGATAGTTCTTTGGTCTGATCTAGGCTGGGTCTTTTTTACCCTTTGTTTTTTCATCAATCTGTCTGTAGTATTTCCTCTCTGAGATTATTTCATCAACACATGAGAAGTCAGGGCAACAAGTGTTCCTATTAAAGAAACAATGAGGTTTGTAAGGCTAAACCTCCACCTCAAGACACAGAGAAGGAGATCTCATCCCATGGGCTTTGGGATACAATTCCATCAAGTGTAGGAGTTATGATATTGTGTCTCAGGTTTTATATTCCTGGATGTACTGAAGCTGCTTATCCTCTTGTTCTTCCTGGGTGTTTTGGGAATATTCATCTTAATCATAGAACACTACTACAGACTTGTGTAGAATAGGTTTTTATATCAGATACTGGTGAATTTTACAGATTGTTCCAGCAAAATCCCAACTAGTTGGCAATTCTGTATGGGAATAATAATGCCCCCCTTTCCACTATTCATCGTCTGGATAAATGCACTTCTTGCCACTGTTCATCAGGCGAATAAATGCAGTGATAATTATAAAGCACACTACAGATTTGAAGTGCGATATAAATGATAAATAAATAGCAGCAAAGCATTAGATGGAATAGATAAAGGGCTAATAACTGTAAATATTTTTAGCATTTTGGATTTTTTCCATGTTCCAGTAAGGGACTTAATAATCTGTGTTATGAAAATCATAGCCTGCATTTCCACTCCATGTTGGTTAATTTTTTCAATGTGGCATTTATCAGTGTACATATGGTAGAATGTAAGCTTGACAGTGGTAAATACCACATTAAAATCCAATTTAGTTAGTGCTGTGGCAGATTATTTTTAAATGACCCAACTCCACATTAATGCAAACTATGGCAGACTTTAACTATTGCTGTCAGTTGTTGAGCTGAGGAGGCAGAGTTGTGGAGTTTATTTTAACCCTCTCACATAAGGCTTTGGATCAGGTTATAGAATTTCTCTTAAGTGTGTTCCCAAAGATTTCCAGGGATAATGTGCAGGATATGGCTGAACAGTTTCTGCTTCTACAAAGTTAACTCCATTCAACTCCACCCTTCCTTGAGAATCACAATAAGATATCTCTCACATGTAAAAGTAGATTATTGCTCCCAAAAAAATTCACAAGATTTCTGAATGTTTTCTATATGGAGTACACTCCATAGTTTAATGAAAGAGCATGCTATTTTCTTGTAGGTCAAGTCCCAAACATTTTCCTAGTTAAGGGATCGTGTAGCAGATGATGGGGAAGAAATGTGACGATACCCTGGGAACCTGTCTTGCTCAGAAAAGGCTACATGGACCAATGCTTTGACCTGGCATTAAAACAACTTTTTATATTCCTCCAAATATAGATGAGCAAAGTTCCTGTGCAGGTGAGTGTTCAGCTGATATCTGATATTCGGTGTCAACATTTGGCACCCACTTATTATTCAATTCTAGTCAGTCAGTATTCAACAGTATCCGACAGCTAACACATTGTAACACTCAGTTTCTGACATTGATGACTGGGAACGCAGCAGCAATCTGAATATCTGACAGCTGACATGTAGCAGCAGTCAACATTTGACTGTATCAGAGTGTCTACATTGTTTATTAAATTAGCAGATAACTATTCATTCACCAATTGGGAAATATCCCCTGAAAATATATCTGTCTCTGTCTCCAAACAGTTAAATGTCAATGTTTAATATACAAAGTTGATTTCAAAAATATAATGCTAAATTTTAATGGCAATTGCTTCAGCAAAGTAGTTTCTGCTTTGATTTTTTGTTTGACCCCCCCCCCCCCCCCCCAGAATAAATTTTTGGGTGGCACAGAGAGCTGCAACGTGGCAGGAAATGGAAAAAAAATGGACTATGACACTAGTATTTGAATGCCCGTGTAACACTGGATTTGGTCACTGGCCAATGCCATCATCAATCTCACTGTGCATATTTGGGTGGGATACATTTGCCACTGCATCTTGGGTCTTATTTCTAATACTGCTTTCAGAGTTGCATTGTTCTCGGGAGGCCAAGAGCTAAAACTTTTCCATGATTCAGAAGCCGCGAGAGGCAAACACACATCAAATAATCCCTCTTTCCTCTTACAGCTTTCAGTTCTCATTGCTTCATCCTTTGTGCCTTCAGGGGGTCAAAAGCAGAAGATTTCCCCCCCTGGAACCCAGTTTATTAAGGGCCTTGAAACTTAAAACCAAATCTTCAACGCAGTCTGCGCCCCACACTGGCAGCCCGTGAAGTAAACACAACAGCAGGTGGACCTAATCTCCTCTCCTCTCCTCAGACAGTAATTGAATGGCCGCATCCTGCTTGAGCTGCATACCGGAGATCAGACCTTCCAGTAACCCAGAATAACTTTCGTTCCCAGTGGGCTACCCTTGATGTCATAAAGGTATGCATCGCAGCCAGGCAAAGTGAATTAGCTTGGACACCCAAGCGCCCTTAGCATCTTCTACTATATCAACAGGAGATAAAACTGCTTTCAAATACACAGGAATTTCGCTCTTATAGATAAACCCAGTTTTAGGAGACACAGGCAATTACTTTTCCAAGAGTTAACTGTTATTTTATAAACTGCTGCTAGTAGAGCAAACCAAATTCTTTGGGGAAAAGATGCATGGGTAGGATTGTTGTAGCATCCATGGCACTTCTATATTTTGGGGGCAAAAATACTACTGGTAATCCTAATTAGTGTAGCTTGATTGAATCAATGAGACTTACTTATCTCACCAATGGATTCAGTGAATTTGCTCTAGTTTTTTTATAAGTATATTTAAACATGCCAATGTGAGTAGATCAATAGGTACCACTCCGGCGGGAAGGTAACGGCACTCCATGCAGTCATGCCGGCCACATGACCATGGAGGTGTCTACAGACAATGCCGGCTCTTCAGCTTAGAAATGGAGATGAGCACCAACCCCCAGAGTCAGACATGACTGGACTTAATGTCAGGGGAAACCTTTACCTTTACCTTATTAAACACAAACAAACAATAAAACTTTGTAAAAGCAATATGAAACCTACATAAGATTTTCAAAGGTTGCAAAGGGTTCCTAAGTGCGAGAGAACTCATGAAGATCTCCTACCTGCTTCAATCCATCAGATCTCCCCTGACAGCTCAGAAGCATCCTATGGGCAGAAAAAGCTTTGTCATCCATGAAATAATTATATTGAACCCAGCCAGGAAAACCATCAAACCATTCCAAGATTTGGTCCTCTAAGGCCTCTTATACACTGCCATATAAAATCCAAATTATCTGCTTTGAACTGGATTTTATGGCTGTGTAGAGTCAGTTAATCAACTTCAAAGAGGAAATTTGGATTATCTACTTCGATAATCTGGATTACTGTGTATGGCAGTGTAGAAGGTCCCTAAAATAACCTTATTAATTCAATGATAATTTGTTCATCCATGTTGGATTTATTTCCTATCTTTGTCCCTAAAAATGTGATGATGGGGTTCTTTGAAATTTAGAGGAATAAGAAGGATCATCTGTGGTCAATAAAGCAAGAGCTATTTCCTCTTTCTAAGGCCCCTTCTACACTGCCATATAATCCACCTTTTCAAAGCAGATAATCCACATTACAGTAGAGTCTCGCTTATCCAACATAAATGGGCAGGCAGAATGCTGGATAAGCGAAAATGTTGGATAATAAAGAGGGATTAAGGAAAAGCCTACTAAACATCAGATTATGTTATGATTCTACAAATTAAGCACCAAAACATCATGTTTTACAACAAATTAACAGAAAAAGCAGTTCAATACATGGTAACGTAACTTTATGTAGTAATTACTCTATTTATGAATTTGGCACCCAAACATTGCAATGTATTGAAAACATTGACTACATTGACTACTAAAACATTGACTACAAATAAAAATAGAATTGCATAAAATGAACTTACAGTAACAACACTGTTGGAAGTTAAATCCGTAAAAGGTTCAGTCCTTGCTGCATAGAGAAACAGTTGTGGATCCGGGCGGGAGGCAGACTGCATTGGATAATCTAGAACGTTGGATAAGCAAAGGTTGGATAAGAGAGACTCTACTGTATCTGCTTTGAACTGGATTATATGACTCTACACTGCCATATAATACAGTTCAAAGCAGATAATTTGGATTTTATATGGCACAGTAGACGGGCCATAACTCAACATGGCAACTCATGCTCGGTACAGAACCTTTATATTTCTGGTCATTATTATGAGATTACTAGAGAGTTTTGCAGTTACTGGGTGTTTGATCAGCTACTTGTTGGCTTCCTTTATTCCAAAAAAGATAATATGTAGTTCCAAACTTTTGAAAACGATAACTACTTCTGCAATAAAACATGCAGACATATTTTTATAGCTAATATAAGGGAACCTTAAAATTTGGATAGTGTTTCTGTTTGAGTTTGTGTGAAAACTTAGGCTCCCAAAAACAGTGCTAAATTTGTGAACAAATCTCAAAGCACAAAACAAAGAAGGCAATAATGAAAAACAGGTGACTCTCCCAAATAAATATCACAGTATCGCATTCCTCAGTACTTGAACACATTATTTCACAAAAAGCTAAACATCTGTAAAGGAAATAAGGAATATAAATGAAAAACAGAGCATCACTGTTTGTTGTTGACTATAAGTGTGTGTTTTCCTTGATAGTTATTTAACTGTTAGTAGGAAAGAAATTGTGCACACTTCCACAATGGTTAGCAAAAGAGGTGTCAATTTCAGACCAAAATCGTTACAACTTTAAAAAATCTTCACTTTTTCAAATGTAAATAAAGGATTTGCTAGAAAGAGCTTGAAAGTCCCTGTGTACTTTTAAGATTTAAAATGTTCATATTATTGTCATGAAGAAAAAGAACTTCCTACTGGAATACCGTTTTGCATTGTTTGAGGTTATTCTTGACGTGATCCCTTTATATTTACATGGTGCATAAAGCTACAACCTTTGCCAAATGGGAGAATATCACTAAGTACAAACAAGAATCCTGAAAAAAAATCCGTTGATTGTTTGCAAGCCTGCTCTAATTTGTCTGAAAGTGATTGTTTTAAAGGGTTAATGCCTCACCCCTTTCTCCAAAAACTACAAGAATATTTTATAAATAGTTAATTTTGTAGAGAGAAAGCATGGGGTAGTATTCTGAGTGTTGTACTACAGCTCTAGAGACCAAGATTCAATACCTCCGGTGGCATAGTAGATTAAAGCCTTGTGACTTGAAGGTTGGGCTGCTGATCTGAAAGCTGCCAGGTTCGAATCCCACCTGGGGAGAGCGCAGATGAGCTCCTTCTATCAGCTCCAGCTCCATGCGAGAACATGAGAGAAGCCTCCCACAAGAATGATAAAAACATCAAAACATCCAGGCATCCCCTGGGTAACGGCCTTGCAGACGGCCAATTCTCTCACACCAGAAGCGACTTGCAGTTTCTCAAGTCACTCCTGACATGAAAAAAAAAATACCCCGCTTTGTTATGGAAACTCAATGGGTCAATCACATATCTTCAGACCCAGAAGGTATTATGATAAGTTCACTTCAACATAAGTCAGAAGTGACTTGAAGGCACACAACAAGAACACACTGTCAGATTTGCAGTCCAAAAACACAATAAAAAAGAGACAGAGGGGAAGGAAAGGAAAACTCAAGTTCATATAAAACCTTTATCTACATGGGACTCATTCTTGGACTTATGTGAATGTCTAGAAATGCATACAGTATGTGCATATAGCTCTTCTGGTTTAATAGAAAACCTTAAAAGAAACAGGTTTCCTTGTAGTAGGAAGTAAGATCTATGAGTACACAGTTTGCATATATATATATATATATATATATATATATATATATATATATATATATGGCAGTATGAAATATTCATTAATGGCATGAAGCTTCTTCTTCTCAAGATGTTTACACATCCTGGATCTGTCATCTAAATGGGGTTTTGGTTACAAAGGAAATGAGCATTTTATGTTTCCTGTAAGGATACGGAGAAGGTTCATCTGTGCAATTTGGCATAATAATTCAAAGCCAACAGCCAGAAATATTTGAAAGCCAGAAATATTGAAGAAAACTGAATCGATGTGTAAGAAGGTTTACATAAACCAGTAAACACAATCACACCAATGGAAAATCACTGGAAACATCCCACTCACATGGAAATTAAATAAAAATCAGTAAATAAAACCCAAAATGCCATGAAAAGAGAGCCAATGGAGATCAAGTTAACAATATCAGGGCATTACACAGTGCTCTTAAATTTTGATCTGGAAATTTCTTTGGTGGGAACAGGGAATATGATGAGCAAGATGACGGCTGACTTCATAGCTCTGAACCTCAAGAATTTTGCAAAGCTTGGGGAAAGTTACATTTTTAAACTACAGTCCCCAGAATCTTACAGTGATATGGCATTGGCTACTGTCTAGGGGATTCTGGACATTGTAGTCCAAAAAGCATCCCTACCCCCAGGTCTTGATTGTAGCTGCATGCATGGGCAGCAGAAGATGGCACTCTCGGGTATCTTCACTGGCCTATGTCTCAGCTGTTGCTCCTGATTATCACCTGGAGCCTCATGTGCTTCAATGTAATTTCTCTGATATGGCTGCCAATTCTTCAATCATCTCTGATCATAAAATCATAGAACTGGAAGGAACCCCTATTGAGCTACCAGGTCTAACTCCATGTTCAGTGCAGGATCTCCAGATGAAGTAACTCCAACAGATTGAAGTAACTCCAACAGGTTACTTCAACAGGTCCAGCCTCTTTTCAAACACATCCAGAGAAGGAGACCCCACCACATCTCTAAGCAATTGGTTCCATTTTCTAACCACTCCTACTGTCAAAATGTCCCTTTTAATGTTCAATTAGAATGTACTCTCCTGTAACTTAAAACCATCAGACCTGATCCCACTCTCTGAGGCAGTAGTAGAGGAATGTCCTCACGTCTTTTCCTTTTTCTTTAGGAGATGGTGAAGACTGTACCTCGAGTGCAAGGAAAGTAAATGGAAAATTGTGATAATGAGAAGGAAGTTGATGTACTCAAATGTTTCATCCATACCCTCCCACAAAACCTGGAATTGGCAAAATCCAATTATTAAGATAGTCCAGATAATCACATCTTTATTACAGACATCCCACACTGGAATGGGGTGACAGATGACTTCTTTTTCTCCATTGTCTTCTGTCAGAACTGCAGACGTTAGAATGCCCTTAGAAAAGTCCTCAAGCATGGCATTGTTCCTGGACAATCCCATAGAGTTCAACAAAGCAATTCTTGAATAAATGGTCCGGTGACTGAATTCTTAATTTGTCTGTGCTTCTAGTTCCTTATCTGCAGAGTGGGGATAATAATACCTATTGCTCAGAGTGATGCAAGCATAAATTAACATTTGTAAAGCCAGTTGATCTCTTGGGATGGACAATGCTGTTTCAATGGATGGTTTGCCTGCTGATTTAATGCTTTTTTGGACTGATTAATGAGAGATGTCGACCTGTTAGCATACTTTCTAGATTCTTAACTGTGCTGTTTTCTCAAGGTAGCATTGGGCTTAAGCTCAACAACCACAACCTTCCCAAAAACAATTCATTGGGTTATTTGTCATGAGTACAATGGATGCATTCCCATCATTAATTTTTGAATGAGCAAGTGAGCTTCACCACCTTTCCAAGACATTCATTTAACTATGCTTGGTACTTTCATTTTCAAGTGGGATGTTATTCATTATATTTTGTAGTCAAGAGTCCTGCTGCTAAATGTCTGTACCATAACAATGATTTAATAGTTTAGCATGCAATACAAACTACTCGTGTACTATTGCCTCAACATTTAAGGAACCAGGAGAACTGCAGCAGCCACAACAGATATTGTGATGTGCTGTACTAGTTAGAGTATGGGATGAGGGTTTGAGGGTCCAAGTTCCAATTTTCATTGAACTAATTGCTCTTTGAAAGTTTCAGCCACCACACAGAAGATCAAATAAGGAGGATATGAGCCAGGTATCTTGTGTTGGGCTCCTTAGAGGAAAGAAAAACTAGAAACACATATATAAGCAGTAGCAATAAAACCAGTAGTAACATCTACTGTCATAGCAGTAGGGATAGAAAAATGATTACAAACCAGCTTGAATTTTAAAATCAGGAGGAAAGGGTTTTCTCTTGGTCCCATCACCATCACAGGAAGTCTCTCTGTCACATGAATACTTTTGGCATTACATGTCAATTAAGATCTAAGCCCCAAGGACCTCAAGGAAAATGCTTATAGGATTCCAGTTGATTATAGGATTCAGGTTGATTGCATGTGTCATAAGAAAAAAGATTTAAAAGGAGGAAACATCAGTAGACATTCAGATACAAATAACTCTCAATGTGTTTGGATTTTCCCATTGGTTAATTGAAGAGTATGCTTGGTTTGTCACAATTAAATAAAGTCTCTCTGATTTCAAAGGATCTGAGTACATCTTAATCCAACTGATTGTGTAAAATGTCACATCTAGTACAGGTGTCATGTGCAACTATTCCAATGTCTCCAATGAAATGGCAAGCCTAAAAGAATCTGCCACTATCAAAAAAACAAGTACGGACATAGCTGTGGTGATATATAGTAAAATGACCTGGGATATCATTTCTGGGATGTTGTGAAGGAGGCATTCAATATCATGTTATGTACTGTTGTTGTGTACCTTCAGGACATTTCCAATGTATGAGAACCATAAGATGAAGCTATAATGGGATTTTCTGGGGCTATAGGGTGTGACTGGCTGAAGGCCAGCAGCTTTCCGAGGCTGAATGGGTAGCTGAACTGTGGTTTCCAGAATCATGGACCAATGCTCAAACTATTACATCCCAGTGGCTCTCTATCCCCTTATGATCCCCAAAGAAGACAGCTTCCAAACACCGAGGTGTGCTCTCACAACCATTTTTTGGAAGGGGAGAGTGGGAGAAGTGCCCAGTGTCCAACTGCCAGAAGAAGACAATTGCTTCCATCCTGCTACATCTCCAGTGACTACCAAATAGTTGTGAGAGCAACTTGTGCCATCACACCCAGGCACCCTTTGGTTGAAATTAAGATGTGCTCCTTTCTTTGCCGGGTGGACTGCGGGGGCCTTACCTTGAAACTCAGGAGTCCCAGCAACTAAGGCAACTCCAAATTGAACATCAAACAATATTTTTATTTTCTCAAAGTTCTTGACAGGCTTGGCACAATTTGTTGAGGTTACAAATACAAACAGTCAACTTATAAAATCATGCAGATGTTTCCTTTTTACCTTTCCTTTTGGCTGCTGGGTTAACTTCTTCCAAAGGTGGATAGATCCTGGGATGCTCTTTACCCTAACCCTGAGTTACTATATTAGAAAGAGCAGGTCTTTCCCTGTCTAAACTCAAAACTAGCTTGGAGATGAAGTAGTTAGAGCTTCTTCCAATGGCAGAGAAATCCTGGGATATTCTCTGCCCTAGTGCTGAGTTGCTATTTTAGAAAGAGCAGGTCTTTCTCTATCTAAACTCAGAACTAGTTTTAAAGGCAAGAGGTTAGTACTTACGATGGCTTGTTTGAGCTGGCCTGGCTTGACCACACAAGCACATCTGAGTTCCTTTATCTATTTTGTAGAAGGCAAAAAGGGCTTTTCAAAATGGAGATTTTATCCCCATCAAAAAGATACTTTTGCAAGCCGACAACATCAAAGGCTTTGCAGGCTGGCTACAAACCTCTGTTGATGGTTAACTATCAGGGTGTTGCTGAGTCTGTAGCAACCCTGAAAGAAACGCATAAAGGGTGATATTTCCTACAAGTATGGGACAATGCAAGTCAAACTCCTGGGAGACGGAACATTACTGCTTTGAAGATACTTTCTATAGGGACAAAAAGGAGCCATATAGAACTGTGAGGTGGAGGTGCATTCCACAACCATGATCATCGGTGATCCCAGTTTGGACTGGGCTGTTACATAAGTGAGTTTGAAGTGTTTATTAATCTGTGATGATTTCCATATTTTATTCTGCCCCTGACATTAAACGGGAAGAAAACCCAACACTTCATGAATTCTTAAATACTCATTTATCTGGCCCATGGAATCAAAGCACGGTAGAGAAAATGTAGTCAGCAGTGGCTGTAAATTGTCTGAAAGTCATAAATTAAAATTAAAGAGTTCAAATATGATATAAAATCATTTAATCTGGATGATTTATGCTCATTCTCAGATGCAATTATTTACTAACGCTTCTGTTTATTGCTCTTTTGACTTTTTTAATTACTGCATTCCAAAAATTCAATTACAGAGCGTAGTATATATTTCAAGCAATAGTATTGTAAATAAAAGGGAACCAATTAATAATGTGCTTAGTCTAGCAGAGCTAAATCAAGTGTCGTACAAAATGCCTTGTTAAGTTGATCAAGGTTGGGGAACGGAAGGAAAAGATCCCATCTCACAGTAGTGCAGCTGGAAGAAAGGACAGCAAGTTCATTACAGTGCTACGCTTGCTGAGAGAAACCTCACTCCTCCTCCTTGAGACTGGGAGACCGATGAAAAAAATGAAATAGTGACACTGTGACATGAATTCTGTAGTTGTCAGTTTAGGAAGTAGAAATTAAGATAAAATAAAATCCAAGATCCTACCACCACTGCTCATTAATAAAAGGGTGCATCGTCACTGTAGACTTCTTAAAGTTAGACATCACTTTAACTACCAAGGCTGGATGTGATAGAATCATGGGAGTTGTAATTTTACAAGAGCTTTTTCCCTCTCTGTCAAACTGTGCAGGTGACTCACCAAACTACTAATCTCAGGATCCCATAGCATTCAGGCTATGGTGTTGCGAAGCTGCATTAATTCTATAGTATACGTCAGTGGTCCACTACTTGTGGCCCTCCAGGTGTTTTGGGCTTCAGCTGCCAGAATTACTGACCAATGGACAAGCTGTCTAAGGCTTCTGGGAATTGGAGTCCCAAACACCTGGAGGACCACAAGTTATGCACCACTGGTATAAATCCACCCCACATCTACACTCATGAACTTAGGTGGTGGGTGCACTATGCCAAACTTCTGCTGAGTACTGACATTGTGAAACCAGTTGCACATATGCAAAAACACTGGGGATAGGGGTACAAGGATAATCATAATATACTTTATTTATGTTCTGCTCTATCTCCCCAAGGGGACTCAGGACGAATTACAGAACACACATACGGTAAGCATTCAATGCAGTTATACAATTAAAAAGGACAGACAATACACAGACAGAGGTAAAGGCATTTCCCATTTTATTTCTGGCATCTTGGAGGCTGTGCTTGACTCTGGCCAGGGGGGGGGGAGGAGGTGCTGTCGTTCCATCTTCCATGCTGAGGAGCTTTTTGCAGTCTCATCTTCCTGATCAATGTCCTTAAGGGTGCCTTTTATTATCTCCCCGCTAAAACCAGTACCTATTTATCTACTTGCATTTCTGCTTTTGATCTGCTAGGTGGGCAAGTGAACTGGGGCTTAAGGCAGGTGCTCACTCCGATCCAGGCTCAAACTGCTGACCTTTCAATTGGCAGTATTTTGCTAAGCCCGGTCCCTGAAAAATTGGAAAAAACATGAATACAAAGCGCTTGCAAAATCTAGGAAATTCTAGGTCCTCTAGGGTGACTCTATATCCAATTTCTATGTGAGCTTAACTATACAATCACTCTGGAAGTCTGAGTAATCTTCTGAAAAGTGATTGCTCTATGAATCTCTAGCTCCACTGGTGTGACTCTATGGTCAACTTCTGGTGGACATGGTCTATAAAGTCGCACTGGAGGATCTAGAGCAGGGGTCCCCAAACTTTTTAAACAGGGGGCCAGTTCACGATCCTTTGGACCGTTGGAGGGCCGGACTATATTTGGCCACTGAGCAATAATAATAATAATAATAATAATAATAATAATAATAATAATAATAAAGAGGGTTGGAAGAGACCCCTTGAGCCATTGAGTCCAACCCCCTTCTGCCTTTGCGCACCAAAAGCACAAGCAAAGCACCCCTGGCAGATGGCCACCCAGCCTCAATGTTAATAATAATAATAATAATAATAATAATAATAATAATAATAATAATAATAATGGTTGTAAGAGAAGAAGAGACCCCTTGGGTCATTTAGTCCAACCCCCTTCTGCCCTTGTGCCGTGGGGGCCGGATAAACAGCTTCGATGGGCCGCATCCGGCCCCCGGGCCTTAGTTTGGGGACCCCTGATCTAGAGTTTCCTAGAGAGACGATATTAATAAAATCTACAAATAATCAAATGTACAAAAGTTAAACTAATAAATGTGGAGGGCAGAGATAGAATTCTATTGTCCCAAAAATATGGTTCTCCTTGCGCGACCTCCGTGATATCTCTCCCTAAAACTAGTCAACCTACTAAGATGTCACCTTTTCTAGAAGAAATTTGTTCAACACAGGCTCATTTATTTACTTACTTACTTACTTACTTGCCTATCTCCATCCAGTGATTTGTAAATCTACTCACTTGGTGTCTGGCTGTTTCAGGATTTTGCATTTGTGGTACCAAATTGGTGATTTGTGAATACATGTTGAGCTTGTAAAGATTCCACTGTTTTAAAAGCAGTAAGTAAAACATAAAATAGGGCCCCAGATCAGGAAGACAGAACCAGATCTCCAAATCTTCTCTTTTCCTGAAGTAAAATATATGTAAGAGAGGGGGAAGGAGGGAGAGAGGAATAAAGTTATAAACGAAAATTGATTCTTATAAAACCTTCATAAAAAATAAATGCAAGCATTTAGAAACATCTGCTGCAAAGAGTGAGATTTCTTTCAAAGAACAAATGTAGCTTAAAAAGAAATGTGAGAATGCCTACTTCTTTTAATGAACATGAGAAACTACAGAATGTTTCCCAAGCATGTGTGTGTCCTGGTGAGAGCTTCCATGTTGTCAGGTATTGATTTCTGGAGTCCTCCCCCCCCCCCCAAATAATTTTTCAATGCATATGTGATTTTAATTCACCAAGAAAAACAGGATAATAAAGATAATATAAGTATTATGGAAAAGGTTTTGTTTGTTAATTATGTTCACATATAAAGTGAGAATGCTGGATTTAATATCAGAAAGATCATATGGCAGAGTGGGGTAAACATTTTCTAGTAGTGGGTGGGGGACCTGGCCTAAGTTTTAGTTTAAACTTGAAGCCATCCAAGATAGTGAACTCTCTTTCCACAAGAGGTTCAGAACTTTGATTAATTTCTGCAAATACATCAGCTTATGTGCTTTATTCTCAAACTCCTTCTTTTCTGTCTGTAGTAACAAATGGAATGCCTCCTCCTCTTCACAAAATGTAAAGAATTGAGTTGCAAGTGTGGCAGATCAGCACAGCTCATATAGAAATCCACAAAAAGTGAATTGTGTACGTATCCCTATTTTAAGAGTTGACTGTTAAATTATTTCTGAAGTATTAATACTAACTTAAATTCCTTAAAGGCGCTAGATCCCATCTGATTTTGAAAGCTAAGGAAGGTCAGCATGGCTTTTTCTTGGATAAGTACTTGGTTCAGTACTTATTGCATTCAAAATTCATTCAGGATTATTTTAAACAGAAAACATTGTTTTCTGTGAAGGAATCAATATCATTTTCTGTGCAGGAATCAATACCATGCAAAAAAAAAATTGCTGGGTCCTAAATTGTGAATAATCTTTGAAAACTGCATGGTTCTGGGAAAAATTTTCACTGTGAGAAGAAATATGGTTGAAATTATTCAAATGCTTTGTTTGAGCAAAGAAATTAGTAAGAATTATATCACTTGAGGTATTTTTCGTGTCAGGAGCGACTTGAGAAACTGCAAGTCCCTTCTGGTGTGAGAGAATTGGCTGTCTGCAAGGACGTTGCCCAGGGGACACACGGATATTTTGATGTTTTTACCATCCTTATGGGAGGCTTCTCTCATATCCCCACATGGAGCTGGAGCTGATAGAGGGAGCTCATTCGCGCTCTCTCCGGGTTGGATTTGAACCAGCAACCTTCAGTAACCTATCCTTCAAGTCATCAGTCCTGCCAGCACAAGGGTTTAATCCACTGTGCCACCGGGGACTAAATACTTGGATGGGAGACCACCATTGAAAATCAAGTGCTGTAGGCTATATTTCAGAGGAATGAACTGACAAAACACCCTTTTTTATTTCATAAGAAAACATAACATTCATATTGTTAAGTCAGTAGACAACTTGTGATGGTCTAACACTGTGAAGGTCTAACACTGTGTTTTCATTGAGCAAAGCTATATAGCAGAATAAAGCCACTGTGAAACCAATTTTCTATCTGCTTATGTAGCTGCCATTGTGTCATAGGGAATGGCACCAGCAAGATTCTAGATTCTGAATTATTTCCATTCGATACACAGTTAATACTGCATGATTTCCAATGGTTGATAGCAAAGAAGATAGAGTGTCACCTGAAAAATGATTGGATTTACTACTTACATTGCTTATATTTTTCAATGAAATGTAATATTCCATTGACAAGCACCATGCTGGAATCTTCCTGCTGTATTTCCATATGGGCACCAGAGATCTGGTACACATTGTGTGTCTGAAAGTATGGAGTGGCTTAATTAAAATATGAAACTAAGCTACACTTCCTAAATAATAGATATCGTTAAGCTAACTCTGCTTAAAAAGCCTTTTGACACATGGACTCTTAAAGCCATAACATATGGACACAGAATCTGAGCACTCAGCAAAATGAGAAAACTATGGCACTAGCACTGGACTAAAAAATTGGCATCATTTTGTGCGTGATTTGGAATAATGAAACAAGCCCAGAGAAAGGGTTGTACAAAAGGTTACTATGTGCAATTGCCTTTCTGTTGCATATACCCAGAACTAGCTTCAAGAAAGATTTACTGGTAATTATTTTCTCTGCTGGGAATTCTAATGTGTGTCATTTTGCTGGCATCGGTTGTTGGTTTCAGCACCAGTGGCGAATTTTGAATATATTATCCCAGGTGCCAAACCTAGTTTGTAGAGTTCAAGAACTTGGTTAACTTTTATTCTATTTAGGGCTTATTGACATGGACAAAAAACTCATATTCAGTGCGAATGCACCATTGCCAGTTTTTACAATGTGCACAATAGTGCAAATACTTTTCCACCCTTTGTCTTTAAATCATCTTTGCTCCATTTTAGGCAAAATTGGAGGACACTCCGGAGTTTGTTTGAAACTCCGGAGTATCCCAAGGCTTCTGTGTAGTCTGGGCAGCATGATTGGGTTTTATTCACCCCAGTCTGTCCAAGCAGACCCCACCTGCAATCAATGCACGGAAAGGGAATGGCTTGTGCTCATGTTGCTGCTTCCAGCACTGCTCCTAGCTGTCAACAGAGTTTTGTTTGAGCTCCTGGCCATTGTCAGTTGTGTCTGTGATGTCAGAATGGGGTGCCCTCACAAGGAGTCAAAAGAACAGAAGATTAACATCATGTGGGTGGCCCATTCTGACATCAGGAGAGGTGACCGTGATGACCAGGCACTTGGAGAGAGCTCTGTGACTAACTAGGCAGTGGAAACATGAAAAGGGTGAGAGCCCAGCAGGGCAGCATAAATTTTGGATCCTGTGCACCTCCAGACTAACCCTCCCAATGTAGATGAGCCACTGTGATGCCTCATGGGCCTTGTAGTCCTGTTCCTAGTACTATCGTGGCAGATGAAGATGAAAACATGGGGTTTTCGCCGGTTCAACAAGAGCCGGAGTCCCTTCACCTGCCGGATGTTGATGTTTGTCCTCAAGAATTCAGTAAAACAGGCCTTGGGCATTACTCCCCTCCATTTCCCAGGAAAGAATCTTACACTAGAGACAGAGGAGTTAGAGAAGCAAATCGGAGGAGTTTACGGATCGCTGCCAAACAACAGGCTGATTAGGTCTGCTTCCCTTGGGAAATTCTAAGGAGTCATGCATCTGGACAGAGTTGGGTTTCGCTTCTTGTTCTCTAGGGAAAGAGAATTGTTGGCGGGAAAACGAGACCCAATATAGGTGGTTGACGCGGGAGAGTCTTTGCGGAGTCAATTGATCAGCTTCAGGAGAGAGATCGTGTGTGGACTTCGTAACCCCAGTTCCTTGCTTCCCGGATCAAGCTTTCAAGCCCTTGCCTTGCCTTGCTGTTTAACCACGGACCCTGTTCCACGCTTCACGTTTTGCCTTGTTTCTAGTCACGGACCTAGTCAAGAACCAAGTTTATTTCCAGCCTTGTTGTCAAGCTTCATTGGACTTCTAAGACTCTGTCATTTCCCCACACTATTGCTTGGCAAAAGTGTGTGTTTCGGTCAAGTGGATTAAAACTTTGAACTCTAATATCATTTATTGGACAATACATTTTTGGACTATATTTGACCTCATTTGAAAGGTCTGCTTCTGAACTTTATCCTTCACTTGTTTTTATTGCTTTTATATATATCCTTAATAAAGATATTAGATAGAGATTGGCCTCCGTGTATGGTTATTGGTGCCCAGCAGCCAGGGGTCTGACAGCCACCAGTCTAAATTCAAACTCAAAATGGATTCACTTCCTCATGGACATCAGGGCCAAAAGCCATCTCTGCTCACAATCCAGATGAAAAAGGAGCATTTGGGTTATGACTGAAGCTCAATGTTAGAACTGTGTGCATGGCTGCTACAGTGGTGCCTCCTCTCTCTGTTGGCTGAGACTTCTCTCCATCATCTTGAGCCTCAGTTTGTCACATATGTGAGCCCATACAGAGTTGGTGCATCATGAATGAAATGTTGTTGTGGGTTAATGCAGCAATGATTGCTTCTGCCTTCAGTGTTTTAGTCCAGAATTTAAATGCACAATCCAAGATGTTGGACTTTCGAACCATTGATAGAACACTTCAAGTTCAAACTGAAATCCAAAGTGGATCCACCACTCCAAAAGCTGCCATTACAGATGGAATCCTTGTTCTCTTCCTACAGAATCATAGAGTTGGAAAAGACAACAAGGGCCATCCAGTCCAACCCCCTGCCATGCAGCAACAGACTACTAAAGTCCCCGAACAGACAGCCATCCATTCTCTGATTAACAATTTCCAGAAAATGAAACCCCACCACATTCTGAGGCAGCATATTCCACTTCCAAACATGTCTTACAGCCAGTAGGTTCTTCCTAATGTTTAGGTGGATCTCTTTTCCTGGAATTTGAATTATTTGCTCCATTTCCCAGTCACCAGAGCAGTAGAAAACAAGTCTGCCCCCTCCTCAATGCGACATCTTTTCAAATATTTAAACATTGCTATCATTCCATCTCAGCCTTTTTTCTGTAAGCTAAACATACCCAGCTCTCTTTGTCATTCCTCATAAGGCTTGGTTTCCAAATCTTTAATCAGTTTGGTCGCCCTTCCATGGACATGTTCCTGCTTGTCCATGTCCTTCTTGAATTGTGGTGCCCAGACCCTAAAGTGGATTTAAAGTGGATCCAAACTCTAGTGTGATGAGGTGGCAAGGCACTCCTGACAAACAGATATCCACACTGTTTAGAAATCTCCAGAGAACGAGATTCTTTCACGGTCCAAGGCAGTATAGCCCGATTCTATTCTATCTCAGATGTAGGATCTCAGCTATAATATGCCATATTTGTTAAAAAAAAAGAGAGAGAGAGAGAGAGAGATAGAGACTAGACAACTACTTGCCGTGAAAGCTCTACCTTTTTTTTCTTGCACTGATCAGGTCCTAATACTCTGTAGGACCCATTCCAGCTCTATGATTCTATGATTTTGTGACATAGTTTTCTAGAGTTACAAGATTGGTATATTACGAGCTTTCAGATAATTTGCATCAGACTAACCTGTGATCTTATTTGAACATGTGAGTAAAAATTGTGCGAGAGAGATCTTCGGTTTTTAAAAAAATATTGAAACAAGTTGCTATCGATTAAATGGCAGACGTGCTAGCTGGACAAAAAAGTGCATTAAAATGTATTTACTCAAGTAAGGAAGCAATTAGTTGTAGTTGAATAGTTATAGAAGGTTGCCAAACCAGGACAGAGTAAAAATTGCAAATAAAATGAAAATAGGGAGATTTATTATTAAATTAAAGCTGCTTAATTACTGCAAATGTTAAATATGCAGTTTTCTGACATTTAAATGATATTTTTCACCAAAATTAAAATGAATTGTCCAGCCCAAATTCCCACTTCTTAGCTGGGAAGTAAATGTCAGACCAAAATTAAAGCTAACTAGGACCAGTGTCTGCTATACTTCGGGAAAAAAAGATTTAATTAGACTCAATAAACCACCTTCATTGAAGTTTCCAAAGTGTTCTATTATTCTAAGCATACGGCGAGTTGCATTGCTTACAATGTTCAAAGACTTTCTCTCCAGCAGAGGTCAAAGGAGAGACTGGTCTTGAAAAGCTCAATAACACCATCTGTGAGAATACTAGGAACATTAAGCATTCAGAATGTTTTCATATGTGTGGATTATTATAAAGGAAGTGCCGGGACTTTTCTGGTTGTGAACATAGCTTTTAAAAATCCAGAGTTTTTTTATAGGGGGATAGAAATTTACCTTATTTTAAATCAAGCCACTGGCTCAGTAGTATCTATACTTTCTGGTAACAGGTTATAGGGCAGGATCTTTTCCAGTTCTAAATGGAAATCCTGGGAAATGAACACCGCATGCAAAGCTTGTGTTATGTTGCTGTGTTACAATACCTCCCAAGGGTAGAAAGTGTTTATAGATTAAAGGGTGGATAGATTATTCTATTTCTTGGCTGAAGTTGAAATACACTGATGCCACCATATCCCGTCTGATCTTAAAGCTAAGCAGAGCCATCCATGGTTAATACTTGGATTGGGAATTGCCAAGGAATACTAGACTATAGTTTAGAAGAAGATAATGGAAAACCATGTTTGAGATTTCATTGCCTTAAGAAGATCCTGTGAAATTAATGGGGGAACCCTAAGGGCCCTTCCAGATATTCCAGATACCTGAGACTTCCAAATGATAGCTCAGGTAAAAATTAATAAAACACCTGGAAAGTTCCAGATCTGAAGGTGAGGGCCCTGTGGGGACTGACTGTGGGTCAATCCCCACAGACATCCCAGTTTTTCTGTCATACCTTGGACACATCACACAATGATGGGACTCACTGGGAAATATAATAATGCTCAGTAAATTTAAAGGCAGTAGGAAAAGAAGACTGTGTTTACAGTTGGATTGATTTAATCAAAGAAGCTAGAACCCTGGTTTTCAAAATCTGGCCGGAGGTGTTGGTGACCAAACATCCTAGAGGTCTCTCATTGTCATAAGTCAAAACTGACTTGAAAGCAATTAACAGCAACATACATGAGGGTGATATTATTATTCCTATTGATTTCTGAAACAGTTCCCTTAGAGGGAGATTTACAACAACTCCTAAATAAAACTATTTATTTGTGCCCGCAAACACATGCACAAACTCTCATTGTGTGTTCTTTTTTTCAAAATTGTATTTTAGCAACACCAAAAAATAGAGTTCTGTTTGCATTACAAGCTGATTCATGGCATTGGGAGTAATGTACTGGAAAATTTGAGAGTATGACCAAGTTTCTATATTCTGATCACATAATGTAATCTATACTCGCGAAGTTATGTTATGGTTGTCATTCTTCTGCAAAATACCAACATTGTGCAGCTGTGTATATTAATATGCTTGCTTGTTGTCCCATTGTGCAGTTGGTGGCTTTTTCCATAATTCAAATAGAGAAAATGGTGCACTTGCATTCACTGGCAAATACATAGGTGCTATCCAGCAATATTCAGCTGTATGGCTGAATTCTAGTTGGTTACTTTTAACTAGCAAACAATCAATTGTTGAATGTCGAGAGAACATGTGTGTAGTAAATATACTGAACTGCTTTTATCTAGTCATACTATATTCAACTATATGTGTAATGGGAACTTGTATATACATCAAAAGGGCTCAAGTATAGAAGTGCTCTCCACAAAATACTGGATGGGAGAAGTTCCCATTGGTTTCATTCAGGTTTCATCTAAATAATTTATAATTGATTTTGTCTATTGTAATTGCATTTTAAATTATCATTCTACACAGGGCCACCAGTTATTTAGGATCATTTTATACTTCATGATCTTACATCAAGATGTAACAGTCATCACCTATCTCTTGACTCTCAATTCTAAAAGAGATACAAAACATTCTGTAATTTCACACTGCATTGAATTAGCTCTAATTTGATTAGAAATGTCCCACAAGACTATCCTAGTATGTAGAGATTATGTATAATTAATGTTGTGATCAATTAGATCTGAATTGTTAGTCCATCTAGAAGCAATAAAAAGGGCTCTGATTTTTTTCCAAAGAGTTTTCCCTAATCCTCTTGTTCTACTGCTCATTACAATGAGATAAAAAATACTTTTTCAATTAGGACAACATTATGTTTCAAACAACTGGGGGAAACCCTCTGGTTACGTGTTATAACTATGAAAAGGATAACATTGGTTTAATTTTGCTAAGAGTGTGAAGAAGCCCAGATCTCTTCAACTGCCAGGGGAATTTTTGCCTACCTACGCAAACGAAAACTTACTATACTGTTACTTACCTTCAGTCCTTGTGATGACGCATGCTACAGATTAGCAAAATAAATAACAAGTGTTTTATCCTTGGGGATATATCCACAAATATTCTGCCTTCAAATAACTTGCCACAATTGGTTTTTCACTTAATTGTCTTAGGATATGTTAAATCTTCCGATGGAAAATCTCTTAAAATAAATTATAAAATTCAAGAATCCATTGAGAATTGCTTTACACCAAAGTGGAAAAAAAATGTGGCCCTCGCATCTCTTTTTTATGGCCTGAAAGCTCCCCAACTCCTTCACTATCCCAATGCCTCTATTTGCTTCCACAGACGCTGTCAAATTGATGATACAAAAAGATATGCCTCATAAGTGCTGTTCCTTTGTGGATGAATTCCTCGTTGCATATGTGCCTAAATCCAGTTATTATATTCTCAATTCGATTACTTTAACAGGTAATGCACAGGGCTGACTTAAAATCATAGAATCATAGGATAATAGAGTGGGAAGAGACCATATGGGCCATCTAGTCCAACCCCCTGCCATGCTGGAAAAACACAATCAAAGTATTCCTGACAGATGGCCATCCAGCCTCTGTTTAAAAGTTTCCAAAGGAGGAGCTTCCACCACACTCGGAGTCTTGAAGTCTTTCAGGGAATTTTAGCTGATTCAAAACATAGTTTTTAGACATTAGATTTTAAAAAGTATTAGTAGAAATTGTAGAGTGAAATCCTGACTTAAGAGTGCCCTGACCTAAGAGCGTTTTGAGTTAAGAGCTGTTGCTCGGGCCACTTTGACATATGTGCAGTGTTTTAAGTTAAGAGCTAGTGCCAAAGAGAGTGCTAGTGTAAGCATACAAAGCTTTAAGGCTTCAAAAATTGGGGAGGTCAGGGCTCGGAACCGATTTATAGTACTTTAATGGGAAAATTCACTTTGAGATGAGAATGATTTGAGTTAAGAGCTCAGTCGCAGAAAGAATTAGATTTTACATTTTACAAAAGCAGCATAATATTTCAATTTGAATTCATAGATAGTGAAGGAATATACAGCAGTGTAGATTGAGGCTTAGTAGAAGAGGAAGTGGGTACCTTATGTATATGTCCAGAAAATTTGGTCAAAAAATCAACCCAAAAAACCTGGGTTGACTTTTTAACTTTTATTTTGAGTAGAGTGATGTAAGGCAAGAGCCTAGTCTGTCCTGGGCGAACCTAAAAGAAGCACCACCATCCTATTTACTTCACTATTGTGCTGCTTCTGACCTTTGACTATTTAATTTTGGAGTACTTTGGATTCCATATTTCTGAATAAAGGATGTTCAGTCTGTAACAGCTCAGATGCTTTGCAAGATGCTACAAATTAATCTGAATTTTTGTTTTCTCCTCGAGTTTCTTATGATGATAGATTCAGGGATAACTTTGCTTCAGACACAGAAGCATGTGTATGTTCTAGTGCACTGCTTCTTAAACTGTGGGTCCCAGCCCCAGATGGGGTCCCAAAAAATCTGGAAATAGTAAACGTTTTCTGAACAGCATCTAGTGGCTGTGTTAGATATTTACACAAATCTGTTGTGAAATGTTTATAGAAGATGCTTCAGCTATACTTCATAAAAATTAAAATAAGCCTGTCTAGCAAGCCTGGCAAATGCTAATTTGTAAACTTTTGATTTTTATACCAATTTTATGTATGTTATGTACCTGGGGTTATGTAAGAATTTCTCAGACTGAAAGGGGTCAAGAGTAGAAAAGTTTAAGAAGCCCTGCTTTCATGTATATAGCAATTAAATCTGACATGCTATTGTTCCAACCCATATACATTAGATATTGGTACTAACCGTTGTCTCCCATTTGCTTCTTTCCTTTCAGAATGAGCTCACATGGGGAAAAAACTGCTAAGACATTTCAATGCACCCTTGGTTCCAAACACCAGCTTGAACATTTTACAAAAGCAGCAGAAATATTTCATCTTGGATTCACAGATGGCGAAGGAAGCTTCCACCTGGCCTCCACCGGGATTTGAACCTGTGACCTCAGAGGAGGGTAAAGAAAGATGTCAGCACTCTTCTGGAGAGGCTATTGTGAATAATACTCCAAACCATGCTGTGACAAGCAAGGTGCAAGACTGCCTTTCTGAAGTCATAATAAAGTTATGTACTTAAAAGCACGCACCAAAGTGGGAATTGTATTCCAGAGCCTTACATGCAAAGGCTTTCAATAATTCATGGAATTTTATTATTCAATGGGCAATTCCCTACAAAAGCTAAAATTGCGCTGCTGAAGCCCTCAGGAATGTTATGTTTCTTAAGTGTTACACATGTCAGCCTGTAAACTAAGGTATGAATATTTTAAGCAGAAGGTACATTTTTGTTATGAGTATAAATGCCACACGTGTTGTCGCATTTCACATTCCCTCATCTATTATGAAAGGTATACAAAAAAAAGGCCAAAATTATTTTCCTTTAGGAATCTGATATTTCCTGCTGGGTCAAATAATTTTTCATGGCACAAATTGAAGTCAAATTGAAGTTTTGTACAGAGTACAAAATCATATTCTGGATAACTTACGTCATGTTTCCTCTCAATATTCTGTCACTATATCTTTCAATAGATATGTTAAAAAAATAATGGACAGAATTTTACATGTACTACTCAGTTACCTAACTTCTATAGTTGTGTGTGTTGTCAACAGCTTTCATGGCCAGAATCAGTGGGTTGTTGTGAGTTTGTAGATGTGGATGACATTTTCACCATTTGGAGCGATAGAGAAGAAGAATTAAATAGGTTCCTGGACCACATCAACAACATCCACTCAAACATCCAATTTACCATAGAAAAAGAAAATGAAGGAAAACTACATTTTCTAAATATCCTAGTCATCTGCAAACCAAATTAACAATTGGGCCACACAAAACCTACGCACACTGATAGATACCTACATAAAAACTCCAACTATCACCCAGGTAAAAAAAAAAGCAAAATTAAAGCTCTGGGAGACTACAGAGAAGCCATTGAAATCCACAAGCACATGAACAATTTCAGCAGAAAGGAGGAAACCATGAACATAAATAAAATCTGGTTGCCAATATTTAAAAAAACACCAGAATCAATACAGTAAATGAAGACCACCACTCAGAAAACTGGGGAACTCCAGACAGCAAACAATCAAGTGCCAGTTAACACCTCACAAACAAAGGATTTCTTCAGGCAAAAAAGCCCGGCTATCTTTATGCAGACACCCTCTCTGATTGACTTTGCAGCTTCATGATTACTCTTGTTATTAAAACTTGCTAACTGCAACATTCATACTTGCTTTAAACAGACAAGGGTTCTTTCACCCTGGACATTCCAGAGATATATATAAACTCTACTTTCCTCACATCCAGCAGGCCTCTGAAGATGCCGGCCACAGATGCAGGTGAAACATCAGGAGACAATGCTATTGGAACATGGCCATACGGCTACTGTAGCTGTGTAGCTAAGTAGTGTTTCTTGGACTGACCACTTATCCAGATCTACCTGACCCTAGCATTGGGTCAAATGAGGCATTAGGAGTGGAATGAAAAGGGTTGCAAGTTTTTTTGGTTATCTCCTATATTACTGCATTTTTGCTGTCAGGACGGAAGAGAAGCACTTGTTGGATTTTGTGCCTCATGCCTCCATTGAGTTATGACTAGGTATACTATCTTAGATGAGTACCAGACTTCATTAATTCTTTCACCTCAGACTTCAAAACAACGCCAAGGCCAATTCTACAGGTCCCAAGTCATTCAGTGCTAAGGAATGTTCCTTATTCATAGTGGCATTGTGGAATCTAGGATCATGACCACCCTTTATCTGCAAATACATTATATTTGCGTAATTCCATTCCTCAAAGAAATCAAAATAGCATATCTGAGTGTCCTTAGATTTCACTCTGAATCTTAAAGTATGTTTAATATAGATTCTAGCCCCTTGCCTTTAACACTTGGACCTTAACCTGGAATAGAAGCACAGGCCCACTGGTTTTGAATGAAGCTGTGGTATTTATTCTGGTTCTGCTTGGACTGGCATGTTGAGCAGATTTACCAGCTGTTACTGGCCCAAAGTCACCCAGTACGTTTCATGACTGGCTAGAGATTTGCTTCAAGTTCTTCCCAGTCTCGATCCAACACATTAACCACTACAACATACTAATAGTTTAAGTTTCATAGCCTCATTCAGTTTTACTTCAGTTCATTTATCTCTTCAATTTAAAAATGTTGGCTCATCTTAACAGGGTCAACTGGGATTCCAAATTATGAAGCACAATGGGAGCATAATAAAAGCAAAATGAGCATATTTTTTATGTTTAGTCATAATTAGAGACAGCCCTCATAAATCAATGGTGATCAGTTAATCAATGAAAGGACTGCCTTAGGACTTCATCACATGGGCTCTGTCCTGGAAGCATCCTAGGATGGACCCCTTTTTTTCGTGTCAGGAGCAACCGGAGTTGCTTCTGGAGTGAGAGAATTGGCTGTCTGCAAGGACGTTGCCCAGGGGACGCCCGAATGTTTTGATGTTTTACCATCCTTGTGGGAGGCTTCTCTCATGTCCCCGCATGGAGCTGGAGCTGATAGAGGGAGCTCATCCGCGCTCTTCCCGGGTGGGATTCGAACCTGGCAGCCTTCAGGTCAGCAACCCAACCTTCAAGTCACAAGGCTTTTATCCCCTAGGCCACCGGAGGCTCCTAGGATAGACCCTGAAAACATGAGAGGCTTCCTGTGTTCTCATAAGATAAGACAGGGAAATTTCAGGGGAAGCTGGGCAGTGATGGTTTCCATTGTGGGATGAGAAAGGGAGCGATGTGGGGTGTGGAGCAACTGTTTTCCCCACTGCTCGCCAGATTTGCCACGCTGCCCCATGGATGACCCCCTTTCCCCTGTCAATGTGATGAGGTCCTCAATGTCAGAAATGCCTTAAAGGCACTCAAGGACAACAAAAACAAATGGGTCTGAATACATATGGATTCAAAATTAAGCACTCCAAGCAGTATGTTGGGCTAGATGAATCTATATATCTGTCACTCTCACAATTTTGTATCCCAATATTTTTTTTTTTTTTTAAAAATATCTCAGGTTCATTTTGTCAAAGGCATGAAAAAATGTGAAATCTGAAAAGGTCTAACAAAAAATAATTACAAGAAATTATTTCCATTTATAATATCCATCTAGCTCCTGCTATCCACATAATAGTTTTCCTCAGTTAGACAGGTTAAATAGAGACCCTAATCTGATCTGGAGACCCTCCAATGTTTTTTGTTAGGAAGAGTGACCTATATGGGGAAGGGAAAGAGGGGAGCATTTTATGAATACAGTGAATGTTCTTGCACAATGTCAGATGTAGCCCTTTGTAGGAATGGTGGTGTAGCTATGGAGGAGTAGGGAGTGGAGAGGGAGCATTGGACCCTCAATATAAATTCAGTCTCCTGATGAAATTTTACATCAGAGCCCAAATTTCTAACACTCCAGTAACCTACTATGTCAAATGAACATTTAGAAATAGCATTTAGCAATCTAAAGAAAAAAGAAAGGAAAAATAACAAAGGCCAAACGAACACAGCAAATACGAATTCTAGAATTCAATAATCTTTGGCATGTCACTGTCTGCAATGCTAGAAATGTAGGTAATGAGAGAAAAATTTTGAATGCTCTAGAACTCTTGTGGAAAGGCAATACACTTCTTAAATATATAAAAAGGTGAGAGATATTTATGCACATTCAAAATGCCTGAATACATATTTCTGTCTTCACATTACTGATTTCTTCAGAATACTGTGGACCACATCTGTCCTTCATATGTCTTTTTCCTATTCTTAAATCTCTTCTGCAAAGGTTAAGACAGGTGTGACTTCTAAAACAATGTAACGTTGTCCCCACCTCATAAACGGTACAAGCTGTGGAACAATCCCACTCCAAAGTTCTTTTATAGTCTACACTCCATGTCAAATAAGAGTTTGGATCTGGTATTGTTTCTACTTGTGAGTTTTAGCAGTCCTGTCAAAGGGGGGCAACTTGCCATTGTAATGTTACATGAAAGGTAGATGTTAATATCCTTTGCAGTAAATTGAAATTGGATCTGCAGAAATCTGTCTTTCCCTCCTCAAGAACACTTTTCAAACCACACTGCTTTTGTTTGCTTCTGCCTGGTTTTAATCATGCCAGCAAATGTTAATTAACATCCTCCTCCAAAAGTACTCTATGTTGTAATAAGATAAAGCAATAGTTTTCATGTGTTCTGTTTTCACATAATCCCCACATTTTTGATTTGTCATAATATTGTCCCAGTAGCCCTTCATTTTACAATGGTTTTTGGGCAAAGTCTCAAAAGAATTACTTTTAGAGACCATAACCTATTGACTGGGGATTCTAGGAATTGTAGTCCGAAAAGTAACCTTTTTGTTCCAGTTTCTTGGTTAGACTCTTAGGGTCCTTCCACACAGCACATAAACCAGAATAACAAGGCAGAAAAATCCCAGAATATCGGCTTTGAACTGGGTTATCCGAGTCCACACTGCCACATATTCCAGTTCAAAAAAGAAAACAACAACAACAACAACAACAAAAACAACTTTATTTTTGTATCCCACCTCCATCTCCCCGAAGGGACTCACATGGGGACAAGCCCAATCAAACATGGGTTAAAAACATAGTGAGCAAATTAAAACATCATATCACACAAAACCACATAAAACACATCAGAAACAGTTTAGGGCCTGAGTAATAATAGTTATTGGGAATTCAGAGGGTCTGGGTTTGTGCAAAGAACTCTGGGTAGGGCTTAACTGATGGTATCAAGCAGTTATAAATATGGTGGAGAACCGTGTCAATAGTAATACTAAAACCTATAGGACAGGGACTGTGAAAAAGTGCAGTAGCTGAGGTGAGGTATCATTGGGCTGAGCATCTTGTAAATATCCTTACTCAAAAGCACACTGGAACATCCATGTTTTTAGGTCCTTACGAAAGGTGGACAGGGTGGGTGCCAGTCTAATCTCCCTGGGCAGGGAGTTTCAGAGCCAAGGAGCCACCACTGAAAAGGCCCCACCAACTGTGCTTGAGACGGAGGTGGGAGAGAGATGAGGGCCTCCCCAGCAGATCTTAGAGCCTGCATAGGTTTGTAGGATGAGATCGTGAAGATAAGCAGGTCCCAAACCATTTAGGGCTTTATAGGTGATGACCTGCACCTTGAATTGGGACCAGAAACTTATTGGTAGCCAGTGGAGCTGTTTAAACAGGTTGGTTGACCGCTCCCTGTTACTCACTCCGGTTATTAACCTGGCAGCTGACCTTTGTATCAGTTGAAGTTTCCGGGCCATCTTCAAAGGCAGCCCCACATAGAGCATATTACAGTAATCCAGTCTAGAGGTAACTAGGGCATGGACCACCATGGCCAAGTCAGACTTCACAAGGTACGATTGCAGCTGGTGCCCAAGCTTTAATTGTGCGAATGCCCTCCCGGCAACTGCCAACATCTGAGCATCAAGCGTCAGCACTGAGTCCCGGAGGACACCCAGACTGCGGACCTGTGTCCTTAGGGGGAGTGTAACCCCATCAAGCACAAGTTGCCACCCTATGCCCTAGGTGGGATTTATTCAACTGTGTGAAAGGGGGCTTGGATTACCCTTAGAATATATAGACTACTAGCTTGGTTATGTGGCCTGGGTTGCTGTGTGGAAGAGCACACAACAAAAAGAACCTAATCTCCATCTCTTGAATTTGAGGAACAGGGCCATGTCCTTCTTCCTCAAATTGATAGCGTTTTTTTCCCAAGCACCCTCACCCTGAGGGCCAAGAGTTCATTACTATAATTACACAAACACAACTTTGGTACAGTGGGCAGATATCCATACATGTGATATTCTTGTTGTTTGGCTTCAAGTAGTTTCCAATTTAGGGCAATCTTAAGGCAAACCTATCACTGTTTTTTCAGGGCAAGATTTGTTTGTAGGAGACTTGCTCTTGCCTTCTTCTGAGGCTGAGAGAATGTGATCTCTCTACTTGCATAGCTGGTTTATCATCACCATCATTATTACATGTATTATTTCAATCAAACATTATATTTATGTCCCCACTTCCTTTTTATTACTACAAAAAAGGAAGTGTTTAGACAGGTGTTTGTGGTTATGCAGAGACTTCTTGGTCTTCTTTCTTTTCCTCTCTTCTGACCATGATGGTTGTAAGCCACAAATGCATATAGCACCTGGGCCTGGAATTTCTCTTTATGACTTAAACCAGGCATGGGCAACTGTGGAAGAGCACTGTATTAGCTACATGGAAAACTTTTCAGTTTCAACAAATGAAAAAAAATATCTAAATGCTCCCAAACAAAAACTGGGGTACACTGAAGCATTCTTATCATGTTTGGGGCCTCACACACGTATTTGAAGCATACGTGTGTGTGTGTGTGTGTGTGTGTGTGCAAATATCTGAGTGGCAGGAGTATAGGTGCTTCAAATGAGGCAGAAATTACCTTCTTGTCATATAGAGATTATTCTGAGGCATTTTGGAGCACAACAAATTAATTTAAAAAAAACATTTTTTTTAACCACCGGTTTGTGTGTGTGTGTGTGTGGGGGGGGGGGGGAATAATATTCAATTTATCTACTTGTAAAATATGATTTCTCAACAGAAGGTAGAGAATGGGTGAGTGCTAACTTCTCATACCTGCCTAATTCGGTGAAACAGTCATTAATTAATCAGCCCCAGAGGGTTTTTAATAATCTATTCTATATTTATTATGGTCTTACCATTTATGTGTTTTAAATGCAATTTTTTTATCCTTGTATTATTGTTTTAATTGATATATTGTATTACTGTTTTATCTTTTTTATATTGTGATTTGTATTACGTTGCTTATATTTTGTCCTTATGTTGTTTGGGCCTCTGCCCCATGTAAGCCGCCCCGAGTCCCCGCGGGGAGATGGTAGTGGGGTATAAATAAAGTTTTATTAAGAATAATAATAATAATAATAATAATAATACAAATGTGCTCTTTGCTTTATTTTAGCTGATGGTTAGTCAAGAGGGCTCCTTCTCATATTCTGAGAGGTGATCTATCTTCAAAGGCCTGTCCTACACTTACGAGTCAGGTGATGTCCCACAAATGGTCTTATGGCCAATTACACCATAACACCTCATTTTTTTTACTCAAATACTACTTTGTAGTTGGCTGTGGCAAATTAAAAATTAGTTCAGCTGAACCCTCTCAGAACTGAGTTTTTTTTAAATCAGGGGAATGGGGTAATTGGCAATGGCGGGCATGCTGTCTTTTAGGGAAGTCTGGCTACCGTTATTGATTTTCTTGTTGAAGAAGCCTTGATAAGCTTCCAAAAGATCCCTAGATTTCTTGGAACACAGTGTGAAAACTGCAGGTGGAAACCATTGTAGCCAGCTAGATGAGAATGTGTTTCTATTTTTTTTAATTTTTTTTGTATTTCTTCCAGCTTTGTGAGCTTCCCAGTCAACATAAAACGTGTTTAGTATGCTACTGGAGAGCCATTCCTGATTGTGGAGTACTCAGACACAAACAATAAATCAATTTTGTGAATGCATGACTTTCAAGAAAAAGAGAAACTAGATACTGTAGCATTGATAACAGTCTGAAGACATATTTAAGGTCACAAATGTCTTCCTAGTAACATATATCAATGGTTGTTGTTGTGTGCATTGTTTCCAGTATATGCTGACCATAAGGTGATCCAATCACAGGGATTTCTTAGCAAAGTTTATTCAGAATGGATTTTCCTTTGCTCAGAGCACACCCGGGCCGTGGTGGAGGCTCCTTCTTTGGAGGCTTTTAAGCAGAGGCTGGATGGTCATCTGTCGGGGGTGCTTTGAATGCGATTTCCTGCTTCTTAGCGGGGGGTTGGACTGGATGGCCCATGAGGTCTCTTCCAACTCTACTATTCTATGATTCTATGATTCTATGATTTCCTTAACGTTACCCACTGAGTATCCATAGTCGCATGGGAGTTTGAACCTTAGTCTTCAAGTCATAGTCTAATTCTCAAACCATTACAATATACACTGGCTATTGAGGGCACGCGGGGGATATATTGGGATTTGTTGGTAGATATCTGTGTTATTTGTAATAGATCCACATGGGTTTCTGAAACCCAGTTCTCAAACAACTGTAATACTTTCCAATCATAAATTACATTGCTTCAAGGAGTACATATGTGTGAAAATGTTTGTAAGGTTCATTCTGATGTGTCTGAGCCTTTAGATCACCTGTTGACTAATGGCAATCCCATAGATTTCATAGGGGTTTCTTAGGAAAGGAATACTCAGAAGTGGTTTCACCAATTCCTTCCTCTGAAATACAGTGAAACCTTGACTTACAATTGAACCAACTTACGAGCTTTTTGAGGTATGAGCCATTGCTCGGTCGATTTTTTTGCTTTTACATGTGAGCCGAGATTTGAGTTACAAGCTAGCATGAGAGTATGTCACCTGTCATCTTAAGAAGGGCTTTAAGAGTGCAGCCAGGAAAGCTCCTTGCTCTTGTCCTTACTGTTATTTCTGGAATCCCAGGGCTTGTAGGAAAGCTGAGAGGACAGGAACCTATCATCAGTAACCATCTATCCTGATTAAAATAGGCAAATTACTCAAATAATTGTAATTCTAATTTGTTCTAATTTGATTTGACATAAGAGCAATTTGAGTTAAGAGTTCAAAGAACAAATTAAACTCATAAGGCAAAGTATCACTGTATAGCCGACAACACCTGGTATTTATTGGCCAACCAGGTACTCACAAGGAATGACCCTGCTTAACTTCCAAGATCAGATGGGATCTGATGGCTTTATACAACTGGTACCAAACATCATGTTTCTGAATTTGGAGTGTTCAACGGTCCACCTGAGCCACTTTTTCACGTGGCTTTGGTTATTGGGTGCAAAAATATATATGAAGGAAGAAACATGTTGTGTGGGCTGTCCAATAAGTCTGAAAAAGAAAAGAAATACACAAAATGATAGTTCAGAACAGGATCAAAAGGACTAAGGATTATAGTTGGCCACAGAAAGTGGAAGTAATCAAGTGTTTGCTGAAATCCCAAAGGGACCAGAGTTCAAACAGTTCTGCCACATTCAGATTGCATGGATCATCCAAGGAAGCCAGGCAGGGTGTGAAAGAACTCCCAGCTTATTTGCAAATCATGTCTCATTCATTAAGTGGTCTTGCTGGGAAGAATGCCTTGTCCAGCCCTGGGAGTGAGGGCTGGAAGGAACTGGCTGGGCTCAAGAAAGACAAAGGGCAAAGGCTGCACCCAAGGAACCAAATGGAGAAAAGCAGATGGGAGCATGGACATTTCCATTTTCAGCATCTCTAATCCAAAATCTGAAATCTGAAATACTTCAAAATCCAAAATCGTTCACCTTGGGTAGCTGAGACAGTGACACCTTTATTTTCTGATGGTTCAATGTTCAGAACTTTTGATTCATGCACATAATTATTTGAAATATTGAATAGAATTTCCTGCAGGCTATATGGATAAGGTATATATGAAATATACATTAATTTGATGTTTAAACTTGGCTCCTTCCCATCTTCCAACACATCTCACTATGTACATACAGTAGAGTCTCACTTATCCAACGCTCGCTTATCCAACGTTCTGGATTATCCAACGCATTTTTGTAGTCAATATTTTCAATATATCTTGATATTTTGGTGCTAAATTCGTAAATACAGTAATTACAACATAACATTACTGCGTATTGAACTACTTTTCTGTCAAATTTGTTGTATAACATGATGTTTTGGTGCTTAATTTGTAAAATCATAACCTAATTTTATGTTTAATAGGCTTTTCCTTAATCTCTCCTTATTATCCAACATATTTGCTTATCCAACATTCTGCCAGCCCGTTTATGCTGGATAAGTGAGACTCTACTGTATATGCAAACAGGTATTTCAAAATCCAAATAAAATCCAAATCATTTCTGGTCCCAAACATTTTGGGTAAAGGGTGCTCAACCTGTAACTTCAAGGAATGCAATACAGTCAAAATCCTGGAATTTTAGTTTGGTGAGGCACCAACAAAGGCCAAAGATGTGATAAAACTACAACTCCCACGATTCCATAGCATTACACCAGGCATTACACTATCTGACTGTATTAATTCTACAGTGTAGATGCATCCCAATCAAGTGAAGGAAATGGGAAGAAATGTAGAAAAGCTGGAAATAAAATTAAGTGGGGAACAACAGATCCAAGAGATTGAAAAGTGATAGGAATGTGTAGTGACTGAAGTAGGGATCAACACACTACCACAGGGTCAATGCACACAAATATCGAGATATATCATCAACTCAGTAAGCTTCAGTATTTGTCTATGGAGCTCAGTATTTCCTTCACTGACTGGCAGCGGTTCTCTAGGGCTTCCCAGCCCTACTTGAGAATGCCAGAAACTGAGTTTGGAACCATTTGCATGCAAAGCATGAGGTCTTCCATGACAGTTTTCCTGCCCCTGTTGCTGGCATCTGATTATATGCGCACATGTCTTGCCTGGTGACTTCAGATAGGTGTCACAATAGCTTCTGAACACCCATAATTTCTGAGATAATGTTTACATGCAAAATTATAATTTTTTTAAAAAAAAGCTGTCATTTCTCTACATTTTCCTGATGTGTTTATTTGTATCAGGATTAATTTGAGGTTTAATTAAAATGCATTCTTTTTTATATAGTTTGCATCTCTTCTGTGGAGCTGTCAAGGTGTGAATATTAAATTAACCATATGCCTAAAATATCCTCTCCCCCCACCCCATCTATAGGCACTTTCACTACTCTTTCAAAGTAGCAACAGCTGCTAATCTTTAAAGGCAGTTGATCATAATAAACCAGTAAAAATAGGTGAGTTGCTTGGAAAGTTTAATCAGTAACATATTTAGTGTGACTGATTTCAGTAAACTTCTTGTTTTCTCTTCCTCATTGGAAATTTGATGTTTTGAAATTAAAATGCAAAATGCGTGACCTAACATTTCTGGTCTTCTTGATCTCCAGTGCTTGAAATTAGTGAGTAGCTCCATAATAATGGTAATAAATTGATCCATACTAACTGTTAATTAATTGGGAGGGGAAGCAAATTTAATTACTGGGAACCACTGTAAATGTGTGGGATTGTGAATTAAAGCAATACTTATTTATTATCTAAGCCTATTTTGAACCCAAAGGGGGGAAAATTACGATAAATGATTGCTCGCATTTGAGCAAGGAAGTGTTGTTTTATATCTTCTTTGGAATCAATGTTTAAAAAAAGTTTTTCATTTAAAAAAAAGCAATCAATAATTGAAGAGAAGGCAGATGAATAACCAATTCACAGTTCAAAAAAAGAATATCCCAATTTGACATTCTATTTTCATTACAATATCCCGGTTTAGATGAAATCTACAATCTGTGTTGCTCTCTCAGATCTGCCATTCTAGCCACCCAACCATGTTTGAATAAAATTAATAATATCTGACCAGGTTCTGTTCTGCACCTGTGAAATGCAAAGCTAAGCCCTTTGCTTGAAGCCAAATGGGCAGAGAGCCTAGTGCATGCAGCGGGGAGGAAATCTGTGCACTGCTAAGAGATTCCCTGGAATCCCACGGCAACACCTTGTCAGATAAATTAGAAGAACCACAGCAAAAGGTAGAAAACACTGGCAAGACGGGCAGGAGGGCATAAGGCAGCTAAATAGCCAGAGCTGTGCTAATGTCCAGCAAAACGTCCAGGGCTAGGAGAAACTTACCTTCCTTGCCAGATGCCATAAAATGCTGCTGAGTTTGTAGAATATCTTCCGGCACACGGCAGCCAATCAATCAGATGATTTGCATGAGGTCTAAGCCAGAAAGGCCCACTGTGAGGAGGCATTGCCAGGAGCCATCCAACATGGCGGTTTTAGAATCGGCTACCTAATGTGAGCTGAAACAAGGGCTAAGAGATGAAGCTGTCTGCTATCATAACTAGCAAGAGCAGCCCCAGAGTGCTTTAGAGTTGGAAACAGCTGTGATTTGATTTCTCATTACTGCCAGTTGACTTGGGAGTGGTAGCAGTGGTGAGTGCAGAGAGAGGGGGTGGGAGAAAAATTAGGAGAGGCTGTGAACGAAGATGTAATAGACCAGCCAACATCGACAGAGGAAATTGTGTCCCTCTGCAGTATACAGGAAAGATCAGTAGCTGGAGAAAAACCCCACACCTTCAAGGTTACTGTCACACTACACTGAACACATCAGACTCTTCTGATTTTGGGAGCTAAGCAGGGTCCTGTCTTCTTTGTACTGGGATGGAAGACCACCTTCAGGTAGAGTTAGGAGAGAGAGTGCCCAAAAGGGTCATTGCTCTTCCTCACATTTGGCAATATAGTCCAACCCCATATCTATGGGCAATGGGCATACATTCTCAGATTTCAAGTGGATACACAAAACAACAGATAATAGTGGATCCTATTTTCAATTGGATGAAGCATGGAGGTACAAAGAAAGGATGTAGCTTGTACAAGAGGCCCTAAGCCAGTGGTTCTCAACCTGTGGGTCCTCCGATATTTTGGCCTTCAACTCCCAGAAATCCTAACAGCTGGTAAGCTGGCTGGGATTTTTGGGAGTTGTAGACCAAAACACCTGGGGATTCACAGGTTGGGAACCATGGCCCTAAGTGAATAAACAAAATACATATTTCAGTTCTGTGGATATGGGGCTCATACTGTACTGCACTAGATGAACTAATGGTAAAGTGACTTTCTGTGTTCCCACATGCTATCATCCATTTGAAAACACGAAGAGCTATTTATAGTAGGATTTGTTACAGGTGTTGGTAATTTTTAAAATATAGTTTATTTAGTTATGCAGCTAAATTGTAACAATTACAATGACAAATTTTATATTTATTTATACATGACTATATTCTGTCTTATACATTTCTGTCAATTCCTGCTTTCCTATCCTTTATATTTTTATACTTATCTTCTACTTATACATCCATTTTCACTTTCTCTTTTCCTTTCTTCCTCCAGGAACAGTTATACTCCTGCTCTTTATTTTATTTGTTCGATCATTAAATTGTCTCATTCAGTTCCCTATATTTTTCTTTCCCTTTTACTCTGTCAATAAGCCCCCTCCATTTTGATTCATAATTCTCCTTAATACATCAATTAGTGCATGTTATTCTTTTTTCATTGATATAATCTTGCATCATATAATCTGATAAATATTCAGATTATACCATTTTTCATACCATTTTTAATTCCCCATTTCCTTTGCTCTTTCCATCCCAAAGCTACTTTTGCTTGGATTGCTGCAGTCATATATTTCACGATTTCATCCCAATCTTTTGTTTCCACCTTCTATTTTCTGGGTAAAGAATGTATTTTTATTCAACTCTGTTTTCCACCTGTTGTTTCCTCCATCTTATATATACTGTATATAATGGATCCTACCCTATATAGACTCTGTATGGAATGGGATATTCTACTTTTGTTAACCTCCACTATGTAGGTTTTAATTGAGTTGTCTCATTTCTTTATTATTGGTGTTGGTAGTTCATGGCCTGGCTCACCATTTTCCATGGCTTTCTCAAAGGGACACATCCTTAAAAACAAATGTTAACCCAGTCTGTACAGGGTAGGATCCATACACTAATTGATCTCAGAGTGATGCAATGACTGTTTCGATGAAGAGACTGTTATTTAATCTCTGACCAATTGGCCACATGGGGCCTATCTACATTGACCACTGATGGGTTTGAGGCTGGATGAGCCAGTGCGTAGCTTTATTTTTTTTCTTGTCAAAAGCATTGTACATTTCAAATAATGGAAATAAAAATAAAATTTAAAAAAAAGAAAGAAAAAGAAATCACAAGCAACTAAATAGTTTTGGACCAAAAGCGGGCAACAGCAACCGCATTGTCTGTAGCTTTAAACAATGCGTAATGCATAGAGGAAGATCTGCATTATCCCGTGGAAAACTATTTAACACTCCAAGATTACAGCAGTCCAGACAGGTGCAGTTGATTCCTGGGTAGTGGGGATTCTCTGCTGCCAACAAGACAGCTCAGGGAGTTCCTATCAGGCCACAAAGCCCATCTCAAATGCTGGTTTCAATACACTTTATTTGTCTGTAGAACCTCCTGTGGGAGAGCTGAAAAATAGTAGTCATAACTAGTTTAGGATTAGTAAAATCATATTTTGCAATGACAAAATGGCAATTGGGTTAAAAGAATACACTCAAAAGTGGAAAATATCTGGAAAAATCTTCTGAGTAAAGATTTTAGTGGCTGGGTATAGTTTCAGAGTATAGTCCTTCCTTAAAGAGCTCTTGGGTGCTGAAGAAAAATTGAAGAATGAACTATAGATCTGGATGAGAAGAAAAATCACATTGGCCTTAGTTTGCATACAAGTTGAAAAATCATGACATTTTTAGGTTGCAGAATTAGCTTTGTGTTGCAGAATGTTTGAGAACGTTGATCTAGTTTTTTTTAAAAAATACATGGATCATACAAATATCTATATATATTATTTTACAGTGCTATTAGAGAAATGAATATAGGGGAAAGTAACTTGCCTAAGAATTTCATGGCAGTAGCCCTACTGATGTGAAAGGTGGTATATCTTTTCAGCACCTAATCTTCCTCCTATACTTTTTTCTTTCTTCTTTAGTGACAGCAGCTGGAGAAATAAACTTGGGGTGTTGGTGAAAGTAAACATGGCAGACAAATATCCTAGAGTCATTCTGAACCTGACAGTTATAAAATCTGTTACTAAGTGAAATTTAAGCTTTCCCAGCAACAATTAGAGAGCGGGGAGAGAAAACCTTTACTTCCAACATTTAAGCAACTGTAAAATCAATTTTCTTGGCCCTGCCTGTACCCTGCGAACAATTACTATCTATTAATATCAGGTTGGCACATGTAAAATGTGCACACAGAGGAAAAATAGCGCTCACCATATAATTAATATATCAGGAGCTTGGGCGCACCTGCTGTATTTCAGGTTGCATTGGAATTTTCTTCTTTTGTTTTTTCTTCCCAGATGCTGCAGATTTCTTTCTCTTTCTCTATATGAATATGGAATTCAATCAAAAGAAGAGAAAGGACTGACAGACTAACACTTCGGAGTTTCCGATTGCCAGTATGTTGGATAAATAATGCTAATTCTCATTCACACTATTTTAAGATGGATAAAAGTGCCATAAGCTATTATCAAAGAATCATGGCTTGAATTCTCTGCCTTTACCCACCCTACTGCTGTGAGAACAACCTAGCCGTTCTTCTAGACGTTTTACATGGGCATATATTGACAACAAGAGTGCACTGGATATCCAGGTGCTAGGGCCCTCCGAACTATGGAAATCAGAGGATGAGCTTGGATGAATCACTCTCTTAGTCTGAGCCATCTCACACAGCTGTTGCAAAGCTGAAGTAAAGGGGACATGGAGTGCCATGTAAGGTGTCTTGAGCTCAATCACAAAAGTCGGAATGTAGGTTGTAGTTGTAGTAGTAGTAGTAGTAGTAGTTGTTGTTGTTGTTGTGTGCCTCCCTGTCATTTCTGATCATTTCTGATCTATGGGAACCCTAAAATTAACCAACCATGGGGCTTTCCTAGTGATGTTTGTTTAGAGGAAAGTTTGCCCTTGTCTTCCTCTGCAACTGGGAGAGTGTGCCTTTCCTAAGGCCACCCAGTGAGTTTCCATGGCCAAGCGGGGATCTGAACCCTGGTGTCCTAGTCCAACACCAAAATTGCAACACCACAGTGGCTCTCAAAGATAATAAATAGATATAGAAATAAAAAAATCTCCTTAACTCAACACCATAAGTAGGAAACATCAACTGGCATAAGGTAAAAATTATCTGTGGAAACTACAGCACTTCATTTCTGCTCAAAAATTAGCTAAAATTAAATCTAGAAGAGGTTTCTACTTCTGGACAGTGGTGTTTTCTGGGCCAGTTTTGCCCAAGATGGCTATCTCTCTACCCCCCCCCCCAAAAAAAAATCCAGTTGGATCAGATTAAGGATTACATAACTCAATATTCTCACCAAGGCAAACTGGATGTTTCTGAGAAACCTGCAAGCAGATCATTAAAGGAGCAACACTTGCTTGTTATACCTATGTTGGACAATGTCTGCATTCTACAAGTGAGCATCAATTGAACACATTTTTACTATAGAATGTGGTCAAGAAAGCTCCAAAGAGGTGATTCCTCCCCTAAGTGCCATCTGTTTTGTTCCAGGAGGTTGAGAAATGGCTAAGCTATGATTAATTTCTGGTAGATATGAAGTTATGTTGACCTGCCAATGAATTATTTTGGAAGTGCTGATCAGATCAAGCACAGATGGGCAGCACAGAGCTCTGATATTCAGCTTGGATTTGGAAGTGTTATCACTGGGATGGTAAACAAGTTCATAAGGATCCTAATGAGGCAAAAAATTGCTATGGTAACAGACAAAGAACAGTCTGGAAATGAAAGAGAAGTCTGCACATGGTGGCTCAAAAGGTACTGGTGTGTGACGTTTCTGGCAGGATGTTTTGGTTCACTTTGAGTTTAGATGGTTTTTAGGCCTTTACATGCTTGAGGTTTAAATCAATTTTTGCTTGACTTGCATTGTATTACAAAAGTTAAGCCTGTTGTAATGGGAACATTCATTCAGTCTCTCTATGGCTTTCTATTCCACATGATAAAAGTATTATTTATTTGAAAATAACATACCCTTCAAATATTGCACAGCAAATTAAAACAAAATCCTTGAAAAACAGAATCCTTGAAAATATGTCCCGGCAGTCTTTTCAGTGGTCTTGACTTTTTACTTCACCAAAGCAATACCTATCAAGTACAACAGAGATAACTATGATAGCAATGTTTCTTCTAGATTTCTGACTTGGGACAACTCCTCTTGGCAAGAAGTCATTTTGAGTTTCTATATGAAATCGTATTCTAAGGCCATTTATGGAGGAATAATTTTAGCTCATAGATGGTATCCTTGAATGGACGGTATCCTTGAAGTGACTGGCTTGACTTTGAAGGAACTTTGAAGGGGGTGGCAACGGCCGACAGGGAGCTCTGGCGTGGACTGGTTCATGAGGTCACGAAGAGTCGGAAACGACTATGCGATTGAGCAGCAGCAATTTTAGCTCAGTTAATCCACCTCCCCATCATGGCAGAATAAGCTATGGTTATTTCCTGCCTCCATTGCAATACCCTAGCAACCAGCTGCCGTACTTTGCATTGTGAAAAGTGAGAAATAGTCAAGTTTCTCTCAACAGACTAATGACATTGACAAGGCAGAAACTGAACAACTGCCTGTCTCATGCACACCCACCTCTATACCAAACCTTCTAAAAGATGAAAGAGAGAGAAAAGGAAATAGCTGCAGGTTAGCATAAAAATGTGGATATGAGGGATGGGACAAATGCTGTGTCTAAGTTCCTATAGCTTAACATGCAAACCGAGAATTGTTGAGTATGGGCATGTAAAGTTTGCTAACTCTTAATATCTGGGTTACCAAGTTATGACTGTTGGCAGGTTACAGTTGGCAAGTGCAGGATTTGGCTTTGTAGTTTTGGTATTGCTATAATTCAGTGTAATAGCGGTCTGAGACTTTAATGAGATTCTGCTTAACTTCTTTCAGGTGAGTCTTTTATTATCATCATTTATTTATTTATTTATTTATCTCTCCCAAAGGAGACTCAAAGTGGCTTAACATAAAAGCACCAACATACAATTCATATCTTGTGACCTTCCAAGTAGAATACACCCTGTTAGTCACATAGAATGGCCCAACAAGGACTTTCACTTTTGCTAGCTTTGAGAGAATAAAATACTCAGCATGGCTCTTGAGTATCTGGTTTGAAAGTTGTGTTAGCCCACTGCTTTAGTGTCCTTAAACTGGATAGATGTGGGATAGGGGAAGGATGTAGCAGATACCATAATTTGAAAAGCCTTGATTTCACATGCATTCCGCATGTAATCAATTGATCAGTCTTGTAGTTTTATCAAGTCAAATGATTCAGGATTAGGAGAAAACTAAAAGATAAGCAATAAAGTTGTCCTCATGAGCTGTAAAATTGAATATTTGAATTATCTTCCTTATTAACATGCACACAGAGGAAGGATTATTTTTTCAGAAAACTATAAGGACAGGATCTTCTACATTACTGTTAAACTGCAAGTTTTATATGTGAATAAAGATAAAGGAGAGCAGCAGATATTTGGCTGTCTGATACAACCAGAGGTTTTGCAGTCCAAAAACTGGCAATCACTTGATGATGATGTTCATTTGTTTCAGTTGCTTTCTTCTTTTTCTTTCCAATTTATTACAGGGAAGTGTTATTGAGAAATTGGACCCCCCTCCTAAAAGATGGACTCAATGCAAGCTACATTATTTTATACAACTTTGCAATTCCGGAAACCCCCAGACTGATATATTTCCTTGTATGCTTAAAGAGCCATTTAAAGGGGCCTTTCTCTTCTCCTGAATCTGCCTTGAGATTCATTCATAAACTCTGTACAACTTCATTCATAACTCTTGCATTGGTGTGTTCTCATTGATAAACATATACGTGTGTGCACTGATGCCATGTAGGGAAATACGCACTTATATGGTACAGTGCATAAGTCCAGGCAAACCTGTTGAATCATTTAACATGCCTTCATATATAGTGAGGCACTTCTGGCTTCCTCTCATTGTTAATACCATCATGTAGGGTTTTTCTGACTTATTGATAAAATCCGAAAGTGTCCACTCCGGGGGATGAGCACACAGATTACCAGTGCATCCCTTCCATTGAATGGTTACATCAACATACTAAATCATTATGTTCACCACACTCTTTCTTTGCCACACTGCATTCTGGAAGTTTTCATCTTCCTCTGGGGCAGATGTTTAAATGGACCCATGCTTCTAACCAATGAATGGCAGCTTCTGCAATTTCCTACCACTAGGAGAATAATAATAATAATAATAATAATAAACATAATAATAATAATAATAATAATAATAATATATAATAAAAAATATTATAAATAATAAACATAATAATAATAATAATAAATATAATAATAATAAATATAATAATAAATAAATAAAAAATCATTCAAAATGATGGCATAAATATGCCCAATGGCCAAACAATAAAGTGTCACCAGCCAGAGGCCTATAAATATCTGGGCATACTACAGTTGGACAACATCAAGCATGAACATGTGAAAACTGTGGTCAACAAAGAATACACACAAAGGGTCAGAAAAATTCTCAAAAGCAAGCTCAATGGAGGCAACACCATCAAGGCCATAAACACCTGGGCCATACCTGTCATAAGATATACTGCTGGCATTATAAATTGGACACAGGCGGAACTGGACAATTTGGACAGAAAAACAAGAAAACTCATGACCATTCATCATTCACTGCACCCTCGCAGTGATGTTGACCGGCTATATCTGCCTAGAAGATCAGGGGGCAGAGGACTCTTACAAGTAAAACAAGCAGTCAAAGAAGAAGAACATGCCCTGGCAGAATATGTCAAGCAAAGTGAAGAACCTGCTTTGATTGAAGTCAAAAATCAGAAACTCCTCAAAGCACAGCAGACAAAAAACCAGTACAAGAAAACCACACTACAAACCAGAGCTGACAGCTGGCACAACAAAACATTGCATGGAAAGTTCCTTGACAAAATTGAAGGAAAAGTTGATAAGGAGAAGACCTGGCTCTGGCTCACGAATGGGACCCTGAAGAAGGAGACAGAAGGCCTGATCCTTGCAGCCCAGGAGCAAGCCATCAGAACAAAGGCAATTAAGGCCAAGATCGAAAAATCAGCTGATGACCCAAAATGTAGACTGTGCAAGGAAGCTGACAAAACCATTGATCATATCCTCAGCTGCTGTAAGAAAATTGCACAGACAGACTACAAACAGAGTCACAACTGTGTGGCCCAAATGATCCATTGGAACTTATACCTCAAGTACCACCTGCCAGCAGCAAAGAACTGGTGGGATCACAAACCAGCAAAGGACGTGGAAAATGAACACGCAAAGATACTGTGGGACTTCCGAATCCAGACTGACAAAGTTCTGGAACACAACACACCAGACATCACAGTTGTGGAAAAGAACAAGGTTTGGATCATTGATGTTGCCATCCCAGGTGACAGTCGCATTGATGAAAAACAACAGGAAAAACTCAGCCGCTATCAGGACCTCAAGATTGAACTTCAAAGACTCTGGCAGAAACCAGTGCAGGTGGTCCCGGTGGTGATGGGCACACTGGGTGCCGTGCCAAAAGATCTCAGCCGGCATTTGGAAACAATAGACATTGACAAAATTACGATCTGCCAACTGCAAAAGGCCACCTTGCTGGGATCTGCACGCATCATCCGAAAATACATCACACAGTCCTAGACACTTGGGAAGTGTTCAACTTGTGGTTTTGTGAAACGAAATCCAGCATGTCTATCTTGTTTGCTGTGTCGTACAACGTCGTTGTGTCAATAATAATAATAATAATAATAATAATAATAATAATAATAATAATAATTTTATTCTTATAACCCGCCCCATCTCTCCAAAGGGACTCAGGGCGGCTTACATGGGGTCAAGCCCAGTCAACAACAATAAAATAACACCATAAAACACATTAAAAACAATGAAAATCAGTCATAAAAATTCACATATAAGGACAAGAGGTAAAATCTAGATAAAATCAGAAGAAACCTGGGCCAAAGTGCTAATTATGTCGAAATCATCACCAGATTGCCTCATGGAGGCAACAGCCAATTATAGCCTGGATCTTAGCCAGGCTAGTTTTTAACCAAAAGTGTATAAAGGTGTTCTTTATTTTTGCATTGGGTTATGTTGGATCTTTGAGAGCACAGACTCTATTTTGACATCCTTTCTTGCAAGAAATAATAAACCTCTGTTCTTACTGCCTCAAACCAGTCTTATGTGGCACAGGCTGGTGAGCAGCCTGCTGCAATAAATCACTCTGACCATGAGGTCATAAGTTCGAGGCCAGCCCGTGGTGGGCTGAGCACCCATCAATTAAAAAAATAAAAAATAGCCCCTACTCGTTGCCGACCTAGCAATCCGAAAGATAGTTGCATCTATCAAGTAGGAAATAAGGTACCACTCATAAAGCGGGGAGGCAAATTTAACTAATTTACAACATTGGAATGAGGAAGTGCCGTCACAGTGGATGATGAAGCAGTTGCTCCCCCCTCTGGCCAGAATCGAACATCCCCTCAGAAGAAGGTTAAATTGCCTCTGCGTCTGTCTCTGTCTCGGTTCTATGTGTATATGGGCATTGAATGTTTGACCTATATGTATATAATGTGATCCTCCCTGAGTCCCCTTCAGGGTGAGAAGGGCGGAATATAAATACGGTAAATAAATAAATAAATAAATATGTCTTCATCTGGTCTTTGAGGTAGTAACACATGTCAGTCTCCAAATCCCAACCCATGGTCTAAGCAGATAGCTGAAATCACTCATCATAAGGATAAAAAACAAATTAATTGGATTTGTGTTTCATTATCACCCTGCCTGGGCACTAGATCTTTGGGACATGTCCTCCTCAGTCCTGCCACCATCAAAAGCAAGCTTTGTGGGCAAATGACACGGGGCCTTCTTAGTGGACTCCTAGACTCTGGAACTCCCTTCCAAAGGTGGCCATAATGGCCCTCTCCTTGTTCTCTTTCCCTTGACAAGCAAGGAACAGGCTAAGTTTGTTGCATTGTTTTCGACTAAACTGCTTTTAATTGATTTTTGTCTTTTTAATTGCATTTTATCATCTTAAGTGTTTAAAGTTTACATTGCTTTAAGAGTGTGAATGGTTTAATTCCATGGTGATGTTCACTTTTGAGGTGTTTTGGCCATATTGTTGTTTTAAAAGTTGCAAGCTGTTTTAAGCCCCATTTCTGGGAGAAATGTAGGATTGACTATGAAAATGATAATGATAATAATAATAATAAGCATGCCCTCTTTGTACTTCCTGAGACAAGTAATGGAAAAAATGCATATTGCCTGAAAAATCTGTATATATTACATAGCATATGGTTTTGGCCAAGAAAAAAAGGGCTTGCAGATTTGTATCTGCTGCCTTTTGGTTCCAGTGTTCTTCAAGGATAAAGAAAATCTATGGTTGCTCAAGTCCTATTATATGCAATGTCATAGTAAAATCATGTTCCTGATATAATGGCAAACAAAAAGGTTTGCTTTCTGGAGTTTTTTGTAGGGGACTATTTTCAAGCCATGGATTGTTGAATCCATAGATAATGAGAGCTGAGTGTACATGTGACTAAGAAGGTTATATTTCAATAATATACATATACAGGGTTTAATCAATTAGTAGATATATAGAAAAATGTTTTGGGAAAAATGTAAAACAGACTTGCACATATTTACATGGAGGGGATAAAAAAATGTTCCACAGTATGATTTTAATCTGGGATAGTCTGAAAAATGCAATGAAAACAACTGACAGATTTTCACATCTCTAATTGCAGGAGATCTTCTGTAATTTAAAGCTTATATCTGAGTGAACAAAATGGTTAACAATCTCCAATCACTTTGCCACATTCAAAGCCAGCTCATAATATAACAGCCCCAAAGGGCAAAAATCTGTCAGCAAATGTAAGGACTTTTGTGCCAGTGTCTTATTACATAGAGTAGGGCTTATTCAGGCCTTTCGGCAATATTTCTGAACAATACTGGGCTAGGAAGTTATACTATAAGCAATATCAGCCTTTCTCTTGTTTCTAGAAAAAAGGGGAGTATCTCCTCCTCTGTAACTAAAACATTATACAGTGTTCCCTCACTACTTCGCGGTTCACTTTTCGCGGATTCGCTGTTTTGAGGTTTTTCAATAAACTCTAAAATACTATTATAAATCATTAAAAATTACAATTTACAGCCTAAGGAAGGGAGGAAGGAGAAGCCAAAGGGACAGAAAATGTGTCCAAGTGGAAACGGGAGGAGAATGAGGTGATTTATCAATACACAATTGGTTGATAAAGACTTAAAATAGTGTATAACTACTAAAATAATGTATAAATATCAAAATTTATATAGTGCTCCTATTTTGTGGATTTTCACTTATTGCGGGTGGTCCTGGAACCTAACCCCAGCGATAAGTGAGGGAACACTGTATTACACAGCTTGAAAGCAATTACTTTTAATAATTCAAATAATAATCTTCCAGTTCTATGATTCTATGATTCCAAGTGTATATTCTTGTTAACTGAACAAGCACTTCTGTACGATGGCTTTGCCCAGACCCTGCTTAACACAGCTGTGCTAAGCAAAGAGATGGCATGGCTCTACCAAAAGTGCAGATAGTTCAAGTTCATCTCCTAACTCCTGTTTTAGCTTTTTAAAGAGCATTTTCACCTCTGTAGATGCTGTTGGGTACAAAATAAGTGGATGCCTATGGATCTTCGGTCAATTTTACTCATGGACATAGTTTGGACATTTGCGAGGTCTTCAGCATTGTATCCTGAGGGTACAGTCAGCCCTCCACATTTGCTGGTGTTAAGGGCTCAGAGTCCCTATAAAAGTGGGGGGGGGGACTAATTTAAAAGTTGTGTTTTTTTACCTGAGAGAACACCTCTCCAGAAATTTCTAGATCCTCCAGCGTGACTCCAGCAGAAGTTGATCATAGATTCATACTAGAAAACACAGAGATTCCTAAAGGAACAATTTTATCAAATAATCAAATCCATCTAAACCATACCCACAAATATAGAAGGTCGATTGTGTACTTTATTTGGCTGCTATACTAAAATCCAGGTGAAGTCCAGGAGTATCTTCTACCATCATGAATGATGGCTATTATTATAATTAATATTTTCCCACTACTCCTCTGACTGTTAAGTATATGGCTACTAATACAGCCTCACACTTATTTAATAGAATCAATAAGATGGTGGCATGTTAAGTATTTTAAATTTCAAAGTTTTTATTGTTCTTATTCTTATTGAAACACCATTGGATCATGAAGTTGGAAGAGATCACAAGGACCATCGAGACCAACCCTCTCTCACACAGGAATACACAATCAAAGTTAGCATCCTTTCCCTTAGAAGGAGCCACTTACTATTTCCCAATTTAAATAATCCAACACTCTCATTCTGTTACTGCCAGTGAGATTGTATATATTGTCTTATAGCCATGGTAAACTTCCCTTCACTTTATTGTCAATTGTTTTTTCCTCTTTTTTTCTTGTCTCTTTTTTCAAATCGTATAAAACTTTTAATGTATCTGTAAATGTTTTATATATGTTTGTGTATACACACACACACACCATATCACCATAAACTATGACGGGAGTTTGATTCAAAGCAGAAACTTGTTGCTTAAAAATCCCCAACCTAATCTGAGTTGCATGTATATGCACGTACTGTTACTTACCATGGAGATCCAGGAAGATTAAAATGGATATGCTATTTATTATTTCTCCTATTGTTGTTTTCCAATCCATACATGATGAGATGGCAGACAAGGTCCTGGATGAACTCACTCCGAAAACTTGACACATTCTGTTTATTACAGCATCACATGCCATTTGCCTAACTTGCTCAGAACCATATGGAAAGCTCTTTGATGAATTTGGCTTCACTATTGGGGTGAAACCAGGTTGAATTTTCTTCCTCTTCAATTATACCATAGATTGGCTCAATCAAAAAAACCTCCAACTGATCATCTGGGGATAGCTATCAGCCCTTAGGACCCTAACAGTTATTTAGCCAATGCCAATAAACACCACGTTGTTATAAGCTAAAAACACCGAGGGGAACCCAAGTGGAAATGAACACCATTGATTTCTGATGCCAATCAATAGGGCTTAGCATTGACCTAGGGCTAAAGCTGTCCCTGAAAATGAAGCCAGTCATTTAAATCATGAGGTTTGAAGAAAACAAAGGGTTTGGTGGCTGTAGCTGCGTCTGTATTCAGACTGAAAAACCATTTGGAAAAAACAACCACTAAAAAATTGTAAGTTTGAGCCTTCACTCTGCTAAATTCATTTAAGGATCTGCATTTGAAATTTACAAGGCATTTACAGGACATACTTGATTTATTCCAATAGTTCAGACAATCTGCATGGTCCCTCACAAAGAAAACATTCAGATGGTTTAAACCAATTTTTGGAAATGTCATTTTTGAACTACAATTCCCAAGCCCCTGCAACTGGTTTGACCATAGGGATTTGTAGTTCAAAATAACTTTTCCAAGTACCAATTTAGGCCATGTGGAGACAAAAATGAATATTTTTGATTTTTTTTTTAAATCTAGGCTTTTCCTTCCAAGTCTGGGATAATTTTGTTTTGTCTTCTCTGAGTTTCTGGTTGAAATAATACTCAGTTTAACCAGAAGTAATTTGAAATAAATCCTGAATGAAGCACTATTTGTCTCTTCTTAGTTTCTTCATTCATTTGCATCTTTTCACTAATGTTCATATTAGTGCATATTCATTTTTAAAACACACACACTAAAATATTTTAAAAATTTTTATATCTTTTTGAAAGCCTCCTTATAAAACACAGCATGCTTAATTCAATAAAAGTAAATGTAAGGTACCCGTAACCATTCAAAATGCTAGATGTGAATTTAATCTTTGCAGCCTGGGGGCATGACCCAATGAAAAGCTGCATGGAGGATGATAAGATCCAGTGAAAAAAATCCATGTTAGTAACTCATCCTTTCCTGCTGATCCTGGGACCAGATCCCACATCAAGCGCAGTGCTGTGGCAGCCATTGGCACTTCTGTACGATGGCTTTGCCCAGACCCTGCTTAACACAGCTGTGCTAAGCAAAGAGATGGCATGGCTCTACTAAAGGTGCAGGTAGTTCAAGTTCATCTCCTGACTCCTGTTTTAGCTTTTTAAAGAGCATTTTCACCTCTGTAGGTGCTGTCGAGTTCAAAATAAATGTCCATCAGTTGGAGGTCTTTTATGATACCTGGTGTTGTGATTGTTGGATGCCTATGGATCTTCAGTCAATTTTACTCATGGACGTAGTTTGAGCATTTGCTAGGTCTTCAGCACTGTATTCTGAGGGTACAGTCAGCCCTCCACATTTGCTGGTGTTAAGGGCTCAGAGTCCCTATAAAAGTGAGAAAAAAAAAACTAATTAAAAGTTGTGGTTTTTTACCTGAGAGAACACCTCTCCAGGAATTTCTTGATCCTCCAGCGTGACTCCAGCAGAAGTTGATCATAGATTCATACTAGAGAACACAGAGATTCCTAAAGGAACAATTTTATCAAATCCCTCTAAACCAAACCCACAGATATGGAAGGTCGATTGTGTACTTTATTTGATTGCTATACTAAAATCCAAGTGAAGTCCAGGAGTATCTTCTACCAGCATCAATTATGGCTATTATTATAATTTATTATTATTATTTTATTATGACACATTAAACAAGATAGATATGCTGGATTTCATATCACAAAATCACAAGTCGAACACTTCCCAAGTGTCTAGGACTGTGTGATGTATTTTCGGATGATGCGCACAGATCCCAGCAGGGTGGCCTTTTGCAGTTGGCAGATCGTAATTTTGTCAATGTCTATTGTTTCCAAATGCCGGCTGAGATCTTTTGGCACGGCACCCAGTGTGCCGATCACCACCGGGACCACTTATTATTATTATATAATTAATATATAACATAATATTATATTATATTAATATAATATATATTAATTATAGAAAATATAAATAATATATTTCTAAGCCGGCTCTTCGGCTTAGAAATGGAGATGAGCACCAACCCCCAGAGTCGGTCACGACTGGACTTAACATCAGGGGAAAATCTTTACCTTTTTATATTCCCACCACACCTCTGACTATTAAGTATATGGCTACTAATAGAGCCTCACACTTATTTCATAGAATCAATAAGATGGTGGCATGTTAAGTATTTTAAATTTCAAAGTTTTTATTGTTCTTATTCTTATTGAAAAACCATTGGATCATGGAGTTGGAAGAGATCACAAGGACCATCAAGACCACACAATCAAAGTTAGCATCCTTTGCCCTTAGAAGGAGCCACTTACTATTTCCCAATTTATATAATCCAACACTCTCATTCTGTTACTGCCAGTGAGCAACCTATGGTTAGAGGCTGTGTCACCCCTTGGGAAAGACCAAGCCTTGACCAGTGGCCATGCTGTCCGAGGGATTCTGGGAACTGTGGTCCAAAACAGTCATTGTTCCAGGCTCTGATCTTGACTAGTTTCACCATTGATCATCCTAAGCTGACATTTCAAAATAAAGGGAGACCCTCCGTGGACAGCCTGCCTCAATCGCCCCAAAAGGAGAGAAAGTCTAATTAGCGTAAGTCTATTGGAGAGGAAGCTGAACACGCTGCCCCACCACTGCCAAATAAAATTACGGCCCAATTATTGATAAATGAAGAGTGGTTTGTGCTGGAGCCTGGCCTGCAGTCGGAGGAAATACATCTGTCATTTGGCCTGTGCAGGAGTCATTCATGTGTGGCATAACATCCTGCGCATCTATCATGCATCTGCAGATCTTTGTTTAAATTCACTTAGCTGTCTAACTAGATTCTGTCCTGGATGCTTTGTATGTTGTGAGTATTCGGACTGACAGATGCAATTCTGGGCTGAAATGGTGTGTGACATGACTTGCTATCCTGCATATTAATTATTATCGAACTCATAACAGCTGAAGCTTAAAGACTAATGGCCTCTTTTGCTATCTGGGGTTGTGTGCGTGTGCATGAGTGTGTACGTTTGCATGCTTCTTTACATTTAACAATTGCTTTCTTGCTCTGGGGCAGGTAGGAGGCACATCACAGATCAATGGACCATTGTTGCGGAGGGCATTTATTATTACTGTGAAAATTAAAACCGAGGTGTTTGAGATGGCGGGAGGAGACAGAATGCCCCTCTTTTACCCTTATGCAAATTATAAATTAGGGGGAGGGGGAGGGGGAGCATCAGGAAGGTTTTTCTTCCATAAATCATAAATTGGTAAAATAGTTTATTAATTCTATTGTCAAACGCAAATGGAAAACAAACATTTGTTAAGATGATAAAATTGTAATGTCTGCACGATTGTTTCGAAGCTGCCTCAGAGCTGTCAGCCACGAGACTTATTTATCCTGCTGCACTAAAGTTTGATTTAAAGTTCATGTAATTTCATCATCTTATTGTAAGGAGAATTGAAAATAAATGTCACCTTCAAAGAGAAGAGCTAATAGAGTTTTTATTCTTCCCTCCATCCGCCCAAAGTTCTGAGACAATATTCCACCAGCTACGCATTAAATAAGACATTTGCCTGGACAGATTTCCACCAGAATATTTCTTTGCTTCAGCCTCTTTGCACGATTCTTTTCCACAGTAGCCTGAAGTTTCACAAAAAGTCACTGGGAATTTATTTTGATTGCTTTTAAAATGGTACAACGTGGTCTCAAAATATAATTATTGGTCTTTCCAAAATGTTTTGGAGGGACAAGGGAAAAGAAAGGTACAAATTAGTTTTGCTGAGGGCCACTTTATGCCTAAATCCACAGAAGAGAGGGGTTCTAACTTCCTGTGAACCAGAATCACTGGCTGATCTTGAATAAGTCACTTCTATGTGACTCAGTTCATTTAAACTGTGAAATGAGGGCTAACTAGCATAACTGGACTGCCTAACAACAGAAAACCTAGAAGAGCTCTTTTGCTGAAATGTTCTCGCAAAATCTCCAAGAATTATCAATTAGGAGTGTACTAAATTATCAAAGAAGCCCCCAATGGCACAGTGGGTTAAACCGCTGAGCTGCTGAACTTGCTGACCCAAAGTCGGCAGTTCGAATCCAGGGAGCGGTGTGAGCTCCCACTGTTAGCCCCAGCTTCTACCAAGCTAGCAGTTCGAAAATATGCAAATGTGAGTAGATCAATAGGTACCACTCTGGTGGGAAGGTAACAGCGCTCCATGCAGTCATGCTGGCCAGATGACCTTGAGGATGTCTATGTACAATGCCGGCTCTTCGACTTAGAAATGGAGATGAGCACTAACACCCAGAGGCGGACACGACTAGGCTTAATGACTAACTTGGAAGTAAGCTACTCTGGACACACAGAGAGCAATTTTATAAATGTAATCTGTGTAAGAATTTTCATATTGAAGAAGGATAGCAAAGTTTCAACTATTAGAGATGAGAAAAACAATTTGCTCTCCCCTCACAAGTAGTTCGCTTTCTACATTTGCTAGGGATAGGGGACCAGCATCCCCATGAAAGTGGGAAAATGCAAATAGAAAACCTGTATTTTAATTTGCCTGAGATTACAATTCTCTAGGAATCTCTAGGACCTCCAGGGCAACACGAAGATGATCCATCTCTTTCCTTGCTTTGATCAGTGCAGAGCAAAGGTGATGGTGGTAGTGCAAATGTGGACAATAGATCAGGCTGAATGGAACCCAAACCAGCTGTCCAGATGATTTCTGAACATTTATGAAAGTTTGGGAATTTGAAGGCTTTGGAAGATAGATGCCTAGTGCTACTCCAGGCAGTAGCTGGGGACATTTTATGGGGGATTTTTCACCTGGAAAAGGTAAAAAAATGGAATAGTCTGATGAATTTAGGAGGCTTAAGGGCACATGGAAGCGCAAACAGGTCAAAGATCAGAGAATCCTCACCATGAAGTAAACTATTTGCTGGAAAGGAGGTTACACGGCCATTTTACTTTTCAACAAGCAAGGTATGGTAGAGTTTACAAGTTCCCTTGTAAATAATCTATCTGGATCACATTACTCTAGCACAAAACTGTCTATGGTTCCCACTGCCCTTCTGTCCAACTTTGCCACTCCAGAACCCTAAAACATCCTGCATGAACAGATGCATGATGTTATCTTCCTTGTTTCCTCAAATATTGTTTTTTGGTGTTTCATTGATTGGCTCTAGATGAGACGAACAACCGGATATAAACTACTTTAATCTTGCGGCCCATCTGATGTTATTGAAGTGCAATCCCAGTGTGTCTCGACATCAGGTGTGCTGAGAATTGCAATCATAGCAATATCTGCAGATCCACATGATTCCCACCCTCAGTTTAGACCATGCCCCTTTCCCCAGCCCAACAGGATAACTGATATGGAAAGAAGGATTGCACATGCCTAGTTGTCTGCATTTCAACTGAATTTGAGTGGTCATTGTCTTAGATATATATATATATATATATATATATATATATATATATATATACACACACACACACACACACACACACACACACACACACACATACACACACACACACACACACACATATGTGCCCGGCCACGCATTGCTGTGGCGAAGTATGGTGGTATGGGAAATAAAGTATTGAGGAATTGGTGGTAGTTAAGGTAAAGGGTCCCCTGGGCTGAGTGGGTTGCTAGGAGACCAAGTGAGCGGAGCTTAGCCTTCTAACTGGCAGCAATTGGATAAAAACAATTATTCCTCTTCCTCTAATTAGGACTTTATTTTTCTTTTCTTTTTGTTGTATCAACCTAGAGGCATGGATGAGGGGTTGTGCTGTCAATTTTTGAGGTTGTGGGGTGTTTACTTTTGTTGTTTTGTCCGCTGCCGTGATACCATCACTCTTTTATATATATAGATATATATATGCAATTAAATAAAGCAAACCTTTAGAACATCACATCAACTGTTCCAGTGCTGATGTTTTACAAATGTAGTGTGAGTGTTTTCATAATGTGTTTTGGACTGGTGTGCGTGTTTTGTGCTTGAAAATGCAATGCACAGTTCCGACACACTTACTTTGTATAACATAAAGATTAAGTGACTCGCAGACCCTCTGAGGCCCCCAAATAGCTCCAACATTTGCTAGACACACTTTTGCATTTCATTCTGTCATAAACCACTTATTGCCTTGTGTAATGTTGTGGTTATTAGGTTACATCAACCATGACCCACCCCTCCTTCCCCTTATAAATCTCTATTGATTGTATATAGCACTTGGAAGGCTGGCAAAGATTTTATTTTTAAGGACGGACCAAATGATCGACCCCCACTCCCAACTATTAAACTATAGGGTTATCAAGGGACAGAATAAAGGCTCTGAGTATAGCCATTATTTTTGCAGGTACTGTACTTGGCCACGTTTAAGCATAACTACCCAGTAATGTGGTATTTACTATTGCAACTGTAATGTGTAATATTTACACCTTGTAAAATAAAAACAGGCATTTAAAAGTTCTTAATACTTTCCAGTTTTCCCTTAGATTTTGTCCCATGTTTACTCATTAGGCAATGGACTTGTGTATCTCCCTCTCTTTTACCATCTAACCTGAAGTGTTCCCATCATTTTTCACATTCATTCAATGTGAGGACCACTTTTGTTCTGTGGATTTTTACGGATACAGCAAGTTCAGCAATTTCTGTGGTTTCATGCCAAATTCAGAATAAAAAGAGGAAGGAATATGGTTATGGGTCTCTGACTTTCCATGTTTATTGATGGTACTGTCAGGCCTTCTAAACTATAACTGGGAAGTAAACTGTCATGCAAAGGATGGCTGAAATATATCATATATTGCCCTTAGAATTTATTGGAGACCCATTTTGTATTGCTGATAGCTTTTTGCCCTGTCCAGCCATCACCTGGTTAACATTGAACTCACCCAAAAAGCCACAAAGCATCAATAGTTTCCAGTTCTTTTGGTTTTGATTGTACTGAGTGCCTCCAACATAATCAGGAATTATGTTACCATAATGCACCACAGAGATTCTGGCCTGTGTTTTTGTTTTCACATGATGATCCTGAACCATTTGGGGGCGTAAAGGTTGTCACCCGTATGATGATGATGATGATGATGATGATCATCATCATCATCATCATCATCATCATTATCATCATCATCATCATCTGTCACTCCTGGCCAAGTATGATTGTCTTCCAAGGGTATAGTTTTGGCAATGGATCCATAAGTGACTGCAGAGACCTATTCTGGATGTGAGTGGTCTTTCACAGTGAGGACATACATTTCCAGATGGAAGGTGGTCCTGATAAGGGTTTGCTTTATGTGTCTTCCTCTTGGCACATTTCTTTTTCGCTCTGTATTAGTGCCTCTTCAAAATCCACAGCACTATTGGTAACAGCTGACCTCCAGTTAGACACTCAAGGTCCAGGGCATCCCCATTCTTTGGAATTCATTCCATATTAAGGTTAGTTTTAATCCCATATTTAAATCCCTTTTGCTGTCCACTGGCACTCTGTTTTCCATTCTTGAGCTGAGAATAAAGTAACTGTTTTGGGAGATGGTGATCGGACATTCGGATATCATGGCCAGTCCAGCAAAGTGGATGGCAGAGAGTTATCACTTCAATGCTGGTGGTCTTTGCTTCTTCCAGAATGCTGATGTTTGTCCACCTGTCTTCCCAAGAGATCTGCAGGATTTTTTGAAGCAACACTGGTGGAATCATTACAGAAGTCGTTTGTAGATGGACCACGAGTTCTGGAAACAAGTTGATAAAGAATGAGGTAGAAGTTTGGTGCTCCACATCAGGGCTTATTTAAATGGTTTCTCTGATGGATTCAGCTTTTATTATTTGAAAAGACAAAATCAGAAGAGAGGAAGATTCTATCAAATCACAATTTTTAGAAGAGATACTATGGTGTATAACTATACTATGTACATAATAGTCTGAAATAGGAAACTTCTACACATCAGCATAGTGCTTTTTTGGATTTTTCCACCCAAATATATTTGAGACATGGTTGGTTGGATCTGTGGGTGCAGTAACCATGGATATGGAGAGCTGAGTATACTTATACCATTTATAATAATATCGGAGTCCCCGGTGGCACAGTGGGTTGAACCCTTGTGCCAACAGGACTGCTGACTTAAAGGTTGGGTTGCTGACCTGAAGGTTGCCAGTTCGAATCCAACCTCGGAACAGCACAGATGAGCTCCCTCTATCAGCTCCAGCTCCATGCGAGGATGTGAGAGAAGCCTCCCACAATGATGATAAAAACATCGAAACATCGAGGCATCTCCTGGGCAACGTCCTTGCAGACAGTCAGTTCTCTCACACCAGAAGTGACTTGCAGTTTCTCAAATTGTCCCTGTCATGAAAAATATATATAATAATTTGCATTAATTTAAAGCAACAAAAAACTTGTGAATATAATGGAAGCAACACTAGAAATATATCAGATTCGCTTATGCGGAGCCTACACTTAAGTTAGCATTCATGTTACATCTGGTTCTGTTTGTCTGAACAACTGATTATTTCAAAGTTATAAACTCAACAAGGTTAGTCTTGATATTTTTTCTTTAAAAACCATTTTAAAAAGAGAGCTTACTGCAGATGTTTAACTTTCCCCAGATGTTCCTCAAAGTATCAATGACAAGTTGGCTAATTTCTTGTAGTCATTTGGGAGGAGGTGGCTCTTTTTGTTATCTTATTTAATCTCTTTGTAAAGTAAGGGGCTGCTCCAAGAAGAGAAGGGAGGGTGCAGGGAGCTGCCGAAGGGAGCTGTGTAAAAGGATTGCTACGTTGTCAAATGCTATAATGTGTTATGACATAGATCAGCTGTTGTTTTTCAGTCTCACAGGAAACCTTGTGGAATCTCATTTCTTTGACTGTATTAAATTATCTGCAAATGTCGTCCTTTAAACCAACACTCAGGGCCCCCTTTATCATAACTTCAAGACACGGATTGCATCAATGGCAGCATCCCTTCAAAGCTATTGTGTCTTTGGAAGATTTGTGGTTTACCTTTACTTTTGCATCAAACTAACTTAATAAATACAGGGTTAGGGGAGAATTGTTACTATAGCAATCCCCATGGTAACACAGAAATCGCACAAATCCAAGAATAGCCCCCAACATGAACTCGGATGTGAGCGAAGTAGAACTAGTTTTGAGGTCATTCTGATGTTAAATTTAACAAAAATTTTCATTGTGCTGGGAAGGATTTGGGGGAAAGGGGAAGCTGAATATTCTTGCTTAATAAAGCAGGACCCCACAGATGATTGTTGTGAACACCGTATGTCTGTCTACCAGCAGAAAAGAAACTTTTGGAAAAGATATAATTCCTCAGAGTACATATTGCCCATTTTCCTAACCATTTTGTACTCTCTTTCATAAGCATGGGGATATCATGATAGAAATCTTTGTTTGTTTTATTCTGTGAGAAAAGATTATCCAACAGAAATAGGGCTGTATCTAACGAGAGCGTGGAGACGTCACTTTTTTGGACGACTAATCCTAAATTATCCAGTAGACATGGGAATTCAGAGAATCACCCTAAAAAGTGATGTTTCTAAGATCCACATCCAAGAGTTCTCCAAGCAGATGTCTCTTGTTACAATCAAATTTGGGTCTCACTCAAAGAAAAAGATGGCATACAAAAGAAATACATATATACATACATTTAAGAGAGGGGGTGAAGTTCTGCTCATCAAGATTGATGCAGTCACAATGATTTCAAAGGCAATTACCTAGGGAAAAAATTGTAAGGCAGTGCTATAAAAAACCTATTTTTTCATTATTCAGATTCATTATAGTCACTGTTTTCTCACTGTTCCAACTATGTGTTGCTGCCCAGCTCACCTTGGAATATATCCAGTGTTTCTAGTTGACTTGAAACAGGAAGTGTTGACTAGATTAGCCTGTACAGATAAGAAAGAAATTGTCATTTCTTTACACAACATAGCTTCACATTTCGGTTCCAGAACATAACATAATCTCCTTGCAACAGGAAAAAATACTGATATAATTAATGGATGGAATTCATTCACTGCCCCAGATAGTTAAGAAAAAGAAGTAAACAAATGCATTATTATTATTATTATTATTATTATTATTATTATTATTATTATTTTATTGTATGACACAGCAAACAAGATAGATATGCTGGATTTCGTTTCACAAAATCACAAGTCGAACACTTCCCAAGTGTCTAGGACTGTGTTTTCGGATGATGCGTGCAGATCCTAGTAGGGTGGACTTTTGCAGTTGACAGATCGTCATTTTGTCAATGTCTATTGTTTCCAAATGCCGGCTGAGATCTTGTGGCACGGCACCCACAAAATCACAAGTTGAACACTTCCCAAGTGTCTAGGACTTTGTGATGTATTTATTATTATTATTATTATTATTATTATTATTATTATTATTATTATTATTATTATTATTTTATTAAGACACAGCAAACAAGATAGATATGCTGGATTTCATATCACAAAATCACAAGTCGAACACTTCCCAAGTGTCTAGGACTGTGTGATGTATTTTCGGATAATGCGCGCAGCTCCCAGTAGGGTGGCCTTTTGCAGTTGGCAGATCATAATTTTGTCAATTTCTATTGTTTCCAAATGCCGGCTGAGATCTTTTGGCATGGCACCCAATGTGCCCATCACCACCGGGACCACCTGTACTGGTTTCTGCCAGAGTCTTTGAAGTTCAATTATTATTATTATTATTATTATTATTATTATTATTATTATTATTATTATCCATAATATCTAAATGTATCATCCATGTTCAGAAGCAGTTTCTGCTATTACCAGATGCTGGGGATTCATTCTCCATCCAGCCCCTTGTACCTCTGTTTAATGGTTTCCCATGGATAACTGTTTGGCCATTGGTCTTCTCCAGACTGGGAAATCATAAATAATAGGAACATATGGAGCTGCTTTATACTGAGTCAGACTATTGGTTCATTTCACCTAGTGCTGTCCATTCTGACCAGCTGTTGTCATAAAGGATTTCAAGAATTACTATTTCTTAGTTATACCTGGAGATTCTTAGTATAATCTGTTCTGATGCTTAGCTTCCGAAACTGGATGCCACTCATGTGTTAATGGCAGTTCACTGTTTGTAACCACTTTCAAATGTGTGAAGTATAGTAATTATTTTCTCAAATGTACAATGTTCCTCCTAAACCGGGCTTTAGGAGAAACTCTTTAACAATGTGTGGTATTTTTAGAAATGTCCAAGAAACAATTATAGGTTCCATTGACTGTAGAGGCAGGAAAAGCCTGTAAATAAGATATTTGAGAGATAATGAAGAAGGGAAGGGAGACAGAGAGAGAGAGAGAGAGAGAGAGAGAGAGAGAGAGAGAGAGAGAGAGAAAATGAGAGAGATAGAGAAGACTATAGGATATTTCAGGTCTTTCAGTTGAATGGGAGGAACAAGACAACCAATGGCAGATTTTCTAATGCAGCCTTAAGGACACAGGAGAATTAAAAAGAATTAAAATTGCAAACATAAAGTCTAGGACAACCATAAATACATATGTGTGTACTACAATCTGCTGAAAGCTTCGTCCTGTGTGTATTTATGTGTCTGCAATATGTAATAAGCCTAATAGAAGGTCGATGGAAAGAACAATGCAGGACCAAGCATCAGTGTCATTCTTAGGATAGCCTCTCATTAATCGCTGTTAAAGTGTGATAAGTATTTTATTTATTTATATATTTATTATATTTCTATCTCACTCTATCTCACTCCAAAGGGGGCTAAGAGTGGCTTAGAGCTGGGCAAAATTAAATGCCACATATTCAATACTAATACACAATACAACACAACACATTAGCAATAAAACAGATGAAACATATAAATACAATTAAAACTGTTAAAAATATGACACTTAGTCCTGAAGTGATCATTCACGCTGCTACTTTATGCCAATTCTGTATTGCACTACTGCCTAAATGCCTGATTCTATAACCAGATCTTAACTTTTTTTCTGAAAACCAGGAGGGAGAGGGTTGATCTAATATCACTGGGGAGGGAGTTCCATAGCCGAGGAGCCACCACTGAGAAGGCCCTGTCTCTCGTCCCACCAGTCACGCTTTGAAGGGAGTGGGACTGAGACCAGCCCCCCACCCCAAGAAGGTCTTAACACTCTAGCTGGTTCATAGGAAGATATAGGTTCAGACAGGTAAGTTGGGCTGGAGCTGTTTATGGCTTTATAAGTTAATAACTATAGATTTATGATAGATTGTATTTTGACAGAATGTAGCAATAGTTTCTGAGTTCTGTTCTCTTGCTATTCCTTTCCCTAATCTCTATTTTAAGAGACTTGCAGCAGGGAGGAGGGTGGCTATTGTTGGTCATCGGATCTTATTGTGTTACTTTTTAAAAGCACAAAGAGTCAAAACAATTTAAAGAGATAACTTCAGCATAAATAACTTCAGTGTGATCTCAGATTCCTTATACTAATGTTTAATGCCATGATATCGATGAATATACTTTAGAGCAGGGGTCAGCAAAAATTTGAGATTTCCTAATTGATTGGCAACTCCTTCCCCACTAAATTCTGCTACTTGCTTCCTCAACCACTTGTTTCCAACAATGGGGCCATGGCTGGCAATGCAGTGTTTTGGCAACGCTGTGCAGCTGCAGGAAGGGGTGAACGGCTGGTTGAGGACAAGTGGCAGAATTTAGTGGGGAAGGAGTTGCAAAGCTCCTTCATCGCTATGGTAAGTGCCTAGATTTGAATGGCGACTACGTGAGATGTATTTGGGTGTGGCTTTCAACTGCATATGGTAAATGTTTTCTCCTATACTTTGTTCATTTTTAATTCCAAAACGTAATGTACTTTCTAGATAGCCCTCATAGTAGTAGTAATAACAACAATCATCATCATCATTATCATAACAATAATAACTTTTATTTATATCCCACCACCATCTTCCAGAAGGACTCAGGCAGCTCACAAAACACTCAAGTGTGACATGCAAAATAAACAAATGCAAAACAAAACACAGACAATAAACAGTCAACACAACATCATACATTCATAGTACCTCCTGGTAAAAACAATAAAATACAGCTATTGCTGTAGATAAAACAGCAGTATTCAATCTCAGAATTGTAAAGTGCCAATAAAGAATCTAAAGGTTCTCATATGTATTATTAGAGAGTGTAATCATGATCGAAGGCTTGTCGGAAAAGCCAGGTCTTTAATTATGCATGGAAGGTTTGGCAGGTGGAGGCTATCCTGATCCCCCTTGGGAGGGCATTCAAAAGCCGAGGGGCCACCACAGAGAAGATCCTCTCTCTCATCCCCACCAGCCACACTTGAGACGGAGGTGGGACCAAGAGGAGGGCATCCCCGGTAGATCTTAAAGCCCATGCCGGTTCATAGCAGGAGATGTAGTCTCAAAGACAGGTTGGACCCGAAGTGTATAGGGCTTTATAGGTAATAACAACAACACCACAAATTGATTTCCATAGCAGTTTGTTTGGAAGGGCTTTGGGTGCCCAAATGGGAGGAAGAGAAGAATTAGTATAGACTTTTGCCCTTCCCAGTAGATTCATGCAAAAGTAAACATCTGCAGTCACTCCTATTTCTGTGTTTTGTCTCAATAATAACTTTAGCCATCTTGACTCCATTGTTTGGCCATGTACATCCCAGTTTTGCTCTGTAAAATTTTGGAAATTATGGGTCCTTCCTCAAGGGCACTGCATACAAGTAAACATAATTCAACAAGAATGGAATCAAAGCATCCAGAGAGAAATAAAATAAAGGTTAACATATTCAAAAGACTAAAAAAAAAAGCACCACACAGAAGTGAATAAAAGCAGTAAGAGCACACAAGATTATGCATTGTAAAAACAAAACTACTTTTAGAACCTCAGTAAAATGATAAATTCTGAGGCTTAAACCACCACAGTAACCTTAAGAAGAATTCACACCATATGATTTCTCCCCATTGTGTGCCGTGTGTTCTGCACAATGCAGTATGCACAATTCTCACTGTGCAGTCAGAATATGTTAAAATAAAGGTTAACATATTCAGAATAAACAGTCGAAAAATAAAACAGTCGACCAAATAAAAGCAGTGAAAACATATACTTCTGGAACATGGCCATACAGCCCGAAAAACATACAACAACCCTGTGATCCCGGCCATGAAAGCCTTCGACAAAACATATACGTTTTTAGGTATTATTAAAAACAGCCAGGCAAAAATACTTGTAGAACAAAAATCCAAACTCAATATTTAAATCATATCTATAAACTTGCATAGAAATCACACCACACAATTCCTTCTCACGTACCCTTAATATTTACCATGTCAAAACTGGAACACATATGGCCAAACAATACTAATAGTGATAAAAAAAACATACAAGCTAGGAGATGAGGCAGATGTTTACTTTCATCTGAACCTACAGAGAAGAGCAAGACACTGCCCTCTCTTGTCTTCTCCCACTGCTAAATTAACTGGGGGCCTGTCCACACAGACATATAACCCAAGAGTAATCCAATAATCCACAATATCTGCTTTGAACTGGATTATCTGAGTCCACACCGCCATATAATCTAGTTCAATATGGATTTTATACAGCTGTGTGGAAGGGTCCTGAGTACAAACTACTTTTGAACTTTTAATTCAGTTTGTGCTAACTGTTGTAAGGCAAGAAGAATGTGGAGGTTGGGGAAAGAGGACAGAAGCAAGGATATGTTAATAGCAATTTAAGTGACATGACAGATTAGTTGGGACTGACCTTGTCAAACCAGAAGGCTATGCATGCACACTGCTTCCCAAAGTGGGTTATGTTGCCTGCTGTGTTGTGATGGAATGAATATATATATATATACACACACACACACACACACACACACACACACACACACACATACAGTAGAGTCTCACTAATCCAAGCCTCGCTTATCCAAGCCTCTGGATAATCCAAGCCATTTTTGTAGTCAATGTTTTCAATATATCATGATATTTTGGTGCTAAATTCGTAAATACAGTAGTTACAACATAACATTACTGTGTATTGAACTACTTTTTCTGTCAATTTTGTTGTATAACATGATGTTTTGGTGCTTCATTTGTAAAATCATAACCTAATTTGATGTTTAATAGGCTTTTCCTTAATCCCTCCTTATTATCCAAGATATTTGCTTATCCAAGCTTCAGCCGGCCCGTTTAGCTTGGATAAGTGAGACTCTACTGTATATATATATATGTAGAAATACATTTTAATAGGTATCTTTAATAGAAATACATTTTATATATATTTGTGATTTTTTTAAAAAATTAGGGGGAAGTGGAAACATAAAGAAAGAAGAGAAGAGAATGTATAAAAATTATTCATATATGTACCACCTGTTGTTTAACATAGAGTTAAAAGTCATAGTGATTATTACTTTATTTTCCAATTGAATACACCAGATATGATCAGTGGTCAAATTCACTGACAAGTTTTAACAAGCAAGTGTTGGCAGGTGAGTGTGTTGTTTATTGTCAGGAAGTCCAGTATGCCTAAGCAGGAACATGTGCATGTAATTATTTGTTTCTCATAAAATGCTATAAATAGGCAACATGAATGAAATCATTTTAGATTGCTTTTGAATTTTGTGGCAAGTGATTAATAATAGTGCAAGTGCAATCATTATTTTAAAAATTCATGCTGCTGACAAAAACATCAATACACTGATAGTGCACCAAGTTTATTCTCCTCATTTAGGATTATTTTAATGTTATTCCTAATTTTTATTTTTATTTTAATATTATTCTTTGTTACCTTAATTTTCTGTGTCTAATGAGAATATTACTATGGTTGGTTTTAATAAAAAAAATTATAATTTCACTGCTTTAAGATATTGAATTTACACCTTTACTATATTGTGGGATATAGATAGAAATATTGATGCCTAAGTGAATGCAAATTTGTCACTGCATCTTTCTTTCTGTTTGTTTGCTTAAAGAAGGTTGTTTTCTTTCTGAAAAGAACAAGGTAGGCCAAATATATTTTGGAATCACTGTTCTACCATTAAGTAATGGCCTTCCTTGCTAAATTAATGCTCCTCAGATCTTATCCCAGATTAATTTTTCCCTAGACTGGATTTACTTTCACCTTCCAGGGATCCTGACTTGAATCAAGGAAATTATCCATCCTAAACACAGTGCAAGTATTCTCTGTATGAATGTGTGTGCTGTGCGTCAGAAAAGCTTTGCATCACAAAGCCTTTGTTCACAGAACATATTCAACAAATGGGCCAAGAAGTGGCATTTTAGGGTGTTGCCTTTTGGAAGACTGCCTGAACAAACAGTCTCTCTATAGCTGGTCAGAGCAAATAGGTTAGAAGGGGTGTTTGTTGTCACCAAATTATAAATGCTCCCTGCTCCCCGCCACCCCCACATGGAATATAAAAAGTGGTTTCAGTCTGCAGGCCCAACCGACGAGACCTAATCTCATATTTCCTGCATGGAGAGGGAAAAAAAAACAAAATTAGCATTGGCTTCTCAATTTTGCATGCCCCGTATGGTCCTCTTGATGAGGTGAGGCCCTGTTCCTGAATAGCGGAGTTGTTTTAGAGAACGTCACTCAGAACAGAGGTTGATTTATTGGAGCAGCCTATATCGGAGTTTGCAAGGCACCTGCTAACATTTTGCCTACTTTCAGACACAGCTGTTCCAGCCGCTACTTAGTGTAAGATCAGGTTCCTAAATCTATATGCAATTAACCTGGAATGGAACCATTAATCCCTGACTAATGTGAGCAAGATGTGAATCATAGACTCGCAGAGATGGCTGGGAACAGGAGGCCATTAAATGCAAGCCCGCTGCCCCAAGACAGCACTTTCCACACATCAGTGCCCGATCCCATCCTTTAATCAGCCACAATCCACACCACATTGGCCACAAGCAGAGGGTGAGATACAAAACAAGAAAGCAGAGTTCACTCAGCGGTTTGGAGTTCTTGTTATGGTTAGGACTGGCAGGTCAGGTGCATCCTAGGCCCTGAGATTTTAGGACCCAAATCTGTTACAGAGTGAAGCCTCCTACTCATGTTACGGGGGCACAGATGTCATTAGGTATCAACCATACCTGTTCAGAGCATATGTTTCAAATAATAAAATAGTGTATCTAATGAAAGAGAAAATATTTGTGTGATTGAAATGAAGAAAGGGTGGAAATATGCTCTTCCCAGTGGGTTCAAGCAAAAGCAAATTGTGGCAGGTTCTCCTAGCTTGTGCGTTTTTCATCATTAATAACATTTGCTATCTTGATCACTCTGATGGAACTTGGCTTTGCATCATTTCAGGTTCAATTTCTAACACTGCTTTAAAAAAGTTAAAATGGGAGGTGATGGGAATAGCTGACAATGCATCCAACTATTGGAAAACTTTCCAGTTAAAACCTGACTTCACAACAAATAAAGCCATTTGAAGGGTAGCTCCTTAAAGGGTTCAATTAGTGACAGTAGATGTGTCATTTATTTATTTAAAAAATATTATTCCGCTCATCAGGGAGACGGTTACAACTAGACTGATCTCATTCTTGGCATCTGAAAGATAGAAAAACACATTGAAAATAGGGTTGTTGTATGTCTTTCGGGCTGTGTGGCCATGTTCCAGAAGCATTCTCTCCTGACGTTTCGCCCACATCTATGGCAGGCATCCTCAGAGGTTGTGAGGTATGGAGAAAACTAAGCAAAGAGGTTAATATATATCTGTGGAAAGTCTAGGGTGAGAGAGGTCAGTGTGAATGTGTAGTTAATCACTTAAATTAGCATTGAAAAGCTTATCTGCTGTCTTCTTCCTGCCTCTGGGGCATCCTTTGTTTAGAGTCGTTAACTGCCCTTGGTTGATTCATGTCTGGAAACCCTCTGTTTTCAGAGTATTGCTTTTTATTTACTGTTCTGATTTTTGAGTTTTGTAATACTGGTAGCCAGATTTTGTTCATTTTCATGGTTTCTTCCTTTCTGTTGAAGTTGTCCACATGCTTGTGGATTTCAATGGCTTCTCTGTGTAGTCTGACATGATAGTTGTTGGAATGGTCCAGCATTTTTGTGTTCTCAAATAGTATTCTGTGTCCAGGCTGGTTCATCAAATGCTCTGCTATGGCTGATTTCTCTGGTTGAATTAGTCTGCAGTGCCTTTCATGTTCTTTGACTCTTGTTTGGGCGCTGCGTTTGGTGGTCCCTATGTAGACTTGTCCACAGCTGCATGGTATCCGGTAGACTCCTGCAGAAGAGAGAGGATCCCTCTTGTCCTTCGCTGACCGTAGCATTTGTTGGATTTTCTTCGTGGGTTTGTAGATAGTTTGTAGGTTGTGCTTCTTCATCAGCTTCCCTATGCGGTCAGTAGTTCCCTTGATGTATGGTAAGGACACCTTTCCTCTGGGTGGATCTTTGTCTTGACTCTCATGGCTTGTTCTTGGCCTTGCAGCTCTTCTGATGTCTGTGGTGGAGTATCCATTGGCCTGTAGAGCCCAGTTTAGGTGGTTGAGTTCACCTTGGAGGAGGTGAGGTTCGCAGATTCTTTGTGCACGGTCTGTCAGGGCTTTGATTGTGCTCCTTTTTTGACTTGGGTGATGGTTGGAGTTTTTATGAAGGTATCTATCTGTGTGTGTAGGTTTTCTGTAAACTGTGTGGCCCAATTGTTGATTGGGTTTGCGGATGACCAGAACATCTAGAAATGGCAGTTTTCCTTCCTTTTCTTTTTCCATGGTGAATTGGATGTTTGGGTGGATGCTGTTAAGATGGTCCAGGAACTTGCTGAGTTCTTCCTCTCCATGGCTCCAAATCGTGAAGGTGTCATCTACGTATCTGAACCATTAACTTTGACATACGCCAACAGCTGTGCAAATCAGAAGCCCTCCCACCCAGGCTTTACGGACTCCCCAAAATCCACAAGGACTCCATCCCACTCAGACCCATTGTAAGTGCCATTGGATCGCCGACTTACAACCTGGCAAAATTTCTGGCTACACAGCTACAAACCCACATTGGGCTCACTGCACATTATATCAAGGACTCTACACACTTTATAGAAAAGATCAGCAACCTCAATCTAAGCACCAAGGACATCCTGATCAGCTTTGATGTGGTGTCCCTTTTTACCAAAGTCCCAGTAGCTGACACCCTCACACTAATCAAACAAAACTTCCCAGAAGACATCACAGCCCTGTTTCACCATTGCCTCACCACTAGCTACTTTCAGTGGGACACTGGATTCTATGAACAGAAGGATGGAGTGGCCATGGGGAGCCCTCTCAGCCCAGTAGTAGCAAATTTCTATATGGAATACTTTGAAAAACAGGCCCTAGAAACAGCACCAAAAAAGCCAACTGTTTGGTTCAGATACGTAGATGACACCTTCACGATTTGGAGCCATAGAGAGGAAGAACTCAGCAAGTTCCTGGACCATCTTAACAGCATCCACCCAAACATCCAATTCACCATGGAAAAAGAAAAGGAAGGAAAACTGCCATTTCTAGATGTTCTGGTCATCCGCAAACCCAATCAACAATTGGGCCACACAGTTTACAGAAAACCTACACACACAGATAGATACCTTCATAAAAACTCCAACCATCACCCAAGTCAAAAAAGGAGCACAATCAAAGCCCTGACAGACCGTGCACAAAGAATCTGCGAACCTCACCTCCTCCAAGGTGAACTCAACCACCTAAACTGGGCTCTACAGGCCAATGGATACTCCACCACAGACATCAGAAGAGCTGCAAGGCCAAGAACAAGCCATGAGAGTCAAGACAAAGATCCACCCAGAGGAAAGGTGTCCTTACCATACATCAAGGGAACTACTGACCGCATAGGGAAGCTGATGAAGAAGCACAACCTACAAACTATCTACAAACCCACGAAGAAAATCCAACAAATGCTACGGTCAGCGAAGGACAAGAGGGATCCTCTCTCTTCTGCAGGAGTCTACCGGATACCATGCAGCTGTGGACAAGTCTACATAGGGACCACCAAACGCAGCGCCCAAACAAGAGTCAAAGAACATGAAAGGCACTGCAGACTAATTCAACCAGAGAAATCAGCCATAGCAGAGCATTTGATGAACCAGCCTGGACACAGAATACTATTTGAGAACACAAAAATGCTGGACCATTCCAACAACTATCATGTCAGACTACACAGAGAAGCCATTGAAATCCACAAGCATGTGGACAACTTCAACAGAAAGGAAGAAACCATGAAAATGAACAAAATCTGGCTACCAGTATTACAAAACTCAAAAATCAGAACAGTAAATAAAAAGCAATACTCTGAAAACAGAGGGTTTCCAGACATGAATCAACCAAGGGCAGTTAACGACTCTAAACAAAGGATGCCCCAGAGGCAGGAAGAAGACAGCAGATAAGCTTTTCAATGCTAATTTAAGTGATTAACTACACATTCACACTGACCTCTCTCACCCTAGACTTTCCACAGATATATATTAACCTCTTTGCTTAGTTTTCTCCATACCTCACAACCTCTGAGGATGCCTGCCATAGATGTGGGCGAAACGTCAGGAGAGAATGCTTCTGGAACATGGCCACACAGCCCGAAAGACATACAACAACCCTGTGATCCCGGCCATGAAAGCCTTCGACAACACATTGAAAATAATTGCAAGGGATGAAGATAAAGGCAAGGAATGAAGATACAGTAGATCCTCCACCTTCTTGGGGGTTAAGAGTGCAAGATCCATAAGGAAGTGGAAAAACAATGAAGAGAAATGCTTTCTTAAAATCTGAGAGTACATCTCTCCAGGAATCTTTAAGACTTCCAGCATTGCTCTATGGTTGTGCACTTCTATGGAAGTTGAACATAGAATCATGCTGGAGGACCTAGAGAGAATATATACTCGAGTATATACGGTAGTTATAGCAGATTTTTCAAAATGGGTGTGGGACATCCACTGGAAGTTTTCTTTTAATTTTTTTATTGACTTGTCAAAATGTGCTGGATCTCATAAGTGCTGATGCAGATATAAGAAAATGCACACAAGCTGATTTTTTTTCCCCATTATATCTCAGTCATGGGCAAACTTTGGCTTTCCAGGTGTTTTGGACTTCAACTCCCACAATTCCTAACAGCTAGTAGGCTGTTATGAATTTGGAGGGTTGAAGTCCAAAACACCTGGTGGGTCAAAGTTTTCCCATGCCTGTTATATCTCCTCATCCGCTTGCTGCCTGTACGTTTGCCCTCTTGAACCCCGTCTCCCTTTGGGGTGACTTGCCTGCCATGCTGGTGCCCATTGTGTAACTTAAAGCTCTGTTTAATTTCATAAATATGAGAATAAAGAAATGGTTGGAGAGAGTTCTTATGGGAATTGCTGTCCTCTTGTGCTTACATGTGGTTTTTTTACTGCATGGATATATGGTTCTCTCCAGCAGCACATTTTTCAGCCATTGACAAATTTAAAGAGGAGCTTGACACGTGTTTTTCAGCCGATCCTGCAATCCAGTATGCGTTTTCATTGAGCGTCATCTAGCCCCCCCCCCCCCCCCGCCTTTTATGCCAGTTTCTGTCGGATTTTAAGGCCTGTTTATAAGGGGCCTATCTCCCTCGTCCCCAAACTAGCCTTGTGGGAAATGCAGTTTATGTCTTTCAACCGAGGGATCAGCCTAAAGACTGCCACTGCTACCCAGGTGTGGTGGAGAATCCTATGTTATCAATCATTGCTGCAAGGAAATACAGTCATCAACCCCATCACCTTCTGTGATGAGGAAGGGGTGCTTGCCTGTCCTTTGCCTTAAGCCAGTGGTTCTCAACCTGTGGGTCCCCAGATGTTTTGGCCTACAACTCCCAGAAATCTCAGTTAACCAGCTGTTAGGATTTCTACGAATTGAACGTCAAAACATCTGGGGACCCACAGGTTGAGAATCATTGCCTAAGGCATTACAATGTCTCTGGGTGACCCTAACAATGGACATTAACAACGTGCCAAAGCAAAAAGTGAGGGTGGACACTCCCTCCTACCCTCCTCTGATTATCACTTTTTGAACCCATGGTCATTTCAAGCTGTGTACCAACCCGCAAGGGTCAAATATGAGTAAGAGTAAATGTCCTGAACCTCAGCTTCCGCCCGACGATAAATTTGGCTTCTAATCAGGCCTGACAATTAGGCCATACAGTTAATATTTTTACAGCTGTTTTATTAATAACACATACAGTGCATCCAGCCAGGATTTGTTGGAGACACCTCAGGAAAATGAATGATGTAAATAACAGATGGGAGGAAGAATATTCTTACAAACAGGCATAAAAATATTCCCATCTTGTTTAGAAGGAATTTAAATAGACAGATTGTAGATAAACAGGCAGACCAAGAAGAAGAAAGAAAGAAGGGGTGCAAAAAACCTTGAAATCCCTGGAGAGGAAGGGTGGGTGGATGGGTGGGAAAGGAGAAGAGGAAGCAGAGACTTTAATATGCAGGCAACACCAATAGACAGAACACACACATATATATATATATATATATATATATATATATATATATATATATATATATATATATTCCACCAAGGTGATGTGTTTGCTGAGCTTGAAGCACTCACTCAAATTAACAGTAGCAATTGAAAAGGCAGCGGTGCAAAGGTTGCTGCATTGCTCCCGCCTTCCTACCTATCCATTCCCCTTCCAATTGAGTTTTTAAAAAAACAGATGGCACAGAACTAACAATGCTTATTCTAATACTCATCGCAGGTACTTCTCAATGTCTTACACACTTTTCTCAGCACATGTCTTTCTCTCTGGGTTCTTAGTCACATTGACTCTTTCTGAAGAAGAGCGGATTTAGTATTTTACACAGATTGAAGCCCTAAAGTAGTTAGGCAAATTTGAGCACAGAAAGAAGTCTAAAGCAGGGGTCCCCAAACTAAGGCCCGGGGGCCGGATGCGGCCCTCCAAGGTCATTTACCTGGCCCCTGCCCTCAGTTTTATAATATAATATTTTTATATCAGTTTTAATAATATAATATATTGTATATACATATAATATTGATAATAATATTATGTTATACAATATAATACTAATAATACCATATAATAATATTAATTATATGTTATATATTACATATAATATGACAGTATAGTGGTATAGTTCAATATGATGATATATAATGCTAATATTGTGCTATGCTAATAATATAATATATTGTATGTACATACAGCTGCTCCGAGTCCCCTTCGGGGTGAGAAGGGCGGGATATAAATGTAGTAAATAAATGTAGTAAATGAATAACTAAATAATTTTTGACTTAGGCTCGCCCAAAGTCTAATATGACTTGAAGCACATAACAACAACAATCCTAATTAACTTGACTATCTCATTGGCTAGAAGCAGGCCCACACTTCCCATTGAAATCCTGATAGGCTTATGTTGGTTAAAATTGTTTTCATTTTTAAATATTGTATTGTTCTTTCATTGTTGTTGTTGTTGTTTTGCATTACAAATAAGACATTTGCAGTGTGCATAGGAATTTGTTGGATTTTTTTTCAAATGATAATTCGGCCCCTCAACAGTCTGAAGGATTGTGGCCCGGCCCTCTGCTTTAAAAGTTTGAGGACCCCTGGTCTAAAGCTTGCAAATGCCACACAGAGTGAAAAGAAGTGTATAGGTGTTCAAGTGGCTGTGTCAGGTATGGAGAACTAACTAGGATGTGATTGTAGGGTGTTTTTAGACATAATAAACCCAAGGCGTATTCACTTGTCTTCCTTGGCTTCACATGGCTCTAGTCTGGGCTATTTTGTGAGAGCTGAAAGCACTTTGTCGAAATGCATTTGATGAAGAAGAAAAATCTGCTATTTAAGATCAGGAATCCTTTCAGACCACATGCAATTATGCATTATGATTCCACTCTGTCACATCTTTATCCTATGGAATCCTGGGATTTCTAGTTTGGGGGAGGCTCTAAGTCTCCTCCCTAAACTGCAAACCCCAGCATCCCATAGGATGTTGCCATGGCAGTTAAAGTGGAATCATAACATTATAACTGTGCAGCGTGAAGAGGGCCCGGGGTTTCAAGGCAATCTTAAGTTGGCTTCACAAAGCCAAAAAAAATAGAAACTAAAAATGATCTTCAAGTAACAATGATGTTGTATAGCCTCACCAGATGTGTCAACTTACAATTTATCATCCTTGTCGCCATAGTTTCCTCTGGTCTTTGAGGCCCAATTCCAGGTGGAGAAAATGAGTACCTAGGAGCAGGAGACATAGTTTTATATTTTCACACCTTGAAATGCTCTCATCAACCATTCAACTTTTGCTGTTTTGCTTCCTGTGAGTTGGTCCATGCCTCTTGGATACTTACAATACACAACCCCGGTAAACCCATCACAGTTAACCAGAAAGAGGATATTATTTACAAATAATTTTATCTTTTTAAAAAAATCACCTTTTAACCATCAGTGTAGCTTTTGTCAGAAAGAGTTACAGTATTTGCGCCGTTGACCTTATGGAGTTTTTATTCATTAGAAAATAAGTCAGGTCTTAATTATATTTACATGCCATGGAAAGCTTGTTCTTTTACTACAATATGAACTCCAGTTGAATCAGATGAGTCAAAGACAAGCAATATATTTTTTCCTCTCATTCTGATGATGGCTTTAGGTAGGTGTTAGATACTTGGCTTCTGTTAGCAATTTCAGTGAACAAGGATGTATGCATTGAGGTGAAGGACAATCCATACATCTACCTCCCATCCAAAATAGGATTTTTTTTCTGTGAAAGCCAAACTTTGGACTCCTTTCTCAGTGATCTTTGATTTACCCTTCTGGCCAGTATGCCATGATTTGAGTGTTGGATTAGGACACTGGAAGGCCAGTGTTTTGAACCCTGCTCAGCCATGAATACCCACTGGAATTATTTTTGCCTCCTGATCATGTTAAAAGGCAAATAAACAAATAAACTCCTTGTATAGTTTCCTGATTTGCATGACCTCTACGACTTTCACAACACTGGGGAGCAATTGGATATAACAACCTTTCCTATCAAAAGTTAAATTGCTGCAACCACTGGATAACAACTTTGTGTCACATTATGTGGTGCAGATAAATATGTAAAATAAGGTTTTTTTGGAGCCAAGCAGAGCAAAACAGGATATTCAAATCGCCTCCTAGATCCTCTGACACTGTCAGCTCTGTTTCATAAAACTGTTCCTCCGAGGAAGCCATTGTAAGAGAATAGTTGGAAATGTGAGCATTCCAACTTTTGACATAATAGTAATAACTTGAACAATGGCAAAGGCTCAGGTTTTGCAGTAAACAGGAAGCATTGTGTCATGCAGAGGGTGTTGATGTGGTGTGTTTGAAAGGGAGTCTGGTCACTCGGGGTGAGGCATCTGTAAAATATTTGATTTCAGTTACATTGTGGTTACGCTGGAGAAACTACAAGTGAGCACTTAGCAGCTTCAGCTGTGTCGGTTGTTAACCCACAGAACAATCAGTTAGATAACAGGCTCAGTATTCTTTCCATTCTGTTACTGGAATTATCACATTCCACCAGAAACATCATCCTGATGCTCACAAAACAAGAGTTTATGTGTGTAAATGACCAAAATAGCATAGACCTCCTAATATCATAGGATGAATCTTCTTGGTGTGAACCATGTTATATTGATTACAACACACTAGATGCATGATATTAAAATCTCACACAATGCTATACTTTCACAATGAGCTTTTCTCTTTTCCAACAATGTCTTTGTCCCTGTAGATTTTGCAATTTATATGAACACCATTGGAAATATGCAGGACACCACCAGATGATGATACAAGAGATTTTCTTATCCAATTAGACGAGAAGGCCCAACCTGGTTTCTTCCAGATGTTTTGGAATATTTCGAATGTCTGGGGTTGATGTAGTCAAAATCATTTTATGAGCTCCAGTTTTAAAAAAACTACTTGGTATTTTTAAATTCTATTTTTATTTCTTCACTAGTCGCAAGGCAGATGAGCAGGCAGACAGGCAGGGAACGCCTTTTCCAACCTGTGAATCTCCATGGCATCTACCGTGTTTCCCCGAAAATAAGACAGTGTCTTATATTAATTTTTGCTCCCAAAGATGCTCTAGGTCTTATTTTCAGGGGATGTCTTATTATTCCATGAAGAAGAATTCACATTTATTGTTGAACAAAAAATGAACATTTATTATATACTGTACAGTAGCTGTCATCATAAAGCAGCATAACCAGACATACTGTGAATCCTATCAATAATTTCTTGTTACTACCAATATTTCCATGTACAACACTTTATGGTACGTACATTTACCGATGCTCTGGTGTTCTGTTTGGCGGGCATGCTTCCAAACAAAAACTTTGCTAGGTCTTACTTTCAGGGTAGGCCTTATATTTAGCAATTCAGCAAAACCTCTACTAGGTCTTATTTTCTGGTATGTTCCACCAATACGTATCTGCTCATAAACCCTGTATTACAAAAATGGCAAAACTATGCATAACACTTGTATCCCCAGAATCCTTACCCCTGGAGAATTGGGGAGCAAGGGTATAAAAATGGTTGCCTCACTCTGTGGATGGTATTCCCTCCTTTCTCTACAATACATCTGTAAGAGGTGGTAAATGGCTCAGCATAATATTATTCTGTGTCCAGAACTACTACACTACACACAGTCCTACAAGATTGCCGGCTTTTGATTGTGCCACTCATTCCATGTGTTGAGTGGGAATGTTGTACAAATGAATCTGCAAATAAATACATCTGGGACACGTACAAGCTCTGTTTCTGCAACCCTGAATTGAATGCAGAAGTTTTACATTAGAAAAAATCCACTTACTGCCATGTGGAACCTTACACATGAGTATAATATCAAAAGGATTCCAGTTGCAGTTATATTCAATCCCATGAGTATACAACTGCTGAGACCTTGAGTTCACACTCAATTAAACAAATCAGTATGATTATCTGATTATCTGGCTTTGGATCTATGCACAATAGTCGTCTACTGTTTACATATGTTGTTTTAATGTTGTTTTAAATTGTTGCGTAATTGCTTTTAGTTGTTGTTGTTGGCGTATGAAATAATGCCACCCATATAAGCTGCCCTGAGTCCCCTTTGGGGTAAGGGTGGGATATAAATGTCGTTAAAAAATCAATAAATCAGAGAAACGTGTGTGTGTGTGCACAATTTTGAAATGGTTGGTTGCACTAAGAAGCACTTTTATTAAACTTTGAGAGAGTACCATCTCTCAAGCAACTATTTTGATCCTAGGAGAGTTTCTGAGACAAGGTTCTAGCCAACGGTCAAGTTCTTACACTTAAGAGACAAAATGTAACTTTCATGTCAGTTATGCAATACCACCTTGTTAGTGAACTATGATTCTGTGCAATTGAATGTACAACCAAGTGTATGTCTGTGTGAGTGAAGCAATGCACATGCATTCACTTTGCATACCTTGGCACAATGCACTGTGCGATTTCACTTCTGTGACCTTGACCTGAATGTGACCATTCTGTGTTGGATGAAAATGTTCAGCCACTTTTCCAGAGAAAATTACACATGCATAAGATGCAAGTAAAATTCCAGCCTAAATGTTTTGTCATTGTTTTGGAAGCATGATTCTATAGTAAAGCAGTTAAGCATACGAGTTGACTTTATCCTCAAGACTTAGAGGCACGCCAGCTCAGCACACAAAAGCATGTTGGTGCTTAAACATTTTTGCTGAGCGGTGACAGAAATAAGACTTTGTGCCTTAAATGTCGGCTTTTAATTAAGCACAAAATATGCTCCTGGCCCTCCACTTGGCTTTCTTAGGGCAAATGCTGCCAAATTATTGTCTACAATTTACAGGATGATAAACATCAGCCTCATTCAGTGCACAAGTGCTTTGTGCATTAAACAGGAAGACAAAAACCTTTTGGCACACATAGTGGCTGAATGGTATGGATCTGCAGTTCTATTTGTATACTGGGATTTATGTCGAAGTCTTGCGTGCAGATCTAACCATAAGCAGCTGTAATTGATTTTAAATGTTGGAGTCTTGGTGATCCACCAAAAAGGGGGATAAGTGGAGTTGAAGTGGAGAGAGAAATGAGGTGAAGAGTTGGTTGATGCCAAAATATAACAGTGGAAACCTTGAGGGAAGAATATGTCACCCATATGGGGATCATATGTCTTGTGGATGATTTGAAAATGAGCAATGGAATCAAGGACCTTGAAAGAAAATGCAAACTAGTTAAAGGATATTCAGGTCTCAGTAACTAGACTGGATGACTGGAGGCAGATCTACCCTAACCCACTATACTGGGGCCAGTCCGGCATGGTTATGCTGGATCAGCCTCAGGATGTGTCACACAGACATTCCCTCAGCTGCTCAGGCTGTGACATGGATCCTACCTGTTGGCCATTGCCTGTGAGTGACCCATAGCCAGATGCACAATGATTATAACATCACTGAGACTCCTGATGATCCTGTCAGATCTCAGCACTGATGACTTCAATTTCACATTGGGCAACGGGGAAGTAGCCAGACACATCTCTGGTTTTGCCTCCTTGCCACAAAGCATAGAATGGCCACGTGAAGCAGCTTTGGGGCTTTACAGTACAGCAGGGGGATTTGGGGTATCGAGAAGGGGTGAACTGAATGCCAATCCATGCAGTACCTTAAAAATGTCATCCACACATGTGCCCTTAGCTGATTTCTGCCACTTCATCACATTGAGCTGGGAAGTATAGCACTTGGCCTGACTCAGTGTTGGAATGAAAGGGATGATTTCCCTACCTTCATCACACTGTTAAACGTATCAGTGGTACTCAGTATTATTTCAATACATTTGCCATCACACTTTAATCGCTAGGCACCGCCCACCATCCACCCCCCCCCATTCTTTGTGGGGGGGAAATCTCCTCTCTTTGAAATGTCAGCTGTTACATGTCTTCAATTCCAAAAGCAAGGAAGCAGGGAGGGAGGGAAAGAGGCAATTCTCTCTCGCTCTCTCTCTCAGCTGCTCCACAGAGTAGAGTGTGGACCTGGGAAAACTATAACTCCCAGGACTGCATAGTATGGAGCTATGGTATTTAAAGAAAGGCCCAGCTGCATTCATTCCATAGTGTAAATGCACAAAGAGAAGGGCATGAATATTGGGAAACTATAATTCCCAGGACTGCACAGCATGGAGACATGGCATCATCATCATCATCATCATCCTTCTCTCCTGGGTTTCCCATGCATCACAAGGTACAGACATATCACGGAAAGAACGGAGGGGAAAGGCAGGGCAGGAAAGGAAAGGACACAGAAAGGACACGGAAAGGCTATTTTTTTAAACAGAAATTGTTCCGGCAAAGTAAAAACTCAGCAAAAAGTAATGCTTTCCCTAACAAGGGTACTTTTGGCTCCTCCCACAATTTCCCCTCCCACAGATTGGAGGGACATTTAATTTTAAACCTGGGAGCAACAAATGCCACCACGTTAGAGAATTGGCCATTTATCCAGATGATTACCAAAAATCCACTTCCTCGTCACCTTTTGAAACGTTTGAAAAGAATGCTCGCCCCCATACCTAAAATACACTTGAAGCCAAACCAATGTGATGAGCAGAGTGGCTTCCTGGATTTTAAGTGTAGCACTCAGTGGAATTTAGTAAATGTGATGAAGTGACTGCGTTCTGGTCTGGATAGCTCCGCAGTTACCAAATGGCAACCTCTTTCCATATACACATGGCCAATATCCTCTCTGCATGAAGCATTGATGGAGTTTGGAACTTTGGTGTTAGACATAGGGTTCCATGACATAGATCATTTAAAGTTCAGGCAAAAATCTGAAATTGATTTATTGTTCTGCTGACAGGGAAGCTAGTAATTGCCACTAGTCTGGACATCTCCCTAAACAATGTACTTCAATGTATCTCACAGGGCAGGCCAATTGCTTCAACCTGGCATGTTGGAAGCAGAGACAGATGTTACCCAGAGGGAATTTTAAGACATCCTTTGAGCAGGCTTGGGCTCTTGCATAACTACACTGCAAGTGCAACAATTCATTTTGTTGTTGTTCTTAATGGCACTAGCCAGAGCAATATTAAACCTCTGTAGCTAGGGTGTGCTGTCTGGAGAGCTATCTCATGCTTTAGTAAATCTAGACAAAGGTTCTCAAGAGGACGTTCTTCACTGAAGGAGAATAAAACACTAGCATCACTTGCCCCCTAAAGAAAATTTTAATCAAGCTGCTGCCTTGTGCTTCTAATGATTTCAATTAAATATCCATTCTAGCACTAGCTTGAGGCTTGCTTCTTTTTGTGGATTTTGTTCACATGGGTAGCATTCATGGTTCATGTCTTAATCAATATGTAAACTGAGAAGGGGATGGGCCTTAGGAATAGGGGAGACATTTGTTCAGGTTGCATTTTAAGGCCAAGTGATCTAATTTGCACTTCCTGAAGTAGTTAGAATTAGAATTAGAATTCAGTATTCTCTTTTTTTCTGGTTTTTGCAATTCAGTACTCCAGTTAAAATGTATGTTAAAATAGATAATGTAAATATGCATTTATGAGGAAACCTGCTTGAAAACATGTTTTTTAAAAACTCAAATGGGTATAAAACAAGACAAGATTGCAAAGATAGGTAACTGGGAAACTGAGCTTTTTTATTTTCATTTTAAGAAGGCATCCTGGTCTAGATGCCAAAAGGTTCTTGGTATAGACTAATGAAAACCTAGGGCACTTCCAGAAAACACCCAAATCCTCGCCAAAGTGGGTTTTAAAAATCCGCCTTGGTGTGGATTTGGGTCCATACTGTCCCAAAACCCCGGCTTTCTCATAGGGTGTCTAGATGCCCTTCTGGAACCCTGATACCCAGAAGCCCCCCCAAACTAGCCTTAAAATAAATGAAAAAAAAAAGGCTGCCATTAAGCCATTCCAATATTTCCCCAGGATGTAGAATAGATGTGCCAGGAAGTAGGGGAGGGGGCCAGGAGCAATTTTGCTCCCCCCCCCCCGGGTCTCCTGCCATGTCATTTCTACATGTCAGGAGGACTCACAGAGCAGCTTAATGGCAGACCAGTAAGTTTTTATTTTAAGGCTCTTTTTGGGGGGCTTGAGGAGAGGGGGTGGGTGCCATCTCACACCTTTGGGCTCCAGGAGCCCAAAAAATTGAGATGGCTGTGGGGACTGACCCTTGGGTAGTCCCAGGACTACCCGGGAGTCAATCCCCACAGGCCCAAAAACCCAGGAAAGCTCATGTCTAATGGGATATTTAATTAATTTTGAATAGATGCAGTTATTCTGAATTAATTCACCTTGACTGCCTCCAGTAAGATCCCAACAGGCCCCACATTTTGGAGCCTGTCTGGAAGGGCCCCAAGTGTCATGGCACTATAAAATGAGACTCTTGTGGTCAATTAAGCAAAGAAGACAGAAAATCCAGAACTACTCTTATCAAAGAGAGGTCCACATCCCATCAAGACTCCCAATGAGGATCCAGTTCACTGAATTTGTCAAAGTCTCAGTCCAGGCTAAAGCATATCCTAATGCTTCAGATTCAGGGTTAAATGGGATTTCTCTAATTGGGCATGGCAACTGACTTTAGATCAGTAGTGCCAGGCTGACACTGGGCTAGCACTTTGACTCCTTGAAGCAGGACTGAGTATATTGGTATGGGTGCAAGGACCAATTGCCACCAATCCCATTGCATGCACTTTCAGTACCAGAATCTCTCCAATTTCCAGTTGCTAATTTGAGAGTCCCTCCCAAAATGGCAACTGGATATGATGTCAGCTGTAATCTTTGTGAGAGAGATTTCATTGAAAGCAGACATTTAGGCATAATGACCATTTTGAGCATTTGAAGGGAGAGAACTCTCTCAGTGTTTCCCCCAGTTCACATCAACATTTCTTTTGAAAGATCAATTGGAATGTGTCAATTAAGAAGCCAGAATGATATGGTGGTTTGAGTGTTGGGTGGGACTTCAAAATACCAGAATTTACATCCACGATAGGTTGTGGATTTAAACACACTAGGTGATGTTGGGATGTTGGCCAAGTCACACTCTTTCACCCTTAGAATGCCAAATTCCCTCTGAATAAATCTGGCCAAGAAAACCCATTGGTGTCCTAAGCCTACTTCCAGCAAGTGTCTGTAGACATGGGAAACACTTACCAGTAAATAAAGCCAGCCCAGATCATACACAAAAAAATCCAGGAAATTCATGGAAGGTTTAAACTGTTTTAAAGTGTTTAGTGTGGACCGATGATAACCACATTGAGTCCCCATGGGGAGAAAGGCAGGATATAAAAAGATAATAATAATAATAATAATAATAATAATAATAATAACAACAACAACAACAATAACAGGTCTCAGGTGGTCCAGAAATCATTATTTGATGTTACTGATATAAAAAACCAAGATAAGGAGATTTTAAGAGTAGCCAGTACCAGTTCTAAGAAATTCATGAGCACCAAGAGCACTGCCTCTCAGGGAGGTTGAACAATTGCAAGCACTGAGGACTTCCAGTGGCTGCTTGGAGCATGATAGATGGCTGACTCTGAATTTCAGGTGTTTGATTAATCAGCACTTCCTAATTAACAAACATTGATTCAGTTGTTCCTTACCTGTTTTGATCTAGATTATATGAGTCTCCACTGTCATATTATCTGGGATAAGCGGATAATCTGGGATCAGATCCTGAGATAAAGACCAGTGTAGAAGGAGCCTAAGTCTTCTGTCATGCTATGGTCAATATCCAGTAGCAGAGAACCTTTTAATCAGATAATCAAATCTTCAAAAGTCAAACCTGCAAATTGTGGAGGGCTGGCTGTATATATTTACCAATTTGTTATTTGCTAGGTTTTTTGTTTGTTTATTTGTTCAGGTGGCATAATTTTTGCATCTGTAGCCAATGCTTATTTTATCATGCTTAGTGAAATCACCGAAGAATGTATCGTTATACCTTTGAGGCCCCTTCTACACTGTCATATGATCCAGTTCAAAACAGATATGGATTTTAAATGGCAGTGGAGAAGGAACCAAAGTCTGCCACCTGTGAGGCCACAAGAATTCCTCCTTAGGTCCTGGGTTGTGGCACTGAAATGTCATGGGATAATGTGTTGTCGAAGGCTTTCATGGCCGGGATCACAGGGTTTTTGTATGTCTTTCGGGCTGTGTGGCCATGTTCCAGAAGTATTATCTCCTGACGTTTCGCCCACATCTATGGCAGGCATCCTCAGAGGCTGTGAGGCATGAATAAACTAGGCAAGGAAAGGAAAAAATATATATCTGTAGAGAGTCCAGGGTGTGGCAAGAGTCCTTTGTCACTGGGAATAATCTTGACTTGACTTAGAAACCCTAGATTGGAAACATATTCAAGGGCTCCCAGTTTGAGTCCCAGAGATTCCATCTTTGTCCAAGCTGATACGCCCCATATTTGCCTCTCCATTTAGCTGTATTAAAGTGGCAGCTCTAGATATATTTTATCTGAAGTGCTTTGTATGCTCAAAATGTGTTACATAAATGGTAACTGTTATTATTTTTGCAGACACCTTTGTAGACACAGATTCATTAAGGTATCCAATTTAGTGGGGGAGAGATTTTGGCACAGAAACACAGATTTAAATTTCATGTATTAATGTTAGCAGATGGTGCTATAGTGCAGTTTAAGAATGAGTTGGCTACTGAAAATGTAACCTTTAGTAACAGTTTGAGGTAGTTATATCTGCAAAATGATAGCTTTGATTCACCTAAAATGGTTGGGCAATTAATTATATTGGTGCAACATAAAAGAAATCTAAAGGGCTTCTTCTCTGCCATCTGACAACAGGCTGCTCTGTGACAGAAGCCCAGCAGGAAGTCTAGGAAAAACTCCAAGGAACTGTTTGACAGCCAGTCTTACTCAGAAGTCATGCAGCCATTCAGAGGCAACTAATAAACAGAAGCCTGCTGTAGGTTGGAATAGCAGCATTCCTCTTCTCCTACTGGCTGGGCCATCTCTTGGGTAACTCAAGATCTTTTGGGACATGTATTCCTCTCTTGTCCCTATTTACCTGACGCCCCATTGCCTTGATGATGCACATCTGGTAAAAAATGCTTTCAATTATGTGAGTGTATGAACATGTATGCAGAACTGGCTCTCTCTTCGGTTGCTGAAATATACATGTGCACACACACAAACACTCAAGCACCAGGGTAAGTAACTAATTGAGGTTCAAAGATTGCACAAGGCTCTTGCAGTCTAAGAATTGCTGCATATCGTCACTCACTTCCCACTCCTCATTATTTAGTAATTTTTTTAAAAAATGCTGAAAAAGCTGCCCCTTGCCTTATAAGAAACATGGGAACAATTTTGTGGGATTTCTGGGAAGAACAGTAGTCTGCAGTCGCTTCCTTTGAAGGATACACTGCAGGAGAGGAATGCTTCTCAGGACTATAGCTGGACAAACTGAATTTGGACCGGTATATGTCATCTATTATTCATATCTATATCTATATCACATATTATACAAAAAGACTGAGAGAGAGGATTATTTGTTTTCATATATAAACTTGATGATTATTTAAGTTGGACATCTTGATATATAGAAGAGGTATTGTTTGAAATGTGATAAGTCTGGGAAAAGTTGAAAGAAAAGGAGACCCTTCTATAAAATAATAGAGAGGCTGCCTTCTTATATTGTGCAAGAATTTATTGTTTGAGATGTTTAATTTTATTTATTATGATTGATTGTTACAGCAGAGGATTTTTCCAGAGTTATTCAGCAACAAACCAAATAAGTGGGTCTTCCATGGGTCCAGGCGTATTGTTTCTGCTTACAGAGTTGCAAGTGAGCATAACTATGGCTGTGAAAGTACAGTAGAGTCTCACTTATCCAACATAAACGGGCTGGCAGAATATTGGATAAGTGAAAATGTTGGATAATAAGGAGGGATTAAGGAAAAGCCTATTAAACATCAAATTATGTTATGATTTTACAAATTAAGCACCAAAACATCATGCTTTACAACAAATGGATAGAAAAAGCAGTTCAGTGCACAATAACATTATGTAATAATTACTGTATTTATGAATTTAGCACCAAAATTTCACAATTTATTGAAAAATTGACTACAAAAACATTGACTACTAAAAGGCAAACTGCATTGAATAATACAGAACCTTGGATCCTCCATCGATTTGTCGATATATTTTTCAAAAAGACACCTAAACTAGTGACTCTCATCACATCTTGTGGGAGTACATTCAATAATTATATACTAAACTTGAACACGTGGCAGCAACTGAGTTCTAAGAATTCTTTCCAATCTGGATTTATTTCAGATTGGCTCTAGGGTTGGTTTGGGGAAAACAGCAGCATTGTTTGGACTGCTACATGGTGGACAACTTCAAAACATCCAAGGTCCAATTTCCCTGAAATGATAGCTAAGCAAGAACAGTCTATGATCTACAAAGCAAAACTCTGCTCACACTCCATAATAGGGTCATCCCAGGAATGTAAGAGAGAGACAGAGATGTCTCCAACATAGGATTAGAATGCTCATCTATTAGGCTGATGGGTATCTTCAAAATGCCTTCTCTTCAAAATAACAGAAACCTGCCAAATGTGAGCAAATATGTGTGTGATAACATGCAACAAGGCACCAGTAACATCATAAAACGTGAACCCAAACAAGTTGAAAGCAAATCACGTTGTTTAGCAATCATAGCAAAGGTCTACTATAACTTCAAACCTATCTTCCAGGAAACTCTAAGATAAGATTAACATTCTAACCTCTCAATGGCTTTGGTGTGTCTTTCTTTGTAATTTATCATAGCAGTTTGAATCCTTCTGGCTTCATTGATGGTTACCAAGCAAAATGGAGACTTAACAGAAACTTCTTTGTGGTTGGATATATGGGGTTTTTTTCTCTTTTAATTTAAATAGGCATCTACTTTCCACTACCGAATTTGCTAGTATCATTCTGAATGAATTGAAAGTGGAAATTGGCCAACCATTGCACTTTGGTTCCATTTGAAAATGATTTTGACTTAAGATATTCCAGGTGGGTTAGGTTCAGTTATTTGATCCAGAAGTCAATGTATATATGGGGAAAGGTGTGGGAGAGTGAAAGAAAGAGAAGCCTGGCCATTCAGTGATTTTGACTGGCAGCATATCTGGAGCAAGTGAAAGAACAACAGATACATTTTGTGGAATTCTACTAACTAACTACATGGATACTGCTACATTAGGTTGCATGCCCACCAAACAAATTCACAGAGGATCTACTAACCAAGAAGGGTAAAAAGGTAAAGGTTTCCTCTGACATTAAGTCTAGTCATGTCCAAATCTGCGGGTTGGTGCTCATCTCCATTTCTAAGCCAAAGAGCCGGCGTTGTCCGTAGACACCTCAAAGGTCATGTGGCCGGCATGATTGCATGGTGCACCAATACCTTCCCGCCAGAGCAGTACCTATTGATCTACTCATATTTGCATGTTTTCAAACTGCTAGGCTGGCAGAAGCTGGGGCTAGCAGCAAAAGCTCACTCTGCTTCCCGGGTTCGAACCGCCGACCTTTTGGTTGGCAAGTTCAACAGCTCAGTAGTTTAACCTGTTGTGCCATCAGGGGCTCCAAGAAGACAAATCAAAAATTTCAATTCTCTATACTTTTAAATATAAGATGTTGAAGAGAGACAATAAGGTACAATTTGCACACTAAAGTTTGGCTTGTGAGTCTTCGAGAATCTGACCACTATCAAAAAATAATATATATATATGCTCCAGCCCAAGGGTGTACATAGGACCAATCAGGAATTAATTGGGAATATTTTAAGAAACATAGTACAGTAGAGTCTCACTTATCCAACACTCGCTTATCCAATGTTCTGGATTATCCAACGCATTTTTGTAATCAATGTTTTCAAAACATTGTGATATTTTGGTGTTAAATTCGTAAATACAGTAATTACAACATAACATTACTACGTATTGAACTACTTTTTCTGTCAAATTTGTTGTATAACATGATGTTTTGGTGCTTAATTTGTAAAATCATAGCCTATTTTGATGTTTAATAGGCTTTTTCTTAATCTCTCCTTATTATCCAACATATTCGCTTATCCAACGTTCTGCCAGCCCGTTTATGTTGGATAAGTGAGACTCTACTGTAGTTTGATATCACATTAGCTGCCATGGCTCCTATAAAATGTGTAGTCTGGTAAGATAATTAAACTTCTTCACTACAGAGGTCTAATCCAGTTCCCAGAATTATGACATTACACAACCTCCTTGTGGAGAAATCAAAGCTCACCACCAAACTACAAATCTCATCACAGTTGAAGTGGTTTCAAATTGCTACAACTCTGGATAATTTGCAATTCGTTATCTGTTTTTTAACGATGAGTGAGTTAGGCTTCTCAAAGGCAGTCAAACTTAGGGGAGCCAATGGGAACAGAAGCTTTGGGTGGTGATCTGCATCAGCAAAGTAATGTAATGGAAAGAGTGAACTGAACTCCCTCCCAGTTGCACATTGCAATGCCATTCCTGATTGGTCCCACCCTGGCTGCGTTTTCTTTCTTTGAAAAGCCAGACACATGATACCATCAAAGTGATTATAAAACTGATAATGGGTTAGAACAAGAAGGGATGATTATAAATAGTATGTAAATAATAATATAAATAAAATAAATATAAACACATGCACCCATATATATGATATAATATACGTAATATATAAAATATATGGTATATAGAAGGAATGTACAGATATATTTACATATAAATATATATTAAAAAGAAAGGGGGTAAACTCTAGCTTGATCTTATTTCGGTAAGCATTGTGTTAAAAAAAACTATGGAAAGCTTATTACTTGAGTAAAAGGTAAAGGTAAAGGTTTCCCCTGACGTTAAGTCCAGTCATGATCGACTCTGGGGGTTGGTGCTCATCTCCATTTCTAAGCCGAAGAGCTGGCGTTGTCCATAGACACTTCCAAGGTCATGTGGCCAGCATGACTGCATGGAGCGCTGTTACCTTCCCGCCGGAGCAGTACCTATTGATCTACTCACATTGGCATGTTTTCGAATTACTAGGTTGGCAGGAGCTGGAGCTAACAGCAGCCATTCACGCCGCTCCCAGGGTTTGAACCTGGGACCTTTCGGTCTCCAGCTCAGTTCCTACATACAGTAGAGTCTCACTTATCCAACATAAACGGGCCGGCAGAACGTTGGATAAGTGAATATCTTGGCTAATAAGGAGGGATTAAGGAAAAGCCTATTAAACATCAAAATAGGTTATGATTTTACAAATTAAGCACCAAAACATCATGTTATACAACAAATTTGACAGAAAAAGTAGTTCAATACGCAGTAATGCTATGTAGTAATTACTGTATTTACGAATTTAGCATCAAAATATCATGATGTATTGAAAACATTGACTACAAAAATGCGTTGGATAATCCAGAATGTTGGATAAGCGAGTGTTGGATAAGTGAGACTCTACTGTACTTAATTTTTAGAGTGCATCTACATGGTAGAATGAATGCAGTTTAACACCACTTTAATTGCCATATTTAAATGCTATGGAATTCTGGGATTTAGTTTGAGGAGGCATCGGCACTCTTTGGTGGAGCCTCCGGTGGCGCAATAGGATAAACCCTTGTGCTGGCAGGACTGCTGACTCAAAGGTTCAAACCTGAAGGTTGCTGGTTCGAATCCGGGGAGAAAGCGGATGAGCTCCCTCTGTCAGCTCCAGCTCTCCATGCGGGGACATGAGGGAAGCCTCCCACAAGAATGTAAAACACCAAAACACCTGGGCATCCCCTGGGCAACATCCTTGTAGACACCAGAAGCAATTTGCAGTTTCTCAAGTCACTCCTGACACAAAAAAACACTTTTTGGCAGAGAGAGCTAAAGACCTTATATAATTAATACTCCCATGATCCATAGCATTGAGCCATGGCAGTTAAAGTGGTGTCAACCTGCATTAATTTTACAGTGTAGATGCATCCCAAATGTATGGTGTTTGCTCATGGTGGCACTAATGCTGTTTTACAAACTCATGTTGCAAATCACCCAGAATTATAACACTTTGCCTAAATGCTCAGCTTCCATTGCTCGTAAAAAGAAATAGATGGAGGATATCAAAGCAATACTATACAATTAGGAATAAGGGTTGTACCTTTCAAAGGCAAAACATGAAATCCATGGGTATGTAGTAGAATCAGATTGAAGACATATCTATTAATGCTATCAGAAGATACAATAAACAAACTCGTTCTCTCCGTCAGCCTGTCTCCCATACGTATCTGTGGCACATAGATCAGAAGTGTCTCTTTCCCTGACTGTTCATCACACTCTGAGATTGTGCTATCAAATCATAAAAGATCACTTGAGGGTTTGTGGTAGTTTATATAAAGGTCTCTAAGGAGAGGAGTAAACAAACAGCAATTAGCACCGACTTTTAACATCACCACTATTCATGGAAGCGGCCTTCTCACACTGCCTGGAATGGAATGCCGAGGAAAGCTTCACAGAGTCATGGGGCAAAGTGGAGGGCGAACATTTTGTGAAAGTCCAGGCTTCATAGCAGCAGCAATAGTAGAACTTGCCACATGACCTCATTGCTGTGTGCGATGTTTAAGAGCATGAGTTCAAATATCAGCACAGTCTGGACATTCAAGAGATGGCCTTAGACTAAGGATTCCCTCTGTTTTCTTCACATTTATACTCTGAAAAGAAAACACTTTGCACTTTGTTGTGTGCTTTCTGGGCTGTATGGCCATGTTCCAGAAGTATTCTCTCCTGACGTTTCACCCACATCTGTGGCAGTCATCCTCAGAGGTTGTGAGGTATGGAGAAACTATAATGATGATGATGATGATGATGATGATGATGATAATAATAATAATAATAATTATTATTATTATTATTATTATTATTATTATTATTATTATTATTATTTCTGGAACACAACACACCAGACATCACAGTTGTGGAAAAGAAAAAGGTTTGTATCATTGATGTTGCCATCCCAAGTGACAGTCGCATTGACGAAAAACAACAGGAAAAACTCAGCCGCTATCAGGACTCTGGCAGAACTTCAAAGACTCTGGCAGAAACCAGTGCAGGTGGTCCCGGTGGTGATGGGCACATTGGGTGCCGTGCCAAAAGATCTCAGCCGGCATTTGGAAACAATAGACATTGATAAAATCACGATCTGCCAGCTGCAAAAGGCCACCCTACTGGGATCTGCACGCATCAACACACAGTCCTAGACACTTGGGAAGTGTTCGACTTGTGATTTTGTGAAACGAAATCCAGCATATCTATCTTGTTTGCTGTGTCATAATAAATAATTTTATTTTTATACCCTGCCCCATCTCCCCGAGGGGACTCGGGGCGGCTTACATAGGGCCAAACCCAGGCAATAAGCAATATAAAACTCAGCAATAAAAACAAATCATAAACAAATAAAATCACATATACCAATAAACAATAAGCACACTAAGCAAGGAAGGTTTATATATCTATGGAAGCTAGGTGGGGGGGAAGAACTGGGTGAGGGGAAGAATCAGGGGCAGCTAACGACTCTGAACAAAGGATTCCCCCAGGCCAGGATGTGAGGCTCGGAAGGCCATTTAATGCTAACAAAGGTGATTAATTACAAGATTCACACTGGCCTCGAACAGAGAAGAGTTCTTCCCCCCACCCAGGAACATCCACAGATATATAAACTTTCCTTGCATAGTTTCTCCATACGTCACAACCTCTAAGGATGACTGCCATAGATGTGGGTGAAACGTCAGGAGAGAATACTTCTGGAACATGGCCATACAGCCCGGGAAACACACAACAACCCTGTGATCCCAGCCATGAAAGTCTTCGACAACATTTTGCACATTTTTTCAATATGATCAAAAATGCAAAGGTGGTTAGGCAAAGACAATGGTGTATTTTTAAAAATAATCTACATGATCGCTCCTTTACGCCAGTCTCAGTGTAGCTGTTGCCCCATGTAAAACATTATTACTCCTCTCAATTATATGCTCACTGCTCATTAGAACCACTTCTTTATGGGCTGGCTCCATAATTAAATTTTGTTACCTGCAAAGCACAAGAATACAAGCTTTCTGAACTTCAAAGCCCCCTTGCCAGGTATCACAAGCAGGCGCGGAGGCATACGGCTGAGTGAGTGCCAGCGGCAGCTCCATTAGACAGAGAGTGGGGGATAATCAGGCGTTTTAGGGAAAGATGGTTAAAGGATAAAATATCGGTGCAGGTAGCAGGCTGCACTTAGTTCCGTCTTGGATTTACACAGATCTACCGTACAGACGTCTTGACACATAAATTTCACAATTATTGTTGTGTTGCCCTTTCCCAAGAAAGGGTAAAGGAGATTTGTAGGAGCACTTAACACATGTAAATCCACACCTCTTCAAACCAAAACAGCGTGCTAAATGTGTCCATAAATTCCATATGTATTCTATCCTTATTGGGGAGGGAGGATCATACCAATCAAGGATGAACTCCCCCTCTGCATTTTCACTCCCCCCCCCCCATAAATGAATACTTTATTCAACTCTAATCACCGAGAGAGTCAAAGTTTCTTTCTATCTTTTAAGAAAAAAGGAATATTTATTTAGAGCATAAATGTCACATGAGTATTTATTTTTATTACCTATTAACATATTTAATAAACCAGCATTATAGGCTTGGAGCTGGAAATAACAGATGAACCTAAATGCCAGAACCATGGATACAGGTGAATGTCATAAACAACCTGGCCCCAATCCAGCTCCAAAGGGTCTGGATGTGGATTGTGTCAAGAGCACACCTATATTTGCATACACAACTGCTTCCACATCAGATTGAATATCGTTACATATCTAGCCAGCCCAGATGGTTACCAAGTAATGTTATAGTTGAAGAAGATCCTGATTCAACATTCACATCTTTGCTAAATTTGGTGGGTGGGGGATGGTAATATATTCTTGAATGGCAACTCCCAGCATCCCTCACCATTGGTTGTATTTCCAAGGCTGCTGGTAATTGTAATACCTAACATCTAGAGGGCCACACTTTGCCAATTTCTGTCTTAAATTTAATTACTGATAAATCTGTAATCTAGATGAACTTTTCATCGGCTGCCCCTAGACTGTAGAATGACCTGCTGAAAAAGAGTCAACCATTAAACAAACTGTCAAAATTAAAAGCACAATTAAAGACATATCTCTTTCATCTGGCCTAGCCAATCAATTTAAGCTTATATTTTATTGGTGCAAATTATTTGAATTTGTTTTAAATTTTATCTTTGTCTTTTACTATGTTTTTATTGGTCTTGTTTTTAATCTATATTTTAATTGTGTTTAACAAGCTTTGAAGATAGGTGGGTAACAATGATAATAATAATAAAAACAGCAGCAACAACAACAAACAAAAGCTCACTATTGTACAAGATACCAACTGAATCAATGGGAGTGTTTTATATTGCTATTGTTTTTATTTGGACTTGGCCCATGTAAGCCGCCTTGAGTCCCCTTTGGGGAGATAGAGGCGAGATATAAAAATAAAGTTATTATTATTATTTGGTAGATCAACCCATTATTATTATTATTATTATTATTATTATTATTATTATTATTATTATTATATTAAAATGGTTGGGATCATGTTGAGGCTGGAGGTAAGCAGGCAGTGAAGTAAATTGGCAGTCAGGGAAAGTTCAGAAAAAGGAGCCAATAGAGAAAAGAAACCATCTAGGAGCTTGTCTAGATTGTAAAAAAATGTATTCACATCACAGGCACTGTAATCATGATGTATGATGTTCTTGACAGTTCACTTGCAATGCTTTAACCCAGTTCAAAAACACTTGCCTTTAACCCTGCAGTTTTATAGAAAGTCCATATTTTTGCCATGTGGCCAGTATTCCAGATGGCATTGCTTTGATGTGTCATTGGAGAGGAGGAGTTTGTGGTGGGGGAACTGTTTGATCATTCCCGCCAGGAAAGATGATAATTCCTGTCAGAAAGTGGCTCTTTTCTAGGTTGAATTAATTTTTTGAAAAAAGTAAGTTTGTGTACATGGGTATATAAGTATATCAATACTTCCCAAGTCTGCTAAATAGAATGCCTTTATGATGGGGGGAAATGGAGTGGCCATGGCCACGTGACTGAAAATAACATGAAGGATTGGAAATGTAGACTGCTCCCAAAGTGAGGTGAGCTTGCCAGAAAAATGTGTAGCCAGTTATGGCAATCTGACCATGATGTATTTGGCATTAATAGGATCATTGTGGGGTCAATTCAGATGAAGAAAATGTGCCAAACATTTTTTTCATCAGTGTAGACAAGCCCCAGGTCAATCTGTCATGCCGCAGAAGAGTATAGCACCTGGTTTCTGTTTGGCAGAGTCTCTGGTCTAAGACTGTGGATGCCTTTCTGGATGTTTGTCCCATCCCTTGGTAATAGGAATGTCTGTGTGTATTCTCATTGCTAAAGGTGCTATGGTTAATGTTTTGTGCATGAATGAACATAGCAGCACAAATGTAGAACCATGTCCAACCAATGTGCGCAAGTCCCAATGGGATCATACATACAGAAGCTCCCTGTTGCAAAAATTTCCTATTCTGATTCCAGCTAAAACTCTTTGTTCAGATTTTACTAAACATTAAAACTTTCCTGGATAGATGTTTCTGGTCCTTCATTTGCATAGCTTCAACCAAGTTCTTTGTGGGTGTAACTGACATAGTGTGCTGCATTTCCACATTCACCCATCAAAACTTACAATAAATTAATTATATAAAAGGTGCCTAATGTGCAATTTATGGTATGTTATGATTATTGCAGAAAGCTGCTGTTGTAAATTAATGAGGTTGGACGGTACTTAAATCTTGCGTACTTGAGTTACTATTCATTTGCCACACTGCCATTTTTATGAATTCCATCATCACTCGGTGGCATTGTGTTGCTGCCAGATTAATGACAGTTTTGCCAGTGGTGAGAAGTAAAAGAAAACTGAAAATTGGCATTGGACATTTGCAGTCCAATAATAATTTAAAAATAAATTTCAGTGGCAAAAGATTTGGAATATATTGTTCCATGTGAATGCTTCTCCCCTCCCGCCCCCATCTGTTCCAAGTGAGGTGCAATATTAGGATGCCAGTTACAAGTCTGATCTCATGAACAGAACTTTAATGATTATTTCCAAGATTATTCTTAGTCAAAGATATACATGTGATATCTGCTCTATAGGACATCTGGCTGCAACATGTGGCTCATTAAACTACACCTGTAAGTTTGGGGTCACTTTTTACACCAAGAATGGCAATAATGAAACATTCAGTGAATGAGGTTATTAATGGTACCAGGTGCTATGTGCCATAAGCTCCACTATATTGCACAGACACCAGTAACCAATTGGTTAATGGCTATAAAGCCAAAATTTCCAGGACGGGTTTAGACTAATAGAATGGTGAAACAACCTCTTATTCCCCATTTTTTTCCTACACACACCTTAGGTATTAATTCAGCATGGCGGTCCAGAGAGGAATAACATTGGAGGCATGGGGAAGGAGAAGAGAATTTGAGTAGTAAGGACCCATCTTGGATTCATAGCTTCAAACCTACCAGTGTACATTGTCCAGAATCCAAGTATCAAAATATATAAATATATTCAGGAGCCAGAGTCAGCCACAGTTGACACTTTTATCACACATTATTCTCAACTTGATTTTCCAAGCATGTGCCAAACATTTATAATTTTTTGCTGAAATTATTAGGACTTTTTAAAACTTGTTAGAAGGCCTGTGAATATCCAGACCTCTAAAACGCCAAAGGTGGCAAACTACTCAAAGGAAGGTCTAATGGTTTGAAGTTACAGGAGTGTGGATTTTAATTGAATATTGGAGGGAACTTCATGACAGTGAGAGGCATTCAGTAATAGAACCAATTGTGAATCTCTTTTTCTGGACCTCTTAAAAAAGGCTGAACAGCTACCTGTTGGGGATATTGTAGGACTTCTAGGACTCCATAGCATTGAGCCATGGAAGGTAAAGTGGAGTCAAACTGCATTACTTCATCAGTGGTTCTCAACCTGTGGGTCCCCAGATGTTTTGGCCTTCAACTCCCAGAAATCCTAACAGTTGGTAAACTGGCTGGGATTTCTGGGAGTTGCAGGCCAAAACACCTGGGGACCCACAGGTTGAGAACCATTGGTGTAGATGCACTTTATGAAGCACAGAAAGGTAGAAAGTAATTTGATCCATAAGCCCATTTGAGACATCAGCTGTGCAAGTAATGATCAAGCCATACAGTTCTGCTAAGCCATATTTTGAAATGGGATTTAAACAAATAAAAATAGTAAAAAATATCCTGGGTTTCCAACCAAGTCAGCAAATGTATGGATTGCAGAGATATCTGGATTAAGAAAAGATAGTATAGAGGTGGGATGTACTGTACTTTGAGGAGAGGGTTGTATCTGTTGCATATTGCTGCAGTTGCTATAGCAATTGATTAGATTAAAGGATAACTTTTAAGTTCTGAGTCCTAATTGTACTGACAACAATCTAAATGTGGTTGGAACAGTGAGTCACACTCCAGATTATGTGTCTCAAACAAGGGCTTAATTTAAATTTAACAAGGCAATTATTATACAGTATGTTAATTTGGTGCCATTTGACTAACAAAAAAATCATTGTTGCTTTAGCAGTAGTACTTTCATTATTTAGTTAGATCTGTAACCACTGCATCCTTAAACATCTCTCTTGTACCCAGTGATCACAATTAAGGCACAGTAGATGCTTTAAACCAAGGCATTTAAAAAGAGCTTTCATGGTTTATTTATGATTAATATCTTTTCTCCAAACAGATACCTGGAATGTTCATCTTATTTCTAAATTGTAATGCTTGAAGATTCACAATAGGGATAAAGACAACAGAACAGTGGTGGGCAAAGACATTTTCTTGCCTTCTTAACCCAGGAGCTAGCCAACGTCAATATAGCTCATCTCTTTATAGAGAGATATGAAAAAACAATTGTCAAACTGTGGAGTTGAGAAAAGCCTACAAATTAACCTAATCCAACCCCTGTTGATGCTAGAAATCTTAAATTAAAGTAATTCAAACAGATGGTCATACAGACTAAAACAGACCCCAATGAACATTACATTTAGTGTCATATCATTTTTTTAAAGAGTAGCTCTGGTTTTGGAGTGTGGCCCATGAGGAGGGGCTCTATTTCCCTCTTGTGAACCCCCACTGAAGTGGTTAGTTGTCTCACTTGTAGAAACTTACAGTGGTAAAAACAGTTAGGGGTGATTTTCATTGGGAAGACAGGTGAGAAGAAAGATCCACAACCGTATCAGATGGAGGGAATTGGCATCCTCTCCCTGCTTCTTTCCTCTGCCAGCATGGCATTCCCCAAAGCCCATCCATGATGAAGGGCTACTTCCGGTGGGACTCTGTGGGGCTCCATGCCGATTCCGTGTACACCCAACTCCTCATACCCAAAAGGCAGAGGAGCTGAACAAAAAGTAAAGACAGATGGAGAAAGATCATGGGAATGGAAACTACGAGTACTGAGGAGAGGTAACAGAGTGTGACAGCTCACTCCGCTGACCCATGATAGCCCCATGATTTTCCCCACTGTCCCCTACTTTTACCTGGCCCATGTGATAAGGTCTCTAGTCCTCCTCCAGTATTGCAATTCCAAATTGTTGCTTTATAAATTCATTTTTAAAAGACTAGAGAGTATCTGGCTCTTTTGCTACAACAACGGGCTGTGGCACAGCTGGTTAAGTAGCCAGCTGCAATAAATCACTCTGACTAAGAGGTCGTGAGTTTGAGGCCAGCCCGTGTCGGGGTGAGCACCCAACAATTAAAATAAAAAATAGCTCCTGCTCGTTGTTGACCTAAGCAACCAAAAGATAGTTGCATCTATCAAGTAGGAATTTAGGTACCGCTCTGCGGGGAGGCAAATATTACTAATTTACGACACCATAAAACTCATCCAACTCCCATTTGGAATGAGGAAGTATCCATCAAGATGCCACAATGGATGATGAAGCAACTGCCCTCCCTGCAACCGGAATCGAGCACACCCTCAGGAAGCTGGAAGCTGGAGAATGTTAAATCGCCTCTGCATCTCTGTCTCTGTCTCTATGTTTATATGGCATTGAATATTTGTCATTATATGTGCACATTGTGATCCACCCTGAGTCCCCTTCTGGGTGAGAAGGGCAGAATATAAATACTGTAAATAAATAAACAAACAACGAATTGGTTACCAGTCAGCGTGGTTTGAGGGTTGGACTATGACTCTGTTGACCAGGGTTCCATACTCTGCTCAGCCATGAAACTCAGCCATGAGCATAGGAAGGTCCCAGTCTCTCAGTTTCAGAAGAAGGCACAAACCAATTTTGCCAAGAATTGGTGATAGGTTCCTGTTAGGGTCACCATATGTCAGAAACAACTTCAATTAGTACAAATTCTTCTTAGCAGGGGGTTGGACTGGATAGCCCATGTGGTCTCTTCCAACTCTACTATTCTATGAAACAACAGCAGCAGCAACTGTTTTAATTTGGAAAATAATATTTTAAATACATCACCACTATGACTCTACCTAAATTTAAAGGTTTTTGGAGGAGATCCCCACTCATTTTTTTGCCACTGGAGTCGAGCCTGGTGGAGACACAAGAAAATATCTTATTTGTGGCTGCTCCCAGGTCTGGAACTACATCCTCTCTGTTGTTCTGTCAGCAGGAAAATGCTTTTTACATCTCATTCTGGATTTCCCCAGACTGTTCCACTGCCTTTTAGCTTGGCCAAGGCCTCATCACCACAGATTTGTTTGTGTTTCGCTCATTCCAGATTCCAAATGTCCAGCTGAGAAATCTCTGTCTTCTCTCTCAAGCAAGAAATGATCAATCATGCCATTTATGAACTGAACTCGAAATTTCTTCTGTTCTATTCCATGGCTTTTTGTAAGCTGTTTCCCCAGATCCCCAGTAATAAGAGGCAATGTTATCTCTTTGCTCACATAACAACCGATGAGTCTGCAGAGAGCTTTATATGTCTGTGGAGTATCTACAGGAATTGTGCATGTATGTGCCCTCAAGTCATCTGTCAACTTATGGTCACCCCATGAATTCCATAGGGTTTTCTTAGGCAAGGAATACCCAGAGGTGGTTTTGTCAGTTCCTTCATCTGAAAATCAAGTTGGATATCTATCCAAACAAGTGTTTTGGAGTCCAGGGACCCCTCCCCCCCGCCCGATTTTAGAATACCTACAATTGTATACATCTTGGAGATGGGACCCAGGTGTAAATATGAAATTTATATTTTATTCATGAAACAAAGTTTCTGCAGCTGGAACTATCAGAAGACAACGGTGATACTATCTCAAGCTAACCAGGTGAAGAATTTTAGATTTTGGAGTCTTTCAGATTTTGGAATTCAATAAAGGGGACACTCAAATTGTATAGCCTGCAGTGCCTAGTATTAGTTTATAGTCTCCCATTTAAGTACTAACCAAGCCTATCCTGCTTAGCTTCCATGACAAAAGGTGCCTTTGGGGTATTTAAGCTCCCTCATAGACTAAAACTCTACAATATCAACCTAAATATGTGTGTGGAGGGTCTTGACATAGTCTTGAAACCTGATTTTTCATATGAACTTGAATCCTGGTAATTTGGAACTTCGTGGAAAGCTCTTGTACATTTAGTTTACTCTATTTCAGACCATGAACAAAATGACAGTGGTGGAGTCTATGGTCAATGTACTCTTCTTGTGTTACCCCATTTTAAATCATCATGGGATAAGACCATACATTCAGTGTGTGAGTAACAACATTCACCAGATTTCAGCCATTCATTTTAATTATTTTTCTTCACATGGTAAGCATGGCTGATTTTACAAACATAATCTGTCTCTTCTGTACATCTTAGTTATTTTTTAAATGTACAATTTAGTGATATAATTGCATGCAAATAATTAGTATTCAGAGTAAAATTACCAGTAAATATACAACAAAATTAAGCCTGGAAGAGAGCAACAGGATCGAGTTTACTTGTTTGCCTCTGTACTAATACTGAAAATGTTAGGTTGGGAAAAAAATACCTCGCTACAGCCTTCTACTTAAATTAAAATGTCAGAACCTAGTAGCAACAGAACTTTAAAGTGTATCAAAAAAAGAAAAGAAAAGAAATAATATTCTATAATTACGAGTTGTGTGGAAAGTAAACCAGGTCTATAAATATATGAGACAGATCTAACAAGATTAATAGCAATAATAATAAGCTAAAGTTGAGTTTCCAAAAGAAACTTTTTAAAAAAATGAAGTTTACACTTTATAGAAGAATTTATGAGGTTGCTTTTCATACACCTCATCAAAACGGTTTGCCTTCAAACCCATGCCTATAAAATGGAGGTCTTTCTGACAGTATCTGGAGATCTTTAACAAGTTTGTGCTGCTGTTTGAGTCTGTGTTAAACATAGAGAGACACGCACACCAAGGTAAATGACAGGTCTGTTTGCTCGTTGATCAACCTAAAACAAATCAACAGGTTCAAACAAGTGATCTTTGTGACCCCAATTCATTTCCCTTGACATTTACTACTGAGCTCTGTTCTGACATCAAACTGTTTATACAAGCCTTTTGGAAAGAGAATATTTTTTGGTCTGAAAGAAAGCAAACTAACTGATCAGAGTCTGTAAGTTTGATTGTGCAACGAATGCGTACAGTAGCCTTCCAGTTGATTATGCTCTACCAGACTGTGTCTACTAGGCGATTTGCAAATTGATAGTTAAATCAATTCATTAAAATGAATCATTTAAAAATAATTTAATTAAAGCAATAAGATGGGTCACACTGCATTAATTCTACAGTACAGATACAGCCTTAGGCTGGATCTGCACTGCCATATAATGAAGTTTGGACCTGGTGAGTGTAGATGTTGTTCAGTGCAGTTAAACTGATTATATGTATCTACACTGACCAAATAATGCAGTTCACATTGCATTGTTGGCAGTGTAGATCCAGTCTGCGTCTAAGGGTGCATCTACACTGTAGAATGAGTGCAGTTTAATTGAGCCATGGCATCATAGGATTTGTAGTTTGCTGCAGCATCAGTATCTTTGGCAGAGAAGGCTGAAGACCAAGAAAAAGGACAACTTCCATGATTCCATAGCATTAAATCATAGCAGTTCAGGTGATTTCAAACTGCATTAATTCTACATCGTAAGTGGATCCTGAATCTGCTTCATGCTCTGATATTGACCCCACTCACATTACAGAATTATAGAGCTCTTATTCCACTTTAGCTGCCATTTTTTCCAGTCTATGGAATTCTGGAATGGCAATTTTTGTGAGGGCTACTTATAATTTTCAGCCAGAGCACTCCACTGCCTCACCAAAATACAAACACCAGGATTCCAAAGGGTTTAACTGAAATAGATAACACAGCTATTGTTCTGTGGTGTGAATGGATCCATTGTGTTCTTCTTCTTGGGGTAAGCCATTCTGCAACATTTCTGTGTCCAATATGTTTTGCTTATTTAATATCACTCCAAACAACCTGTCCCAGGCGAACTGACCAATGTATCTCCATGTGGGTCACTGCTAAGTCATCCTGCCTCTGTAATTCTGAAACAGACTTTTGCTGTGGCTCAGTACAGGTGCAAGAAGATGAACATCACATGGGCAATAAACATGGTCACAGACAAGTTGGAGGTCAGGCACCAGAGCAAGCCAAGGAGGGACAAAAGGCCAGAAGTTCATGGAGTCGAACTTAATCAAAGATCAAGTTCCAATGAAGATTTGAAGGGAGAAGACCAGGTGCCAGATCATAAGCAAACAGATGTTCTGAGACACTAATCAGAAAAGAGAATCAAGAGATAATCAGACTCAAAATAAATCATTCCGACTGATGAACTAGTTTGACTTTGCAAGACCTGGTATTGCCTGTGGGTTTTAAGATGCAGCAGACTATGTAAAGCAAGAAAACATGAAGGCTTCAGATTAGCCCCAACCTCAAGTCAAAAGCCATAAATATAGCAGCTCTCACTGCAAAATCCTCCTTGTCTCTCATAGTCCTCTGTCACCTCAGTGACTCCCTTCTAGAAAACAGAGAGGTTGCTACAATATACAGATAGGAAGAAATTTTTAAAATATTGAACAGATAGCAAAAACTGGCCTTTGGAAACCCAGTTAAAAAGAATCCTGGGTTGCCAGGTCAAGGACTTATACTATGCAAAAATCACACATGGTAGCTTGTGTAGAAAACATTTACCTACACAGAAATATTGCTTTAAATTATTTTGTAATTTTATTTATTTATTTTATGTATATCTTTTAGTTCTAGATAGAGTATGAGTCCAGTATCCATTAGAATGGAACCCACAGTTTCATTTATCAATCTCTGACAAAATATGTTCTCTCTAGGCATTTTCTACATCCCCAGCATGGCACTATGGTAGGTCTGCATCTTTGTGGTCCTCCAGATGTTTGGGATTCCAACTTCCAGAAACCCTAGCCAGCTTGTCCAAAATACCCAGAGGACAAGTTATGCAGGTCTGCTCTATGGTATTCATGGACCAGGTGTCCTTCACTTAATTAGGGTTCCTCATTATATCCATGGTTTCACATATCCACATGAGGTCTGGGTGGGGGGTGTACCATATTCATAGGGTTCGAATTTTGCACATTAGAGTTTTGAACAAATGAGTCCTGAATTGCAAAATGGCCCTGAAAACATTTGCTGAAATTACTTGTTGCTTCCTTTGGGAAAGAATCATCAAAGTATCACATTCCTTGTTATAGAGTAAGGCTTTGGGTCCTGGTCTGGCATGGTTCTTCTTAGGTTCCTGGAGCTGTCCTGCTCTGATTAGTCCCAGCTGTGAACTATATGCAGAGGGAATGTGTGTCCCAGCTGTCTACCATCACCTTTTTTCAGCCCTTGATCTCAGAGATGTTGAATAAATAAAGCCTAGCTGGTCTGTTGAGCTGAAAGCAACAGGTTGCAAAAGTTAGGACTGAACAATTACTGATTATTGCATTAACATCAAAAGACTTGAGATATAGGACAAGATGCTATGCCAAGACCACATATATAACTTAGCATTCACTGACTTACATAACAATTCTGCAATGCCAGTTCATTATTATAGTGCAACATGTCACAAGTGAATGCGTAGTCCCCAATGTGCAATTCACACCTGCATGCTTCCCATCGGCATGTACAATGCACAGTGACACAACATGTATAATTGTGCTTCCTCAACCTTCAGCTGAGTTTGGGTCCAACAGTTTTTGTAAGAAACTCACACATGTATAGTTCACCAAAAGAATGTCAGTCTCTGTTTTAAAGTAACCTTCAGAAACCAACGTCTGGCATCAAGGAGTGACCATGAACAATCGATTTGTTGAAATTTCCATTGCAAATTTTGTTTTCCTTTCTGCGCAGACAAATATGCAGAATTTTCTGAAATAGGAGATAGGACCTCTTTTGGAGGCATACTCACATTGTTTTATTTGTTGGTTTGTTTTGTGTATTGCTTCCTGGGATGCTGGAGCCTTCAACTAGGATAAAAAGACCCTTTAAAAGCAAACCATAACATTTTTCTTTAAAGCCCTCAAATCCCCTGCACGTTTAAAACATCTTCAAAATCTATATGGTTCAAAGGCCAAATGAAACAAGTGCCTGTTGAAAACTTGAAAGGGCTAGAGCCTGCTTGATGTTTCTTGGGGGGTGGGGTTCAACTGAAGTTATGATTCTGTTGACCACAAGGCAGAATTGCTCATTCCAGGTATTAGCACATCAAGCAGCTGAAAAGTCATCTTTAGCAATGATAGCTATCATACAATGTCATGTGCATCTCACTATCAGTTTACCCCCTTCTCCAAGTGATTCCCCCATCTCTATTAATTGATAGGTAAACCGCATCAACAACTCACCATCCTGCTACATTCCCATTATTTACCTTAGTGGGTTATGAAGGGTATGTGGTAGATAGGAGATTAGATCAAAAGGACCACAGAGTCAGCATAGTTGTGCTAATGAATAAAGATGCAATTTTAAAAGTTTTCAATTTGGTAAAGATCTATTATCTAAACCAATGGTTCTCAACTTGGGGTCCCCAGATGTTTTTGGCCTACAACTCCTTGAAATCCCAGCCGGTTTACCAGCTATTAGGATTTCTGGGAGCTGAAGGCCAAAAACATCTGGGGACCCCAGGTTGAGAACCACTGATCTGCATTAACGTGACTGTTGCAACACAGCAAGTTGGGGTGATGAAGTCCTCAGTCTTTTGTGCTCATTAGAAGGTAAACACAGATAACAGATTCATGCAAAAATGTAGAAACTAGTGACTTCTTCTGTGACTGAAGCTGTCAGAATTAGAACTAGGAACTTTTAATTTCCTGCATGACCCTGAAAAAAATCTGCCCGTCAAATATGAGAAATGTTTTGTTCATAGTCCACTGTTAAAAAGTGGTATATATATATATAAATTGCTCTGGCTCCAGGTAGTTTGGAAATTTCAGGATTATATCCTCCCCCAAAAATATTTGTGCTGAACCCAGAAACTAAATCGAACCAGTGGATGTTCTATGTAAAATTGGCTAATAAACTGGCTCTGATTAAGATTCAAGCTGATTTAAATTTCTATCTGTCTTCAAGGGCAGATCCATATAGCATAGACTAGTAATTTAATCTAGAAGCTGCTGCAGCATAAATGAGTGAGCTATGAACAGTGATTCCTGCCCTAAATCTAACTCATAGCCTCAACTAGAATTGATACATCGAAGAAATGGGGACTTGGGAGGTCAACGCCTGTGGAAGGACTTTTGACTCAAAAGATGTACTCTAGTTAAGACTAGCAATTAGATTTTGACCCTTCATTGGAAGCTCAGTTTCTCAGTTGCCCTATTATACCAATTCCATGAGAAAGGACTGGGAATATTTAAATTATAATGTAGAGAGGAAACCCTTTTTTTCTGGTAAGATAATGACGTAACCCTTCATATATAAAAAGACAAAAGCACCACAATCAGAAGAGCTGAGAAATGTGCAGTGAATGTCATACATCTAACTAGAAGAAGTTAGTAGGGGAATACCAAGATTGGTTGTCATTTAGTCACAGTCAAAGTATAGATATAAAGCAAATTATCCTGAAACACGATTGACTTAGGCTGCATCTACACCGCAGAATTAATACAGATCGATACCACTTTAACTGCCTTGGCTCAATGCTATGGAATCCTAGATGTTGTAGTTTGGTGTTGCAGCAGCACTATTTGGCAAAGAATGTCGAAGACCTTGTAAAACTACAACTCCCACAATTTCATAGCATTGGGAAATGGCAGTTAAAATGGTGTCAAACTGTTCAGTGTAGATGAACTGTGGGTTCAAAGAAGCCTTTTTCCTGGAGCTTTGTCTCTCTAAGGGATTTCATTTCTTACAACTGTTTTTATTGGTGTATATTATTCTGTACTGAAACTCAACATTGATGTTTGTTGAGTTTTTTTAAAAAAATGCAATTTTTGTGTGTGAATGAAATACTCAGAGACTTTTTTTATTTGTCATCACGGCATCTTAGGCGAAAAACATCACATACATGTGTGTATGTGTGTGGAATTTGCATAGTGCTCGTTGAAGGACAAAAGAAAGTTCTGCATAACTATCAGCCCTTGGTTGCCAGGGGCAGATCAATAGTCCCCCAGCACCACCTTCTGGAAACAGAAGAACCAGTTTGTGTAGAACCAAAAAAGAACCATGATCAACTCCCCTTTCACATCAGCAGTTAAATGGCTCTGAGATATCCAATAAAATAAACAAGGCTATATTGTTCTCACTTTGTTTCTATCCTAACATAGACAGGGATCTGAAATGAAATAGATCCAGAAAAGTGGTTTAATTCAAAAGTATACAACATCGTATGTATGGTTTGGCCATCACCTTCATAGAATCATAGTACTGGAAGGGGCTGAAAAGGCCATCTAGTAGAAACCTTTGCCAGGTAGAAATACATGGGTAAAGCACTCCTGAAAGATGCTTATCCAACCTCTGTTTTAAAAACTTCCACATATGACAACTCCACCATCTCTTGAGGCAGTCTATTCCTCTGCTCAGTAGTTTTTACAGCAAATACATTCTTCCTCATAGTTAGATGAAATCTCTTTTCTTGTAATTTGAATCCACTGGTTGGTGTTCTAGTCTCTGGAGCAGCACAAACAAGCTTACCCCATGTTCTACATGATATCCTTTCAGATATTAAAAGATAGCTATCTTGCCATTTCTCAGACTTATTTTCCCCATCTTATCTCCATTGCCCAGAATTCCCTCATTTAAATCAAAGAGCTAAATAGTATCCTCCTGGTGAGTGTGGGCACTTAACAAGCAATTGTATCAACTTCCCAAGCCATCTCTACATGTCACCAAGCCACTAGGAAATCAATAGGAACAATATTCATGATAGCAAGAATTTACCCAGTGACTTTACAATTCATTCAGATCTATGAGCCTCCATAAAAGATTTATTCAGATTCATTCTAATTGATCCCTCAGCTGTAAAAGAATTCAGGACACAATGAGGGAATCCCTATCCAGATCACCAAAAGTGTGGCTAGCTACAGGGTGCATGTGTGAAATGAGATATTATTTACTTACTTACTTACTTACTTACTTACTTACGGCTCTTTTATCCCACCTTTCTCAACCCTGGAGGGGACTCAACATAGGCAATGCCTTTAAAAACATAGTACAATAAAAAATAATTGTACCATTAAAACAATTAAAGCATTTAAATCCATCCAACAAGTTAAAATCACATTATCCATAGGCGTAGTCAGGGCCGTTCCATAGGTTAGTTACACATCTTTCGTAGCTAATTATTGCATTAGGTTTTTGAAGGCTTGGTCAAAGAGCCATGTCTTCACTTTTTTGCAGAAGGTCAGGAAGGAGGGAGCTGATTTAATCTCTCTGGGGAGGGAATTCCATAGCCAAGTGGCCACCACTGAGAATTCACCACCCTTTCAGGCAAGAATTTTACCTTCCCAATCGAATTCTCTTTCAGTCTCCAAATTTCTAAATTGCAGCAATTGAGAGACTGAAAATTGTTCACAACTTAAATTCTTATATTTACTTTGTTCATATTCCCTTGCTAACCTTGCCTGTCACTATTCTTTAGATGCCTAAACTGAATGTTACAAATCTGAGGATTCGGGCATGGGAGGTAGGCTCCTTATTTGATGTGGAGACAATGCTCTCATTTTGCACCAGTGCAGGTATATCCCCACAGACTACCTTTATGCCCCAAATATGTTTTGCATTGATGACAAGCTGGGACAGCCCCATGCTTGGAGTTAAACTGTCTTGAGCTGCCCCAATCAGTCAACTTGAACTCAGGGAAGAAAAATGTTGAGGAAAAGCTGAAATTGTTTTCCTTGGAGATTTCTGTTAGGCTGCTCATTTGTCATTAAAAAGATTGTCTCCAATTTGAACAAGTCAGTTGCAAAGGAGTCTCCCCACCCCAATTTTGTGGAATTCTTATTTTGCAAAGTATCTGCTATTTCAAGGACCATCCAACCCAAGTCAGATTTCAAGTCAAAGCACTCCAAAGGCCTCCAATTTGCTGATCATCAGTTAGCTCCTTGGCAGCAGATTGAAGAGGTACACACTGTTTACAATCTCCCACTCTATAGTGAGATATGATGCATATGTATTTATCCTCTAGCAATTATTTTTCATCTCGGATATGTACATATAATTTAGAACCTGGCCATTTGTATGCAAATCTGTGTTCTCTTTTGGCCACTCTCATTTCTGCACAGGTCCTTCTGAGCAGTGCTTTATATGAAAATTTGGGGTGAGTTCCACTAATGGTGTGATTTCCATGTAATTTGCTGCCATGCTTCATGATTCTCTCTTTTAGAAAGTTCATGTTGCTAAGTTAAACTGAAATAAATGTACACAAAAGCAGTAAGAATTGGGAATAAAGGTTGCTCTTTGCCTCAATCGCTCTGTAACTTTCTTCAGCTGCGTTTTACAACAATGTCAAAGGAGAGAATGTCTCTCATTCAAGAGATTTAATTTTTGGAAAGCACTGCATTGCCAGTCCCTCCGCCCCAAGGTTGTGCAATGCCTTTAAAAAGGAATGATTATGCCATCACATAAGCTCCTTTTAAACACCACTTTTAGTATTAAATGCCAAATTGTAAGCTCCCTTGCAACTGACTCATTAGTTATTAATGAAGCAACATATTTGTTCAAAATTTATGATTGTTGATTTGCTTCCATTGCTGTATGAAATATTAACACAGCATTTGTACTTGCAGCCATTTTGCAGGCATTAGATTGAGAATTTTGCATATTCATGAACACTCATAAATGTTTAAGGAGACAATGCAGGAAACATGTGAGCTGTCAGCCAGCCAGTAAAAAGGCATATTTACAGTGCTAATAAGCATTTGAGTTTATAGGATAAAATAGCGTGTAGCAAATTAAATGAATTTCAGTTTGCCCATTGCAACTTTTTACAAGCTTTCTGCCTTTCTTCTATGGTACACTCAACCCAGGAAGCCTATGGAATCTTCTCAGTAATGAGGCACAGTGTTAGCCAAGTTTCCATAACTTGATTCACTTGTGACTTCCCAATTGTCTTGAGTGCACTGTACAAAGGGCGCAATGTATAAACATCATACTTTTTACAAGCTGTCTCCCTTTCTTCTATGATACGATCAATCTAGGAAGCCTATGATACAGTCAATCCAGGAAAGAATATATTTTCAGTTCTGAGATACTCACAATTTTGAAGTAATGATTTGGAGGTAATATAATTATGTCTTTAAGGAACGGGTGATAAAAAAAAGTTTCATTTCAAAAGTAGCATAAGTGACTTTATTGGTCAATAGGTAACATTTTCTAGTCACTTTGAAAAATTGCTTTTAGAGGTCATTTCAGCAACAGTGGCTGATGGCTACTATGACAGTAGGGCAATGAATCCACACAAGAACTTAAGTCTTGACTAAGCCCCAAAATCTGAACTCACCCTGTCCCTACAATGCACTTTGGGTTCTAGTGAGCAGCACTTCTTATTGGTTTATTTATTTATTTCAACCAACTTAGCCCCATTTTGGGCAACTCTGGTGTATCCCTTTGGGGAAGTCTGGACAGTAGAATCAGGTTTGATTTGGCCTAATCTGTTGTTCATACTGGACACTGGTACCACCACTCTTCCTCTGCTCTAATCAGGGATTCAGTTGTGGAGATCTGTCCAAGCCAGGGTGCTTCCAGACATGGCTAAAACCTGCACTGAAACAGGTTAAAGTAACCCGCTTCATCACGGTTTCTAGTCCCTACCTCCTCCCACAACCCTAAGATTTCCCTCCCAGGGAGGTTACATGCTATCTGAATTGAAATTACCCCCTAAAACTTACTGAAAAGGTCCCTGCCCCCCCCCCCCATGGAGTCTCTCCTTCCATCCTGCTGGTGTGAGAAAATGATGCCTGAGGAGATGGAAGGGGTGAGGATGAAAATCCTTCCACCCCATCCCCACACATCTTTTTCTCATGCGAGGACGCGAGGAGAGGCCCCATGGGAGCCAGGGATCTTTTCACTAAGTTTTAGGGGTAAATCAGGGGCTTCAGGGTGCTTCATTTTATCCCAATTTCAAACACTTATTTCATATTCATAAAGATCTGGATCTTATGAGGTGTTTAATTAATACAAAATATGGATCACGTGATTTTACCTTGTTTTACTCTGCAGAAATTCACTTTTACCTGAGGCGTCATTTGGATGCCTCCGGTAAAACCGAGTCAGAAGAAAACAAGCTTTCTCCCTCTTCTACATGACACCAAGTCAGATCCCACATTTTAGGCCTGTCTTGGTGGGCCCCCAATACCACTGAAGGGTGTTGACATGTAGATGGGCACTAAACAGTGGGCAGATGCACACAGTAGGGTGTTTCCCAATTACAAGCAACACAGTAGGGTAAGTTTTCCCATGGGCAATAGATGAGAACAACTACTTCTAAAACTCTCCAATAAATAATAGAAATTGCTTATTTCTTTAAAAATGCAACTTTCCAAGCTCTGTATTTTTTGCTGCTATCACAATGGCCTCATCCTTTCCCTTGCTCTGTTGTTGTTTGTGTTATTGCTTCTCCAGTGGCACAAGACTGAGATGAACCAAGAACCAGAAGCAATAGGACCAGCAACTAATCAGGGGGATGGGGGTGGGATTGATTCCAAACATTAGTCTCCCAGATGTTTTGGATTTCAACTCCCAGAAGCCTCAGTTGCTTTGGTCGATGATCAGGGAATCTGGTAACTGGAGTCAGAAACTCCTGGAAGACTAGAGGTTGTGAAACGCTGCCTTAAGTCACTTAGAGCTATGTGTGTGTAGCTATGAGTGCAATACAGCATCCTGGGAATAATTCCTTTTTTGTTGTTGTTGAAAGTTCATATGCTAAATGCCTCTAAATGTGCATTTGCACTAGCAGACACTAGTGTGTTCTCTTGCAGGGAAGTGTATTAGATCCTTCTAGCAGAGGATTCTAAGCACCTTACCAAAATACAAACCACGAGATTTCATAGGGTGAAAGCATTACAGTTGAAAACAAAGGACAACCTCAGTCTCAACCATGATGATGTTGTTTCCTCTGAGTTTAGCTTGACGGTAGAAACTAATACAATTGTGCATCTTTGGGCCCACTTTTGGGCATAATATTGCTTGCATCACCTACTGTAGTTTTCTGTTATCTCTGGATTTCAGAGATGCATGGTGGAGCTGGCACCTCTTGTCACATTACTGTCGCAACAGTTTTGTGTGTCATGCTCAGTTAACTGAAGTTTCAATGTTGAGTAAATCGCATGGAAAATAAATTGCCAAGAGAAGTCAAAAGTATGTTTATTTTAACAGATAGTCTTCAGATTTGTAGCAGACAGGATTGGTTTTTCAAAAACAGGGCATGTGACTGGAAGCTTTCATAGAGTATATCTGAACTGTAAAATTAATGCAGTTTGATGTCACTTTAACTGCCATGACTCAATGCTATGGAATACCTACCTTATATAGCCAAAAGTGAATCTGGCAATATGTGTACTTGTTGCCCCATTACCTACAGGATTGCCTTCTCCCATATAATCTGACTTGAACATTGAGGTCCTCTGGAAGGCATCTGCTTCAGCCTGCCAGAACCCAACCGGAGACCCAGAGGACCTTTTCAATGTTCAATTGAACCAACTAAATTACAATGGGTAAATGTGCCCAGTGATGAACTGGAGTTCTCCCAGAGTTCTGTGCCCATCTGGCAGTGTCAACGGTGATGGGAAAGTTAAGGTGATAGTCTGATGGTACCAAACCAGTTTAAGTTTGACTGAACCATCTGGATTCTGCCCTAATGCAAGGACACAGAGAATAGATGACTCCTGAGATAGTCTGGAATATTGCTGTTCTTGACTGGCCTCAGATTTTGTGATATGTGTAGATGAGCCCATAGTTGTAATTCAAAATTTGTGCTTCTTTAAATGTTGCAAAGTCGTTCTCTAATCAGCCATACACCAATAGCTACATTACAGAAAATTGGGCCCAAAGTGCATGTATTTGTCAGAATAGCATCAGAAATACACAGTATTGCTAGTAAATATGCAGCAAAATTGGGAACAAAAATGCATATATTTAAGATGGATATTGACAAGATGGATTGATATCTTTCAGGAGTGCTTAAGCTATGTGCCTGCAAGAAAGGGAGATGACTAGATGACCCTTCCAGCTCTAAGATTCTTTCTTTTTTGTGTGATTCTGTGATTCTATGAGGAGAAGCCAGTCACTTCTCCATTGCTTTCTTTGCCCCCTCCCCACCATGGAAAGGCCATTGCAGTATTTAAATTTTGAGTCAGATGACAACCAAGTATATGTAGCATAATTCTACATTTGAAACTATTGTTATACTGTGCCTTACAGGAATTTTATTTATTTATCTATTGCTTCTCCAGTTTTATTTATACATGAGAGCAGTTTGAAGTATAAGCAAGAAGTAAACACGTTTACACATAACTGTTTGGAGTCCTTTCTCTACAGACAGTACATGACCTATAGAAGTGATTTAATAGAGAGCAGTAGGATTTTCAACATTCCTTCTGTGCTTTTCAGGCTGAAAATGGTTGATTTCTTTGGGGTGTTATAACTATGACCTGCTCCATTAAGTAGCAACCACAGTACAGCTGGATATAGCAAGCTCAGCTAGACTCTTGGCTTCGGCAGAATCCGCTTGATTAGGAAAAATGCAATGCCCTTGTCATACCGCTCCTAGCTCAGGCTTGAAAGATGGGTAGCTATTGATTTCTCCTTAATAGGGATTCCTGGACTGTCGTTCCATTAAGCCGTGTGTTGTTATTTGCACCCTACAAAAGCCTGTCAAGAGATCTCTTCCATTCCCAGACCCCCTCCTCTAGTTTTTGCTGTAGAAATGTATTACAACTCCAGGTAATGTGGTGCTTATTTACCAAATTACCTGAAGCGCTTTGCCACTATGCATTAATCTCTGCTTGATTTGAACATCCCCAGTTTGGAAACTAAACTATGGACTGTCATGACAGATTAGTATGCCAATAATCTAGTTATTGAAACAAGAAATGAAGAGGCTGAACCTTGACTCCTTATCCCAGCATACAATCTCAGCTGAAACATCATCCTCAGCAGCCAGCGGAATTCATACAGCAGACAAGCATAGATATGGGCATTAACTACAGTCCTCCTGTCTACCTTCCTTTTAAAATGAAAACTAGTAAACCTTGACAAATTGGCTGAAATTCCCACTCTATGATTTCCCTGAGCGAGAAAAAGAGATTTTTTTAGGGTTGTGCACCATTCCATTTTCAAAATGGGGTCAGGATGATTTTGCATTTTTGGATCACCCATAACAGCATGGGCAGTGGGGCCAGGTTTTTTCAGGCACAACAAAACACGCAGCGGCTGAAAATGGCTGTTTTTTGGTTTATTTTGGCTACATGTGGAGTGCAGAGCAGCAGCCACACATGCGCATGGGTTTCCCGTAAGTCCTGCTGACTGAGCCAATCAGAAGAAGAAAACCACTCACATGTGTTTTAGCCAAGCTGGTCTATAAATAATAGAGCGAGTGCCTCCATTTTCCTGTGGCATCCTGGCTGTTGAGAGAGCAATATCATGTCCAACTAGCTCCATTTGTTGTATCGCTCAGTGCCGTCACTGCTTTGGATCATTTTTGCATCAATTCTTTTCCCTTGGTGATTAAAATGTCTTAGTTTAATACCTTTCAGTCCTTCTTTTTAAAAATATTTTGCGAGAAAAGTGAGGGTGGGTGTGCGCTTGGGGGGGGGGCTGTGAAAGGGCATGTTTGTTTAAATATTTGGGTGGTTTAGTGAAGGAAGGTGATGGCCTGACTCCCTTGAGATCCTGTAAGTTGTTTGTTGTTCACCTCTTTGACTCTTGTATTTTACTTGTGGCTTTGTGTGTGTGCAGTCTTTCTCTCACACAAGAAGCCTGAGTCTATTCCCTCACACACACACACACACACAATAATCTTATTACATTATATACAGTAGAGTCTCACTTATCCAACACTCGCTTATCCAACATTCTGGATTATCCAACACATTTTTGTAGTCAATGTTTTCAATATATCATGATATTTTGGTGCTAAATTTGTAAATACAGTAATTACTACATAGCATTACTGCATATTGAACTACTTTTTCTGTAAAATTTGTTGTATAACATGATGTTCTGGTGCTTAATTTGTAAAATCATAACCTAATTTGATGTTTAATAGGCTTTTCCTTAATCCCTCCTTATTATCCAAGATATTCGCTTATCCAACGTTCTGTTGGCCCGTTTACGTTGGATAAGTGAGACTCTACTGTATATGTATGTGTGTGTGTGTGTGTGTGTGTGTGTGTGTGTGTGTATATATATATGTGTGTGTGTGTGTGTGTGTGTGTGTGTGTATCATAATCACCCTGCTCAATGCAGAATCACCACCTAAAGCAGCATCAGGAGGTAGCTGTCCAGCCTCTTTTTGTTGATATATAGAGAAGACTCTACTAGGTCTCTCATCAACCACTGGGGTCAAAACATGGTGGAGCTGTGTGGTTGTTGTTCTTGCTCAGAGGCCAGATCAATAGTATTTATAATAAGGAGAGAGAGAGAGCCTTTCACTAGCCTCTAGGGCAGTGATTCTCAACTTGTGGGTCCCCAGATGTTTTGGCCTTCAACCCCCAGAATACCTAACAGCTGGCAAACTGGCTGGGATTTCTGGGAGTTGTATGCCAAAACACCTGGGGACCCACAGGTCGAGAACCACTGCTCTAGGGCCAAGGCATGATAGAGCTGCATTTAACTGCCCTTCTCTCCTTCAGAGGCCAGACCAATGGTGGTTGGAGTAGAGAAAGAACTTCTCATCGGGTGCCGAGGCGAAAGCACTATTGAGGTATATCAAGCTGCTCCTCTCTCCATCAAAAGCCAGAGCAATGGCAGATGGACTAAGGATGAAGGACATCTCCTTCCTCCATATTTCCTCTATATGTCACCCAGAGGACCATTTCATCAGCTGCCCCTGGGCTGTGGAATAACTTGCTGGAAAAGATTCAATGGTTGCTGTACATATACTGTTTTAATTTTTAAAAAGCATTCAAGACCTATCACTTCCAGCTAGCCCAGTCAGTCAAGTTTAAACAATGAATTTTAAATTGACATTTTTATAAGTATTGATGATTTTAATATACAATGGTTTGTGTGTTTTAATCCAAGTGTTTTTCATGATTTTATGTGCTTTTAGTTATATACTGTATTTGAATCTAAGTTGTGGCCCTCCTCAAGTCCCTTGGAGAGAAGTAAGAAGTGCATTGTCTTCTTCTTCTTCTTCTTCTTCTTCTTCTTCTTCTTCTTCTTCTTCTTCTTCTTCTTCTTCTTCTTCTTCTTCTTCTTTTTTCTTTTTCTCCTCCTCCTCCTCCTCTTACCCACTTCTTTGCAAAATGTGCAATTCCGTTGTTTTTGTCTATTTTGCTGTTTTTACTTTAAAGTCATGCATGTTGGTGGTGCTCTAAAATTTAAGGAGGAAGAGCAAAAGAAATCATCCACTGCTTTTGAGCTGCATGCTAATAAAACAGCCAGTTCAACAGCCTCCATTATAGCATTTAAAAGGAAATTCATTGCTTTCCCAGTTTATAAAATTACAAATGTAAATAAATTCTAGAGAGCATTGCTGTATGGAGAAATTCTTTACATTTGAATCAGAACATTATAATGTCAAAATAATCAGCAGGTATTAATCAGTCTTTCAGGGCTGTAAATGTTTGCTAGTTTCCATAGAGATTGGCAAGCTAATATACCAAAAGGGAGGGTTAAAATAGAAAAGGAAAAGAAATACATTTACTATCTACACTATCATTTCTTGCTATTAATATAATCAAAAATATATTATTCAAGCAGACTAAAAGAAGATGAAACACCATTAATGGATTTATAAATAGATTTATAAAATATAGAAGGAGATGGTAAAATGTTATTAGAAATACACTCAGAAACACACCAAAACATATCAGTTGTCATTTAAAAATTATATAGGGGACAGCTTGTATGTCCTTCATCCATCATCTTTTTAAAGCCTATATGTGTCCTAACTTGCCAAAGTCTGACAGACTCTCATGGATGTTCAGGGCAGTGTGAGGTGCAGCTTCTTCTAGAATTTCAGCCAGCCATGAGGTTTTCTAGGGTAGTATTTATTATTTATTTATTTATTTGCAGAATTTATATTCCGCCCTTCTCACCCCTAAGGGGACTCAGGGCGGATCACATTATACACACATAGAGCAAACATTCAATGCCCATAAACACATCAAACAGAGACCGAGACAGACAGACGCAGAGGCAATTTAACCTTCTCCTGAGGGGATGTTCGATTCTGACCACAGGGGGGAGCAGCTGCTTCATCATCCACTCTGACGGCACTTCCTCATTCCAGGTCGTAAATTAGTTAAACTTGCCTCCCCACTTTTTTTATAAGTGGTACCTTATTTCCTACTTGATAGATGCAACTATCTTTCGGGTTGCCAGGTCAGCAACGAGCAGGGGCTATTTTTTATTTTTAATTGACGGGTGCTCACCCCACCATGGGCTGGCCTCGAACTCATGACCTCATGATCAGAGTGATTTATTGCAGCTGCTCAACAGCCTGCGCCACAGCCCAGCCCCTGTATATTCCATTTGTCTTTCTCCTGCTCTCCTGCCCTGCTGCACAAACCATCAGCTAACATCTCAAGGCCACTGAGCATTCTCTGGCTCCATTTATTCTACACTATGGCTGTCTTAGCGGATGATCTCCATCTTAACACTGATAAGGGGTGTGTCTCTATTGGTGGTTCTAGACCTCCCAGTGGCTTTCAATACCATCAACCAGTAGTATCCTTATGGAATGCCTGGGGATGGGGGTCGGAATTTGAGGCACTGAGTTGCAGTGGTTCTGGCCGTACCTCTCAGGCAGGTTCCAGATGGTGGTGGCTGGGGATAGCTGCTCCTCAAAAAAGGACCTGTTATATGACATCCCACAAGGTATGCCATTCTATCCCCAATGCTTTTTAATATTAAAATGAAACTTCTGTGAGAGATCATCCATAGACATGGGGCATATATTTCTCCATGCCTTCAAAAAGAGCCTCAGCTAAGGATAGTGTGTCTCTTTGGAGTGAATGTCTGAAGAAGGTAATCCTCTGGATGAGGAAAAACAAATTGAAACTGAGGCCAAACAAAACAAAGGTGTTTAACATCAAAGGCCCTAATCTGAGAGTGGGTGTATGTCAACCAGTTCTGGATGTGGTTACACTCTCCTTGAAAGACTGTGTTTGCGGCTTAAGAATGCTCCTGGATTTGCCTCTCCAAGTGTAAGCCGAGGAAGATGTGACGGTCAGGAATATGCCAGCTGTGCCTTTTCCTAAACTTGGAGGACCTAAAGATGGTAGTACATGAACTAGTAACCTCAAGGTTACTTCTTCAATGCACTTTACATTGAGCTACCTTTGTACCATTTGTAACTCCAGTTGGTACAAAATATGGCAGCCAGATTAGTTACAGGAACATCCAAGAGTGAACGTATTACACCTAAACTAAAGTCACTCCACTGGCTGCCAATTAGTTTCAAAGCAAAGCAGCAAGTGTTGGTTTTTACCTTTAAAACTCTACATGATTTGGATCCAGGTTACCTACAGGATCGTCTTTTCCCATACAATCTGCCCTGAACACTGAGGTCCTCTGGGGGGCGGTTACTCCAACCAACCAGAACCTGACTGGTGACTGTCACTCAGATGACCTTTTCATTGACTGCCCAAAGATTGTGGAACAACTTGCCAAAAGAGCTCTGACAGCTAAATGACCTGTCAGAATTTAAAAACCACCTCAGACCTATCTTTTCCAGTAGGCTTACACCAGTGATTCCCAAAGTGGGTGCTACCACCCCCTGGTGGGCACTGCAGTGATCCAGGGGGGCGGTGATGGCACCTATTAGGACTCGGAGGTGGGGCCAGGGGAGGGGCGGGGCCTCTTCCCAAGTGCCGGAGACAGGGCTGAGCACCTGAGGCGCCTGTTATGCCACAGGGAGTGGAGCTAGAGGAGTGGGCGTGGCTTCTTCCCAAGAGCCCGAGACAAGGCTGAGAATCTATACCTCTCCTGAGGCACTTGTTGGGACACAGAGGGCGGAGCTAGGGAAGGGGGCGGGGCCTCCTTCCAAGAGCCCAAGGCAGGGCTGTGCCTCTATATTTCTCCTGAGAGGCCTTTTAGGACTAAAGGGCGGGGCTGGGGTGGGGGCAGGGCCTCTTCTGAAGAGCGTGAGACAGGGCTGAGCCTCTGTAAACCTCCCCTGAGGCGCTTGTTCTAACACGTGGGCAGGGTATAGAGGTTCAGCCCCATTGGGCACTTGGTAAAAGGCCCTGCCCCCTCCTCTAGCCCCGCCCTCTGTGTCCTGGCAGGCGCCGCAGGACAAGGATAGAAGCTCAGCCCTGCCTCAGAGCTCGTAACTCTGCCCATCCCAGCCCTGGCCGCCCATTTGTGGCCCCTCCCACCTTCCCCTCCCAGCCCTGCATCTTGGACTAGGGGAGAGGCTCAGCCCTGCCCTCTTGAGCAGGAGCCACGCCCATCCCTCAAAGCCACGCTCCCTTTCCAGGGGGCACTGAGTCATATTTTTTCTGGAAAGGGGGTGGTAGGTCAAATAAGTTTTATAACTACTGGCCTACACAGTCAGTTTTAATCATGAATTTAAAACATGTGTCTTATGTTTAATCTCTGTTCTGTGTATTTTAATATGTATTTTGTAGAAATATATTTACTATGTGTATTTTTGTAGAATAATTGTAGATGATTGTGTGTTTTAGCAATGTTGTAACCCAACTCAAGCCACGAGGAGAGATGGGTGAGAAATACAATTGTTATTTTTATTATTATTATTACATTGCTGAATTAATACAGGAATGTAAGGAGAGGGTAGAGTTTAATTGTCATGGCTCAATACTATAGAATCATAGAAGCTGTAGTTTTAGAAGGTCTCTACCACACGAAACTTTGATTCTCAGGATGCCATATCATTGAGCCATGGCAGCAAAAGTGAGGTCAAACTGCATTAATTCTACAGTGTCTAGCCATGTATTTATCCATAAAGTTAACATAACAGTGACATTCATAAATAGTGTGCCGTCCGTCGGACAATAAAAAACTATAAAACTGAAACGTGCTGTCCTTTATCCGGGCGAACTGCAAATCCCTATAAGCTGTCCTATAGATATTGAACGACTGAGTCTGGATAACTTCAAAAAAGGATGTTTATTCATACAAGGTTGTAAACCTGGCACAGATCTTAAAGTTGCAGAAAATGAAACAAATTTCCATAGGTTTTAGTTGCAGAATTATCCCTGGTTCCAGAAGGCAAAAGTGATTATAAAACCACTATACCCTAATCACGCTGCCTATATTAGAAGGAGAAACTCTTTCCTTCCCTATCTTTACAGCAAAGATTAGTTCTAGAAGCGATGGAATAACTTTGCTCCTCTAACTAGATTTCCTATTCCAGATCAATATAATTCAATACTTATCTAATTTGGATAGGCTTAGATTGGCCTGGTTTTGAGGATGATTTGTCCCAGTTAGCCTTGCACAGCTCCAGCACGTTGGAAGACTATAGCCAGAATGAAGCTCCAAAATGGAGACTAGACCCTGGTAAAAAGGGCGGTCCTAAGATGTTGCACTCTTTGACCAATCACTGCAAAGAAAACTGCAGCCAGCTCTTGCAGATTCCAAGCCACCTTTCCTAGGCCTTTGCAGCCAGAGGCTCAAACAAAATGTAAAGGAGGGAAAACAAACAAACGACCAATAGGTAAGGCAAACCATCGTCCTGGGGGACGGAACACTCCCCGCTAAATTCCCAGGATGTGGGAATTTACCAATCAAAAACATACAAACACCTTTGTATACACAACAATACAAACACTAGAACTTTAAACATCTCCAATAAGCAACACGAGGTCACTAATTGGTCTGTCCAGGACAGACATTTTGTCCTTACTATGAGTCTTTACTTGAACTTTTCTAACCTTACCGTCAGGGCAAGGAAAGGTCTTTAGTATAATGCCCATAGGCCAGGCATAGCGGGGCAAGTCTTTGTCCTTTGGCAACACAAGGTTTCCCACCTTGGCATTGTCCTTTGGGGTTTGCCAGAGTCTTCTGGTTGGAAGCTGGCTTAAGTATTCGGCCTTCCACCTCTTCCAGAAGTGGTTGGCTAAGGTCTGCACATGCAAAATTGGTGCCACAGTCCGACCAAATTGACTTAATTGGCCCTCTGAGGGCTATGAACCTTTTCAATGCGTTTATGAATGATGAAGTGTCCATTCCCTCTGCAACCTCTATATAGACAGTTCGTTTTGACAAACAAGTAAACAAACCCGCCCATCTTTTGTTATTTACAACACCACCCCTGGTTTTCCTAGTGACAACCTCCCAAGGACCAAACACATCGATTCCCACATGGGAAAAGGGGGGGTCTGTCAAAGTCCTGTCCTGAGGTAACTCAGCCATCAGCTGACTCTGACAGTTACGTCTGAGTCGCCGACATTTGACACACTTAAAAATAACACTGCTGACCAAACTTTTAGCATTTACCACCCACAGGCCTTCATTTCTAAGGGTCGCCTCAGTCAGAGTTCTACCCTGATGATGGATCCTTTCATGGTGATGCCGAACGAGCAGCAATGCAGTGTGACTATTAGGGGGTATGATGATGGGGTTTTTTATGCACGCCTTGAGTTTAGCTTTGGCTAACCTTCCTCCAACTCTCAAAATACCCTCCTTGCCTAGAAATGGGTTTAACTCACGCAAGAAACTCCGACTGGGGGTGTCAAGCCCTTGTTCTAACCTGGCTATTTCTAGACTAAACTCATGCCTCTGAACTGACCTGAATATTACTCCCTTAGCCTTCAACATGTCCTGAACTTGCAAAGGCTGACTATCTTTGCAGACTAAGCGATGTATAAGCCTAGCAACTGCTCTAAGAAGACTGTGCCACTCCGAAAAACGTTCAAAACGGTGTGGTTCCAGGCAAGATCTTTGGCCCATCTTGATTTCTGTGGTTGATTTGCAGGCTTTCACCTCTGCACTTCGTGAGACTTGAGCATTCATAATGTCCGAAAACCTTTGCTCATCTTTCGAGAGCGCTGTGGCTTCGTCTCTCTCAGAGACTTTGAAGATGGAGGAATACTCTGGAGTTATTGCTTGGCAGTAGACCGAGATATGACTTAGGCAACTGCGCACAAGTGTAGGACGTCCACCTTTAAGCACCTGTGCTTGATTGGAGTCCAACGACGATGGTGGGTGCATCTTGTTTATGCACACTGGGCCTATGACTGTCCAGCCTAATGGCAATTGTTGTGCGATAGGTGCACCTGGAGGTCCTTTAACTTGGTCGTTCACACAGAACAAGCTCGGGCAGTCCGAGCCAAGCAAAAGGGCAATGTCCACATCTGGCCGAAAGGCTGGTATAGCATTCTTTAACCGTCGCAAATGTGGATGAGCCTCCACAACTTCTCTAGTTACAATTTGTTTTTTGTTCCGAGGGATGGAGGAACACTCAATCAGGTCTGGCAACTTGAACTGTCTCTTCTGGTCGCAAGAGGAGACAACAAAGCCAGATGCTATGCGACCCTGCAACTTCTTTTTTCCTGCACACGTAGTCATAGTGTAGTCGACCATCTTGGTTTTAAGGTCAAACATGCGGAAGAACTCTGGAGTAGCCAGGGAGGCGTCGCTCTGTGAATCCAGGGCCACATAGAGTCTCTTTCTAAGCCAAGGGCTCTTGGCTGGATATACATCCGCTAGGCAGATAGGATGACAAACTCTGTACTGGTGCGAGTCAGAACACAGCTCTGTACAGGCGACTGCTGAAACTTCCACCTGCATCTCTGGTGCGGCTGGCTTGTCGGTGTCTTCGACTGCTGACTTTTCTTTTGGTGAAGCGTTCTCTTTGGGGTGGGAGATGATATTGGAGTTGTGCATTGCGGTGCAATGCTTGAGGCTGTTGCATTTCTCACACTTGATGTTTTCTTTGCAGTTGGATGCAAAGTGTGGAGTTGCTCCACAGCATCTAAAGCAGATTCCCTGCTTTTGAACTAGCTGTTGCCTTTCTTTGTATGTCTTTCTACTAAACTCCCTGCAGTTGGCCAAGCTGTGAGGCTTTTGGTGAATAGGGCAAAGCAACTCCTTTACCTCCGACCTGGGTTCGTCAGTCTTGTGTTGAGTTTCGACTGCCTTTACGCTGACAGGTCTATTGGCCTCTCTAGGTGGTTTCTTGTCCACTTCAGGTGCCTTCTCTGGCTGGGTCCCTTGGTATAAGGTGGGGAGGCCCGTCTGTGGATCATTCCTTTCTCTGGCCACCCTGGTGATGAACTGGACCAAATGAGAAAATGGAGGGTATGCCTGGGAGTGGGCCTCCTTGTAGTTGAAGACCTCCTGTCCCCAGCGTTCTTGCAAAGTGAAGGGCAGCTTGGTCAAGATCTGCCTCTGGGACAGGTGCTGATCGAGGCACTTCAAACCGGGCAGTTCTGGATTCTCCTTGGCCGACTCTAATTCCGTAAGGAGATCGCTGAGGTCCCACAAGAGTTTGAAGTCTTTGAGTTTTAAAGCTGGGAACCTTTGGAGCTTGTCCATAAGAGATGCTTCAATCTCTGTGCTGGCCCCATACCTCTGCTGCAACCTGGCCCAGGCCTTTTCCAGGGCTTTGTCGGGATCGGCTACGTGGGCTGCGTAGATCTTCTTAACTTGTGAGGATGAGGCTGGGCCCAACCATGCAGCCAGAAGAGTCAGTTCTTCCTCAGGCAATAACTTTAAGTCTCTGATTGCTCTCTGGAAGGTGGCCTTCCAGAGAAGAAATTCCTCAGGCTTGTCCGAAAACTTTTCGACACCCTTGTCCTTAAGATCTCTTCTGGGGCTTCTGATGATGGAGACAAGCTGGGACTCTGGCGTCGAAGGGAACAATTGAGGAGTTTGCTGTTGTGGAGTGGACTCCCACCGTGTACCTTGCGTCAACCTTTGGCCTCTTGGAGGGATGACATCGACCACTGACGAATCGATGGTTCCCTGTGCAGCTGTCTGTAGGGGCCAACTAGCGCTCGGCCTTGAGGCCCTGATTGACTGACCTAGGGTTTTAGCAGGAGGCACAGGTAGCTCGAGCAAGGGTGAGCTCCCCGCTATGACGCTCTGCTCTGCAGGAAACTCAAAAGTGACTTTGGGGCCCTGCTCTGGGTAAGGAGAGAAGTCTCCCTGTTCCTCATCCGAAAACTGGCTGTACATGCTGCCAAGGTGCGCAAACACTTTGGCAGAAGGGTCCTGTATTGGTAACTGGCTTACATTTTCTTCTGTGAGTGGCTCAATTAGGGCCTTGGCCAAAGTCTCAGCCCTTACCCTTTTGGCTGCGGCATCCATCTTTATTCTAAGCATCTCTATACGAGCCTGTTCTATTTGCATTTCGCTTTGTCTACGGGCCTGTTCTATTTGCATTTCGCTTTGTCTACGGGCCTGTTCTATTTGCAGTCGTTGCTCTTCTTCTTTAAAGGGAAGGGTGAGATCAGCTGCCTTAGCATCAGCCTCCGCCCCCGCTACCTTGCTCTTTAGCTCCAGACGTGCAGCCTCCTTAATGTGCAAGGCAGCTAGGGAAGAGATGGCACTCCCAGCAGCAGAAGACTTGCTAGAGTGGCTGTGTTTAGACGATGCACGCTCCCTTAGTTTAGATACCTGGCTAGAGCGGTTGGACTTAAGACTAAGTGCCACAGCAGGTGATTTTAAAAGATTGGTCTCATGGCTGCATAAGGAAGACTGATTTCCTTTTGGCTCAGACCTTAGATTAACAGGTGGAGAACTAAATTCCAAGGCATCTAGAATTGCCCTCACCTTATTTTCTTTCTCATTAGTGTCAGCTAAGACACTCACTATTTCTAACTCTGAATCCTTGGCGTTAATTCGCTCGAGGACCTGGACTATCTTAGACACCAAACCCCTCCAGAGACCGAAGGTCTCTTCAAGGTCTGTCTGTAATATGGATGGCACCCTTGTAATACCCAAGCTCTCAATTCTGTCCATCAATGTTACAATTCGCTCCCATGCCGAACCTAACCTCACATGGAGGAGCTCCTTTTCATCTATTAGATGGGCTAGCATCTTGGCTGAAGGGTGCTTTATCCTTTGGGGCCTTTCATTCCTACTTTCAGCCTCAGAAGGAGGTATACCATCTGTATCGTCTTGAAATTGCATAGACATTATGTATTCTTAATAGCAAGTAAATTTACAACAAAGGCAAATGCAATATACCTGCAAGTAAATTTACAATAAAAGCAAATTCAATATATAATACAATTCACAGCACTTAACCATAGCAATATATATCACTAAGTAACTATACTTTACAAAGATTGTGACCTTTGGCGCCAGATTTTGGTGGGCAAGTTGCAAAATGCCAACTGACAGCAACTTGCCTCTTGATACCTCCCTTGCCCGAGTGACGTAAACTGCCAAAATGGCGACTTCGCCAAATTTTCAAGCACCTCGTGCTCTGCGGCTCGAGGCCTGCCGCCGAAGGAGCACCGAGGCTGGCTTTGGAAAGGAGGAGAGAAGAGACGCCTCCTCCCCGCTGTGAAGGGAGGTCACCACCGCAGGTCGATGAAGCAGGTCACCACCGCAGGACGATGAGGCAGGTCACCACCGCAGGACGATGAGGCAGGTCACCACCGCAGGACGATGAGGCAGGTCACCACCGCAGGACGATGAGGCAGGTCACCGCCGCAGGTCAATGAGGCAGGTCACCACCGCAGGACGATGAGGCAGGTCACCACCGCCGGACCATGAGGCAGGTCAAAGCCGGCCGAGTGCTCCGGCCGAACTCCTGATGAAGAGGCTGTCAAAGCCGGTTGAGTGCTCCGGCCGAACTCACAGCAGCGTTGCCAGGCCTGTCCAGGTTCTAGCCTGGTTCTGGTGGGCTCCACGCCTCAGAGCCAGCCAAAGAACTGTCGCTGGTGCTCCGCGGCTCGAGGTCTACCGCCGAGGGAGCCCTGGACGTTGCTGGGAACTGCACAGCCTGTGCAAACCCAGAAAGCCACTGGGCTACGTGCGCACACGCGAGCCAAATGGCAAGGAAATAGAGCCCCACTATTTGACTCCTTCAGGTCTGAGAGCGGGCTCCACTGCCTCAGACGCTGGTAGAGTCTTTAGGTATGCAGACTGAGCTCAGGCGGAAAAGCCGCAGCCTATACTAAAACTTCCTAAACTATAAAAAACTATAAAGCCGTGCAAGCTAGCTGAAGCGGAAAAACCGCTGATCGACCTCAAAACTGTGCCGTCCGCCGGACAATAAAAAACTATAAAACTGAAACGTGCTGTCCTTTATCCGGGCGAACTGCAAATCCCTATAAGCTGTCCTATAGATATTGAACGACTGAGTCTGGATAACTTCAAAAAAGGATGTTTATTCATACAAGGTTGTAAACCTGGCACAGATCTTAAAGTTGCAGAAAATGAAACAAATTTCCATAGGTTTTAGTTGCAGAATTATCCCTGGTTCCAGAAGGCAAAAGTGATTATAAAACCACTATACCCTAATCACGCTGCCTATATTAGAAGGAGAAACTCTTTCCTTCCCTATCTTTACAGCAAAGATTAGTTCTAGAAGCGATGGAATAACTTTGCTCCTCTAACTAGATTTCCTATTCCAGATCAATATAATTCAATACTTATCTAATTTGGATAGGCTTAGATTGGCCTGGTTTTGAGGATGATTTGTCCCAGTTAGCCTTGCACAGCTCCAGCACGTTGGAAGACTATAGCCAGAATGAAGCTCCAAAATGGAGACTAGACCCTGGTAAAAAGGGCGGTCCTAAGATGTTGCACTCTTTGACCAATCACTGCAAAGAAAACTGCAGCCAGCTCTTGCAGATTCCAAGCCACCTTTCCTAGGCCTTTGCAGCCAGAGGCTCAAACAAAATGTAAAGGAGGGAAAACAAACAAACGACCAATAGGTAAGGCAAACCATCGTCCTGGGGGACGGAACAAATAGAATAAGGCATACTGTTCTCCATGTCTCTATGAGGCACATATCTATCAAAATACATGATATGCTGGCATTTTATTGTCTTTAAAAATGTGCCCAGATAGTTCAGCCCATCATCTTCCTGACCTGTCCCTTTTTTGTGTATCATCATCACAATTCCTTGCTGTCCATGGAGTTCTCTGCAAGGACCTGGGCATCTCCTGACATTGCTTGGGGTCATAATAATGCACATTTCAGATCAGCAAGGACTGGGTAGAGTGACCATGATGGCAGGGAAAAGTTTATGGAAGCAGTGTGTGAATGGACAATAGATCAGGCCAAAATGGACCTGGACCACAGTATTAAAGGTGCTGTGAGCAGAAAGAAAATAGATGGAAGAGTGAATTCAGGATTCATCAGAATTTATTCAATTTGACACCACTTTAACTACCCATGGCTCAATGCTATGGGCCCATGGGAGTTGAGGTTTTACCAGGTCTTTAGCCTTCTCTGTCAAAGACAGCTGGTGCCTCACCAAACTCCAAGGATTCCATAGCAGTGCAGTTAAATTGTTATCAAACTGAGAGTCAACCTAGGACAATTCAATATTTCAGATGACCAAAGTTTGGGTAATGACAGTTCCACTGGATGTATCTCTTTCAATGGTTTCCATGTGGAGGGTTAAACCTGTGGGGATCTTCATAACCTTTCCTGCCTCATGGTATCATTATTACAATATAAAATTAAGTGAAATTGCATCACTGCCATATTATTGCCATACTTTAATGGCAGCTGGAGAACTAGCAATGTTTTTGTTGTTGATTAATAACATATAACCAGCTGTAAAATGAAGATAGCATCTTATATGGGCTGCAGTATTCACAATCATGCCTGACATCTACGTAATGTTGATTTTGTTTAGATGACAACCTCATTATGATGCATAATTGCTAGGCAATCTCCTAGCAAAGACTGGGTTAAAAACTACGGGAAGATTCTTGTTCTCCTCGTTATTAATTAGTACGTGTCCACTCCGCCAAATCCCGTGCCCAAACTTCATTTGTTATGTTCAGCCAAATGCATGAATAGCTTTTGAGTAATTATTTTCCAACATCATCTAATACCTCTTTGCACATCAATTAAAAATCCTCTTAACAAGGAACTGCATTTTGTTCGAGATCAAATGCCTAGACCAAAGCTGTATCAATCATGTAGAGCTAATTAGTGGGTCTGCTTTTTATCATTTGTTTTACTTTATTATTCTATTATACACTTCCTAATGAAACCAATTGAACAATTTTAAAATCTTTGTTCAATTAATTGAAGGCTTAAAGGCCAGCTACCTAACCACTCTTTTATTTATGCTTTTAAAAAATTTCCCAGCTTTAATTTAAAAGGAGGAAGAAAATCATAAACAGGAGGGAAAATCTCATGATTCTTTTATCTGTTTGATTTACCTGGCAAACTTCTCAAAAACAGTTTTAACACTTTGCCAGTAATTCATTCCTCACTGGAGCAGTTTTCTGGCACTTACATTTTGGGAAAAGAAGCTGAAATAAATTGTGAAAAATTACTGAGAAATAATATGTGGGCTAGAAATGGAGAGTTTTCTAAGAGTTTCGGAGCCTGTGACCAATATTGGCATTTTAAGTGAGGGAGAGATGTAATAATGCATAATTAATTTGTGCAAGCTGAGATGGCATTTGGCTTGTATACCTTATATGGCATATTGTGATGTCTGGCTGTCATCAAAAATAATAGTTTTATAGCATGTCATAACATCTTAATAAATAGTCATTAACTGTTATTGTTCACTTCCACATTCAAAGGCAGTATTTTGGGTAGGACCAAGACATTTTGCAATCTGAGTTGAAAACAAGAAGGAGGCACCTCCCATTCATTGCTATCGCTCACAAGCCAAATGGACTCACTCCCTCACCCCATGGGGACTCAAGACAGCTAAGAATAACATAACACAATACAATAGAATTTGAAAACAAGTCAAAAACACATAAAACAATTAAATATTTGTGTCATGAGTGTAAAACTTAACATACATTTAAAATACAACAAAATTACATATAAAAAGTAGATACCCCCACCCAGGCCTGTAGCGAGGGGGCGGTTTTAGGGGTTCAACCCCCCCCCCCCCCGAAATTTTTCAGGTTATAAAAAAAAAACCTGGTTTACTCATGAATTTTAACTGGTTAACCAAATCCCCATGCTAAGTCTATGAGACACAAAACATTAAGAGTCTCTCCAGGCACTATCTCAAGCAGATATTGACAGGTTTGTAGCGGGGAGGGGTGTGTGCCAGGTGTTAAAGCCCCCTGAAATTTTCAAAACCCCTCCCGAAATTTTTTTCTGGCTACGGCCCTGCCCCCACCCCCATTCAACTCACAACATCCCAGCAGCCTATGGGACCACCTTTCTTTTAAAGTAAAGAAAGATTGTCTCCCATCTCCATTTGTCAAGTGTAAAAATTGCTTCTAGAAGAAAGTAAGTATTCACAGTTTTAGATATTTTCCATCCTTTATTCTTGGGCTGCTATCTTGAAATATTCATGATATCACAGTATCATTGTTCCAAAGATCTGAAGCCTCCTTGAGACCTCCTCAAAATTTTCCACACTTGATTGGCCAATAATATTTTCCTTTTTAAAGTTTTGCGAGGACTTGGTTATGATGGAAGATACTTCTGGCTGAACCTCAACAGACTGATTCTTCAAGACCTTCCTCACTTTCTTCTCTTGTAGACTGCCTCCTTGTTTAAGATATTTTTGTGAATGACCATCCTGGGCAAATGTTGGTTTGGATATGACTCAACAGGATCAAGAGCAACCTTTGACTAAAGCCCTATCTAACTCTCTTTATGACTCAGTGTGTCAAATATTACACTATTTCTTTTCATAGGATCATCAAACGGGTGCCTGGAGTTGTACATTTCTGAAATGGCACTACTTATAGTTATTGGTTTGCCAATATTGTGTTGTCGAAGGCTTTCATGGCTAGAATCACTGGGTTGCTGTGAGTTTTCTGGGCTGTATAACCATGTTCCAGAAGCATTCTCTCCTGACCTTTCGCCCACATCTATGGTTGGCATCCTCAGAGTTGTGAGGGCTGTTGGAAACTAGGCAAGTGGGGTTTATATATCTGTGGAATGTCTAGAGTGGGAGAAATAACTCTTGTCTGTTGGAAGCAAGTGTGAATGTTGCAAATGGCCACCTTGATTAGCACTGAAAAGCCTTGCAGCTTCTAAGCCTGTCTGCTTCCCACCTGAGGGAATCCTTTGTTAGGAGGTGTTCAGCTGGCCCTGATTGTTTCCGGTCTGGAACTCCCATGTTTTTCTGAGCATTGTTCTTTATTCACTGTCCTGATTTTAGAGTTCTTTTTAAAAAAAAATACTGGTAGCCAGATTTTGTTCATTTTCATGGTTTCCTCCTTTCTGTTGAAATTGTCCACATGCTTTTGGATTTCAGTGGCTTCTCTATGTAGTCTGACATGGTGGTTGTTAGAGTAATCCAGCATTTCTGTTCTCAAATAATATTCTAAATTTTACTGAAATTGATAAAAGCATTAAGGTACAATTAATATATATGAACCAAATGGCCCTTTGTTTCGTACCTTCTCCCTTTTGCAACTGTTTCTTGCAAAAGTTTTGTATGCTGTTAGGTTGCTGCCTAGGTTGTGCTAGGCAAAAAAAAATCATTTTTATATTAGGCTTTTTCTCTAGGAGTTTCAATAGCAGGTTCACCAGATTTAGGAAGGTAATACTAAAACTATCAGACATGAAGCCAGAAAGCTACAATGCTTGACAAAGATGTGCATAATATTATTTCAGATTGTGAGCCAAAAAAGATCTTTCTGGGAAATGTTTGATTGAAAAGATATAGGAAGATTATAAGTTTTTTAAAAAGAGTATTTTTTCATTTCACCTCTGACATGGAAGTTTCTAGCTACCATAGGTTTACCTGAAACCTGGAAAACCCATTGTCAGTCTGAGCAGGTTATTCTGGTTTAGATAATCTTACCTCTTGACTGGGGCCCATAATGATAACACATCCACAAAGTGGAGCTTGTCTCTTTCTTATCCGCTAATTCATAGTCATTGACTTCCTTCAATCAAATTGTTTTCCTCCTTGTGGTTTGGGATATATAAGGAGGACAACCATCTGAACATTAATTTCCAACCTGACAAAGAAGCATTTGAAAAAGAAAGGGAGAGATAGAGAAAGCTGAGACTATACATTCTACACAGTTCTTTGGGAGGCATTATTTAATTTACCCACAAAAAGAAATGAATATGAAGGCAAATGCAAAATAGAATTTCAGCAGCAAAGGAAACACCATTGTTCTATTCTTACTCTGCAAAGCACCAATTATTCTCCTTTTCTTAAGTCCTTTAGTTTCAGGGCCTGACTGAGTAGTTTAAAGGATAAAAGTATTAGCCTTTCATCTCTAAGATTCAAGTGCCAGTCCTTCAGGCAGACCAAAGGAAAATGAAGTAGACTGGCTTAAACGCGCATCTTAATGCATTATTATTAGAGAATGGCATCATTAAACATTAATACAGAACTGGAATATCTGGCAATTCACTAATTTTTTTAAAGTACAAATTTTGATTCATCAGCAAAAACAGAAAATAAAGCTTTAATGCCGGACGGGGAGTGACTGACTTCATTCTCCAGCCCTGTGATAATATTTCTGAAAATGTAACTCCCTGCGTAATAATAAGAGAATAATCCGTTTTGTCTGGCTTGTTTTAAACAATGGGAAGAAAGGCATCCATATAGTAAAAAAAATTACCAGAGTTACATCACTTGTCACACTGTAGTGTGGTACCCTGGGTAGCTTAAGGCAAATAGGAAGAAACTGAATGGGGCATTCAGTTTCTTCCTATTTGCCTTAAGCTACCCATAACCATTAATATCCACGAGGAGGGAATAAAACAAATGAAGTCAATGTAATTATTGGAGAAGCGTAGGATTTTTCTTCCAACAGTATATTGTGTGTGTGTGTGTAAATGTGTGTGTGTGTATGTAATGGGCCACATTCTTTTTTGCTAATATTTTCCTGATGTGTCAAACAAAGGCCTATACTTTAGGAGCTTGGAATACCTGAGTGTGCAGGATGCCATAGAATAATAATCTATATAAATAAAAATGCAATGTCCATCCATTAAGAACATCACCACCAACAGCTATGAAATTTGGGCACAACATAGCATTCAATCTGGCGAGTGTTTTAGGCCTATTCTCACTAACCTTACCCACCTGAGAAAGGTAAAATCAAACCCAAAAGCAACCGCCAATAAGTCACCTCCACCCTTACCTACTGTCTTATCAGACGGCTCCTCTCCTTAGCAAACGGCGCTAGCAATGGCCAAGCAGTTTCCACCCTTTAGTAAACAGTGTGGGTGGTGAACGGATTCCTTGAGTCTTTTTTCCCTCATGAAGGCCTCTCTCAAAAGAGATAGAAGGCCTTCAGCCACTTAAGCAGAAAAAGAAAGGGAAAAGCTATAGGAAGCGGCCTGAGGCTGTTAGGAATGGTGGGAGTTGAAGTCCAAGAGACCTGGAGGGAGGGCCCAAGTTGGACCAGGCCTGTAAGAGAGAGAGCCCTCTGCTCATGCCCAGAAGCACCCTGGTACCCATCCCTTTCCCTCCCTCCTTCCCCCTTCAAGGCTGTTGCCCAAGGGATGCCCAGATGTTTTACTTAGCCAGACTGTTTTACTTAGCCAGATTTGAATAAGCGCCATCATTTATTATTTATTTATTTGTTGACTTTATTTATATCCCACCTTTCTCCCTATGGGCACTCAAGGCCACTTGCTTGCAGCACAAAAGCAGTATTATTGTTCTATTTGCATGTTGCCAATGGTTGAAATCATCAGAGTTTGAATTCTTTAGCTGAGCAATTCATTCCTCCCTTCAGTTCTTTGGCATAGGCCAAGATCTTATGTTTGGCTTGTGCAGAGTAGATCTTCATATGAGTTGCTTGATCTTTGTGTTGAATGGCAGTGTTATACAGTTAAATGTGCTACCAAAGAAGCACCACCTATAATTTCAGCAGAGGCTGCATGGCTGATGGCACCACTTGGATAATTCCATTTCCCTGACCTTAGACTGAATGCAGACAAGTTATTGTGCATAGAATGAAAACATTGAATCTCTTCTGCATGAGAAGTCAGGCATAAAATACATATAATCATGGTACCTTAAGAGTTAGAAGACCCTGGATGGACTGGGATTATCTAGTCAAACTCCATGCCATTCAAGCATACACAACCAAAGGACTCTCAAAGAGGGACATCTTTATGTTTAAAGACCTCCAAAGAAGGAGAGTGTCAAAGACAGAACGCCACAAGATAAAAGATAACAAAGTTTATTGGAGTTACAGAACCAAAAATGCCCGTAAAAGACAAGGGCTAGGCAAACACTGGCCTTAAAAGTAAAAAGAGACAAGAAAAACGTTCAAAAGATAAACCGGATTAAACCGGAGTTTAATCCGGGTTAAATCAAACAGCTTGCTTCAGCCTGGGAATAAACAAACAGAAGCTGGTGAACAAAAAGTTCAAAGGAATGCAACTAATTGGCAGCAGATGCTTCTCTGCTGCCAAGAGCTATGTTTGAGTAACTTAGAGGTTACTCCTCCACACAGCAGGCAAATTCCCGATACAAACACAGCAGACGAGGGCAGAAGCAGTCAGCGAAGTCCCAATCCGTTCCGAAGGTCGTAAGGCCGATGCAGACGTTTGTAGTTCACCAGTTCCAACGATAGACACAGGTAGGAGAATCCGAGGCCGTAGTCAGTCAGTCCGTAAGTCCAGAGTAAGCAGATGGCGTCCGTCAAGAAGACGACGGAAGGTCAAAGCTATTAAGATTAAGCAGAGGTTGCACAACAAAACCCCACACAATTCCTCCCGCCATCTGAGCCCAATGTCCAGGATAACTTACGTAGTCAGCAAACGAATCACACCCGTCTTCAGGAAAACTTCCCACACAGATCCCAAGCGTTCGTCCAGATTACCTTGCCCAACGCAATTTGCTATTGCTCCCAAACCCCATTTTATGCCAGTTACAAGTCCTCATCGCTATCAGCTGTTCTCCTTAGCCCGGGCGTTTCCTCATCACTTTCCTCATCAGAACTGGAACACCTTTGACTACGCCCCACAGCATCCCCAGCTGTGGATCCCATCCCTCCAGCTTGTCCACGGGTCTAATCCTGAAGGTCCCCAATCGCCTTCCATACTATCATTGCCAGTGGCACCCAAATCCTCCCTTACACGAGTCCATTCCATGTCATCCTCTTCCGAGCTAACCATCTCTTCCTCCATTCTCTCAGTAAACCCCTCAAAAGAATCCTCGTCAGATGGTTCTGCAAAGATATCTCGCAGCCGCTTCCTTTCTCGCTCCTCGAGAGTATCTGACTCTCGAGGAGTCTTACGCCCACGTCTCCCAGTAGTAGAGCCATGAGGCTCAACCATAACACTATCCCCTCTCACAAAGGCCTCCTCCTCCGAAGGCGGAGAGACGGCAGTGATGTCCTCAGCTACAGCACCACGACGACTGGAGGTATCTAACTTTAACAGAGAACGATGGAAAACTGGATGGATTTTAAAAGTAGAAGGTAAACGCAAACGAAATGCTACGGAAGAAATCTTTTTAACAATAGGAAAGGGTCCCAAATACCGTGGCGCAAACTTTCCCCCAGCCTGTTTAATGTACTTAGAAGATAACCACACTAAATCCCCTTCTTCCAACTCTTCCCCTGCCTGCCTATGACGGTCGGCCTGAGTCTTTTGCGTTGCCTTGGCTTCCAATAGTAAACGACGGGCAACATCATGCAACGCAGCCATTTCAGAGGAACGGTACAACGGGTCAGAGGAAACCACATTGGTTGACGGCGCCACACCTCCCCGCGGATGAAAACCATAAGTCAGTTCAAATGGAGTATGCTGACTAGACATGTGCACAGCGTTGTTATAGGCGAACTCAGCCACTGGTAGCCATTTTACCCAAGCAGTGGGTTGATCTAAACAAAAACAACGTAAATATTGCTCCAACAACCCATTAACCCTTTCCGATTGACCATCCGTTTGTGGATGAAACGCTGAGGAGACGTTCAATTTAGTACCTAAACACTCATGGAAGTGTCTCCAAAAGCGTGACACAAATTGTGGAGCCCTATCAGAAATAATCACCTCAGGAGCTCCGTGCAAACGACAAATGTGTTTGGTAAACAATAAAGCCAATGTAGGGGCCGCCGGAATGGTCGAACAAGGAATAAAATGAGCCAGTTTAGAAAATAAATCCACCACCACCCAAATACATGTGTAACCCCCAGACTTAGGCAAATCAGAAATGAAATCCATGGAAATAATTTGCCATGGTCTCTCAGGAACAGGCAAAGACGACAACAACCCTCTAGGGCGCCCAACAGGCGTCTTACTCTGCTGGCAAACAGCACAGCTATCACAAAAGCGAAGAATGTCTTGCCGCATCTTTGGCCACCAGTAGTTCCTGGTGATGAGCTGCACGGTCTTAAATCTGCCAAAATGCCCAGCCATGGGTTCGTCATGGTGGGCTCTAATAACCTCCAACCTGAGTGCCCCCACCGGTACATAGACCTGTCCCCTGCGTACCAATACTCCATTCTGATCTTGCAAGTGAGGCAGTATTGTACGATTCCCTGCTGACAACAGCATGAGTTGCTCTTGAGTCCAAACATCTTCTTTCTGAGCCTCTATGATTTGATCATGTAACCCGATCTCATTTTCCACAACACATAAAGAGGCAGTAGGCAAAATGGTCTGGCACACTACCTGCTCATTAGTCTTAAACTCAGGCTTGCGGGACAATGCATCGGCCCGCAAGTTTGCCTTCCCTTCCACGAATTGAACTTTGAAATTAAACCTGGAGAAAAACAAAGCCCATCGGATTTGACGTTGGTTTAACTTCTTGGCCGTTTGCAAATGTTCCAAATTCTTGTGATCAGACCTGACCACGATTTGGTGCCGCGCCCCCTCTAGCCAGTGCCGCCACACCTCAAACGCCACCTTGATCGCCAATAATTCTTTCTCCCATATGGTATAGTTTTGCTCAAATGGTGTTAGTTGCCGAGAGTAAAATCCACAGGGACGCAAAGTCCCTGATGAATCTCTTTGAGACAATACAGCCCCCAACGCGTAGCTAGAAGCGTCTGCTTCTACTACGAACGGTTTGTCCACATCTGAATGTATTAGTATGTTGTCTGCCTGAAAGCTAGACTTTAATTATAAAAACGCATCGTGAGCTTCCCGCCCCCACACAAATGGCTGTTTCTTACGCAGGAGCTGCGTTAAAGGTACCGTGAGTTTGGCAAAGTTTGGGATAAACTCCCGGTAGTAATTAGCGAATCCTAAGAACCTCTGAACATCTTTCTTAGTCTTGAGCTCTTGCCATGAGTTGACTGCGTCAACTTTATGTGGATCCATTTTGAGTTCCCTTCCTGAAACTACATGACCTAGGAACTCAACTTCAGGTACATGAAAAACGCATTTAGAAGCCTTAGCGAAGAGCCCATTAGCCCGCAGACGATGTAGTACCTGCTTAACATGCTGACGATGTTCTCTTTCATCCTTAGAAAAAATTAAGATATCATCCAAATAAATCACCACAAATTGGTCAATTAAGTCTCTAAATACATCGTTTATGAACCTCTGGAAGACCGCAGGCGCATTGCAAAGTCTGAAAGGCATTACACGGAACTCGTGGCATCCGAAACACATGTTAAATGCTGTCTTCCATTCATCACCTTCCCGTATTCTAATCAAGTTATACGCCCCCCGCAGGTCAAGCTTGGTAAAGACCTTAGCCCCTTGCACCCTCGATAGTAATTCCGAGATTAAAGGTAGCGGGTACCTATCCCGAATGGTGTGTTTGTTAAGGACCCGGTAATCACAAACCAACCTGAGGTCCCCTGTCTTTTTGGCAACAAAGAACACAGGAGCAGCAGTTGGAGAGCTAGATGGGCGAATAAACCCCTTAGCTAAGTTCTCATCGAGGAACTCTCTTAAAGCTTGCCTTTCTGGTACTGTCAAGGCGTACAACCTTCCTGCTGGTAATTTTGCACCTTCCGCTAGTCTAATGGCGCAATCGTATGGTCTATGCGGCGGTAGCTTATCCGCTTCCTTCTTACAGAATACGTCTGAGAATTCCCCATACTCAGCAGGCACTCCCTCCATATCAGGCTGAGTAGGGTTTAGAGTAAAACATTCCTGCCTCCTAAAAGTTATCTTACGCATCACCCAGTCTACTTGTGGATTTACTAAAGCTAGCCAATCCATTCCCAGGATCACATCGTATCTGGGTGTGATGACTCATGGGCCTTGTAGTCCTGCTCATGACATTGTGATGCCTGATGAAGAAGAAAACTTGGGTTTTTTACCTTCCCAGTCAGAACTGGATTCTTCCCAGCCAGATCTGGGAACCTTGCACCTGCAAGAGAGTTGTGTTCCAGAAGTATGTCAAACAAACCCAGAGCCTACATCTCCTGTGTTTTCTCGCCATGAGTTTTGTAAACAACAGAGAGGTTTGGAAGCGGCCTCGCGCAGGAGTGCTAGAATAGCTGCTAAGAATTTAGCCAATTAAGCCTGCTTTCCGTGAGAATCTTTAAGGAGTCAAACATCTGGTCTCAGAGATTAGCTTTGGCTCTGGTTCCCAGAGAACTGCTCTCGGCAGGAAAGTTAGACTCTATATAGGTGTTTTAACCGCGAAGTAACTTCGCGGAGTCAATTCGTCAGCCTCCGGAGCGAGTTGTGTCTGGACAGCGCGCTCCGTTCCAAGCCTCGTTCCTGTTCAAGCCTTGTCCTTGTTCTCAAGCCTTCGCTCCTGCTTCCCAGCCTTGTTTACTTTCGGACCTTGCCTCGCCTTCCAGGACTAAGCCTTGCCTTGTTTCACGGATTTTACCAAGTAATTCCACGGATCTTGTTCCTGCTCCTCATTACCTTGTTGTCTTGAATCAAGCCTTGTGTTCCAAGTATCAAGTTATTTCCTAGCCTTGCTCAAGTTCATGGACTAAAGGACCTTGTCATCTCCCCTCACTTGCTTGGCAAGTGAGTGTTTCGGTTATTGGATTACAACTTTGGACCTTAATATTTCATATTGGACATTGTTTCTTTGGACTAATTTTGACCTTTCCTGAAAGGTCTAACTCTGGACTAATTTCTACACTTGTTTTTATTAACTTTATTTACTCCTTCAATAAAGATATTAGATTGGTTCTGGCCTCTGTGTTTGGTTATTGGTGCCCTGCAGCCTGGGTCCTGACACTGGGTAAGCTCGTAATATCCCAAACAAACGTTCCCGTTACTCCCTGTACTTCCCACATTATTTCTGAGGTCTCATGGTTAACCACCCCAGTCTCCAATAGTCTCCCATCCGCTCCTTCCACCCATACGTCGCATGCTTTGAATGCCATGCTTCCTAGCAAATTCAAAATCCACATATGAGACCGTAGCCCCTGAGTCCAGCAGTGCCAAAGTAGAAACAAGTTCTTTTCCCCCAACAGATAACGAAATGGGTACAAAGACATGTTTCTTCCCCTCAGTTGACTGCTTTAAAAGCCCTAATGCGTTGGACTCACGTCGCACTAGGGCTGGCCTTTTCCCGAAAGCTGGGAAGGTTTTACATTACAATTTCTGGCGAAATGCCCAGCATTTCCACAATACAAACACAACCCCAGTTGTCTCCTACGGTTCTTTTCTGCTATAGACAGTTTTTTAAACACCCCGAGTTCCATAGGCTCGTCCCCCTTTACCACAGGTGCCTTAGATTCAAACATAGGTGGCGCACACATTGCTCTAGATTGTTTACGGGACTCGAACCTGGCGTCCAAACGCAACACTTTAGATATTAAGGCATCCCAATTTTCTGCCGGCTCCAAGCGTGCCAATTCGTCCTGGAGGTAATCATTTAAACCAGCAGTAAACAAAAGCATAAATGCATTTTCCCCCCAGTCTAACTGATGACGGTACGAATTAAACTTATTTAAATAATCCAAAACAGTCCCCTTTCCCTGTTTCAACCGATACAGAGCCCAACTAGCATTCTCCGTACGGAGGGGATCCCCAAAAGTGTCAGTTAGTAGTTTTTTGAAATCACTCAAATTGTCCTTGACTGGGTCATTTCCCAAAATCAAATTAGTGGCCCATTGTCCTGCAGGACCAGTCAACAAACTCAAAATAAATGCCACCTTGCTAGTGTCCGTAGGAAAAGCTTGTGCACTAAGCTGGGAAAAATAAAGTTCAATTTGTGCCAAAAAAGTTGGCAGTTTGCTCCTAGACCCATCAAAGCGTTCTGGAGTCATAACATGTCCATTAGCTGGCTGTGCTGCTTGCGCAGCGTAAAAAGCAGCCTGTAATTGATCAAAACGAGCCTTTAACTCCTCCATCGTCTTCTTGACGTAATTAACTTCTACAGAAAAACTTTTTTATGGGCGTTGGGCAATCTGTCAAAGACAGAACGCCACAAGATAAAAGATAACAAAGTTTATTGGAGTTACAGAACCAAAAATGCCCGTAAAAGACAAGGGCTAGGCAAACACTGGCCTTAAAAGTAAAAAGAGACAAGAAAAACGTTCAAAAGATAAACCGGATTAAACCGGAGTTTAATCCAGGTTAAATCAAACAGCTTGCTTCAGCCTGGGAATAAACAAACAGAAGCTGGTGAACAAAAAGTTCAAAGGAATGCAACTAATTGGCAGCAGATGCTTCTCTGCTGCCAAGAGCTATGTTTGAGTAACTTAGAGGTTACTCCTCCACACAGCAGGCAAATTCCCGATACAAGCACAGCAGACGAGGGCAGAAGCAGTCAGCGAAGTCCCAATCCGTTCCGAAGGTCGTAAGGCCGATGCAGACGTTTGTAGTTCACCAGTTCCAACGATAGACACAGGTAGGAGAATCCGAGGCCGTAGTCAGTCAGTCCGTAAGTCCAGAGTAAGCAGATGGCGTCCGTCAAGAAGACGACGGAAGGTCAAAGCTATTAAGATTAAGCAGAGGTTGCACAACAAAACCCCACACAATTCCTCCCGCCGTCTGAGCCCAATGTCCAGGATATCTTACGTAGTCAGCAAACGAATCACACCCGTCTTCAGGAAAACTTCCCACACAGATCCCAAGCGTTCGTCCAGATTACCTTGCCCAACGCAATTTGCTATTGCTCCCAAACCCCATTTTATGCCAGTTACAAGTCCTCATCGCTATCAGCTGTTCTCCTTAGCCCGGGCGTTTCCTCATCACTTTCCTCATCAGAACTGGAACACCTTTGACTACGCCCCACAGCATCCCCAGCTGTGGATCCCGTCCCATCCCTCCAGCTTGTCCACGGGTCTAATCCTGAAGGTCCCCAATCGCCTTCCATACTATCATTGCCAGTGGCACCCAAATCCTCCCTTACACGAGTCCATTCCATGTCATCCTTTTCCGAGCTAACCATCTCTTCCTCCATTCTCTCAGTAAACCCCTCAAAAGAATCCTCGTCAGATGGTTCTGCAAAGATATCTCGCAGCCGCTTCCTTTCTCACTCCTCGAGAGTATCTGACTCTCGAGGAGTCTTACGCCCACGTCTCCCAGTAGTAGAGCCATGAGGCTCAACCATAACAGAGAGTCCACCATCCTCTGAGGCAGATTATTCCACTATCAAGCAGTTTGTTCCACTACAACTTCTACATTACTGATATTCAGATATTTAAAGATGACTATCATGTCACCTCTCAAGACTTCTCCAAACTAAACATATCCCATTCTCTAAGTCATTCCTGTTTCCAGATCTTTGATAATCTTGTTCACTGATTTTTTTTTTTTTTTTGCCCATGCTCTAGCTTGTCAATATCCTTCTTCAACAATGGTATTGGATACATTAATTGCTATATATGATGTTTGTATGAGATCCTATGTTGGAATTGTATGGCACAAATCTCTGCGTAATGTTGGGTGTGCTACATGAATTTGTGTTGAATGGCAATGTGGCACAAGTGAGTGAGTTATCAAAGAAGTAATACCATCAATTTCTGCAGTGACAGATGGACACACAGAGTCTAAATGAGTCTATATGTACAATGGCACTACATGTAATATTCCATATCTAATGTATACTAGACAGTAATATCAAGCTGGTTTCATAGCAAAATGCATTCATTTATAAGACACCAACTGATTATGGCAAAAAAGTCTAATAAATAAAAATATATTCCCCAATTTTGGAATTTGTGGAATTATATACTATATTTTACATATTTTTCCTCTCCCTGCATCTCTAGGTATTCACCCCGGCTACCAGCTGTTATATATTTAAGAGGTAATTGTCTGTATACTAACACTAATATCATGTTTCCAGGTGTTTGTTCTTATGCAGGCAAAACAGCATCACCTGTGCATAAAAGAGGGGCATCATCAGATTCAGGACAGCCTGGGAATTTACAGTACCAAAAAAATTAAGAAACAACCCTGTGAGAAAGCTCTGCCTCTATTAAAAATATGATGCTCAGTAGATTCAAAATGCTGACTGACTGGGGAAGGCATGAAAAGTGTGTGTGTGTGGTAGGAAAAGATTGCAGTGAGTTTTGTTGATAGAGAAAATCCTATAAATCAACCCCAATAATTATTATGCAATATTTATAGGGCTAGCCAGTATGAAAAGTTCCATGCTATAGGAACTTAGAAATACCATATTATTTACTTGAATCCAATGTGCACCTTTTTTGACTGAATTGCATCTCCAAAATTAAGGTGTGCATTAGATTTGATTGTGATGTTCATATATGCTTTTAATTTTTTGTTCAATGTCTGTTCTTTGGGCTTGGCCCCATGTTAGCCACCCCAAGTCCCTGTGAGGAGATGGAGGTGGGATAGAAAAATAAAAGATTATTATTACTATTATTATTATTATTATTGTTGTTGTTATTATTATTATTATTATCATCTGAAACACAACAAGATGAGTCCACAGCAGACACTCTGCTGGCTGTTGAATTGGATCACACGTCGGACACTTCCCAAGTATCTGTGATGTATCGGCGAGTAATGTGAGCAGATCCCAGTAAGGTGGCCTTCTGCAGCTGGCAGATGATAATTTTGTCAGCGCCAATTGTATTCCGATCACCACTGGGACCACCTTAACTGGCTTGTGCCAGAATCTTTGTAGTTCGATCTTTAAATCCACATATCATGTCAACTTTTCCAGTTGTTTCTCCTCAATCCTGCTGTCATCTGGGATTGCGACATCGACAATCCATACTTTGTCTATTAACACGATCGTGAGGTCAGGAGTATTGTGCTCCATAACCCTGTCTGTCTGAATTCGGAAGTCCCAGAGTAGCTTGACATGCTCATTCTCTGTAACTTTTTCCAGCTTGTGATCCCACCAGTTCTTTGTCGCAGGCAGATGGTATTTGTGGCACAAGTTCCAATGAATAATTTGAGCAAAGGTGTTATGCCTCTGTTTGTAGTCAGTCTGTGCAATCTTCTTGCAGCAGCTGAGGACGTGATCTATTGTTTCATCTGCTTCCTTGCAGAGCCTACATTTGGGATCTGTTGTCAACTTTTCAATTTTGGCTTTGATGGCATTGGTTCTAATGGCTTGTTCTTGGGCTGCCAGAATCAGGCCCTCCGTCTCCTTTTTCAAAGTTCCATTTGTGAGCCATAGCCATGTTTTTTCTTTGTCAATTTGACTCTCGATTTTTCCTAGGAATAATAATAATAATAATAATAATAATAATAATAATAATAATAATTATTATTATTATTATTATTATTATTATTATGGCACATTAGAATTATCCACATGAATCAGTCAAGTTTGTATAAGGTGGGCCCTTCTCCTTGCCTGCAATGCCACTATAGGGACATAACTCCTTTAAGGAACCACCACTATTGTTGCTGTTTCAAGTATGGCATTGGCCACAGTGACAAGTGAACAAAGGCTCAGCCTGTGCCACTTCTCCTCCCTGAGAAAGCTGGCCAATTGGTGCATCAGGGCCTTGGGTCTGGAGCTGGGGAAGCAGCCACCTCCACCTGAGCCCAGGAGGCCAAGGAGGAGGAGAAGGAGAAAGTGGTTGATGGAGGGAAGTGAATATGCCCTGAAGGCCAGGCGGGCAAACAGCTGGAGGGCATGGCTTCCCTTTGCCTTGGGATCAATGGCCAATGGAAGGAGGCAAGCAGGTCCTGTAGGCCAAGAGGGCAAGCTGGCAGCCAGAGGGCATGGCTTCTCCTTGCATGTTGGCTGTTCTGCTGTCTGCCTCCCTGATGCAACCTTACCTGCACCATTGGGTGCATTACATTCACCAGCAAGTCTTTTTTAGTTTCAGGATTTTCAGAATTGAGATGTGCATTGCATTTGATGGTACATTAAACTTGAGTAACCATAGTAATAGGAAACCTGTGAAAATATTCTTGGAAAATGGATCTTACAGTTTGGACTTGTTTCAGTGGCAGCAGTGAAAGTGATTATTTGTGGATTATTAATGAAGGCCAAAGCTCAAAGATTGCTCTGTACTTTATTCCTGCTTTTACTACAGAAATGGGTGCCACAAATGAATGCCAACTGGTAATAATAGACATAGCTTTTCCAATAGGAAGGAAAGGATTCTGCACATGGATGATTCACTCATTCATGTTCTTACTATGCACTCTCACTTTGGTGCACCGAGAGTGAGACTGGCCCTTCTACCTGTATAAAAATGAATCTTGTACATACTATAATGAAGGAGAGAAATCGAAGAAAGTAGCCAAGGCTTTGAGATCAAGTATAGATGTGTGGAATTGCATAGTTAAAAGACAGAAGCAGTGGTCAAGAATGGAATACAGTTAAATCTAGAGAAATGATACAAACCTGCAGGAGAAAGCAGAGTACTGTATACACAGTTTGCTGCTCTCACACCAGATCTCTCAGCTCCAAGTGCTATGATTGGCGACAGGAATAGTGAGATGGCGAAACAGAATTGCCATTGTGCAAAGTACAGTTCTCCTCCACCTGTTTACCCTACGAATTTTTCCTTATTAAGTGTACTTAGAGATACATGGTTCGTCTCTTTCTTGCTCTCCAGTTGCTCTGAATCTGACTCATATCAGGAGAGGTCAATCTTTCTGGATCTAAATCTTGCTAAATTGACTTCGTTTCGGTCTGTTCCAAATCTGCTCTAATTGGCTCAGTTCATTTGCAGTTTGGGACTGAAGGGATTGCACACCCTTAACTCCTAATTTGAGCAAATGACTCTGTAATTTGACAAGGAAGGCCCTAAAATCTAGGAATGTGTTTTTTTCAGCTTGATCAGAGACTTTCACATGGTTGAGATGTGTGTGTTTTGTCTATCATTTATCAATCACTTTATCTATCATTGCATCATATAGTGCAAGAAAGAGAAGGAAGGGGTAAGAGAGAGCCCTCCCCCCACCCCTTTATATATTTGCTTGTGCATAGTTGCTATTGGACTGTGTCATTGTTATGAAGGTTGAAAGACACAGGAAGGTGAAAAGAGATATATACGTGTGCGTGTGCGTGTGTGTGTGTGTGTGTGTGTGTGTGGTAAAGGTAAAGGTTTTCCCCTGACATTGCCTAGTTGTGGCCGGCTTTGGGGGTTGATGCTCATCTCCATTTCTAAGCCAAAGAGCTGGCCTTGTCCGTAGACACCTCCAAGGTTATGTGGCCAGCATGACTGCATGGAGTGCCTTTATCTTCCCGCCATTGTGGTACTTATTGATCTACTCACATTTGCACGTTTTTGAACTAATAGGTTGGCAGAAACTGGGGCTAACAGCGGGAGCTCACCCTGCTCCCCAGATTCGAACCGCCAACCTTTCAGTCAGCAAGTAGAGCAGCTCAGCCGATTAACCTGCTGTGCCATCGGAGTCTCTATCTATCTATCTATCTATCTATCTATCTATATCTTATTTCCAAAAGATACTAAATTTATCAGAACAAATTTTACAGGAATTTGAGGTGTGCATTACATTTCATGATACACTAAACTCGAGTAAACATAGTAATAGGAAATTTGTGAAAATTGCTGTAGCTATGCATTTTTGCTATAAAAAGCCATTTTCCAAGCCCTGTACTGAAGTTGATTTGATACATTTTGATAATTTTGATCTGTACATAATATTCTACTCCTAGCCAACCATGTGGATTTGGTATCCAATTTTCACTATCATTTTTATCATATGGTTTTGTTACAAATAATAGGCTTCATAGTTTTGATTTTTTTTAAGAAAAGAGGATTTCTGAACACCCTGAAGTTTAAACATGAAGATGTACCTTTAAATTTCAGGTACAAAATGAAAGCGAAGGTAGTGCATTCCAAGTGCCTTGGCATGAGCTGCCTACTGGCCAACACATCATTGAGTGTTTGGGCTGCTCTGGCAGTGGCTACAGCTTCATCATCATAGTCCTAATCCTTAAAGCACCGTTCCTCTGCGCCCGCAGTGGAAAGGAGATTGCAGTAATTTTCTGCTGTAACAACCTCTTCCCTTGGCAGCTGACCTGCCTGGCAGATATCTGTGCCAGGATTTACATTGTGGCAGGAAATGGATTAAACTCAGGGTGAAACTGGCTTTGAAATAGTATCTGGAGGGATTGGGGTTTGTTTGAGAGTTTTCTGCTGCCCCCCCCCCCATATTTTCACTCCAAGCTGGATTCCAATTTGACATCATGTGGGATGTGTTTAGCAGGATTTGGAAACAAGAGGGAATGCTTTTCCAAGAGTATAAGGTGAGAGTGTAAGAAGTGCGTGGGTGTTTTCATACGCACTTATTTACATAATTCCTAGGTTTGGTACCTGACACTAGGAGAACTAATTGAGTGTATCCAAAGGGAAAGACAAAGATGGAGAGGTGGATGGTGTCCAAGCATAACATCAGATGCAGGCTTCAGAGGAAATCATCCAAGCTCCAACTTCCTGTGACAAGACTGGCTCCAAAATTCAGTTCTATCCTCTAAGGACTTAAAAAAAAACACGTCAGACTGGATGCCATCCCGTCTTCCCTTTCCAACCTGGAGAATGCAGTTGGGATTATGGCCACTAGACTGGACTGGCTGGATAAGGGGATGGAAACAATGACAGGCCACATGGAGATAACTGCAATCCTGGAAAGTGTCAAAGGAATTCTCTGCAAAAGAGCTGGCACCTGAAAAGCATTTGAATGCGGCTAGTTAATGGCAGAGGCTGGGAAAGTTTTGGACCACACTGGCTGGGAGACTCACGTGGATTGCATTAAAAAGGAGACTTCCCCAAGTTCTGTTTAATTAGCAACACAACTTTAACTCAGAAGGCTTTAATGACAAGTTGAGCATTCTTTACTCAGCAATCTGAAATATTTTAAAATTGAAAATTGTCCACACGGTTGGCTAAGATATGATTTCTGTTGGTTCAATGCACAAAAATCATTCAGAAATTATTGAAAATATTGTATGAAATTACAAGGGGATGTAAAACATAAATGAATTTTGTGTTTAGACCTGTGTCCCATCTCCAAGATTTTTGTCTCATGTATGTATATGCAAATACAGGTATTCCAAAAAAATAAATAAATCTGAACTCCAAAACACTTCTGGTCCCAAGCATTTTGGATAAGGTACTTTTTTTAAAATAATTTTGTTAATCATACTGTGTATGAAACAAGGTCTGTTTCCAATAAACCATCAGAAGGTAAAGGAAGTGTCACAATCTTAACCACATTTTGGAGAATTTTCTATTTTGGAATTCCAGATAAGACATGTTCAACCTGTAATAACTTCCCCACTTATGCATCATTAAAAAGGAGAGAATTAATCCATCCAAAAGATGATATACTGAAGTCTGGAATATCTCAATATATGCATACAGTAAACCTGTGGCACAGGCTGGTTAACAGCCAGCTACAATAAATCACCCTGACCAAGAGGTCATGAGTTCAAGGCCAGCCCGTGTGGGGTGAGCACCCGATAATTAAAAATAAAATATAGCCCCTGCTCGTTGCTGACTTAAGCAACCCAAAAGACAGTTGCATCTATCAAGTAGGAAATTTAGGTACCACTTATATGTGGGGAGGCTAATTTACAACACCATAAAAATCATCCAGCCGACGTTGGAATGAGGAAGTGCCGTCGCAGTAGATGATGAGGCAGCTGTTCCCCCTGTGGCCAGAATCAAGCATACCCTCAGGAAGCTGGAAGCTGGAGAAGGTCTAAATTGCCTCTGCTCTATGTTATATGGCATTGAATGTTTGCCTTATATGTGTACAATGTGATCCACCTTGAGTCCCCTTCGGGATGAGAAGGGCGGAATACAAATACTGTAAATAAATAAATACTTTTGACCTTGTCATGGAATACCAGCAAATTAGTGAGCTGTGGGCCCACTTCCAGATATATGCACATAGTACAACCTAAACGAGAGCTCAGAATCTCAGTACATGACATGCCTTCAACTATACAAATGTAGCAATAAAAGTCCTGATTGATTTCCTACTCTCCTACTATTTCCTCTGCTTTCTACCTTTTTACTCAGGTTACTTTTCACTTCAAAACTGAACATTGACTGGATAGCGCTATAAACAGACAGCAAATCTAAATGGAAGACTGCTCTTTTTAAAGTAGGATACAAGATCTAGGGAAGATCTCTGTCCTTCTCCTTTCCGTACCTGGAGCCTTGCATTACAGGCTTTGTGTTGTAGTCCCGGGAAAATTTATACTGTTGTATTTTTTTCTAGAAACCACATCAAAGCATCCTAGACTGTCATGCAACAAATTGGGCTTAAGGCATCAGAGGCCTATTTTTCATCCTCACTCTGCAGATTGCTAACATCGATAGAAAGGAATAAAAAGCAATGGCCTTTGGAACCAGTGAGTAGCAAGGAGGCAATTTGAAGTCTCACTTGGGATAGATATGAGAGACAATGGTGGTTGGGGGAGCTATACAAGGTGCCGAACTCTGGCATCTACAAGTTCAGTGCACTGAATGGCACCTTAAAAATAAAACGTGATGAAGATTCAATTCCCCTCAGACATGGGAATCACCAGCTAGTTGTGGGAGGCAAATTTTTGGTTTGAAGGAAAATCTGAGCTGGAAAATAATTTGGCCTGTAATACATGTTGGGAGTGCTATGATTGTGTTTTCCTGCATGACAGGAGGTTGGATGGCCCTTATAGTCTCTTCCAACTCTATAATTCTATTATTCTCCATTGATGATAAGGTCAAGTTCATAAAACACATTGTTTTTCTGTAAGCTTGAAAACATTCAATTCCATTTTCCCTTCTTGTCAATCCTCCTTTACTTGCATAAAGATGGCAAATCAGCCCTGAAGCAGGACCATCATGTTTGGTGATCGTTCCTATCACACAAGGCCATACAGAAACCATTGCTAGACTGCCATCTTCCCATGAGAAATACGTCACCTGTTAATGATGAGAAAACCCATCAATAGCCCCAGATTGCACCATGGTTTCAATACTTACCTAGTGAAATAAGCCTGTCCCATTTCTGTGCTGGCATCCTGGCACTGGAGACATGTCAGTGTATGGGATTGCTCTCTTCTCCCCTCACCTTCACTCTCCCTTATAATAATTCATTGGTTTTTTTTTTAAAGATAACCACCTAGCTTTTACTGGGATTGTGATGTTGCTTTTACAAATGTTATGGTAAATAAAATAAAAAAGCAGCAGAACTATGAGAGGACAGAGTTATGATCTTAATTGGAAGCACAACAACACGGATCTGTGAACTAACAACAGTTGCATCACAATGAAGACATGCGATAGTAAATGATATCATCATGAGAAGCTACCACTATCTCTGATCCCATTAATGCCATGAGATATTGACTTCAAGTCCTTCTTCTTGTTCCTCCAGTATAGAAGGAACTTCACCACTGCAACCAGAATTGAAATATGAAATTTTCCTTTAATTCCAAGGAGTTGTTCCAATGTCTTCCTAGGATCAAACCCAAGGAGAGTAATAGTCTTTGTCTGAATCTTCCTGGAGAATTAACTGGCTTTCATTTGTTTTCCCCAAAGCACAGCCCATCCATGCTAGTGAACATGTTATGATAGGCTATATATGTCAGTACTAATAAAGAAAAATGGCATCATGAATCCAGACAGAAGAATCCTAGGAACCTTCCATCATGTCAGCGGCTTTCTGTCATGCCCTAATAGGATCATACAAGTAATTTTGTTTTCACTAATAAGATACAATGAATAATATAATCGTATTAGGAAGTTTTAAAATTACATTAGGAAAAGGACGAGCACTTGAATGGCATAACATAAATACAGAAGGGGTTTTTTTTGTAAAGCAGAAAGACATATATACATTTCCTTTTAAAAATAGGTATTTTTGGACCTGATTCCATTAGTTATTCATAACACATTAGTCATAGAGATATTACTGTCTACACAAGAGTATTTGATGCACTGCTTCTAGTTATTCAAGAATAGCAGACATCTTTATCATTTGGGGATGTGTATGTGCTGTGACAGGGATATGTCTTCTCAACTCCGATATGCCTCCTCCATAATGCGTGTGTTAGCCCCCCAGCCTGCCCGTCTTGCAATGCACAGATGACTAGTACAATATGTTTTCATTAAGACCAGAAAGCAAAACACAGAGGCTATTCCAGGAGAAATACTTGGAATACTTGGAAACCAACTCTCTAACAGCAAATTGCATTTTAAACTCGGCTCAAGGAAACTGGAGGCAGTAGGCAGAGTAGAAATAGCTGCATTTTGCTCTGGGAACAAAAATATTTCGATTTTTCCCCAGGGTTGATTAACCATTAAATGCATTAGAGTTGTAGGATTTTATGAACACCGAAAGATTAAATCCATTTGCATGCATGCTCCTTAGTGTGGGATTAGCATGGATGGGGAACATGGGGCTTCCACATATTCTTTGACTGTCACCTCCATCATTCTTCAACATTGGCAGTTCTTTGGAGATAATAGGATTTGCAGATCAATAACATCAGGAGGGCCACAAGTACCTGCATAAATGAATTAACAGACCAAACTTTTCTACCTGCCTATACTGGTTAAAGGAGCCCCGGTGGCAAAGTGCGTTAAAGCACTGAGCTGCAGACCGAAAGGTCCCAGGTTCAAGTTCCGGGAGTGGCATGAGCAGCCGCTGTTAGCCCCAGCTCCTGCCAACCTAGCAGTTCGAAAACATGACAATGTGAGTAGATCAATAGGTACCGCTCCGGTGGGAAAGTAACAGTGCTCCATGCAGTCATGCCGGCCACATGACCTTGGAGGTGTCTATGGACAACGCCGGCTCTTCAGCTTAGAAATGGAGATGAGCACCAACCCCCAGAGTCAGACATGACTAGACTTAACGTCAGGGGAAACCTTTACCTTATATTGGTTAAACAAAAGGAAGGGGATTGACCATGATTTCTAGTAGTGTCCTTAGCTTGACTGGTCACACATTGTGTGAGTCTGTTGAAAGTGATTTTTCCCCCCACAGATTAATCAGTTATAATTCAATTTGATTAGCTTGGGGCAGATGGTGGCTGATTTTTCTCTTGCTCAGAAACAATACTATAGATATTAAACAACTTTTAAAAATAAAACTCAGGGTGCAACACGGACTCCTTTTAAAATTCTCAAGTACTGTTTCTATTCTTCACAATTTTATTTTAGATTTTCATGTTTAGTTTGTCTCAGAATATTTCCTGTTGGTTCCCAATATGATTAGATACTTTTTATATGAGCTCTTCAGTATTAGCCCAGTACAACTCTGGAAAGAACTGAAACAAAGCTGGGATTTTTCAATCTGTTTGTATGCATCCTAAGGATGAAGGGGAGCTGGACTGTAGAGAATAAGATATAACAGATCTTGGTTTGTATTTCTGCCTATGCTATTCTTTCAACCCCTTCAGTTTGTCTGCTATAATCGCACTAAGAGTGTTAGTTAGTGTGACAGACACCTTTTGAAGTGCAAATTGAACTTTGTGGGGCAAAAGTCATTCTCTCTTGAGATGAACTTCATTTGAAAGAGAGAGAGAGAGAGAGAGAGAGTGAGTAGGGAGGAGCTAGACCAGTGGTGGGGAATTATTGCAGTGCTAAAGATTCTCATTATTCTGGATTGATCTTTCTTCTCTCCCTTCTTAAAGAAAAGATTTTAGCTTTGCAGAAGCTGAATGTGTCTGAGGTCAGTTATTCTTCTCTTCACTTTTTTTTTAATGTTTAGGATGGGAATCCTGTTGATTATTTCCAACTAGAATAGATTTCCTGAATCATTTATCCTAAGTATGTCCAATTGATTCAAGGCCAGGCTTTCAGTCCATAAATTGCACATTTCAGCTTTGGAGTTTCTGCAGCGTGGCCTTGGGACTAGCCTTCCCAAGATTTTGAGAGAAAAAACTTAGGGAGGAAATAATATAGATTTCATATTCTCAAAAATAGGGGGAATTCATGATGTTTTGCTTGCTTTATCTACCCAGGAGTTCTAAATGCCTCCTGAAAACCCACACAATAGTGGGCAGAAGCTGAACTGAAAATCTGAAACATTTTCTACATTAAAGGCGCATCTACACTGTAGTTTGACACCACTTTAATTGTGTGGCTCAATGCTATGGAATCCCAGGAGCTGAAGTTGGTTGAAGATGTGTAGTTTGGACTCCAGTCCTCTTTGGCAGTGATGGCTAAAGACCTTGTAAAACTTCAACTCCCAGGATTCCATAGCAGTGAACCATGGCAGATAAAGCGGAGTCATACCACATTACTTCTACAGTACAGATGCAGCCTTAAGCTGGATCTAAACTGCCATATAATGCAGTTTGGACCTGATGAGTGTAGTAATGGAGTTAAACTGATTATATGGGTCAATAGAGACCACATAACACAGTTCCAAACTGCATTATATGGAAGTGTAGATCCAGCCCACGTCTGCTTTGAACGACACCTCATCTTGCCCGCTTTCCTAGCAAATTCTTCCTAGCAGAACCTTGGTAATCCTTTCAGGGCTGGAAGCTTTTTCTCTGTGCAAACAAGGAAACAAATAAAACAAAGCAGAAAAAGCATGTGGCACCGGTGTCAGCACTGCTGACTACGCAAAATGTAATGATTTTCATCAATCTCTGGCAGCTCTGTACAAGCCGCCGAAAGATCCCAGAACAATACACCTTTCCCTGGGACAGGTACTAGGAAAGCAATTACTCAGCCTTCTCTGTTCCACTTCCAGATGCTACACAATGGCTGATTTTATGTCATCCACCTGTATTCCAAAAGGAGGCATGAACCTGTATTTTCCACAGAGTCTTCTCTCACTATCATGAAGCTGAAGCCTTGGAAATACAACAGCACCTTTCACTGACCTCCCTTTGCTTTGTCTGCATCCCTAGTTTGTCATACAATATAGGTCAAACCTTAAGAATAACAGAGAAATGAAGGTGTTTTTATGAACAATTGCAGCAGAGTTTATGGCATAGGGTCTTAACCAATAGTACCAACTCAGTTTTCCTTTGGGAAGGAGCAGCTGATATTAGCGGGAGTATAGATTCTGTATATGTAATAATAAACAGACATCCCACTTTGCCACTGTATTATCTTCAGCATCTAGCCACTTCGTTTTTACTTGTGTGCATCAGTCGCAAAGCAATTTTATGTCGAAACACGGTTTGTCTAGTTTAATTTGTTTATGCCTTTATGGCAATCCTATTAAGGTAAGGCAAGCCTTATCTCTGCTTTACAGATGGAAAAACTGAGGCTGCAAGCCAGTGGCTTGTTGAAGGCCACACAAGTCTTTGGCAGAGCTGGGACTTAAAACTAGAGGTGGGGAGAGCTCATCCGGTCTGGCTGGGGAAAGGGGAAACCTTGTCTAGCAATTTGGAAAACGTATGCGAAGCCTGGTTAAGAGCCAGGTTTGGCCTCCAATTACATCGTTGAATTCAGGATGGTCTCTGAATCCTTTTGAAGGCTGCAGTTTACTGTTTCTCCAAAAAGTGCATCTGAAAGAGAAATAATCCTTGTGCTTCTCCAATCCTTATATGGCTGAACAGAAGAAATGAAACTATTGGAAAGTATAGGTTTGCAGGTACAGTAGAGTCTCACTTATCCAACACTCGCTTATCCAACGTTCTGGATTATCCAACGCATTTTTGTAGTCAATGTTGTATAACATGATGTTTTGGTGCTTAATTTGTAAAATCATAACCTAATTTGATGTTTAATAGGTTTTTCCTTAATCTCTCCTTATTATCCAACATATTCACTTATCCAACGTTCTGCCGGCCTGTTTATGTTGGATAAGCGAGACTCTACGGTAGTTCGATAACCAAGTAATGGAGCAAGAAATAAAAACTTGTCATCAAGGTTGCTTGATAGAAAAAGACTGTTCCAGAATGTTTAATTAAAAACATCAGCAGAAGAGAGATAGATAAACTTTTGAAACAGCAAGCAAATAAGATGCAGAGGAAGTGGTCTGGCTGAATTTGTGCATGCCCTAGAACAGGGGTTCTCAATCTGTGGGTCCCCAGATGTTTTGGCCTTCAACTCCCAGAAATTCTAACAGCTGGTAAACTGGCTGTGATTTCTGGGAATTGTAGGCCAAAAGACCTGGGGATCCACAGGTTGAGAACAACTAGATCACTAGAAACATTCATTTTGGGTGCTGCAGATCAAACCATGGGTCGGCTGAAACCCATTCTCACAGTCCTGTGACACCCCAGATGCTGTTGTATCCTGAGGACACTATAATCAATAGTTAAAGACAGGGCCATCCAGCAATATCTGGAGGTAATATCAATCATGAGTGCATATTGACAATCCTAGATGAGTATTTTAAACATGTACATGCTGTGGTTGCATTGATATTTGTCCAGTCTGTGCCACTTGTATGTGTATTCACAATGGGCCTTTGGTATCCACTGGGGTTTGGTTCTAGAGACCAATGGATACCGAAATCCTTAGTAGCTCAAGTCCCATTGTATACAGTGAAATAATAAACTGATGTCCCTTATATAAAATGGCAAAATCAAGGTTTCGTTTATTTGAGGGGGCATTGGGGGCTATTTTCAAGCTGTGGATGATTGAATATATGGGTGCAGAATCTGTGAATGTGGAGGGTCACATGTATATGTTCCATTGCATGAGTGGCTGACTGCTAGCACAGGGGTGGATTAAGCCAAAACCAACACATTGGGCTGCATATTACAAATTATTTCATTATTCTGAAGCTGAGTTAGTAACATTCTTCTACCTAATGTGAAATATACAAAAGGAAATCACTAAAACCAATGCTCTTTAAAAACAGATTGTTTTTCTGCTTTATAATCGTGACTATATCTTAGAGCAACTTGTTCAGAATTTTACTTCCACCCACCATAGTTGAAGTCTGAAATGGTTTCTGCCATGAAATCACACCACAACTTGCTGACTTTCGATTTCAAAGAACACTTTGTTCTGTGTCTGAAATAGATTTCCTAATTTTGCTGATCAAAACACTGAATTCTGAAAATATGACTATTTGCTGATTGATATATACAATGTTTTCCATGATACCAATACACAAATATGGGTTGAGCATTCCTTATCTGGAATTCTGATATCTTAAATAGTCCAAAATCCAAAACTGTCCACATGGGTGGCTGACACACTGTAATCTTTGCTTTTTGCTGGTTCACTGTACACAGACTTTGTTTCATGCAGAAAACTATTTAAAATACTATATAAAATCACCTTAATAATAATAATAAGTTTTATTTGTATAACACCCTATCTCCCCAAAGGGACTCAGGTTGGTTTCCAACATATAGGCAAACATTCAATTGCCAGAAGAAAAACCATATTGACAATACATCAAAAAACACATTCAACAATATAAAACAACCTAATTTAACTTAACAAACAAAATATCAAAAACTGAAAGTATCATAAAAATATAATAATAATAATAATCTGCCAACTGCAAAAGGCCACCCTACTGGGATCTGCGTGCATCATCCGAAAATACATCACACAGTCCTAGACACTTGGGAAGTGTTTGACTTGTGATTTTGTGATACGAAATCCAGCATGTCTATCTTGTTTGCTGTGTCATACAATAATAATAATAATAATAATAATAATAACTTTATTCTTGTATCCCGCCACCATCTCCCCGAAGGCACTCGGGGCGGTTCACATGGGGACGAGCCCAACAGTAACATAGGTTAAAACAGAGTACATGAATTAAAAGAATATAACAAAATAAATACAAAAACAGCACACTGTGGAATCATTGTAGTTTCATAATGCCTTTTGCCTCTTCAGACCAAGAGTATTGCTGCCTCAACCAATACAACTCCCAGTATTCCATAGCATTGAGCCAAACCGTGGTGTTAACTGCTTTAATTCTTCAGTGTAGATGCAACTTTAGACCCCTTTGGGAGAACTGGGCATGAATGGGCATAATGCATGCCTAGTTCATGTAAGGTCTTTTGGTAAGTTTCTATTTTTAACAATGTTGTTTTTAAAAAGGGATTGGTCATCATTATTCCAGCTTAGCAGATGTAAATCGCATGCCTGGGCAAATCTTAAAGGGAAAGTAAGGTGATTCTTTCCATTAATCCTCTCTCACATCGAGTTAGAGGAAATCCTGATTCTAGTAAATGGGATGAAGAAGACTAAGACTTAGGGCTCAACAATAAAACATTTTAGGACATTGATTTTGTTCATGTTAATTATAATCCATTGATAGCTACTGGAAGAAAGCCTGGCTAAAGTTGTCGACCAAAGGAGATTTGTTTAGATCCGTGGGTATAAAATACATCTCTCAACACTGTGCAATTCAAATAACTTGCAGAGAATCAGAGAGTATTTTGAGTTGGAGGGGGATTCTTTAAAGAAGCATCTTAGGCCCCTTCTACACTGCCATATTAAATCCAGATTATCTGCTTTGAACTGGATTATATGGCAGTGTAGACTCATATAATTCAGTTCAAAGCAGATACTATGGATTGTTTGCTTTGATAATCTGGATTATATGGCAGTGTAGAACGGGCCTTATTTTGACATGAATAGGCTTGTCCTAAACCTTTGGAAAAAATGTACATGACTTAATAAACAATCAACCTTCCTGATTATGGGTCACTGTGAGACAAATGCCTGAAATTTTAGTACTTCTTTGTCGCAACTAGCCAATTGGGTTCCAAACTCTCAACCCCTTCTGCGGAAGTTGCACCCTCGTCCAAGGAGAAAAACTCCAAAACAAAACTGTCCTTTGGTAAAGAAAAATTTATATAAACAAAACATACAAAACACAGTCCTTTGCTTTTATCAGCAGCAAACACAAAGCTTTCTTATCTTCAAGCTTTAACCTCTGTGGTTTCTGGACTCTCCGTCTTCAAACCTCTCTTCGGTTCCACTTCAGTAGCTCTTCAGCAGCAATACCATCTTTGCCACCATCACAGCACACACTACAACACTGCACTTTACAACACCACATACAACACTCCTACAACACAACACTTTAACAACACTAACATAAGACTTACTCAGACTCTATTAATAGCCCTCAATCTAAAGCAGGTGTCTTAATTAGGCTTGCTCAAATAATTCGTTTTCCCCGTTTACCGTTATTGATTCGTTATTTTCGGATTTTTTGAAGCAATATTGAATCTTGGCTGTCCACACGCCTGGATATCGCGGTTTCGAACCGTTTGGCTGTTTTCCGTAATGGCGCCTTTTTTTTCGTTTTTAAAAAATGCTTTGTCAAATCATCCAAACTTTTTTAAGTCCACTGGGGCAATCTAGTGTGTTGTTTGCACCTTGTAGCCAATCAGAGAGCACGTTTAACCAGGGGGAGGGGCTGGTAGGACGTGCTTAATGAAAACAGCGTGCACACGCCTCGTGGCTCAGTCGCACTGGGACTTTTGGAGAGGGTGGAAGGGTAGATTGGTGCAGGCAGGCAGGAAACATTGCTGCGTCACAGCATGGCTGTGTGAAGACCAGGAGAGGAGAAAAGGTGGGGTGGTCTGTGGCTGAGTTTGGTGGTGTGGGTCTTAGGTCTTTCTATTTCTTTTGTTGTTGCAAACTTGCAAAGGGCTGTCCTGTGGGTGTTTTTCCTGTTCAAAATACAACTCCTTCGGGGAAAATAAAAGCTTGCCTTTGTGCCTTGCCTTCCCCTGGGCTACGGGTGTGTGTGTGTCTGCCAGGGACGCTTTGGGAAAGAGTTGCATATCCCATCCTGTTCAAAATACAACTCCTTTTGGGGAAAGAAAAGGTTCCCTTTGTGCCTTGCCTTGTGTGTGTGTCTGCCAGGAACGCTTTGGGAAAGAGTTGCATATCCCATCCTGTTCAAAATACAACTCCTTTTGGGGAAAGAAAAGGTTCCCTTTGTGCCTTGCCTTGTGTGTGTGTCTGCCAGGAACGCTTTGGGAAAGAGTTGCATATCCCATCCTGTTCAAAATACAACTCCTTCAGGGAAAATAAAAGCTTGCCTTTGTGCCTTGCCTGGTGTGTGTGTCTGCCAGGAACGCTTTGGGAAAGAGTTGCATATCCCATCCTGTTCAAAATACAACTCCTTTCGGGGAAAGAAAAGGTTCCCTTTGTGCCTTGCCTTGTGTGTGTGTCTGCCAGGAACGCTTTGGGAAAGAGTTGCATATCCCATCCTGTTCAAAATACAACTCCTTCGGGGAAAATAAAAGCTTGCCTTTGTGCCTTGCCTGGTGTGTGTGTCTGCCAGGAACGCTTTGGGAAAGAGTTGCATATCCCATCCTGTTCAAAATACAACTCCTTTTGGGGAAAGAAAAGGTTCCCTTTGTGCCTTGCCTGGTGTGTGTGTCTGCAAGGAACGCTTTGGGAAAGAGTTGCATATCCCATCCTGTTCAAAATACAACTCCTTTTGGGGAAAGAAAAGGTTCCCTTTGTGCCTTGCCTTGTGTGTGTGTCTGCAAGGAACGCTTTGGGAAAGAGTTGCATATCCCATCCTGTTCAAAATACAACTCCTTCGGGGAAAATAAAAGCTTGCCTTTGTGCCTTGCCTGGTGTGTGTGTCTGCCAGGAACGCTTTGGGAAAGAGTTGCATATCCCATCCTGTTCAAAATACAACTCCTTTTGGGGAAAGAAAAGGTTCCCTTTGTGCCTTGCCTGGTGTGTGTGTCTGCAAGGAACGCTTTGGGAAAGAGTTGCATATCCCATCCTGTTCAAAATACAACTCCTTTTGGGGAAAGAAAAGGTTCCCTTTGTGCCTTGCCTTGTGTGTGTGTCTGCAAGGAACGCTTTGGGAAAGAGTTGCATATCCCATCCTTTTCAAAATACAACTCCTTCGGGGAAAATAAAAGCTTGCCTTTGTGCCTTGCCTTGTGTGTGTGTCTGCCAGGAACGCTTTGGGAAAGAGTTGCATATCCCATCCTGTTCAAAATACAACTCCTTCGGGGAAAATAAAAGCTTGCCTTTGTGCCTTGCCTTCCCCTGGGCTACGGGTGTGTGTGTGTCTGCCAGGAACGCTTTGGGAAAGAGTTGCATATCCCATCCTGTTCAAAATACAACTCCTTTCGGGAAAATAAAAGCTTGCCTTTGTGCCTTGCCTGGTGTGTGTGTCTGCCAGGAACGCTTTGGGAAAGAGTTGCATATCCCATCCTGTTCAAAATACAACTCCTTTTGGGGAAAGAAAAGGTTCCCTTTGTGCCTTGCCTTGTGTGTGTGTCTGCAAGGAACGCTTTGGGAAAGAGTTGCATATCCCATCCTGTTCAAAATACAACTCCTTCGGGGAAAATAAAAGCTTGCCTTTGTGCCTTGCCTGGTGTGTGTGTCTGCCAGGAACGCTTTGGGAAAGAGTTGCATATCCCATCCTGTTCAAAATACAACTCCTTTTGGGGAAAGAAAAGGTTCCCTTTGTGCCTTGCCTGGTGTGTGTGTCTGCCAGGAACGCTTTGGGAAAGAGTTGCATATCCCATCCTGTTCAAAATACAACTCCTTTTGGGGAAAGAAAAGGTTCCCTTTGTGCCTTGCCTTGTGTGTGTGTCTGCAAGGAACGCTTTGGGAAAGAGTTGCATATCCCATCCTGTTCAAAATACAACTCCTTTGGGGAAAATAAAAGCTTGCCTTTGTGCCTTGCCTGGTGTGTGTGTCTGCCAGGAACGCTTTGGGAAAGAGTTGCATATCCCATCCTGTTCAAAATACAACTCCTTTTGGGGAAAGAAAAGGTTCCCTTTGTGCCTTGCCTTGTGTGTGTGTCTGCAAGGAACGCTTTGGGAAAGAGTTGCATATCCCATCCTGTTCAAAATACAACTCCTTCGGGGAAAATAAAAGCTTGCCTTTGTGCCTTGCCTTCCCCTGGGCTACGTGTGTGTGTGTGTCTGCCAGGAACGCTTTGGGAAAGAGTTGCATATCCCATCCTGTTCAAAATACAACTCCTTCGGGGAAAATAAAAGCTTGCCTTTGTGCCTTGCCTTCCCCTGGGCTACGTGTGTGTGTGTGTCTGCCAGGAACGCTTTGGGAAAGAGTTGCATATCCCATCCTGTTCAAAATACAACTCCTTTCGGGAAAATAAAAGCTTGCCTTTGTGCCTTGCCTGGTGTGTGTGTCTGCCAGGAACGCTTTGGGAAAGAGTTGCATATCCCATCCTGTTCAAAATACAACTCCTTTGGGGAAAATAAAAGCTTGCCTTTGTGCCTTGCCTTTCCCAGTCTCAAACACCTCCAGGGCTGCGTGGGTGTGTGTCTGCCAGGGACGCTTCCTGATTTTCCCAAGCCAACTTTGGGAAAGAGTTGCATATCCCATACTTTCCTGTAGAACTGGAAAGTACAGGTATCCCCTTGTAAATAAATAAAACTAACTAAATGTTATAGACTACGCTTTTGCAACAGTAAATTGGCCAGAATATAACACGTTGCCAATCAAGATTCAACAAATATTTCCCACCAGTAACACAACACCTTACCATCATCCCTTCTGTTACCTGAAAACACTCCCCTTGTCATGAAGCGCTCAGCTGTACGCGGGTCTGGGGGAGCAAGTCCTGGTAGTGGTCAAGCCACGGCCAGGACACTGTGGGGGGCCAAAAAAGTTAAGGTGGGTCCCATACGTCTGGAACGCCGAACTATGGGAGTGGGTGGACTTGATGAAGAACCAGGCTGTTCTAATGCAGACAGTTCACAGGCATCCACCCGGAGCCGGCTGTCGCATGGAGCTGAGACAACTGGACGATCATTGGAACATACAGGTGTTGCCGTCCTGGAACTACAGGTGGTGGATAGTGAGGATATAGATAACCCCACCCCTCCCCCAGCTACTGACAGTGAGGAGGAGGTAGAGGAGGTACTACCATCAAAACGTAGACTTTCTCATGCTGCTGAAAGGGTGCCCACGACTCCCATCTCTGAGGGCGTCGCCACAGTGGCTGTGGGGAGGCCAAGGTCATTTATTTGGGACCATTTCCATGTCCACTCTCAGAGTTCTACTTTGGCAGTTTGTAGACACTGTGGGGCAAATATCAGCAGAGGCAGAGACACGAGACATCTTGCGACCTCGGGGTTGAGCTCTCACATGAAGCGACACCATCCCTCCATTTCGCTGGGAGGGGGAACTGCAAGCCCTTCCAGTGGCAGCCTTAGCACGCAAAGTTCACCAGGTGAAGATAGTGGAAGGCGGACACAGTCCACCTTGGAGGATTGGGCCATTCCATTACACAGAAAGAAAACGGGGGAAACATTGCTCACACCCCAGCAGATAACCCAAACTGTGGGAGAGATGATTGCCCTAGATCACCATCCCTTCCGCCTGGTAGAACAAGAAGGCTTTGTACGCCTTATGAAACGACTGTGCCCCCGCTACAAAATCCCCTCCCGTCACACCTTTTCCAGAAAAGTAATCCCCGGCTTGTACGAGGGCTGTAAGGAACGCATTATCCAGATGTTGCGTACCGCCATGGGAGGACACATCCATTTTACCTCTGATATTTGGTCAAGCTTGGGAGGAGGCCACTCCTACCTCTCTCTTACGGCACATTGGTGGGAGAAGGAAGGCACTATGGATACATCCCATCGTTGGGCACTCCTCACATTGGAGGTAGTTGATCGTGATCACAAGGCAGAGACCATCTGCAACTATCTGGAAAACATGATGGGGGAATGGATGCAGTGTAGGCCGGAAGAAATGAGGAGGGGCTTTATGGTGACGGACGCAGGGAAAAATATGATCAAAGCGGTTGAAAGTGCCGGGTTTCAGAATGTGTCCTGCATGGCCCACTTGCTTCACAATACCGTCAAGGAAGGTTTAAAGAGCCAGGAAGAGCAGTCGGGCAGCAACACAAACATCTCCCTGCTGATCGAGCGCTGTAGAAAGATCGCGGGCTACTTCCACCGGAGCATCAAGGCAGCCCGGCAGCTGAGAGACAGGCAGAGCCTTGAAGGCCTCCCGCAGCACAAGCTGCTCCAGGACGTCTCGACTCGGTGGAATTCAACCTTAAAAATGCTCGAACGCATGGTCGAGCAGCAGAAGGCGGTACACGGCATCTCCCTCACTTTGGTTGCGCCTGTTAGCAAGCTTGTTCCAACTAAGCAAGAGTGGGACACCATCTCCCAGCTAGTAGACGTACTAAAGCCATTCAAACATGCCACTGAGACACTTTCGGAATCAAAAGCTCTTCTGAGCCAGGCAGTGCCCATGGTCTTGAGGCTAAGGAGGCACCTAGAAAGGCTTGGGGCCGGTCGAACAATGGACTCCCTGGCTGGACCGCTGACACCGCCGGTCCAGGAGGTGGTGAGGAGGTTGTCCTTTGCTGTACGGAAACGGCTAGAGCCACTTCTTTCCAGCAAGGTCCATATGCTGGCGGCCTTGTGTGATCCACGGCTAAAGTACAACGTCTGCCCAAAAGACTTTACCATGTGGAAGGCCCAACTTGTTGACCTTGTGAGGGAGGTCTTTGCTGCCAGGGTGGAGGAAACGGGCACAGCGGCCCCTCTTCCAGAACTGCCTGTCACCCCAAGCACTAGCGCTAGTGGCGAGACGGAAAGTCCCGCGGAGCCGGTAGGGGGTTGCCGTAGGGATACGGATCTCCAGCCGCGAACAGGAAACGTTTTCTTTGCAGAGACGGTGGCCATACTTGCCTGCTCTGAAGAATCCTCTTTGCTGGCTTCTGCTCAAAAGGTAGACTCGGCCGAATGCTCGGTCAACAGGTACTTTGAGGAGCCTCCTGAGATAATTTCTTGTGATCCATTGTCCTATTGGGCTTCACGCGAACACATGTGGCCGGATCTGTCGCACGTAGCCCGCCAGTTCCTCAGCTGTCCTCCCACCAGCGTCCAGAGCGAAAGGGTCTTCAGCATAGCGGGAGATGTAGTCACGCCCCACCGCAGCTTGCTGGACCCTCAAACAGTTGAGAAACTTGTTTTCCTGAAGGCCAACCTTCCTGTGTTGAATTTCCCAGATTTGGATTTTGAGACCGACTGCTCCTAGAGCAACAGTTCTCCTCCTTTAACCAACTCTGCTTCAGAGTAACTTTGGCCAATTTTTTGGGCGTCCGGGCGGGGGGGTGGCCCCTTTGGACTCTGTCCAACAACTCTCTCCTCTATCCTACAATGCTTTCCTCTCTCTTTTCCCTTCCTTTCTCCTCTTTTTCATCACTCAACGTTGCCCCACTGACGTTTTTGGGTTCATCCATCTCAAGGGGCCGTTTCACGAATCATGTAATCATGGAATCATAGAAAAGTAGAGTTGGAATAGAACTCATGGGCCATCGAGTTCTCCCCCAAGAAAGACGCAGGAAGTATCATTCAAAGCATCCCCGACAGATGGCCATCGAGCCTATGCTTAAAAGCTTCAAAAGAAGGGGCCTCCAACACAGTCCGGGGGAGACAGTTCCACTCCCGAACAACCATCGCGGAGAGAAGTACTATCTTTCATTTGTCCCTGTTGAACTTAATATACTTTTGGCCCATCTCTGTATTCGGAAGTTACAAAACGTTTTCTCTCATGTAATACTGGCTCTGTAGAGGTTGAAGGATATTCTGTGGAAAATTAGACCATAAAAGCCAAGGTAGATAATGCTTCCTCTTTGTGTTCTGTTCGGATTTCATTCAATTCCCTTTTTATTTGGGGGGGGGGGGGGGAAATATTACCATCACGAGCCATGACTGTTTGGTCTTCTACAGATCCTCGCAGCTCCTGTACAGAAAGAGCACTGTTATATTTGATGTGGATACTTCAGATAATCATTTCAGGTGTAGGAAATGGAATACGCCAGACTCTCACTTTACAGAGGTATACTATCTGTCCATCTGAACCTTTGAGGATGTCTTTATCCACTGGAATTACTACACCTCGACTTGGGACAGAACTTCTCTAAATTGTCATCTTTCAGTGTCCCATTGTCTAGAGCGGGTGTGGTTGCCGCAGTGGTCATGGGACGGCCGCCTTTGGGTCCCCTAGCCCTCTGCCCGCTTACGCGGAGGGTGCCTTTATAACTCGGAGGGGGGAATCATCAAAGACAGTGGTACTCCTCCGCCTTTGCCAGCATTTCTCCAAATGGTTGTCTAGTGTCCCTTCTCCTTTATATGCCGTGGTCTACGCTGTGGTCGTTAAACGGCCGCTTTTGGGTCCCCTCCCCCTTTGACCTGGCACGCAGAGGGTGCCGTTCCCCCTTCAGGACGTGTGCCTTGCGGCTGCTTTAGATGTTTGGGCGCAGGTTACGCCGAGTGGGAACTGCCTTTTGCTGGCTTGTTGGGAAAACGATAGAAGAGGTACACGGCCTTCCCCTTGGGTGGTGGGGTGTTGCTGTGGGTTGAGGCTTAAGTCGCAAAAACAAAAAACTTTGTGGGAGGGCCGTGCCGAATTCTCCGGGATGCATGCTGGCCAACTGTGGCCGGCTGGCTCAGGGTGGGGTCTTTGCTGCCCTTTGTTTTTTTCCCTTACTTTTCTTTTCTTTTTGCTGCCTCTCGGACTACGTGACGCCAGACTCTAGAGGTATATGCCCTTCCCCCTTCAGGGCGTGTTCCTTTGCGGCTGCTTGCAATGTGTGGGCGCAGGTTACCCAGAGTGGGAACTGCCTTTTGCTGGCTTGTTGGCAGGACGATAGAAGAGGTACACGGCCTTCCCCTGGGGTGGTGGAGTGTTGCTGTGGGTAGAGGCTTAAATCGCAAAAACAAAAAACTTTGTGGGAGGGCCGTGCCGAATTCTCCGGGATGCATGCCGGCCAACTGTGGCTGGCTGGCTCAGGGTGGGGTCTTTGCTGCCCTTTGTTTTTTTCCCTTACTTTTCTTTTCTTTTTGCTGCCTCTCGGACTACGTGATGCCAGACTCTAGAGGTATATGCCCTTCCCCCTTCAGGGCGTGTTCCTTTGCGGCTGCTTGCAATGTGTGGGCGCAGGTTACCCAGAGTGGGAACTGCCTTTTGCTGGCTTGTTGGCAGGACGATAGAAGAGGTACACGGCCTTCCCCTGGGGTGGTGGAGTGTTGCTGTGGGTAGAGGCTTAAATCGCAAAAACAAAAAACTTTGTGGGAGGGCCGTGCCGAATTCTCCGGGATGCATGCCGGCCAACTGTGGCCGGCTGGCTCAGGGTGGGGTCTTTGCTGCCCTTTGTTTTTTTCCCTTACTTTTCTTTTCTTTTTGCTGCCTCTCGGACTACGTGACGCCAGACTCTAGAGGTATATGCCCTTCCCCCTTCAGGGCGTGTTCCTTTGCGGCTGCTTGCAATGTGTGGGCGCAGGTTACCCAGAGTGGGAACTGCCTTTTGCTGGCTTGTTGGCAGGACGATAGAAGAGGTACACGGCCTTCCCCTGGGGTGGTGGAGTGTTGCTGTGGGTAGAGGCTTAAATCGCAAAAACAAAAAACTTTGTGGGAGGGCCGTGCCGAATTCTCCGGGATGCATGCCGGCCAACTGTGGCCGGCTGGCTCAGGGTGGGGTCTTTGCTGCCCTTTGTTTTTTTCCCTTACTTTTCTTTTCTTTTTGCTGCCTCTCGGACTACGTGACGCCAGACTCTAGAGGTATATGCCCTTCCCCCTTCAGGGCGTGTTCCTTTGCGGCTGCTTGCAATGTGTGGGCGCAGGTTACCCAGAGTGGGAACTGCCTTTTGCTGGCTTGTTGGCAGGACGATAGAAGAGGTACACGGCCTTCCCCTGGGGTGGTGGAGTGTTGCTGTGGGTAGAGGCTTAAGTCGCAAAAACAAAAAACTTTGTGGGAGGGCCGTGCCGAATTCTCCGGGATGCATGCCGGCCAACTGTGGCCGGCTGGCTCAGGGTGGGGTCTTTGTATATGCCCTTCCCCCTTCAGGGCGTGTTCCTTTGCGGCTGCTTGCAATGTGTGCGCGCAGGTTACCCAGAGTGGGAACTGCCTTTTGCTGGCCTTTGGGTAAAACGATAGAAGAGGGTGGAACGATCAAAGACAGTGGTACAGTCTCCCATCACCCTGAGAGGTTGTGATTGACGCTGTTGCTGCGGAACGGCCGCCTTTGGTTCCCCTTGCCCACTGTCCGCGCACACGGACGTTGCCGATTGCCCGTCAGGGCGTGTGCCTTTGCGGCTGCTTTCAAGGAGTGGGCGCAAGTTCCGTCTCGTGGAAACTGTTTCTTGCTGGTCTGTTGGTAATAACGAGGGTGGAGTGATCACAGACTGTGGGACAGTGTCCCATTCACCTTAAAAGGAAGTGTACTCAACGATGTGGCGGCAGAACGGCCGCCTTTGGTTCCCCTCGCCCTCTGGCCGCGCACGCGGAATCACTGAAAGAAGTGGGACACCTTGGCCTTTACCACTTCTCAAAATTGTCTTCTTTCACTGTACCATTGCCTTGTGCGGGTGTAGTCGAGAGCATGTGATGATAATCTTACGCAGAGTAAGAAGTAGAGAATCAATCCACTCAGAATCTCTTTTGCTATTAAAAACAATTACTTAATAATGCCTTCATGTTTCCTTTGGAATCAACATTTCTGCTTTGTTTCTACTTTGAATTACTTTCTACTACATTACACACTATATCTTTCATAATTGTACTTCCTCAAGTTTACTTAAACTTTATGTATACCAACTGAAGTCATTTCCCTCTATCCAGGTCATCTGCAGGAGAACTTTAATAACCCCTGAAGAACACACTAGTCTTACCTGCAGTGGAACTGCATGGAAACATGTGCCTAACATCAGAGCCTTTAAACCTTCCTCCTCCAAAAAGCATTATAGGTCTGTGTGGTCGTTTGTAGCCTATTTAAGAATAGCTTGACAGCCCAATAGTATTTCGCACTGTATAGTTTTTTAACTGTCAAACTACCTCCTCTTCAGTCCTCGGACTAGAGCCGTGTTTTTACACCACTGTTTTTTAAGCTGGTAATGCTGTATGCTGACTGTGACTTCAGTTATATCTTATGTCTTATTGACCCAACATGAACACAGAAGAGTCTCACTGATCAAAGCCGAACGGGCCTACCAGTGCTGAAATAAGCAAATTTCTTGGATTGGACTTGTTGAAGAAAAGCATATAACACATCATATCAGGTTATTATTTTCCAAATAAAGCACCATAAATGCATGTTATACAACCAAGGAGACATAAGAAGTCGTTCTATATGCTGAAATGATATGTTGCTATTGCTTACTTTATGAATTTAGCTGCAAAATATCACAATATAATGGAATCATTGACTACAGAAATGGCTAGATTTTTCCAGAGGCTAGACGGTTTGCTGTTATGGAGTGTATCTTTGTGTCATGGGTTGTGGTGTGTGGGCGTGGGGCCGGCCAACGGTGGCCGGCCCCCCGGGTCTGATGGGCTTGGGCCCACATTTTGAAAGCAGACGTGAAGAAAGCATGCCCTTCCCCCTCTGGGTTCAGCGGTGTGGGCGTGGGGCCGGCCAACGGTGGCCGGCCCCCCGGGTCTGATGGGCTTGGGCCCACATTTTGAAAGCAGACGTGAAGAAAGCATGCCCTTCCCCCTCTGGGTTCAGCGGTGTGGGCGTGGGGCCGGCCAACGGTGGCCGGCCCCCCGGGTCTGAGGGGCTTGGGCCCACATTTTGCAAGCAGACGTGAAGAAAGCATGCCCTTCCCCCTGTGGGTTCAGCGGTGTGGGCGTGGGGCCGGCCAACGGTGGCCGGCCCCCCGGGTCTGAGGGGCTTGGGCCCACATTTTGCAAGCAGACGTGAAGAAAGCCTGCCCTTCCCCGTGGGTTGCGGCGTGTGGGCGTGGGGCCGGCCAACGGTGGCCGGCCCCCCGGGTCTGAGGGGCTTGGGCCCACATTTTGCAAGCAGACGTGAAGAAAGCCTGCCCTTCCCCGTGGGTTGCGGCGTGTGGGCGTGGGGCCGGCCAACGGTGGCCGGCCCCCCGGGTCTGAGGGGCTTGGGCCCACATTTCCTTTTTTTTGTTCTTCTCTCTCTTTCTCTGGGAAGGGTGCCGGCCAACGGTGGCCGGCCTAGTATTTTAAAGTGTGGGCCTTTTTGGCGGTGGCTTTTTCTGTCTTTTCTTTGGTCTTTGCTGCCTCTCGGCCTACGTGGCCGAGTTTCCCCCGATGCACCGCCTCTCTCTTCTCTCTCGGCTGTCGTTCTTTACCCCTTTATGCGAGTTTGCACCGAAGCCTCCTTTGGGGCGGCGTCCCCTCTTTCTTCCTGTCTGGGAATCGTGCCGGCCAACGGTGGCCGGCCTAGTATTTTATAGTGTGGGCCTTTTTGGCGGTGGCTTTTTCTGTCTTTTCTTTGGTCTTTGCTGCCTCTCGGCCTACGTGGCCGAGTTTCCCCGATGTACCGCCTCTCTCTTCTCTCGCCGGCTGTCGTTCTTTAGCCCTTTATGCTATTTTGCACAGAAGCCTCCTTTGGGGCGGTGTCCTCTGGTTTTTTTTTCTCTCTCTCTCTCTCAGGGATGCGTGCCGGCAAACAGTGGCCGGCCCGGCTTAATGTATGGGCCTTGTCGCCTGTGGCTTTTTTCTTTCTTTTCTTTTCTTTCCTTTTCTTTTTGCTGCCTCTCGGCCTACGTGGCCGAGTTTCCCCCGATGCACCGCCTCTCTCTTCTCTCTCGGCTGTCGTTCTTTACCCCTTTATGCGAGTTTGCACCGAAGCCTCCTTTGGGGCGGCGTCCCCTCTTTCTTCCTGTCTGGGAATCGTGCCGGCCAACGGTGGCCGGCCTAGTATTTTATAGTGTGGGCCTTTTTGGCGGTGGCTTTTTCTGTCTTTTCTTTGGTCTTTGCTGCCTCTCGGCCTACGTGGCCGAGTTTCCCCCGATGCACCGCCTCTCTCTTCTCTCTCAGCTGTCGTTCTTTACCCCTTTATGCGAGTTTGCACCGAAGCCTCCTTTGGGGCGGCGGCCCCTCTTTCTTCCTGTCTGGGAATCGTGCCGGCCAACGGTGGCCGGCCTAGTATTTTATAGTGTGGGCCTTTTTGGCGGTGGCTTTTTCTGTCTTTTCTTTGGTCTTTGCTGCCTCTCGGCCTACGTGGCCGAGTTTCCCCGATGTACCGCCTCTCTCTTCTCTCGCCGGCTGTCGTTCTTTAGCCCTTTATGCTATTTTGCACAGAAGCCTCCTTTGGGGCGGTGTCCTCTGGTTTTTTTTCTCTCTCTCTCTCTCAGGGATGCGTGCCGGCAAACAGTGTCCGGCCCGGCTTAATGTATGGGCCTTGTTGCCTGTGGCTTTTTTCTTTCTTTTCTTTTCTTTTCTTTTTGCTGCCTCTCGGCCTACGTGGTCGGGTTTCCCACGATGCACCGCCTCTCTCTTCTCTCGCCGGCTGTCGTTCTTTACCCCTTTATGCGATTTTGCACAGAAGCCTCCTTTGGGGCGGCGGCCCCTCTTTCTTCCTCACAGGGAAGCGTGCCGGCCAACGGTGGCACGCCTAGTATTTCAACGTGTGGGCCTTGTCGGCCTACGTGGTCGACGTGTTTCCCACGATGCACCGCCTCTGTCTTCTCTCGCGGCTGTCGTTCTTTACCCCTTGGTGCAATCTTGCACAGAACCCTTCTTTGGGGCGGCGGCCTCTATTTCTTCCAGTCAGGGAAGCTTGCCGGCCAACGATGGCCGGCCTAGTATTTCAGTGTGTGGGCCTTGCCGGATGTGGCTTATTCTTTCTTTTCTTTTATTTTCATGAAATCAGCGGGGGAGGATGGGCGGGTTGTGTTTCCACAGAACACCACTCAAAGAAACAGTTAGCGGTATCCTATACTATTCTAAATTGCTCGACAACAAAATGATAGAATCATAGAAACATGGCACCAAACATCATATAATCATAAAGCTAGAAGAGACCATCCAGTCCAACGCCATTCTGCCATGCAAAAACAATATACAGTAGAGTCTCACTTATCCAACACTCGCTTATCCAATGTTCTGGATTATCCAACTTATTTTTGTAGTCAATGTTTTCAATATATTGTGATATTTTGTTGCTAAATTCGTAATTACTACGTAATATTACTGCGTATTGAACTACCTTTTCTGTCTAATTTGCTGTTAAACAAGATTTTTTGGGGCTTAATTTGTAAAATAACCTAATTTGCTGTTCAAAAGGCTTTTCCTTAATGTCTCCTTATCATCCAACATATTTGCTTATCCAACGTTCTGCTGGCCCGTTAATGTTGGATAAGCGAGACTCTACTGTATCCAGAAATATCTGATGCTGTAACCGATATATCATTTACCGTCCCGGAATACTAGCCAGATGGCCCATGAATGGTCACAAAAGTCATAGAAATATGGTCACAGAAGTCATTGAATAATAGAAACATGGTCCCTAAAGTCATAGACTCAAAGAACCAAGTAACAGAATCATCCCAAAAGTCCTAGAATCCTAAAATGATAGAATCATAGAGTCATGGCGCCAAACATCATAGAATCATAAAGGTAGAAGAGACCATCCAGTCCAATGCTATTCTGCCATGCAAAAGCAATATAACACTCTTGCAGGCTTCATCATTACTGGATCCGTCCTTCAGGACTTTGGCAAACGTTGGATGTGCAATGTTGCTATTTCATCCAAGGCAGAAATTCAACTCATTCTTGGATGGACAAACAGAACCACAACTGCTAACGTTCCCTTAAGGCAGTGTTTCTCAACCTGTGGATCTCCAGGTGTTTTTACCTACAAGTCCCAGAAATCCCAGCCATTTTACCAGCTGTTAGGATTTCTGGGAGTTGAAGGCCAAAACATCTGGGGACCCACAAGTCGAGAACCACTGCCTCAAGGGAGAAACTGTGGCATTACCTCCAAAGTTAAAAAATTGGAAAAACCAAACTCTTCCTTGAAAAGCTGTGATTGTCTAGACATGTGGGGGTTAAATCTAGGGCAAAGGAGGGTAAAAATAGATGGGAGGGTCCAATGTGAAAGGTTTGGAACCCCTCCCCTTATATATAAAACAAAGACTCCGCCTCCAATATGTGGCATTCAGTGTGTGTCCACACCAGGGTAGAATTGGCACCATGCTCTCCAGATCAGCCATGCACGTGCCACATTATGCCCCTTCCATGTTCAGGGAGTTTGACAGATGGAAGGGCTATCTGAGCCTTGCGAAAGTGTTTACGGAGATCATCGCGGAACGCAAGAAGGTCCCATTTCCATCTCAGAGTTGGGACACAATGGAGTACGACATGCAGCTAGTCCTCAACGAGGACAACTTTGAAACAGCATCACAATGGGTTAATGGAAGCAGTTCCAGCAGCAAGAGCTCCAAAGGTAGTGCCAATGGCCAGGCTTCCCAAAACAAGGAGATTTGCAATTTCTGCAAACACAACGGGGAATCCAAGCAGGTCTATTCGTCCCACCGGCTGAAGGGGATGGACGGCACCGTGGAGTGCCCCATCTTGCGCAAATACACCTGTCCGCTCTGCGGTGCCACGGGCGAAAAGGCCCATACTTTAAAATACTGCCCACTGAGCCAAGGGAAGAGGTCGCTGTATCGCAAGTGCGGACGTAACTCGGCTGGACGCAAGGTGAGGAGATAAGAAGATCAGGAGAAGACCGAAGCATTTATTCTTAGTTTTAGTTTGACTTTGTAAAAGAACAACATTTGATTTCGAGCATCATTAACACTCTTTACATTTCCTCCCACTTTGTTTCAGGTTTGGAGAATGGAAGCCCAATTCTCTTAGACTACATTTGTGAGTCCAGAAATGTTTTTTTATGTATATTGTTGCCTTCTTTCACATTTGTTGTACCTAGGTTAATTATATTGTGTTTCTTTTAGATGTGTCAGTTGCCTAGTGTGATGACTCATGGGCCCTGCAGTCCTATTCCTGACAGTATTGTGGCAGATGAGGAGGAAAATATGGAGTTTTCCCCAGATTTCCGGTCGGAGTCAGAGCCTTGGCAGCTGCCTGAAGTTCTAGTCCAAGAACCAATTAAACCTGACCTTGGTGGGAACTCTCCCCCTTATGGGAGAAAACAGGCTTACACGACTGATAGAGGATCGAGAGAAAAATTTAGAAGTAGTGCTCGCCTTGCTGCCAAATATGCCACTGATTAGAAGTATTTCCCCTGAGAAAATACGGGGAGTCTTGCACCTGCAAGCTGGTTTCCTTCGCTCCCTGTTCTCTAGGGAAAGTGATTGTTGTTTGGGGAAACGAGACCCAATATAGGGAAATTGCGCGAAGGATTCCTTGCGGAGTCAATTCGTCAGCTCCTGGAGAGAGGTCATGTGTGTGTGGACTTCGAATCCTGTTCCTTGCCTCCTGAATCTAGTTCCAAGCCTTGTCCTCGTCTCACGGATTTACCACAGATCTTGTTCCATGCTTCAAGTTGCTTTGCCTTTAGCCACAGCTCCAGCCACGTTCCAAGTAACTTTCAGCCTTGTGTCAAGCTTCATTGGATTCAAGACTTTTTCTGTTTTCCCAACGCTTTGCTTGGCAAAGCGTGTGTTGCGGTTATTGGATTATAATCTTTGGACTCTAATATTTCATATTGGACAATAATCTGCTGGACTATATTTGGCCTCATTTGAAAGGTCTGCTTCTGAACTTTATTCTACACTTGTTTTTATTGACTTTATATATTCCTTTAATAAAGATATTAGATAGAATCTGGCCTCAGTGTATGGTTATTGGTGCCCAGCAGCCTAGATCCTGACACCTTGTATCATGCTTTTTTATACATATAATCATGTTTTTTACATATGTAATATCACGTTCCTTTGACATCTGTAATTGCCTTATATCATATTTTATATTGTGTTTTATATATGCAGTTACTTTACATGTTTCTTTTATGTATGGATGTATAATTTTTACATGTTTAATTATATTATTTGCAACTATAATTGCCTAATATCATGCTTCTTTTATATATGCAATGACATCATGTTTATTTAACGTATATAAGTGCCTTATATCATGTCCGGGTTATCATGTGTGTCTCCAGAGGGATGCAGCCCTATCCTTTGCAGGGAAAATATAGAAATATCTTCTAAATGGCTACTGTCTAGAATTTTGTTTTGTAAAGAAAGGAAAAGTTTATATGCTATTGGAAAGAAAGATACTATTTTATGTTTAAATTTTGGAAAGGAATAGAATTGGTTATTATTACTGTGGTCTAACCTTCAATTGTTTGCAAGTTGTTCTAAAGTTTGGATCGTAGAGTTTAATAAACAGAGTTTATGGTTTTGGCATCAAAACTGTTCATGTTGTGCTTAAATGGGATTGAATTTTCTTTAATTTGTGGCCCATAATAGGCTGGTTATAAGCCTGATCTGGAAGGCAGCCAAGGCAAAGACCATTGAGCTGCTGAACTTGCAGACTGAAAGGTCCCAGGTTCAAATCCCGGGAGCAGAGTGAGCACCCGCTGTTAGCTCCAGCTTCTGCCAACCTAGCAGCTTGAAAACATGCCAATGTGAGTAGATGAATAGGTACCGCTGTGGCGGGAAGGTAATGGCACTCCATGTAGTCATGCCGACCACATGACCTTGGAGGTGTCTATGGACAACACTGGCTCTTGGGCTTAGAAATGGAGGTGAGCACAACCCCCAGAGTCAGACATGACTGAACTTAACGTCAAGGGATACCTTTACACACACACATATGCAGGGACTACACCAATTTAACAAAGTTTCAGCCACAAAAACAAAGTTTCTAAAGTAGAGCAATGACTTTCACAGTAAAGACAACCCAATTTAACAGGAAATAAGACTTTCAAACCAGGAACAGATTTCTGCAATTATTAAAAAATGGTTTATTATAAAAGCTATGAAAATTTGCCAAAAATCAGAGGATAAGGGAAACGTTCCACATTTTGGTGAGCTATCAGTGTTAAATGTGTTCTACCACTGTACCAAGTTTGAAGAAGATCACTCAAAAAATGAGGGCGGGAGAGCCCCCTAAGTCCCCCCCCCTTCGGGCTGTTTTTGGGCCACCGCGCATGCGCGTCCGCCATTAACGAATTAATTTAGAAAATAACGAATTTTCGTTAATTTCGAAAAATTTTGGGGGCCAAATTCGTTATTAGCAACAAAAACGAAAAACTGCCCCCTCTAGTTTTGAAACGAGTTTAGAATCAAATTTTTCATGGATCGATCAAGCCTAGTCTTAATTGCTGCTGGTCAAACACAGATGGGACATGATTCCTGCAAACACTTATTCATTTTCACTTAAGAAATGACCTAAATAATATAAAACTCTGACATTCTTTTCTCATAAACTCAATCTACCTTTTCTTCAATCCAATTTACAGCCATAAATATGGGAAGCCATTTCATCAGTACATTCCAGAAGTCCAGTTTTCCATGGTTTGGGGTGGTTTTGCTGTCATTTCCTTTCACTCATAACACTTTGGAACCACGCTGTATCCAAGGTATCATGAAGGAGAAAAAAGTCCTCTTCAAGTATTTCAATACATATGTGAGGAATGAAAGGGAAAATGAGGATGGAGCTGCATATGGCAGTCTTGACTCCAACACCCTTTTGTTGGAGCTCCAACCTTTCATTTTCTAAACTTTCTACTCTGAATTTCAAATGATTAATTAAGGTCTCTAACTGTGTGGAAAATTCTAACCATTTTAGTTGGACACAAACCACCATTAAACCCACCCTTAGAAGCTGAGATGTGAAGAGAGGCACACACAACAATTGTTATTATTATTATTATTATTATTATTATTATTATTATTATTATTCACTTGTTTAAAAATAGCACAAAAACACGAGCAACAAAACAAAAATGTAAGGATGATATATAAAAGAGAAATAATAGTATCTTTGAGAAAATATAGATTTCCCTTTATTTTGTATGTAAATCAAATTAATGAGGGGAGAAGACACATTCCACTGATACACAGATCCACTTGGAAGGGATTAACATAATAGAACAAATAATTACAAAATCATTTTGCATTTTAAAATCATGTAAATATATCTCTCACACAAGATATTCACATTCCTTTTGTCAGTCCCTTTCTTTTGATGCCTAAAGTTTATGTCTAAATGTTTAGCTTAAATTTTAAGTTACTGCAATCCTAGAAACTTGTGCATGAAGAATTTGGGATGTGGGCAGAACTCAACCATTACTGCAACAACATTAAGGAGGGGGGGGGGGAGAAAGAAAACTTCTACAACGACTACTACAGAATTTTCCCTGGAACATATTTATTGAACAAAAATATCTGGTGGATTGAGTGCATATTTTAATAATAATAATCATATCATCATCATAATCATTTATTTGCATTCCACCCTATCTCCCTGAGGGGACTCAAGGTGGATATTGGTATGGTTAGTCATGGCAAAGGATGTGATGAACATTCACAAAAATTCTCCCAAAATGTCACTCTTTTCCATTTGCGAAGTAAAATACATGGACTCGGCTAACACAGAAGGATTGGCTAGTTGATAAAAGAGATACAAGCAACTCATCCAATGCTTTTAATTTTAAAACAACCAAGCAGTAAACATCTTCATTTTGTATGACTACCATATTTCCGTGCAATTGTGCAATCTTACTGCTCCCCAAAATATCCACAGCCTTGCAGTTTATGCAAAAAACCGTTCTCACAAATGGAAGAACTTTCATTGAAATGGGCAGGAAATATCTTGTCATCTCATAGGCAAGGAGAAATTTTTATGTGTCCTCATTGTCACATAAGAATGAGAAGTGAGGATTTACATCACTGGTTGCATGTGATTGTTCACTGGCTTTACAGAAGGTGATGATGGTGGTATGTATATCTTTCCAATTTTCTGAGTAAAAAAACAACTAGTTGATGACTTTAGTTTGTTCTCGCAATTATATGTACCCAAGTACAATCAAACCTAGTGAAAGGAAATCTCAATCAAAGGCTCTAAATGGTAAATAAAGTTAAGAGCCAGAAGATCTCTGTTTTCTGCACCAACATTTTGAAAAGGTTGAAAAAATCTTATCTCCCATATTTTGTAACAGGAACTCATGTGACCTTCATTGGATGCAGTAAATGGCCAGTGTCCAAATGGCTAGAAACACAGGAGAGGGAGATTATAAACCCTTCCTTTCTACATTACACCCTGATCAGAGGATGCTGTTGACACTGTGCTTTGCCTACAGTACACAATGACCTTGTTCCCTGTCCCTATTGAGGCTGAAAAGGAGATACATAGTAAATCTAAGGTTGACAGCCTCCAGTGGCTTTGCCTCTCTGGACATGAAGAAATATACTTCACTGTATTGGAAACTGTCTAAGACTGTCATAATGAGTCTCTATAGGGAAAAGGGGATACTGTCATGTCAAAAGATCTTGTGGCTTGTGTCCATTAGATATAAGGAGAGCACTAATTCTTTCTTAAATCATCGTTCTCATTGCAGAGAATGGGAGGACCTGGTTGCAAACAAGAGCTTTCTGCTTTTTCAGCTGTATCTTTCAATCCAATAGTGATACAACACTATACAACTTCATTTTCTTTGGAGATGCATGCTTGAGTGGTATTGCACCTCCATAGCACTTCTATTGGCAGTCATGCAAACAGAGCCTTAAGAGAAAATAGATAGGATTGTGTCAAAAATTATTTAAATCTTTTCTGCAACCTTCATTTGGACCTTTGTTTCAAAGTTTCTTTAAATATCATTGTCATAATTCTATTTATTTATAGCCCACTTTCTGACCAAGTTCAAAATACAGCTACCATATTTCATCTAAGGCACATTTTCCCATTTAAGTAAAGGTAAAGGTTTTCCCCTGACGTTAAGTCCAGTCATGTCTGACTCTGGGGGTTGATGCTCATCTCCATTTCTAAGTCGAAGAGCCGGCATTGTCTGTAGACACCTCCAAGGTCATGTGGCTGGCATGACTGCATGGAGCACCGTTACCTTCCCGCCGGAGCGGTACCTATTGATCTACTCACATTGGCATGTTTTCGAACTGCTAGGTTGGACATTTAGAAGTCCCATTTAACGGACTTCTAAAACAGGGTGCATCTTACTTCTGATGGTGCCTTAGATTAAGTGAAAAAAAATTGGTTTTCTGCCTCTCCCAAATTTCAATGGGTGCTCCCATTCCAGAGCTTGAATCTAATTCAGAGCCATGGTAGAATTTAACTGGACCATGTCTTTTTTATGCTTGCCTTTAAATGCACCCTTCCAACTTGGTTATTATAGCTATGGAAGCAGGTTAGAATATATTTCTTCTCTATGCTTTACCACTCCAATAGTTTGCAGTCTTCTGAGTCTGCAATGGGAAAATTGGAAATTCTAACTACAGTAGAGTCTCGCTTATCCAACGTAAACGGGCCGGCAGAATGTTGGATAAGCAAATATGTTGGATAATAAGGAGAGATTAAGGAAAAGCCTATTAAACATCAAATCAGGTTATGATTTTACAAATTAAGCACCAAAACATTATGCTATACAACAAATTTGACAGAAAAAGTAGTTCAATACACTGTAATGCTATGTAGTAATTACTGTATTTACGAATTTAGCACCAAAATATCACGATGTATTGAAAACATTGACTACAAAAATGTGTTGGCTAATCCAGAACGTTTGATAAACAAGTGTTGGATAAGTGAGACTCTACTGTATATACAAGCAATACTTAGAGCACAGATAGATCAGTGATGAGAAGTAAGAGGCTGAAATACCCATTGGCTTCTGTCTTAAATACATATTGGCTTGACCCTCCTTAGGAAATTGTCTCTAGGCCTGTCATCATGACATGGTTGGACATGTTCTTGGTCCAGCCTCCACATTGAACAATTAACCCCTCAGTGCTGTCCAGCTGACACATGTCTGGAGGAATGATTTTTTCTGCACAGCGCTTAACCAACCACTCTATATTAATACACGGGGACAACATTTTCTCACCTTCAAGTTACCTGTCAATTTGTCATGAACACATGAATTTCATAGGGTTTTCTTAGGCATGGAATACTCAGAGGTGGTTTTACCATTGTCTTCTTCTGAATATAGCCTACATCATTTGACTGTCTCTCTTCCAAGTATTAACCAGGTCTGATTCTGCTTATCTTCCAAAGTCAGGTGAGGTCTGGTACCTTTCGGTTATTTGGATCATCATTAGTTTTCTTTAACCCATTTCCCTTTATCTTCCCGTTCCTTCTTGTTTTATCTCTCATTTTTCTTGTCTGTGAATATTCCTTTGCAATGTTCAAAATTGTTTGCTAATTATATTTCTTTTTAAAAATACTATTAATCCAAATAAAGGGTTTTTTTAAAAAAAAATTCTAAATGTACAAATTGTACATGACCAAGCCTTTGGTAGAGAAAATGATCAGAATGTGACGTCTGAGTTCTTCCGAGTGAATAAAGAGCAAAATTAGCAACGCAATCATGAGAAAGGGAATCGGAGATTTCTCCAAGCTGTCAAGTGCATTTTACTGGATGATTAATTGGCAGTGTGCTGGCCAGCCCCTGGGTCCTGCCAAAGGCCATGCCCCTTGACATGCATCTGCCACAGTGAGAAGCATTACAGAAAAGGCATGTCTTCACGTTTTCCCCTTTTCCTTTTTTTGCAGCTGTTAAATTGCTTGAAGGGGGAAAAACCCCTTATTTATCTAGAACAGAAACTTGAACTTCTCTAATCTGGAGAGTATGAAGTGAAATGAATCCCTGGCTCCCAGCCCCTTGCAGAGATATTTCTGAGTTGTTTGAAAGGATGGGATCATTGGATGTGACTTACCATTTCTCATCTCTCTCTGCATAGTGTTTTCTTCTTTGCCGTATGTTTGAGGATTGATGGCAATAGACAGGAGGGAAGAATCCAGCCAAGCAGAAGCACTTTTAGGGCTTGTTGACTTCAGCAGGATACTTAAGCATGAGCTTAAATATTTCTACATGAAAACAATGGGATTTAAGAATGTTTAAACTGAGCTGGATTGTGACCTAGAATTCTTTTCTGCCAGATGAGAATATTATGCACGACTCGCTCTCCCTGAATACATGGATTAAGACTTCATGTATCAAGGAACACTGCCCTTCAAAACACACACACACACACACACACACAGGGACTTTAAAGTAGCCCTATCTTCCAATCATATTGGAATCGAATATTACAGCACATAGTGGGAATGCATTTGAAATTCAAATTTGTTTTGACATGCAGACTTTTGCTAGGCTGTGACTTCCTAAGACAATCCTATCACTCTTTATATAAACCTTAATGGATCCTATATGAATGGGAAAGTGGGAACCAATGATAAATCATATTACCCAGTGCAGGTGACAACCTAGAGAAGCCTTAATGTCAATAGCCACCCAAAAGTTAATATCGGAATGAGGGCAGAAAATGCATTGAGATCCCATGGACATTTTACTTCCTTCTGATAACAACTTACAAAATATTCTTTTGGGGCTAAAACACTCTGGATACTTCGGTCACACAGTCTAAATCAAAAATAACTTTTCCAGCTCCTGATGCTAACAATAAAATTTTATGGTGTGACACTTTCAAAGTATTAGCAGATGACATCTTGTCCTGATTTGCTACATATTAAATAGCAAATCAGGACAATAGGAAGGGACTGTGCTTGCTAGTCAGTCATCAGCTGCATGCATCTATTTTTTAAAACTTGGTAATTGCAACATAAAAAGCAATTTGCAATAGAAGTAATTTCGTTAAGTTGAAAGCGTTCCCATAATATTGACAAAAGGGTGCCTAAGCTAGGATCATCTGACTTGTTTCAAAACAAAATGAATGGCCATGGGAGAAAACAGTTGACACAGTAAAAGCTGTGTAGATTGATAAAAACTTAAGTTGCCAAGAAAACAATGATGAGGCACCTCAAATCTATACATCCAGCTTTCCTGTGCTCTTATCTCCAATCAGAGATTTTTAATCAGCGATAAGATCAGCGATAAAACTTTGCCCCTTCTTGTAATGAGGTTTTAAGAAAGCCTCCATCCATGCCAATTGTGACTTTTCTAAGCTGCATAGCAACAAGGGAAGGCTTTTTTTCTGGAAAGGGAAGCATTAATCAGGATTTGCTCAGCACTGTGAACCACTACATCTAAACACACTTGAGGTGGGCCAATTATTATTATTAATAACTGCATTTCTATACCACTTTTCTCACCCCCAGGGGGATTCAAAGCGGTTTACAACATAATACATTTCAAAATTCAATGTCTTACACACATATATAAATATATTACATATCTAAATCAAAAACATACAACTGTAGATTAAAACCATTGAAACTATATAAAAAACAGACATATGCATGAAGCATGTTATTACAGCAATTAACATAGATCCCTTCTCTTCCCCCACCACCATCCCCCATCTACAAACTACAGGAAAGGAGATTCCACCTGAACATCAGGAAGAACTTCCTCACTGTGAGAGCTGTTCAGCAGTGGAACTCTCTGCCCCGGAATGAGGTGGAGGCTCCTTCTTTGGAGGCTTTTAAGCAGAGGCTGGATGGCCATCTGTCGGGGGTGCTTTGAATGCGATTTCCTGCTTCTTCGCAGGGGGTTGGACTGGATGGCCCATGAGGTCTCTTCCAACTCTTATTATTCTATGATTCTATGATCTCCCTCTCCATAGAGTTTCAACCTTTCTTTATATATCCTCCCTGCTCTCCCAGGGAGCAAGATGGTGGAGGCCCTCGATAGTAAAGCCAGAGTCACATACAATTCATATGTGTATAATACGTGATTTCTGCAACATTCTAGTAACTATTCATGGCTTTAAATCACAGTCAACAGACAAAAGTATTCTTGGAAGTAAATGGGCAATCAGTGAAAAACTGTCCCAGACATGCATTCATAATTTCCATTTTGCTGGAATAATTTGTTGTTTTTTCTTAATTTTTTTTATACTTCTGAAGACTTGGCAGGGGTCAGAATTAATTATCCAACAACATCAGATGCCACAATAGAGGCTTTGGGTCTGCATAGCAGGGAATATATTTTGTGGCACCCCTTAAATGGTTTTAGCTGTGGCTTTGATCCTTTCACGGTAGTATCAGGTTTTGGAAATTTAGAGGATTACAAAGCTTACATTTTGTTTTCCTCTCCTCCTCCCCCTCCCCCTCCCCCTCTACCCCTTTTTTCCCTTTCAACTATTCCTAGACCTTATATGTATGGTGGAAGCAACCGAATAAAAAGGAAATCAATTGGGTTGTTTGTTTGTCTAACCATTTGTAGAACTTCACTGCTACCGGCATTTTCTTTAATTAGAGTCTGTGTCGGTGTGGGATGCCAGGGTGCCCAGGAAGTACAGGGCAAACCAGACGCCTTTCATCTCCGAGTGCCCAAATCTAAAAAGCGTACTGGGTAGTGAGCTCATCCGTTTGAGAGCGCTTTTGTTCAGCTTTCTTGGCTGGATAAGAAACAGTCATGTTCTTGTTTATGATTAATTTCTGACTCACTCTATTCCCTAGACGCATAGCGAAAATGGAAACAACAAGAACAATGCAAGAGAGGCTCACAGGGCAGATAAATGGCCACCCCACATATAGTTACAGATAGTACAGGTTTTTGTTTCATTTCAACTTTGGTAAGAATTTAGCTCAATTTAAAACTTTCTTTAGGGTAGGAAAGAACTGAGATTTAAGGAGGGAAATAAGATTGTAGAAGACATTGTTAAATAGGGTGTATTCACACTACATAATTACAACATATTCCCAATTCATGCAGAAACTGGCAAAGACGGTTATTTACATATGTGATGGGAACTGTCAGGTTATCCCATTTAGATTGTTTTAGTAATGTTAAAGAGTGGCCATTCCTATGGCCAGTCTCGAAATGAGTTTCGATGCTCCTTTTCTCTTCAGTAATCCTCTTGCATGAAACTTTTACAGTATTTTAAAAATAATTAATTCTTCAGGAACTGCACAATTTTGATATATCACCACTTTGCTGTGGCTTTATTTTCCCCTTTTTAGTCCTAGTTTTTGGACTTCCACAGTAGAAACTGGCAAAGGTCATTGCGTGTGATGGGAGTGAATATATTATCCATTTTCCTTATAAATGGAACAGAACACTATGGTAAGAAAATGATTCCCCCCACTCCCCTCCCCTTGACACAAATATTTCATTGGTTTTTTTTTAAATTTTATATCCATATGTATATGTATTAGCCTTGTTTTTCTATTGTATTGTGCCATGACTTCTTAGCTGCCTTGAGTCCCTATAGGGAAAACATCAGTATAAAAAGAAATGAATAAACATAAATACATACAATTCCATTTGTAGCATTTGAAGAATCAATGCATTCCACTCTGCATGTTACTCCAAGAAGCACACCACACACTGGCTTTCTCCAAAATTTGGACATTTTTGAAATTTCTTCCATTCAGAAGTATAGTACAGAATGAGGTAAAGGTAAAGGTTTTCCCCAAAGTTACGTCCAGTCGTGACCGACTCTGGGGGTTGGTGCTCATCTCCATTTCTAAGCCAAAGAGCCGGTGTTGTCCATAGACATCTACAAGGCCACATGCCAGCATGACTGCATGGAGCACCGTTACCTTCCTGCCGGAGCGGTACCTATTGATCTACTCACATTTGCATGTTTTCGAACTGCTAGTTTGGCAGGAGCTGGGGCTAACAGCAGGCGCTCATTCTGCTCCCAGGATTTGAACCTGGGACCTTTTAGTCCGGAAGTTCAGCAGCTCAGTGCTTTAACACACTGTGCCACCAGAGGCACCAGAATGAGGAAGAAATAATTTCTTTCAATTGTTAAGTTATTGAGAGTTAGGACTTGATTGCAAATTCACCTAGTAAATTACCATTGGATCCAAATTTACCTTCTCTTCATCTTTGGTCTTAAACAGTGGCCCTCAGCCTTAGATCATGAGATGTTTTGGATTTCAGACCTCTATTCTTTGACCATTTCCCAAATTGACTTGGGCTTCTGAGAGGTGGAGTTCATGGAATCAAAGGGTTGGAAGAGATCACAAGGGCCATCCACTCCAGCCCTATTCTGTCATGCAGGAAAACTCAATCAAAGCACCCCCAACAGATGGCCATCCAGCATCTGCTTAAATACCTCCAAAGAAGGAGACTCCATCATACTTTAAAGCAGTGCATTGCACTGTCAGCCAGTTCTTATTTTCAGGATGTTCTTCCAAATGTTTAGATTCTTTTCGTCTAGTTTGAATCCATTGCTCTGTGCTCCTAATCTCTGGAACAGCGGAAAATATGTTTGCTCCATCTCCAGTATGACAACCTTTCAAATATTGTATTAATCAAAATCATGCTTTCCCAATGTAGGTCTGTGCATTAATTAAATGGTGGCACGGTATGTATTTCTTGCTTACATGGGTGTGAAATCTAGGGTCAGCATTTTAGGTACCACATTACAGCCCACTGAAAGGAACAGGAAAGAAACTGTAGGGAAAGATTTAGAGAAAGTTATAGCCAGTCCTTCAGAAGTCAATTTAATCTGTGCACTTAACCATAAAGGCAACATCTGCTCTGCTAAATACAGGTGTTTTGTATCCTTGCCATTAATTGGAAGGGACATTATGTCATCATACATCAACAATTAAAGTTGGTGAAAGTGCCATTTATCTCAGGTGCTATCATTAATCAGTTCGCTTCTGCCATAATGCCTGTAGATCCAATATTAGTGGGCATATTAAACAGTTTATGACTGACCCTTTGAGGGAGGGGTTCATTGTGAATGAATGGCTTGGAAAGGTGTCACTTGAATCCATATTATAAGTGGTATCCTGCAGCATTATTTTGATATGTTGCTGATTCATATATGACATTTTTAATGCTCTGCTGAGTGCTCCTGTTAATGTTAATATTACTTGGTGCAACTAAAAACAGAAAATATGGTGGTGTGCTACTTTTTATTTGAATTATATTTTTCACAAAATACTGTATATACTCTAGTATAAGCCGACCTGAATATAAGGCGAAGCACCTAATTTTACCACAAAAACTGGGAAAACTTATTGACTCGAGTATAAGACGAGGGTGGGAAATGCAGCAGCTACGGGTCAAATTCAAAAATAAAAATAGATATTAATCAAATTGCATTATTTGAGGCATCAGTAGGTTAAATGTTTTTGAATATTTACATAAAACTGTAATTTAACATAATAATAAGACTTTAATAAGATAAGACTGTCCAACTCTGAATACCTATATACTCAAGTATAAGCCGACCTGAATAGAAGCCAGCCAGGACCCTCACTCGAGTATAAGCCAAGGGGAGCTTTTCAGCCCTATAAAAGGGCTGAAAAACTAGGCTTATACTCGAGTATATACAGTATTTATAAAAGTAATTTATGCCCTACAGTATGAAGTGTTTTGTTGTACACCTTCAAGTCATTTCCAGCTCATGATAACACTATGGTGGATCTGTTGTCCTATTAGTTCACTGTAGCAAAGTAAGATTTACCTGAATTTGGAAATAACAACAGAATTATTCACTGAATGATCTGCAAAGCCAAAGAGAAGGGATTTCTTACTAAGGAACTGGTGGATCCATACTAAATTCCATCTCATCACAATGGATTAGCTGTTTCATAGGTGAAGTTTGGCTGATACAGCTTCTCTGTTGTCAGCCACACTTCAGCTGAGATTTCTTGGAATGTCAATTACTTTTCAACAGCACAGCATGGCAGTAGACAGGGGTTCCAGCACGTAAGTGTTAATGAATCTCACATTAGAACTCTCTCTGCCCTCTCACCCTCTGCTCATTTCAAGGGTGAAGACAGGCGATCCTGCAAGGCTTTTTCTTCATACTGGCATCTACCTTGCTGTGGCTAATTTATCTGCAGGGTGTGGGTGAGAAAGTCTTTCTCATTTGAAACCAATCTGCATTAATGAAGATACGATATGTACATTTAACTCTCTGTTTTCCTGGGATAAGAATTCACAGAATTCATTCCACCAGTATGGCCTTGCTAGGCCTATTGCTCTCTTCCACAAGTATATGAAAGGCACAGTTTGCATGCTTGACCATGGGCATTATATACATCTTTCCCTTTCTCAAAAATTACTAAACCTGGATGGACAGACCCCAGAGTCTGAAATCTCTGGGGTGTGTTTTCCAGCATGCCAGTGCCAATCAGTTCCAAAGAGAGACATACAAAGATCGAGAACAAGATCAGAGATTGTTTATTATTTTGTTGGCCAAAGAATTGATGCCAGGGGAAAGGTTCCCATATCTGACATAACCCATAGTTGCAGGCATGGACGTTTTGTAGATATGTGAAAGACATTTGAAAGAATAGGCATTTGCTGTGATTGGTGCAAATTATGATCCACAATCTCATTGGTTCAAAAGTATATTTATTATTGTTGTCCAAGATTTTCATGGCTAGAATCACAAGATTGTTGTGTGTTTTCTGGGCTGTATGGCCATGTTCCAGAAGTATTATCTCCTGACATTTTGCCCACATCTATGGCAGGCATCCTCAGAGGTTGTGAGGTATATGGATGCCTGCCATAGAGGAGAATACTCTAGGTATATGGGTGCCTGCCATCAGGGCCGGCCTCACCATGGAGGCCACGTGAGGCGGCCGCCTCGGGCACAGGTCCCCGGGGGGTGCCGTCAGGCTTCCCCCGCCCCAGCGGGGACCATGGGCTCGCTCGCCGGTGAACAGGAAGGCCTGTTCAGCGACGAACGAGCTCCACATGGCCACTGCCAGTTGGGCAAGGCCAGCCAGGCCAGGGCGCACTGGGCGGGAGGCGGGGCACCGTCAGGGCGGTGCCCCACCTCCTGCCCAGCGTGCCCTGGCCCCGCCTCTCACGCAGCGTGGGAGGCGGGGTCAGGGCGAGTAGCGCGGGAGGCGGGGCCAGGGTTGGCCCCGCCTCCCGCGCTACTCACCCTCGCCCGTCTGGCCTTTTCCAGCTGGCCAGACTGCAGCGGAGGTCCCTCCAGGCCGCAATCGCGTTGGCCTGGAGGGACCTCCGCTGTAGTCTGGCCAGCTGGAAAAGGCCAGACGAGTGAGGGTGAGTAGCGCGGGAGGCGGGGCCAACCCTGGCCCCGCCTCCCACGCTACTTGCCCTGACCCCGCCTCCCACGCTGCGTGAGAGGCGGGGTCAGGGCGAGCAGCGCGGGAGGCAGGGCCAGGGTGCGGGAGGCGGGGCCCGCCGGCACCACGGGAGGTGTGGCCATGTGCCTCCCGCGGCACATGGCCACGCCTTCCGTGGCGCCGGCGGGGGGGGGCGCTTTTCCCCACCCCCACTTAATATTTAAAATTATCTCAGGCCGGCCCTGCCTGCCATAGGGGAGAGTACTTCTAGAATATGGCCATACAGCCCAGAAAACACACAACAACCCTATATTAATTATTGTAAAATTTACAGTTTGCAATTGATGTACTGTATGGTGGGAAACTTAATACAGTTTTTATTGGATGATTTCTGGAATCAGTTTTCTGTATCTGTGCTGCCCTTTCCACCTGTGGGAGCTCATCAGCCTGGGATGGAAATACTTTAGAAAAACATTGGATGTTGTTTGATATCAGCTGGCAGAGGGGATAGTTATTCCATATGATGGGTTTTGCTCTTAATGAAGAAGAGCCTATTGTGTTATCTGTAGAATTGGGGTACTCCCAACACATATCTACACAACTGGTTGCCATGTGTTTTGGTTGCACCCATCTGTGAGTTCATTGAGTGGTTGGGGAGTAACAGTATTTCTCAGCTCGGTGTCCCTTTTCCAGTTTCCAAAGCTGAGTGGGGTAACTAACGTTCATTCCTGAATCTGAACCTAAGTTGGGGGTCCCAGCTTCAGGCTAAAGTAGGACAGCTGTGATAGTGACATGAAGATCAGATCTTTCTCCTAGGATCATGTAACTCCAGATGTCCTGATGTCATAGTGTTCAGGATCCCTAAATGCACAGAACAAACTTAAGTACTCTAGAGCAGTGGTTCTCAACCTGGGGTCCCAGATGTTTTTGGGCCACAACTCCCAGAAATCCCAGCCAGTTTACCAGCTGTTAGGAATACTGGGAGTTGAAGGCTAAAAATATCTGGAGACCCCAGGTTGAGAACCACTGCTCTAGGGAAATGTTTTCCATAGTTTCTTGCATCTATAGAGTATGCTTTTCCATAATTGCTTCATCTTAGATATGACAAACATGGTGGTAGAATCCCATTGATGTATGACTCCTTAATGGAGAGAGTAGAGTTACAGTTTTAAAAGAAAGTGTGTGAAAACAATTTTGGAAGAATCCCTACTTGTTTCATTTCATACACAAAGGTCTGTTGAAGTAAAATGATGTATTTAATGCTTCTATATCATATGAGTCTGTGATAGTCATAAGGAGTATATACAGAAAGGAGAGACATCCCTAAGGTTCATAGGTTGCATCTATGGAGTATGTTTTCCCATAACAGCTTCATCTCAGCTGTGACAAACATGGTGGTAAAGTCCCATGGATGTGCAATGTAATGGAGAGAGTGGCATTATAGTTAAAAAAGAAAGTGTATGAAGATAATTTTGGAAGAGTCTCTAATTGCTCCCTTTCTTAGGCAAATATCTGTCTAAATGATATATCTCATTCTTCTATACCACTTGAGTCTGTGACAGAGAGAAAAAAAACCATTCCATTAGCCATTATTATTAACCATAAAAGGAAATATTAGAAAAACAAATTGAGCTTGACATTTAACAAAAAAAAGTATACCAGTGAATGGATTTTCTTTCCTGAATTGCACGAGCTCGACGTCTCTTATTAAGTTCAAGGGAATTACATTATATATGCTTCTGCAAGAGATGTGTACCCTTTGAAAACAATAATGAACTGTGGTTTTGCACTCATTTACATACCTTTGATAAATTACTGTAACCAGATTAGGGAGATAAAATAACTAGTCTATTAATTACAATGATTATTATTTAACAGAAAATGGGATTCTGGGCATTGTATATCGTAAGAGGAAGACTTAGCAATGCATTATGTGGATGTGGTATTTTATCTTAAAGAGTAAGATAAGTGTCCAGTCCTTTCAGCAATTGGAAGAATATGTTCATTACCTGCACAAGATTTATATGTATAATTGAGGGTAATATTTTAAAACTATTTGTTTGATTCCTAAGTACACAGAGAACAAGGCAGAAGTATTTCTTTAATTAAACTCTATGAGTCCCTCAATGAAAATCTGTAACAAAGAATCTATTTGGTTATGGAATGGTTCATTTTAACTCTTTTTCTTGTAAGTACTTACTATTATTATTTGCTATCAAGTGGTTTTGACTTGTAGTGAATGAAGCACCTCAAGAAATATGGTCATCAACAGCCTTAGAAATTCAGGATCGTGGCTTCCTTAATAGAACCAATGTGTTTGAAACGTGATCTATAGTCTGCGTTCTGCACAAGTCCTTGCCCTGCCCTCTCAAATCTGATCATGCCCACTATTTCCTGGTTACTGGTTGTTGATGTTGGTTGATGCATTTTATGTTGTTTTTACTCTGCTGGTTTTAATGGTTTTAATTAGATTGTTTACATGTTATTATGTTTTAATTGTGTTTTAGCTTGTAATCTTCATTTATGTTGGGCTTGGTCACCTGGTAAGCCGCCCTGAGTCCCTTTGGGGAGATTTATTATTATTATTTATTTACAGTATTTATATTCCGCCCTTCTCACCCCGAAGGAGACTCACATGATGTACATATAGGGCAAACATTCAATGCCCATATACACATAGAACCGAGACAGAGACAACAGACACAGACGCAGAGGCAATTTAACCTTCTCCTGAGGGGATGTTCGATTCTGGCCACAGGGGGGAGCAGCTGCTTCATCATCCACTCTGACGGCACTTCCTCATTCCAATGTTGTAAATTAGTTAAACTTGCCTCCCCACTTTTATAAGTGGTGCCTTATTTCCTACTTGATAAATGCAGCTATCTATTGGGTTGCTAGGTCAGCAACGAGCAGGGGCTATATTTTATTTTTAATTGACAGGTGCTCACCCCGCCACGGGCTGGCCTCGAACTCATGACCTCATGGTCAGAGTTATTTATTGCAGCAGCTGTTTACCAGCCTGCGCCACAGGTGGCGGGATATAAAAACAAAGTTGTTATTGTTGTTGTTGTTGTTGTTATATCTTCCTCTCTTCCTGCCACAGTTCCCTTTGCTGAGCATCATCCTCTTTTCTATGGTGTCACATGATATTGCCGAAGTACGGCAGGCTCCATTTAGTCATTTTGGTTTCTAGTGATACTTCAGAGTCGAATTGTTCCCTGTCCTATTTATTTGCTCTTTTGTCTGTATAGTATTCACAGAATTCACTTCAAATACCACATTTCAAATGAGCTAATTTCCTTTTTGCCAATTTCCTTCGCTGTTCAGCTTTTTCATACATCTATAAAAACGGAAATATTATGTCATGGATGATCTCAACTTGGTATTCATTGATATGTCCTTACACTTTACACTTGAGGATCTTATCTATTTCCTTTATAGCTTCCCTTCCAAGTATACCCTACAAATAGGCTAAAGTGAATACATGAGGAAGTTCTTGGAAAACAACATATGGGTTTGTACATTGTGGTTTGATCATGTTATTGCATGACAAATTATTGAGACTGACTGTAACATTAAGTCGAATTCTGTACTCTGGGGAACAGGCAATATATCTTTGCCAGAAAAGGTGCATTACAATTCCCACATCTGTGAGGAAAATGTTCCTTTGGATATCTGAAACCATGGATAATAGCAAACCTTATATTTTGACTATACTTGGACCAGAAGCATGCCCTATACTAGCACTGAAGGACCTAGAGTGGTCCACAAGCACATCCAGGGAGAAAATTTTTGTCATAAAGTGAAACTGTGGATACTGAGTTTGTGGATAAGAGTATCATGCTGTATTGAAGACCATAGCTCTTGTAGTTCTTCTAGTCACTATTCTTTCAACCTGTCTTTGTATTTATTTTTCCTACCCCCATCATCATCCCTACCCCTCACAATCTCCTTGGAACATGTTTATGCATGTCCTTTTTAAGGCACAGATTTAGGACTTTCAGGACCTAAGGCAATTCTTATTAAGCACTTTTGCACTCTGCTTGTTACCAGCCCTGGAGATAAGAAAGTATGTTTAGCTCCTTCTCTACTGGATCTAGATGTTCTTGATTCAAGAACTGGGTGTTCTTGAGAAAGTAGCCAATTAAGTGAGTGAGTACAGTTCACTTGTCTGAAGCAAAATAAAATCCTGTACTCAGTTTCCTGACTTCTGACTTACCTTGGTAATAGATAACCTATACAGTAGAGTCTCACTTATCCAAGCTAAATGGGCCGGCAGAAGCTTGGATAAGCGAATATCTTGGATAATAAGGAGGGATTAAGGAAAAGCCTATTAAACATCAAATTAGGTTATGATTTTACAAATTTAGCACCAAAACATCATGTTTTACAACAAATTTGAAAGAAAAAGCAGTTCAATACACAGTAATGTTATGTTGTAATTACTGTATTTATGAATTTAGCACCAAAATATCATGATATATTGAAAACATTGACTACAAAAATGGCTTGGATTATCCAGAAGCTTGGATAAGCGAGGCTTGGATAAGTGAGACTCTACTGTATTTATCAACAGATCTTCCTTGGATTTATGATTATATCTGAATTGTGGAAATTTGTCTCAAAAGGTATATTTGGTCCCTTGTCTCTTGACCTTTAATGGTCTTATCTATTCTATATATTTGTTTCTATCTCTATGTATGTATATATGTACTATGTATTCCTTCATCTGGCATCTATCAATCCAAATTCCTACAGGCATTTGACTTTTCAGGCTGATCGTTCATTAATAAGCCAACACTTCATTTTACATAGCTTTTATGCATTGCACTTTTTCTTGTGTCTCTTTGTTTTATTGAAATGCAAAAAGCTTTTTTTAAAAAAAATTTCAGTGGAAAGTGATATATATCTGCAGGAACAAACAAAGGAATGGTGGCCCAGCTCTTTTCAAGAGGTTTCTTCGATGTACAACAGCCCAATCCACATATTAGCAACCATTATGTAAGTACAAAAATCCAGAAAAAATGTTTGTGGTTTACTCCTTGCTTTTTGCCTTTTTAAATCATAGGTCATGTTTATATGTTTACATTACCTTCCCCCCCACACCCCGCTCTGATACTCCGACTATTCATTTGTTGTTGCCACCTTTCCTGAAGACATTTCTGTGTCTCGCATCTTGCGTTCACACTCACAGCTGCTTCCTTAACTTCCTCTGGCATATGTCAGATCATGGCTGATTGCTACATATCATTTTTTGAACAAGAGAATCACCCATGCTGAGAATAACTCTGTGAAGTTTTGCAGCCTGCAGCCTTTTCTAAAGTTCTTCCAATACTTAGGTTAGGAACCTGTGTAGTGGGCAAGCTCACGTTTCACCTCTAGTCTAGATGCTATCATTTTAATGGATGGAATTACATGTTATGGAAGACATGTTCCACTGAAAAGACATGTAGAAGGCTCCTCTGCCCCAATGTCATAAGACACTTGTCGATGGATCATAAGCAAGTTTGCTGGTGGAAAAATACACTCCATGTGGTCCACTATTGTTTGTTATGACTGGCAGTGATTTCACTCTGACATCCAAGATTTTTCAGTCCTTCTCAATTTTATGTTTGAGATCCTTTGTCTGGAATAGCTGGAGGATTTAATGGCATGCTGGTTGATATCCTGTTAGTAATACATGCATCCATAAATTCCCTTATACATGTAGTACTACTTTTTTTTTTTACTATGTCCTAAAGTCTATATTCAACTGGGGGTTGAAGTAAGTAAGTAAGTAAGTAAGTAAGTAAAAGTTTATTTGTATACTGCCCTCTCTTCCGAAAGGGACTCAGAGCGGTTTCCAATATAAAATCAGCATAAAACATTGTACAATAAAACACTGAAAACACTATAAAACGCTATAAGAATTAAAAACAAAAACAAAACATAACGATTGACTAAAAGGCTGACTGACTGATTGACTAAAGGAGGAGAGTTGAGTGTGTTCGGCCATTGCATGTGTTGCTACACTACATTGGACATGCGGATGTTACTTGTGCATTAGATCACGTATTTCACATTTGTTTGCACATTCAGTTGCACAGTGCTGCAATTCACTGATACACAATTGTAATTTTGCTCCCTGCCCAACAGTTACACTCCATCTTGTTGAGAAAGGATCTATCTTAAACATGTAGATCAGACTTTGTTTTGCTCCCAAGTTCTGTGCAGAAAATATAAACTAAAATGTATTTACTTATTCCCCACCCATTGCTCAAAGGAAATGCTGTGAGAATTATAAAACATATACATATATGTAATAAACTATATAAATTTAGTAGCGCATAAGAGGTTTAACCAATCTAAATAGGGCTCTCATCTGCTTCATTAGAATTAAAAAGAAAGAAAGGAAGGAAGGAAGGAAAGAAGGAAAGAAGGACATCTCAGTTGTCAGGGATAAGCTTAATTTATTATGTAGCTTCATAACTAAAAGCATGCTTTATATAACTGAACAGTGGTTTTTCCATGACACCATGAGAAGACATTGTGAGTTTCTTCCCTCTATTCAAGGCCATTGCTGATCTATGATACACCTTATGTCAGAGGAAGAGAACTTGACAAGGGACCTCATCACATTGAGGGAAGTAAGTCAGGCAATAGAGAGGGGGATTCACCATGGATTGTGGTGAATCCAGCATGGGGAACTTGTCACCCTTCACCCTGCATTGCCCCTTAACTCACCCCACAGGGGAAGTGTCACATCCCAGCTTTTCCCTCTTGTTCTCTATGGAACATGGGAAACTTCCTGTGTTCCTGACACTGCCTCTTACAACAGTTTGACCTCACTTCAGGCACGGATCCCCACTGGAAGTAGATCTACATTGGGTGATGGTATCCGGTGGGCTCCATGCATGAAATGAGGTTGAACTGTCATAGAACAGGCAGTTTCACCCATATTATGAGGTCGGCACTGTTTATGGTGTTGGCAGCTTCTCTTGGCAATATGTAGTTCTCTCAGTTTGTCTTTTATTATCAGCAAGAGATTATAATCACATGCCATGCTGAACATTTTCTGTATTTTTCCTGAATCTCTGGGGTTCATTTTGATCTGACAGCTGCTCTGATGGCTTGCCCAGATTAAGCAAAAGTTTAAGTAAATTTGAAATTCAGCAAGGGTACTCTTGAAAAAACCAAGCTAAACCACGTGCTGAAAGCATGGCCTTGGGGAAATCACGATCTTTCCATCTCTGGTCCCCATTGCTGTGCATAATTACACCGCATTCATTTGGATGAGTTTCTTTTCTCACACTTCCAGCTTGGTATAGATTTCCCAGATTCCCTTGCGGTACATAAAGCAGCATGAAAGATGCCTCATAATTTCAAAGTCTAGCCATCTCTTGATGTTCTGGAGAAGTAAGCAAACCTTGAAAACCATCTACAGTAGAGTCTCACTTATCCAACATAAACGGGCCAGCAGAACGTTGGATAAGCGAATATGTTGGATAATAAGGAGGGATTAAGGAAAAACCTATTAATATAATAACTGTAAATAAATAAAATAAATAAACAAACATCAAATTAGGTTATGATTTTACAAATTAAACACCAAAACATGTTATACAACAAATTTGACAGAAAAAGTAGTTCAATACTCAGTAATGCTATGTAGTAATTACTGTATTTACGAACTTAGCACCAAAATATCACGATGTATTGAAAACATTGACTACAAAAATGTGTTGGATAATCCAGAACATTGGATAAGTGAGTGTTGGATAAGTGAGACTCTACTGTATATTGTTTCCTCAGTTGGTTTCCCCCAAGTACTCAAAATAAGAGAAATAATTTCACTCTTTTTGTGGCATAACTGTCACTTTTAAAGTTATTATAATAACTATTTCACTATCTTGTCACTAAATGATAGAGGAAGAATATCACATGGTTCAAGACTTGCTTTGTGATTCTTTGTATTCTGTTGTAGGTGTTGAGGTACTTTATATTCTGTTATATGTGTTGAGGTAACAATGAAGAGGATAAAAAGTAATAGAACTGTGATCATTTTGTTGCAAAAAGCTGCCATAACTTTATGGTGTAGGTGTAATTTATTGTGTAATGGGATGTGGGAAAGGCCATAGATGGGAGTGACCATGAGAAAAAATAGATGATGTCTTTGATAATATGGGTACATCTACACCAATCCAAACAAGCTGGGTGCAATCTGGAGTAGTTTGCTCCAAAGCTGCCCGGGAATCATAATGGGAACCCCATGTGAACCAGCAAGGAAGTGTTCTGAGAACTTGGCTGACAACATTGCTTCTAGTGAGAAGATGCCCAGCCATGTGCTCAATGAGATGGGGGTACTGTTTGCCCCATTGTGACCTCACCAGAATCAATGTTGGGATCTGCTTTTGACTGGCAAAAGAGTGATGGGTGGGTTTTTTTTTATGAGTGGACACTGGATTGTTCCACATCCAGCCTGATCCAGCTCTTCACATATCAAAAACATTAGGGATAACCCTGGAGTTTCCTGGCAGCTTGACGGTTAACCTACAAGTCATTCTATTGTGAAATAAAAGCTAGAAGAAATAGTTATGCCACTGGACTGATCGTACATCATCTGGACTTATCACAATACGTTTGAGGTGAGTGCAGTTTTTTTCCGTTGTGTAGATGAGGGAACAAAGAGGAAAATCTTCCATTTTTAAGTAGTTTATTCCTGCAATGCCTGCTTTCTGGGTGAGCCTTCAAAGCAAAAATTTTCCCCAAACCTTTTTGCAATAATTGTAACTATATTAATTATTTAAAAATATTTTTAAAGTCCCAAGGCCTTTGAGAATATATAACAAGTAGGCAACAATGATGGACAGAATTTTGTTTTTCCTGATGACAGAATTGTGAGTCTCAACAAAATCTGAAAAATCCTGGCTTGTGCTTAAAACATATGGTTCTGTGAAGTTTTTTTATCCTCTTCTAGACAAGAAACACTGAGGAACTGCAAGTGTCCTTAAAACAATATAATGAGTTGATTCATAAAGGGAGAAGGGTGGAAACATGCTTAGAATTGGAAGTGCCATTTTATTTACTAATATTCAGTCAACAGGAGAACTTGGGCATTAAACATAAAACCAGGGGTTCAACAAGGAGGGACATAATGAGGAAGGTAGTCATTGAGGGTCTCAGGTACAAATCCTTCCAGGTCTTTAAAGGCATGAACCACACCTTGAATTGAACCAGAAACAAATCTGTAACCAATTAAAGTTGAACAGCACTAGAGTTACTCAGAAACTCCCAGATGTTTAGGCAAGAGAGCAGCTGCATGATTTCCCCAAGTAAGGAGGCCTTGGTAACTCATCATCATGTTATAGTTCACACACACACACATCTCTATTTTATGTATTCTATTTATGTTTATGTTCTCTTCCTTTATATATTTGATTAATTGGTGTTGGTGGTGGAAGTTACACATACAACTGAGACCTTGTGTAGAATAAATGTACACTCGTACTTTACATAGCGTATTACACTATCTTTCTACTAAATACCAACATTGTGCACCACGTCTGCATCTGCCAACATATTTGGTTATTGCCTTCTTGTTCAATGGTGAATTTTCGGTGACTTTTTCTGTCATTCCAGTGAGTACTCAATTGAAAGCATAGATGAATAGTTATATCATCAAAGAATGTGAGACTGCATGCCTGAAATCTTGTTGGTAGGTCCATTGAACTAGTTGGTGAATGGCAAATCAACATGTAGGTACAGTAGAGTCTCGCTTATCCAACGTAAACTGGCCGGCAGAACGTTGGATAAGCGAATATGTTGGATAATAAGGAGAGGTTAAGGAAAAGCCTATTAAACATCAAATTAGGTTATGATTTTACAAATTAAGCACCAAAACATCATGTTATACAACAAATTTGACAGAAAAAGTAGTTCAATCCACAGGAATGCTATGTAGTAATTACTGTATTTACGAATTTAGACCAAAATATCATGATGTATTGAAAACATTGACTACAAAAATGTGTTGGATAATCCAGAATGTTGGATAAGCGAGTGTTGGATAAGTGAGACTCTACTGTATGTGCAAAAACATATGCATGCCTTCATCAGTGGACAATGTCTATGCCTGGAAAAACATTCTTGAAAAAAGGAATTTTGAGGCTGTGTGCCTTGAAGTCATTCTTGACTTATGGCAACTTGAAGGCAAACCTATCACAAGCTTTTCTTAGCAAGATTTGTTCAGTTCGAGTTTGCATCTGCCTTCCTCAAAGGTTGAGAGAATGTGAATTGCCTAAGATCACTCAGTGGATTTCTGTGGCTGAGCAGGGATTTGGATCTTGGCACTCCAGCGTCATTGTCCAAGGCTCAAACCACTACAACATGCTGGCTTTTGCTAACACACACTTAAAGTGAAGCAGTCAGGGACCAGAAATGGAGGTGAGAAAAGCAGGAAATCTATGGATGTAGATCTCGTAGATGCATGCATTCCTTGCCAGGAATACAGCATCACACAAAAGGAGATTCTAACTGGGAACATTATGCCACTTTTTATCATCACTTCTTTGCACATTAAGCCTTGGTTTGTTTTGCTCACAGTACCCAGAACAGCGGAAGGAAGGCAGGTCTGCGAAGCAGCCAGCACCACCTGTCAGGTCTCATTACTCAGATCCTTCACACTGGAGATTTGTTATATTAAAGGGCATTGGAATTACTTATGTCAGGTAAATGGATTATAATTAAACGATATGTAGATTATTAAAATACTCTTACTGCAACAGGGAAACATAAACGATAACATAAGACAACCCCATTACAGAATTAGCTTACTTTCAGCAGTTCCCTTTGATATGCTATTAGCTGAAATCACACTCAAGTATCGAAACCTGCTCCTTTTTCTTCCACATATCAGAAAAGGTGGGGAGGTATTTCCTGGGACTGTCAACATAGGACCACAAACAGAGTCGGCCTATGTAAGTGCTCATAAGATAGATACAAAAGCTGCCTTCTTAAGAACTAGAAGCAAAAGAGAGATGCCGCTAATCTGGATACAGTAGTTTCTATAACAATAGATCAATGTTTTATCATTCCTTAGAATCAAGGTGCAAGAATAGGGGTGCCAATCAAAAGGTTTGTCCACACTTGCAAAATATCTAGGACTCATCTGGAATAGAAGGCTGTCTGTCCCCACAATGCACAGCAACGTCTGGGCACTACAATTCAAAAGGGATATTGACAAGCTAGAACATGTTCATAGAAAGGCAACTAAAATGATCAAACATCTGGAGGTCACAAATCCCTATAAGCAGTGGCTTAAAAAGTTGGGGATGTTCAACTTGCAGAAGAGAAGTCCCCGTTCTGATGTCAGTAGAGGAAGTTTACATAGAACTCAATGGAATGCTAGGAGTGGCATCAACATGAAAGAGGTTCCCCAGCAAAGCAGATTCACTCCTGGGCTGGCTGAACAATGTTGGCATGAACTGTTGTAGAGAAACCCAAAGGCAACCTATCACAAGAAAGGTAGGAGCCTCCGGTGGCCTAGTGGATTAAAGCCTTGTGACTTGAAGGTTGGGTTGCTGATCTGAAGGCTGCCAGGTTCGAATCCCACCCGGGGAGAGCGCAGATGAGCTCCCTCTATCAGCTCCAGCTCCATGCGGGGACATGAGAGAAGCCTCCCACAAGGATGGTAAAACATCAAAACATCCGGGCATCCCCTGGGCAATGTCCTTGCAGATGGCCAATTGTCTTACCCCAGAAGTAACTCAGGTTGCTCCTGACACAAAAAAACAAACAAACAAACAAAAAAACAAGAAAGGTAATGTAAGTATTCCCAGAGAGGAAATACATTCTCATAAGATCTTGCAGTCTTCAAACTTCTAATTTCTAGCTGACCTTTTATCTTTTTTGGTATTAATACTAGAACAAAATAGCATGTCAGTTTAACATCACATGTGCTCTGTGGCATTGTTATTTACATCAAGGCCTTGTGAATGAATACTGCATGGCAGGATCAGTAAGGCGGTTTGGTGTGATAATCCTATCCACTCAGGAGAGGTATTGGTGACAGGGTTGGTTTTCCCATGAACTTATTTATTTCTCCATTGCTATCCTCAGGCTGAGAGAGTGAGGTCACCCAATGGATTTCATGTCCACTCTGGTCTCCAGAGTCAAAGTCAAATGCTCAAACCACTATACCATGCTGGCTCAGAGAATTATTTTATCTCCAGAGATATAATGTATGCCATACAGAGACTTGCTCAAGTCTATTGCTACTAATAATGGTGGTCCCAGAAATATACTGGTCCCTAAGCCATTGAGTGCTGAGGTTCTTACCAAATTTTCCAGGAAACAAAGAAATGATTGTAACTAGTGGACACAAATAAGTACAGGTACCTGGCACATCGAGGGGGAAAATTGCCAGTTCCCCATATCCTGATAAGCAGTACTCAAGATCACACATGTCTAGTTTAAACTCATGTCTAGTTTAAACTCAGTTCTTCTTAATTCAAGTTGAGCAATCTATCTGACTTATCAAGAAAGCATGAACAAATTAATAGTTACTCTAACTCAAATTATGTAATTTCCCCAACCTCTGTACACCGCTTTTCATAGCCATTGTATATTGTAACAGCCAGCAAGGCTAAAAAGCAAACTCAAGCATCACTGAATCTGTAATCAAGCCCCTTCCAAAGAATATGGTATCTATATCCTGAATAATCTGAGGTTTATAAAAATTGACCTGGAGAACCAAGACAGGCTTACTTAAGTCATTTTGAACTAATTCTTGATGGACTCCTTTAAAGCTAACCAATTAAAATGTTTACTGGTCAGATTAGTCATGGATGAGTTCAGTGCATTAATCCACTGAGCCATCCAGTCCCACAGGACATTATAATTTGCTTTCAAGACATTAAAAGCATGTTATATTGTCTTTTAAATAATAAGGAGTCTCATATTGGTCTGCATCCATTTTCATGAAATTGAAATTGTTTTATGTACCTATCTACAAAACCTTCATACAAGCCAGATGCTAAAATATTATCTTCTCACTTTCACTCTCTTCTGATCCTTTTTCCGTTACGTTCATTCTTCTCCTTTTCCCTTTAGCTTTTCTTTGTATTTGACATAACCATGCTTTCTTTTTAATACATAAAGCCACTGCCATATATGCCGAGTGATTGACATTTTAAGACTCACAAACAAAGTTACAGAGGGACAGTCTTATTGAAAGATCACAATATTTAGAGTGAAATTGCATAGCATCTGCCAGAAGAAAATACTAGCTTTTGGCAATCTTTCCCAGTGTGCAAATTCACTGTGAGCTGTAATCAGCAACCCATATTAGCACAAAAGCCATTTTCCTTTTGTAACAATGCTTCTGATTACTGGGTTATTAATAACTATAATTTCATTGATGTACATACTGTTTTGAGAGACTGTGTGTTATGGTGCTTTGAGCATTGGACTATGTCTCTGGAGACCAGGGTTCGAAGCCCTGTCAACCATGTAAACCCATTGGGTGATCTTGGACAATTCACCTATTCTCAGCCTCAGAGGAAGGCAGAGGCAAACCCTCCTGGAATAAATCTTGCCAAGAAAAAAAACAGTGATAGATTTGCCTTAGGCATTTTATAAATCAGAAATGACTTGGAAGGCACTCAGAAACAAATGTACCATTTCAGAAAGAATGGGCTCAAGGAAGAAATCTACTTTTGTTGCAGACAAGAAATTTAGTAGAACAGCATTTGTTTAAAATTCCTTCTGAAATACCACAATATGCTGTAAGTGTGCTGGCATCACACATAGACCAGGTTTGATGAATCTACCCTATGTTACTACTTACATCATGCAAACTGCTGCTATCAAAGACATGAGGTAGTTCTGTGATATATTCTCCAGCTGTTTAGGACTACCCCAGTTGATCCTCTGTCATGACACTTTTTCAGGTCTTTCCAAAATGTCCCATTTCCTCTATTCTCAAGGCACCTGCCCATTTGCCCTTGGTTTACTTCTTTTGTGTGAAACTCAGTACAGGAGAGAGGAGAGGAAGGCACTCAAGCATAGCTTAAGCATCTCATAGATTGTGTGTTCTTTCTCATTAACAACGTATGCCATCTTGTCCACACATGTCCCAGTTTTGGTTTGTGAAATGTTGAAAAACAGGTGACTGGAAGATACATGGTGATGAGATGATGTGTTCAATTTCAATTTTAGTTGTAAAAAGTTGGTATAAGGACAAGGAGTAGTCACGGGAGCAAAAAATGGTGATTTAAGCCCTCTTCCTCCATAACCACAGTATTTTGATGGAAGAGAAAGTCTTAGAGCTCATGAAGTATCTCAGTACAAATATAATTCTAGCATCAGGTGAATCTGAACCTTAGATGCAAAAAGAGAGATAACTATTTAATTGTTCCTGTTCCATGGCTCTCTTGCACTGTGGCTGGTAAATCTGGGCCAGCCCAGAGCCATGCACATCTTCTTGAATCTGCTGCAGCAGTGGGATGGGGTCTACATGGTGCAACTGGGCTAAGGTTATGTCAGCCCCATTGGACCATCATTTCATCTTCTGTGTTGCTATTACCAATCCCAGCCAACTGCAGAGCTCCATGTGGGAACTCCTAGCCATGGTGGGTACTCCATGCTGGCATCAACAGTGAGGCACATGTGTTCAGGAAACAAGACAGAGCTGATCCATCCAGTCATATGGGTCCCCCTGCTGACCTTATCACAGGTTCTTGCAATGTTCAGGAGCTCACATGGAGCTCTGCAACTGACTGGAAGCAGTAGTGGCAGCGACAAGGACATGATCCAAGCCTTTTCTTCTGCTAATGAAGGCAGGGAAAAGGGAGTGGTAGTGGTGGTGGTGGTGCCCCATGTGGACAGCATATGGGTCTAAATTGGATCCACTCCTGTGGTCCACATGTCTTCAAAGCCTCGGAATACTCTGGAGTTTCAAGCAAATGGCAACATATTTCCTTTCTACACAACTGAATAAAATCCCACATTATTGGCTTTGAACTGGAATATATGGCAGTGTGAACTCAGATAACCCAGTTCAAAGCAGATATTGTGGGATTTTCTGCCTTGACATTCTGGGTTATATGGCTGTGTGAAAGGGCCCTGAGCCCTAAAGCAGGGTTAAACCAGATTAGCTCAGTTTAGCCTGTGATATTAACCAGAAATGGAGAAGCATGGGGACAGTTAGGAGCCAACTCAAAGTGAGTCCAGGTTTTAATGTTGTACATGAGTTCCTACCTCTTTTAAACATTGTATATGAGATAAATGGTTTTGCATGACTATCGCCATAAAAGTGATGGAATAGGGGATTTCTGAGGTGGGGGGTTAATTAGTTCTCCAGCATAAGGCTTTTGAAATAGATATTTGGCTCCCTGAACCTGAAAACTGCAATGAGCAGAATCCCTAAAATCTACCTTATAAAAAGGTAATATTTATGTATATTCATGGAGGAGTACAGTTCTCAAGGAATAGATTTTAATTCCCTTCCCATCACTCACAGGATCCGTAGGCTGACTGGAATGGTTCCTCTGAGAATATGGAGAGTACATCTCTTTCACCAATTTGCAGTGACAAGCTATTTCATCCATCTGTTTTTGGGGAGACTTTGATTCTGCAACAGAGAGACTTGTAAGTTTGTTTGAGCCCCAACACCTTAGGGCTTTTTAGAAAATTAAATCTGAAAACAGGTTTTCCCAAACTAACGAAACTACTTTGAAGAGGATATGCTCATAGATGTCACTTCTTTTACACAGCATTTTAACTAATGAGTTGTGATTTCCTCCAGAGCAAGCAGATAAAATGGCAAATGAAATCTAGCCAACAATAACTTATCAGATCTGGATGGAAACTGTAATTGTAATATACAATTTTTTGCTTGCATATAGGTCATAAAATGACAGGAATCATATTTAAATGGCCAGTACCAAAAGATAACAATCAGGTAATAACCAAAACATTCGTTTTGAACAAAATAATTCGCCCCGGTGGCGAAGTGTGTTAAAGCACTGAGCTGCTGAACTTGCAGACCGAAAGATCCCAGGCTCAAACCCCAGGAGTGGCAGGAGCAGCCGCTGTTAGCTCGAGCTTCTGCCAACCTAGCATTTCGAAAACATGCCAATGTGAGTAGATCAATAGGTACTGCTCCGGCGGGAAGGTAATGGCGCTCCATGCAGTCACGTCGGCCACATGACCTTGGAGTTCTCTACGGACAACGCCGGCTCTTCGGCTTAGAAATGGAGATGAGCACCAACCCTCAGAGTCAGACATGACTGGACTTAACGTCAAGGGAAACCTTTACCTTTTAATTGCTATGCCCTTGATAAAGTACTTTTGTGATATTGCTGACAGTATAAGTAGACCAAAACATGGATACTTAAGTTAAATTAGAGAAGTCTTTGGGTGAATTGCTGTGGTTTGAAAGCACTTTAATTGCATTGGCTCGATGCTATGGAATCCTAGGAGCTGTAGTCTGACAACATCTTTAGCCTTCTCCGCCGAAGAGTTCTGATGGCTCACCACACTACAACTTCCATGATTCCATATTATTGAGTGGTGTCAAACTGTAAGTGATTAATCACTTTTCTTTTTTTATTATTGTCTACATTGTGGACAGATGTGGGTGGACAGATGTGGTGGGAAGAGAGTGAGGCAGCTATTTTGTGCAGTAGGAGTGACGAATGAGTTAGAGTCCCCAATGCTTTAAGTATCTGGGGACATGAAGACTTTTCTCCTTTGCTCTCATGGTCAGACCAATGCCCTTGACAGCCCTGGGAATAATACCCAAGGATTCTGTCTAATTTTCCAGTCCCGGATCCCAGGCTTTGGTTCTTGTTCTCAGGATGAAAGAAAATTGTTCAAGTGTGTGTATGTGTGTGTAGATTTTATTCATGTGGTAGCCTTGTTTTTTACTTGAATGCCGTACTCTGCACAACTGTGGCAATACTGATTTCATTGAGCTTAACAATATCAGCAAGGTTAGTCCCTGTGACATCACAAGGGGTCATCCCTAAGTCTCAGATTTGACCCTTAATTCTCAGGAGTCGAGATAGTCCTGATCTGGTAATCCTAGCCTTTTAATTCCAACCTAAACACAGGGTGTTTGAAAAAGAACTCCCTATTCACCATTTAATTTAAATTGTGAATAGGGAGTTCTTTTTCAAACACCCTGTACATTAATTGCAAAATTAGCTACATTCCACTATCATACTTCTTTATATAAAAATCACCATTTCTATATTCTAACTCTATTAGTATTTTACTTAATTTTCAAATCCTGCAAGTACTTGTTTTCATTTTATTATAAGACATAAAAGATTTCCAATCATTTTTTAAAATGTCTACTGATTTCTCTTTTACCAAGCCGGATAACTTGCCAATTTCTGCTATTTTTAGCATGTTCATGATCCAGCCTTCTCTTAAAGTTATATCTGTATTCTTTCACTTTTGAGCATAAGGTATTCTTTCTGCTAGATCCATATAATGACCCTAGCATTTTAATAGATAATCAAGGGTCTGCTGTTTTGGTGCCACATCCTCCTTCTCTCTGTCCTCTTTACTTGCCCTGCTCCACTTCCATCAGCAGAAATGGCTCTGAATGCAGAGCTTCTGATAATAATTTTGGGTCCCTAGCAGGCCAGCTGAAAATCCTTATATGGAACTTGAAATTTTGTTTTTGTTTCTTTAGATTTCACAAATTTTTCAAAAAACAAAGTTAGGTTTTTTATTACTCAATGAAATTCTTAAATTTCTCACTTTTTCCTACTTTAAAACCTGATAACTCCTCTAGTTTTGCTGTTTTGTCCTTTGCTTAAAATTAAAGAAAAAGATAATTAAATTAAATGTTTTGACTGATGATGACATTATAGTATTAACAAATCCTCTGGAAACTATGTCCCCATATAATACTAACCATTTAATGCAGTTTCAAACTGAAATTGAAGAAAGTGGTTGCGCTATCCAGATTATTACAAATCCTGGAACAAGTTTGCGGCCCAGATGCTGGTGACACAAACCACAGGGCACTGGTGCACATTAAGGGCTTTCTTTTATGTGCTTTTAGGAAGTTTGTTGTATAGTCTGCACAATTTGAAATCAGCTTTGAACTGAATTAAATGGTCAGTGTAGATGTGGACTATGGACGAATATGGAGGCATTTTCAGGACTTAACATGGACAACAAAAGACCACAATGTTGATGAAGAATTTCACTGACATTACAACAAACATCAAAACCATCAATGACAACATCAAGAAAGACTGAAACATAGTCTACCTAATGGGATCTTTCGTTACCTACCAGAATGCCAGTCTCCAAGTGATGCGTACCCAACTTTCTTCCTCTTGTTAGCCTTCTCTAATAGGTATCATTTGCCAATATGTTAATTATTTGTTTTGTTTTACCCGAGTTATGTGCAATTCATGCAAAATTTTGTGTACAATATATTGATTTCAAGAAGGGGCCCATGGATTTTAATCCAATAAATATGGAGGGATGGTTTATACATTGGTTGTCAAATAAGCTTTGCTGTCCTGGCATGTTCACACAAACACACACACACATGCACACAGAAAACCATGTGAAAGTCTGCCATTCAACCCATTGTTCTTACCAAGCTCTCCAATCCTCCCAACACCTCTCTTGAACACCCAAGGATTTTCTCTCACACATAAATGTTCAGAGACAAATCAGTCAGGAACAGACTTCATGGTGTAACTCTCCATTCCCCACTGGGATTCCCAAGAGTGAAAGTTTACAAAATGCAAATGCACCACAAGGCTTAATAGCAGCTGCCAAGCAAAGTAAAGTGCCACGGTATCAGCAGATTTCACAAGGCATAAATCCATCTCAACTGAGTGAAAATACGAAAGGCATATTAACAAAATAAAATCTATCATTTTCATGCAACAGACTTTACAACACACCCACAAACCTCCCCTTCCTCCCACCTCCTTCTCTTCCCCCCTCCCCATCAAATGAAAATATCTTCACACTTCCTCTAATACCAGCTGGCTCATCTATATTGCAGAAGTTTCACAAAACAGTTATTGACAGTGATACACCAAACATAGGTTAAACCTGCCATGATCACCGCCTGGATCCAGTTAGAAAGCTACACACAACATATGCATGGGCTGCTAAGAGTAATACGACTCTTACGGCAAAACTGCAGAAAAGACATTAACAGAAGCGTCTAGGCTAGGAATCATGAACTCACAGTCAGACAAAGTAGGCTGCTGCCTACAAAAGTCCAGACAGTATGAAAAGAGTCTCCGAGGCGCTTCTCTCAGCCCCTTCACCACTTTCAGAGGCACATTTGGGGGGCTGCTGATTTTTTTGGTGGCTGCTCCACGACTCATCTGGCCCCCTCCCGGTGGTCCTTCTGCTCGTAGGCAAAGACCTTTTCAATCAGGCAGGCTTCTGGCAATTTGGCTGTTGAGGAAGCAACACTGCATGGGTGGATGCTGTACTTTTTTTAACCGTTGTGCTTTTAAACTAAATCATCTTGATTAGGTTTATAACATAATTTACTTAATTCTCTTTTAATTTTGGGCTAGATTTTATTGATAGACCTGACCAGACTCATGCAATAGAATGGATCAGATTTACCTTCATATTGACTTGCCTTTCAGCAACTGATTTGGAGGAGTCTATTGTAGTCTGCACTGATACATGGGATTCCAGCAATTATTGCTGTTGAGATGGATCCTCTTTAAAAGGCTAAACTTTTGTGAGGTATCTTGAATCTACATTGTGGGAGAAAGGTAGGGAATAAATCAATTGCTCAGTGAATCAGGAACTTTGATTGATAGAATGATTTTTAACATTAACGATCTAGTTTACAGTCAATATAAAATACATTCAAAAGATAAAGAGTCAGGAAAGAAAAAGAAAGAAGAAAGGAGAAAGAAAGCAGGGAGACATATATCCATATATCCAAGCCTCTCTTATCCAAGTTTCTGGATTATCCAAGCCATTTTTGTAGTCAATGTTTTCAATATATCATGCTATTTTGGTGCTAAATTCGTAAATACAGTAATTACAACATAACATTACTGCGTATTGAACTGCTTTTTCTGTCAATTTTGTTGTAAAACATGATGTTTTGGTGCTTAATTTGTAAAATCATAACCTAGTTTGATGTTTAATAGGCTTTTCCTTAATCCCTCCTTATTATCCAAGATATTTGCTTATCCAAGCTACTGCCGGCCCATTTAGCTTGGATAAGTGAGACTCTACTGTAACTAATTCTGACCACCACCCCCAACCCTGGTGAAAATGAAAAGAAACGGGTGGGGGGGGGGATTATTTGATACTAATAACTATAAGTATTGCATAGATGTTTTATTGTTCAAAAGGTCCATAAATAGTTTCCAGTCTTTCAAGATGTCTTCAATTCGCGTATCCTTTTGAACTCACATTTATTTGGCAGTTCGGGTCAACTCAGCAACCTTAATAATCATTTCTTCCAACATCGGTGCTTTTGTCTATTTCCAAGTTTGAGGAGGCAATATTTTTGCTCCTTTTATTGTGTATTGAAGATAGTCCATAACTACTATCCAGTTCTGTATCCATAATGTCCAACAGAAACAAATTACAATCTTTTTTGATGAATGTATACATCTTAAACCAGAATTTTTCATCTTCTCACAAGTCTACCACACATAGAGAAAAGAGTCCTTCTTATTTTAACATCCTCAGCAACGGGTCAAGACATTCTGGGACATTTTCATTAGCTTATTAGGGGTTAGATATCATATAAGTATCATCTTATATAGTGGGACCCCCTGTGGTTTCATTCCAGGAACCTCCCTGGAAACAAAAATTAATGTATCCTCAAGTCCCTTTATATACAATGCTGTAGTAAAATATATAAAATAGCAAAAATAAGGTATTGTTTTGAAATGTGTGTATGTCAGATATGGGATATTTTCAAGCTATGAGTGGTTGAATCTATGGATAAGATCAACTTTCTTTAACATTACTGCACAAAATAAATGTCATATCTTTGGACCACATCTTTCCCATTCATCCATATGAACATTATACCCAAACTTTTGTGACACCATATTATTTGCTGTTTCACAGGTTCATCTTCTATCTCTAATTTCAAAGGTCATTTATACATAGTTCATGTTGAGCAGTATTAGTATCGAAGGAACTAAACCAGTGAATTCAATGTGCTGTACACCCTAGAATATGTCCACTATTCTGTACAGGAGATGTGTGTCAGAAGCCTGGGGCTTCTAGGATGGATAAGCCAAAACTTGTGAAGGGGCCCAGAAGCAAGATTGCTTGAAGGTCTACTGGGTCCCACTTCTTTTTCCTTATCTTTATCCAGGTCTGCCATCTGTCTGCTTTACCTTCTCTTCTTCCTATCACTTTAAAAACTGGCTTTCTGCATCCTAGTTTTAGCTCCTAAGGCATCATCTGGAGACCAGTGCCAAAATACTGTGACATCCACTGAATTTTTCAAGATATGAATGATAGTTAGTCTGCTATCTGTCTGTTAAAAAATGTAAAATGCTGTATTTTAAATAATCGGTTCATCAGAATGCGTGCATCTCAAATGGCATTCATCCATGTTGTGGCAGTTGTCTTTGCTTGGCTGCCATGATCAGAGGAAAAGCTAAATTTATAGCTTGGGAAAATCACTTCCACCTGACAATAATCTGAAGCAGTTTTTCTAAAAGAAGAAGATGCATGATCCAGCCAACACTGAATTGTTCTAATACCACAAAATGGCTTTAGCATGGCTATTTCCTTTGTATTTGTAAGATATATTTGATAGGATTTTCTATGCATATTGATAATGAAAACATACCATTTGTTGACATGAGATACATTGTTTTCTCCTACGGAAACTTGCTCTCTATAGCAGAACTTTCCAAACTGTGTGTCGTGACATGTTCGTGTGTCAGCTGCAGTATGCAGATATGTCGTGCAAATGTAATGAGAAGCCTCTGAGTCTATGTGAAATAAGCAATACATCATATATTTTCAAAAATATAAATGAAAGGTTTTCATGAAATACGTTATGTTCCCATACATTTCATTATTACAATGTATATATGTGTTAGTATTTCTCATAAGGAATAGATTTAACTTCCACTTTGCTAGCGAAACTGAATTACTGTGTCACAAAATGGTGCATGTCTAAAAATGGTATGTCACCAACATGAAATGTTTGGAAAGCTCTTCTTTAAAGGATATTCTGATTCTGAGGCAGGATAGAAATTTTATGTTTGGAAAGGGATTGATCCCATCTCCCTATTCCCTTTCTCAACTCGATTCTACACTTGTCCTGTGTTGAATTGGAATGGAGAATTGTATACTAGACTTGTGCACAGATTTGTTTTTAAAGGTAGCCCAGGGAGGAGAGCTCCAGTAGGTCATCGCTCTTCCTTACCTGGAAGTGGGAAGTCTCTTTTAAATGTCTTGGAAAGAGAGTGTGTGTGGCATGCAGGCCCAAAAGAGAAAGCATGCACACCTGCCTACAGTGCCTCTCCTCTCCTCCTCTAGAGTAGGAAACAGCTTTAAGAACTTGCCTCTTTTAAATGCCTTGGAAAGTGTGTGCATAGCGGGCAGGCCTGGGAGAGAAAGCACACACGCCTGCCTACAATACCTCTCCTCCGCTAACATAGGAAACAGCTTAAATGCCTAAAATGATGGGAAAGGGAGCTTGTGAAGTTCTGCCCCCCCCCCCAATAATGGTCTAGGCAGAAAATGAATATTTTGGCTCTCCATAGTGAAAACAGATTTCTGCCCTCACGAATTCAAGAAGCTCCTGATAAAATGGATCGGGGCTCCACCGAAACCTGGGACACCAAAACGGATCGCGGTTTACCCAGATTGCACAAGCTTATTGTATACTCAGCACATATAGGTTGGAGGAGTTCTTCAAACTGCTCACAAAAACCAAGCAAAAGTAATAAATTAACTGGACTTAATTTGGACACATCAACGGTTTAAACAATTGAAACTACTCAGCTTAGCTGTCAGCCTATTGGGTTTTTTATATCAACCTAACCACATGAAAAATAGTAAGCTAAACGTGTCAAAAATAATGTTGTTTATGCTGAAATATTAGTGTTTTGTGTTGTTATAATCTTGTTTTCTTTTTTTTTAACTTTTTTATAATTTTAACTGTATTGTTTTTTTTTAAATGCTGTAATTTGTGTTGTGTCCTACATAAGAGGAAAAACAGGATATAAATCTCATCATCATCATATCAGTTGGAAGAGATCACATGGGCCATTCTGTCCAATCCCCTACCGTACAGGAAAAGCACAATCAAAGCACCCCTGACAGATGGCCATCCAGTCGCTGTTTAAAAGTCTCTAAAGAAGGAGCTTCCACCATAGTCCAAGGCAGAGAGTTCCACTGTTGTAGGTCTTCATGAGTGAACTTACACCTGTAGGAACTTGAATTGGGCAATCCCATAAATCTGTATCCAGTAAAAGTCTGTTGTTATGTTACTACATGGGGAAGCCAGCAAATGAACCATTGCACATTGGGAATGATGCACAATGGAAGAGATCTGTTTTGGAATCAATGTGTATCATGCCTATTGTGTACTGGTTCTATCCTATTTCGCATCTTCACAACTCACTAAGAGGGTTTCTCTTAGCCTGCCTGCTATGCAATTATGGATATGTAAAGGATGCCAGCCAAACTGCCTGAAAGTGAGCCAAGGTGGTGTAGAAGTTGGACTATGACTTTGGAAACTAGAGTTCAAATCCAAGCTTGGCTATGGAAACCCACTGGGTGGCCTTTAACAAGTTGCATTTTCTTAAGCCCAAAGAAAGATAAAGGCAACGCATACACATCCCAACAAATCTTGCCAGGAAAGCCCCATGATAGATTTGCCTTAGGGTTGCCTAAATCAGAAATTACTTGAAGGAACTCACCACCACCAACAGCAATGAAACACTGATGCAGTGCCTAGAATAAACTTTTAGCAAAATTGCTGTAACTTTGCCATCCCATGTATGCAGATAAAGGTGCTGAGTGAGTGATCAGACAGGCATGTGACAGGCATGATCAGAAATATTGGCAGCAGTGTTTTCACATCTGAATGCTTATATGCGTTCAATTTAGCTTTGGAAAAAGTCCCGTTTCCACAACAATAATAATAAACTTTGGTAACTTCTTTTCATTTCTTCTGGCTTTTCTTATGTTCAGGGAACCCTGCTGATCATTCAACATGTTTCCCTTTTTTTTTTTCTTTTTTTTTTCTGGAGAAGCTGGCTTGCAGCCTCTACAGTGAAAATGTTCCAGGGGAAAGAATGAAAGAATGAAAGGAGGACGGAAATTAAGTTAAGATACTGTTTTGTTTTAAATGTTGTCTATGGTTTGTATAGCTGTTTTCTTTGTTACCTCTGCCAGTTCTCACAAGGACGTTTCTTTCCCCCCTTCTATTATAATTACTACAGTGGCTTGAATTTTATTGTTAGACCCAAATTATAGGAAACCCATGGAATCAAGGGAGTGTATATATGTGTGGATTGACTATTCAACAATTGAATTAGTGGTTTTATTCTAGTTGGAACCTCCTGGTAGGATTTAGGCCTGTGTATTTATTTATAAGAGAGCCAATGTGGTGTAGTTGGTTAATGTGTTAGACTAGGACAAAGGGAAACCCCACTTGACCATAGGAACCTTTGGGTATGTCATACTCTCACAGCCTCTGATAAAAGGCAATTGCAAACCTATTCTGAACATGCCCTATCCAGAAGCACACATGGTAGGTTCACAGTACTGTTGCCATAAATCAGAAATTTACTTGGGTACCTAGCAACTACCTCCAGTAGTTGATGGGTCATAATCCAAAGGAAGGAAAGCAACCCTTCCTTCTTGTGTGTAGAACCTGGAATTCTTTCCAGCATATACTAAATGTACCCTTTTCATGTCTCATTTGAGTGGACAGGCATGAACTGAACCATCCTAGTGTCTATCTCAGAACTTTGAAGCAATTCTAGATATATTTTGCCATCAAGTTGACTTCTACTTATGGTAACCATGATGAATGAGATACCTTCAAGACCATTGATCATCAAAAGCCCTGCTTGGGTCTAGGAAATTCAGGGCCATAGTCTCCTTTATTGACTTAATCCATCAGTAATGTGATCTTCCTCTTTTCATACTTCCATACACTTACTTCTTACTGCCTTGAATAGTAACATCTTTACCAGTTAGCCATTTCATCGCAGAATGTGTACAAAATATGATAGCCTCAATTTAATCATTTAGAGAAGAGTGATTTGCCCACCAACTCATTTATTTGTCGTTTTGGAACAAAAGTGATCAAGGCCTAATTTGAATTGACAGTCTTAAATAGAATAGACCTATTGGGTCAGTTATGGACTAGCACCTCAATGCTTATATAAATCCCAATTCATGGGTCTACTCTAAACATTAGGCACCACTCAACTGATTTTATAACCATCTACAAATCCAAAAAATGTAAAACAAAAAGATTATTGGAACATGATATAGATAAATGTGGGAAGTAAATCTATGGAATAGAGTTTGTGGATAAATTAAGAGGGCTCTCCCCACTAATATCAACAATTAAGCCACGTGATTTTTCTCCTGGCCATTTGGACACCAAATTTTTTCTCCTCCTGGAATTTAATACTTCATTCCTATTCATCTGGAGTTGAAATGAGACTTTAATCTTGCCAAAGTGAACTTCATCAGGCAAGAAGCTTCTTATCAGATTTTGGATTGCTTTCCCTTAAGCCATAATAAGTTTGAATACTGTTTGGAAATGTATGGGTAATTCCTTTTTCCTGATGCTGTTTCTATAAACTACTTTGCTGTTTGGAAAATTTGACTGATAATGTCTTGGAATGAAGTTTCAAACCAGATGCGGACAGCCCCAGGCCTCATGCACATGCTCTCATTCAAGTGTCGGCTATAAATCTGGTTCCTACTGGACTGAAATGTTCAGCTCTTACCTCTCTGTTTCCTTCTGCTTGGATTCTTAATGCTGCATCATATTGTCATAACAACATGGCTATTGACTCCCATGTCAGTAGACTGATAAATCCATTCCAGGTTTTCTACAACATAGGTTCAGCACTTTGGATAGCTCTTTTAAAGTTTGGACAAGTATCCAGAGTAGATTCAGCACCAGAGTTATCTGTGAACCATCAGCTACCATTGTGGTGCATATAATTCACTCCCTTTTGGAAATCAGTATTGTATAATAATGAATATTTAAGTACAGCATGATGGCCTCCAGATGTCTACACTATCAGCTCCAGCCAGCAGTGGCAATGCCTGAGGATTATGCAAGTTGTATCTCAAGGCATCCAGAGCAGGGCTACTTAAACTTTTTCCATTCGTGACTCCTTTCTGCCCAATAAATTTTTATGTGACCCTAGGCATATAAGATGTATAAAAATCAAACATCTACTGATAATCAGCATTTGTAAGGTTTGCCAAACAAGTTGACTTTCTTTTTAGTGAAGTGCAGCTAAAGCATTTTCTGCAGAGTCAACTATAAATAGTAACACTGCATGTTGTTGCTAACAGATCTATATAAATGGGTGGCATTCAGAAATGTTTTACTCTTGCCAAATTTTCTGTGACCCCAACATTAAGGTAAAGGGCCCCCATTAGAGGTCAGACCCACAGTTTAAGAAGCAATAATCTAGAGTATATGACAGGGGTGAGGTGAGGTGTGGGATCTCAGGCTGTTCAGAGATCCAGTTTCAGATTTCTGGTCAACCATAAAACTCACTGAATGACTCTGAACCAGAAGTCATGTCTCAGCTCAGAAGTTTCCAACATTTTGATTCTAGTGAGAATATTTCAAATTTTGAGAAACTAGCATAGAAGCCTTCACAAAATGGCTTCCCTGAGGGGCACGGATGATCACAAAACATCTATTTCAAAGGACACAAACTGGAAAAATCAGTGGAAAAGGAACCAGAGTGAGGTGAAAACATGGCATATTAGGGGCAAACAGGGCAGATCTCCAATAGCAAAACTTTATTTTTACTCTTGGATTGCTATTGCTGAAAGAAGTGGAGAAAAGCTGGATTGTGTTACCAGCAAATTGTGGATAACTCAGCAACAAACTGAAAGTTCAAAGTGAGGATGTCCATGATTTGCTCATCTCCAGGATGGTGTCTTAATTGCCAGCTCATCCTTCATTCAGTGCACTTTCTCCCCACCCCCTTTAATCATTTTTCAATTTAGAACCATTTTAGAGCATTAAAAAAACTCTTATAATGATTAGCCTCAGCTGTGTCAAGAAATTAAGAAGCTGGTGTAGCAGGTTCATTGAAAAAGCATTCAGGGGAAAGAATCATATTTTAGATGCTTTTCCTGGAAGAAGAGGAGAAAAAGCCAGGTGCTCTTAAAAAAATCAAGGTGCAAACTGAATTACAAGATGCCCAGGAGTGTGCAATAGCGTTTCATTGTTTGAGTTCGGAATAAAAGGCAGATAATTAGGAAATTGGGAGTCTATTAATTTTCCAAATTTACTCATGCAAGAAGCACTGAGCTACGGTGATATTTGCTTACCTCGTCATTATGCAAAAATATATTAGCTAATTATTTTGACTAATGCAATTAAGATATGCATATTTAGCATAAACTATACAATAGAAACGTTACAGTCAGCAACTGCCAGGTTGCACTCATGGGCAGTAGAGAGGCAAAAGTCTCGATGCAGCCTCCGACAGCAAGCAAGAAGATTGTTACAGCTCTGACTGAGCCACGCTTATTCATTCTTTTTTGCAGTAATTAATTTAGTTTACAGCCTGGCTATGTGGCACAGCTAGCAGTGGCATTAATTTGGTTATGTAGAGACACCTGAAGATGTCAGCCTCCGAACGGTGGAATTTGCACCTTTAATTGCCATGATCAGTTGAAACACACTATCTTTTGCAAGGATCCAATTAAGACATTTACTTTTTCTGTCGTTTCCTTTCTACAGTAAAAACCAGCAAGACCCAGCACGTCACAGAAAATATATTTCCTCCTTCTTCGTGACCAAAGTAGAAAACAGTTCTTCTTTGAGCGGTTACACATATTTACACTATAGGTTTGACTGCTCATTTTGGCCAAACTATTCTCAAGTGTTGTAGCTAGAGTTGTCCTTGGAGATCACTGGAAATTGCATTCAAAATTCAAGAGCATCAAAGGTATTCACTGTGCTTTGGTTGCCATTGCTCATTTGTTTGACTGTGAGCTCAGCAAAAGTTGCTGTCTTGAACCTATCTTGAGATCTAACATGAACCTATCATTTTCTATTAATTACCAACAATTGCAGCCCTCCTCAGATCTACCAAGCCAGAAATCAGCAGAGGTAGGATTTTTCATTGGTAACATCCAGCTATGAGATTCCTAAGTTGCCATCTCTAAGGCAATAAGATATTTTCTCTCAAGCATTTGAAACATAATTCATTTTTTTCTGTCAGTGATGGAAATGTAAACTCTGGTTTGAACACTATAATTGAGTCCTTCACTCTGCTATCTGAATTGGTGCAGGGATTGTGGCAAATTTGAAAGCGCTTTTGTGTTTATTGTGACTTGTTTTGTAGTAATCTAATTATGTATGTGTGTTTCATTTATTTATTTAACTATAAACTACCTTGAAATACATTTAAGGGCAATATAGAAATACCAGAAATGGATAGATGGGTGGAAATTTAGATTGTGCTCGGCCATGAATCTCTAAGTAATGAAAGGTAGAATAGAGAGGTTAGCTATGATAACCAGGGGTGCATTAACACTGGGGAAATTAATGCTATTTGACACCACTTTAACTTCCATGGCTCAATGCTATGGAATAAAGGAAGTTGTAGTTTCACAAGGTCTTTAAGCTTCTCTGCCAAAGAATGTTGGTGCCTCACCAAACTACATATCCTGGGATTCCATAGCTTTTAGTCATGGCAGTTTTAGATATTGTGGAAACTGCTATCCAAGTATTGTTACACTGTTCTTTTTATAATGGTTTAACTATCACTTTACCACCCCAATACTCCAGAAATCTCCAAGGACATCTAACACATTTTATGTAGATGATTTATTGTCAGATTATGTTCCAAGTGTCTTGAATACTCAGGTTATGTTCAAAGTGACAAGATTTTGTGCATCTTTTATAATTCACAAGATAGTGGTTGTGATGGGTTGATCATATTTTAAATGTTAATAGTAGTGAGAGAGTTTGTGTATATTCTTTCATTACTTTACCCATTACTTTACCCAGAATTTTCTCTTATTATATATTATTATATATAATTCTGTTGTCTATCATATAGTTAGTAAGTAGGCGTTCCTTCTTCAGAAGTATTTCAACTGAAGCTGGGTGTGTTTTAGTTATGGCTTCCTGCCTGGTAAGCTGAGCTGCTACATTGTCCTTGTGGTTCCTTCCAACTCTGTAATTCTATGCTTATGTGAAAGAAAGCTTTCTGATCCCCTGGATATTTTTCACACTTCCAACCCTGCAGCCAGAGAAAGGAGAGGTAGTATACCAAGGCCAGTATACTCTAAGGAGTAAGACCCCTTAAATGGAAGGCAGCAGGCTAACTATGGTTCAAAGGGCACATCTGGTTGACATCTGGTCAAAAGAGGTGTTTCCCCCAGCCTGGGCTGCTTTGAACAGTAGTAGGAAGGTGGTGATGTAAAGACAAGGCCATCAAAATATATTGGGATCTACTCATCTTTTCATTTTGATGCCCATGGAAATGTTTTGGCTAGTCTTCTCTTGGCCATGTGGACTGTCAAATGGCTTCTGCTGTTTTTTGTTGTCCTTTCAAATATTTCTCAAAGAGTAGGCTGTACCATCTGGTGGACAATCTGCCTGCAAACTGGAGCGTCATACCTAGCCGTGTATGCAAGTGTAGACAAGCCCAAATGAACAAGCATCTACAATAAACTAGAAAAGAAAACAGCAGGGAACTCATTGGATATCCTATATCTGTCCTCCATATCAGTTGCAGCTACTGTGTGACCCAACAGGTAATTACTGTAATATCATCCCCTGTGCATAGGATTGTGCAGATCTTGGAAAAGTTACTTTAGGACTACAGCCTCCAAAATCCTCCAGCAGTCATGGCAGACAGCATACAATTATGTGCATATTGTGTATACAAACCATCAATAATTTGACAGATTTTAGACTCCAAACCAATATTCCAAGATTATATTGCTCCCCCCCCCCAAATAAATTAGGCAAAGCAACCACTTTTGGTTTCCATGTCAGTGGTAGGATTAATTCCCTCTGGGTTTTAATCTGACCTCTACAGGAGTTATCCATGTTATGGAACCTGATCTTCCAAACAGCTTCTATGAGAAGAGATAAAAGTGTCAATCTCCCCCACCCTGCTCCTCCCATATTCTTGTCTTCCAGGGAATGACTACTATGCCATAGGAGTGATGAACCTACTATCCTAAAAGAACTATCCCATGTTTTGGCCGTATTTGATCTGGACCGAAACTGAGAGCAGATTCACCAGTGTACTAACATGGGGACTGGCACTACCTCTATCCCATGAATAGTTATTATTCTACCAGTTGATTCAGAGGTTTTCTTGTTCAATGTATGAGGGATTTTCTTTTGTCAAAGCTGCTTACAGATGTGCATCACAAGTTCATCACTTTTCAAGTTTTCTTTTTCACCATTTCAGTTGCATTTAAGTTTACCTTTCTTGGGTTTTTTCCTGTTGTTGTGTACTTTCGATTTGTTTCTAACTTCTACCTGATTGAATTTCTGATGTCATCTCTCTTTTGTAGCAACAGAAATAGCAATTGAATCCATAGTTTATCATAACTCAGATAGTAGAGCAACCATGTGCTTAGTATGTGCCCAGATTTGACATTGGCACAAGATGAGGTGAACATCAGAAATGATATTCTTTCTTAGTATCCTCTGCTGTTCTACATGGTTTTGAGCATCTGGATCTAGCCACACTCAAGAGTCAAGGAACTATATTTAATGGCCCATTGGACTGATGCAGTAGGACTGTTTTTATGTTACATTCTCCTTCAACAGCTGTGGAGATTTACTGCTGGCAAATCCAAGCAGAAAAGCATCTCTATTCATAGAAACACAGAACTGGAAATGGAATAAAACAGTTCATCTCCTTGCCTTTGTTCCATCGAATCCATATGTTGCATGCCCAGTTATGTCTTCCATGTGTTTAAGGGAAGAGAGAACTATATAATAAAGTCTTTTTTGTGTTCCTGCCTTTAAAATTACTTCAAGATGCCAAGGTGACACAAAGGTCAGAAAATGCGTGTCTGCCAACAGACAGAAAATTATATTAGAAGTATATGCACCATAATCTTATCATTTGGACCACTTTATGTAGTCTGTCCTTGACTTGCAGAAGAATTAGGTAGCAGAATCATGTGCGAATACAGGAATCTGTACTGCTGCAATTGAAGGTGGTGTTTTAATACACTACCAACTTAATTTTTAAAAAACACACTTAGCACACCAGGAGAAATTATTCTATTTCAACTCATATCATGACAATACTCTGTTCACTAAGACACCTTTGCTCCACCTTTCCTACTTCTTCACTACTTGTCTTCTGGGACAAGTGGAAATCTAGGAACTAAACGCATGTAGAGAAGGATGGCTTACAGAACTGTAACAATGATGAAGGTTCAAAATAGGAACACAGTGTTTATTTTTAGTTTGCATCATCTGCTATTTTCAGAGGGAAAATTAAGGTGGTCTGTCTTTCTTCATTTCCTTGCTACATGCAAAGAAATTGATAGAAGCCTGGTACAAATACAATATACTAACAGAATGATCTGTTAAACTGGGATAGTGTATTATACAGAGTTATAGCACCTCGAAGCCTTGCATATGGTAGCGTTTGCAAACTGGAAGCGTCTGTCGAGAAGAAAAGGGAGCTATAGGCAGGGATTTGGGAGCGGCATAATAAGGAATTGGACAGTTCAAGCCTAATATACCATAGAATAAATATTGTGAAAAATTCATTAGCTTTCAGAGAGGTGTGGATTCCCCCCTCTGGCCAAAATCCAGTTATTAATCCTAAATATAGAGTAGACCCACTGAATAAATAGCCAACATGTATGTACATTGCATTGATTCATCCCATGCTAGTAGGGACTAGATGTTGTAGAAGTAAGATAAGGGAAGAAGGAGATCCTTTCCAGGAACCATGCGGACCAGATCTCCTGTTTTGTAGGTGACTATCCTGTATCTGAAATTTTGGCAGGACTTCAGAAGACACCCTCTACTTAAAGTCAAAGTCACGTTTAAGACCCATAAGGAAAGAAGAATTGCCCATCAGCACTTAGCATGTGGACTGCATACCGAGTGTACTCAGAAATAATTTGGCCAGCCTTCCCCAATGGGGAGATGTCTTATATTTAAATGGTAGGAATTATTTTTGAACCAATATGTGTATATTGGCAGATACCCATTTTATGCATATCTACATCATTGAGCAAGTGATGCTGTTTCTTTTTTTATGGCAACGAGTGAGTAGCTTTTCCTAACCCACATATCTCTACATAAGTGTCCAGTGCATAGAATTGAGTCTGGCAGACCACTCCAAATGAGACCTATAGGAAGACAGGAAACTGTCTTACACAATGAAATCTTTGTCTGACCAAAGGAGTCAGCCACAGCAGAGCACTTGATGAACCAACCTGGACACAGCGTATTATTTGAGAACACAGAAATGCTGGACCACTCTCACAACCACCATGTCAGGCTATGCAGAGAAGCCATTGAAATCCACAAGCATGTGGACAATTTCAACAGACAGGAGGAAACCATGAAAATGAACAAAAACTGGCTACCAGTAAATAAAGAACAACACACAGAAAACAGGGGAATTCCAAACAAGAATCAATCAGGGCCAGCTAACACCTCCCAACAAAGGATTCCCCCAGGCAGGAAACAGCCAGGCTTTGAATCTGCAAGGCTAGTCAATGCTAATCAAGGTGTCCAATTGCAACATTCACACTTTCCTCCAACAAACAAGAATTCTTTCTCCCACCCTGGACATTCCAATTTATAAACCCCATTTGCCTAGTTTCCAACAGACCTCATAACCTCTGAGGATGCCTGCCGTAGATGTGGATGAAACGTCAGGAGTCAATGTTTCTGGAACATGACCATACAGCCTGGAAAACTCACAGCAACCCAGAAATCTTTACCGTCCCATGCCAGGAGTCCCTATCGTCTGAGTATAACAGAAGACCACAGAAGAATGTCACAACCTCGCTTGCAAATTTGTTGAATGACTGTCACCAAATATTCCTGGAAATAGTAGTTCTTTGAGTTTAGCTGGGGATCTATAATGAAAAATTGGCATCATCTCACAAAACTAAAATTCCAGATATTGTTTGGGTGAAGTTAAGGCAGTTAGTGATTTTTTGAAAACTAATATAAAGGGATGTTCCAAGTCTCCGTTACATGTATTACTCGTGCAAAGTTTGTCCCCTTGCTCTCTCACATTCAGAGCCATGAAGGTGTCCATGGGTGTATTTTCACTTACTGTCTTCTCCTTTACAACAGAACAGGAAACAGCTTCTTCTAATCCACTAATTTTTAATATTACAAGCAACAATACAAAAATGCAACGGACAAATTAAAAACTGATAAATAGGAAAGAAGAAATCCTATTACAATAACATGTGATACAAATAATAACTAACATATGTGTAGCAACATCTACTTATTTACTTGAGGTTCAGCTTCTTTGAAATTAGTGGGATCTACTTCTGAATAGGTATGGTGAATGGCATTTAAAAATTGCTAAAGCTGGATCATCCCTTAACAGCTCTGTTCCTGAATTATTATTACTGCTAATATTAATTATTTATTTCAGTGCCTTGATTGTTTCTTTTTAATCTGTCATGTCTTTTGTTTCAACCATTCAACTGATGTGCATATTTTTGCAAATGAAATTGACACATTTGGAGAAGCCTTGCATTCAGATTAGTATCATTTAAATCTGTTTAATTCCCTAAATGCAATACTGTCTGCCTTGTGCTTCCAACATGTAAGGCCATTTAAGTTATCAAGTGGTGCAGCTAATAAGCAACATGGTTCTTTGGATGTCAGCTGATAACAGCACAAGAATCATTGCTGTTCACATTCCCATTTATTCAGTAATACATGTTTCTTGCATAAATCTGCAGGTAACATTGCTGTGATGAATCTTTTATTCATATGTGATTAAGGCCTATATTATGCTGTTAGCCTGGATTTTTTTTACATTCCAAGAAAGGAAGAATGCTAAAGCTTGAACAGCAGACGTAACACTGGGGCACTTGAGAATTTTTTTTGGTCCTCTTTTTTAAGTTAACTGGCCCAGTTTCCACCTCCCACTGGACTAATACTGTATATCCCTACATCTTGGCATTTCTCTGATTTTTTTCAATGTCGTTCTTGAATTAACCTGCCCCCTTCCCTTTTCATCATGTTTGTATTTAAAAAGCGCATTTTATTGCTCTCTCGGAGTAAAGGTAAGTATAGGCCACTATTTGTCTCCATCAGTAGCCAACTAAAAGTCTTAGTGCCACCCAAAAGTAGTTCATGGTGGACAAGGCCTCCTTTAATGACTTTCTACAGTACAATTGCTAGATCTCAAGACTTGGCCCCAAGTCTCCATCTCTAATAAGTACATCCAAAAAGATGTTGGAAGAATATTATTCTAGAAAGAGTATACTCTAGAAATAATTTTTCTATTTTATTTATTTATTATTTACAGTACTTATATTCCACCCTTCTCACCTCGAAGGGGACTCAGGGCAATGTACACATACATGGCAAACATTCAATGCCATATGAACATAGAGACAGAGACACAGAAGCAATTTAACCTTCTCCAGCTTCCAGCTTCCTGAGGGTATGCTCGATTCCAGCCACAGGGGGAGCAGCTGCTTCATCATCCACTGGGAAGCCAAGTTCTTGGATACTTCTTGGATACCAAACACTGCTGGACGATTTTTATGGTGTTGTAAATTAGTTAAATTAGCCTCCCCACATAAGTGGTACCTAAATTTCCTACTTGATAGATGCAACTATCTTTTGAGTTGCTTAGGTCAACAACGAGCAGGACTATTTTTTATTTTAATGGTCGGGTGCTCACTCCAACACAGGCTGGCCTCAAACTCATGTCCTCTTGGTCATAGTGATTTATTGCAGCTGGCTACTAACCAGCCTGCGCCACAGCCCGGCCTCCGACTTAGGGCTACTGGTGCAGGGCTACTGACAAAAAAGCCATTGTCCAGTAGATCAAAAAAATAATGCCTTAGATCATAATTGTAAAGTTTAGGCAAGTTGTTATGGAACAAACTGTGTTTTCGCAAAACTTGGTCCCAATTTATTTAGGGATTTAAAGATCAAATTGGGTTGAAAAATAAATACATTATCTCTGAATGTAAGTTCCACTCTCAGTGTAATTCCCTAAACCATTTATATCATTTTCAGAATAGTCACATGTGTTCTGGAAATGAATTCCAAAAGCTGATGATATAAAGCATAAGTGCAGAAATGCTGCCCATGACCCTAGACCATGGTTCTCAACCTGTGGATCCCTAGATGTTTTGGCCTTCAGCTCCCAGAAATCCTAACAGCTGGTAAACTGGCTGGGATTTCTGGGAGTTGTAGGCCAAAACACCTGGGGACCCACAGGTTGAGAACCACTGCTTTAGACTATGCTTTTGTTTGGTTTAATTAGGCAGCCATGAAGCACCCTGTAAGGCTCCCAAACAGCTTACGCTCCAACTGTTAAACTCTCTACCAATGTCAGAAGGAGCCCTACTAGACTGCAACTTACTAAGGATTGTTTTAATAGTGCAGCTCATCAAACAAGATTGAATGTATCCATAGCTACCTGAGAAATACATCTCTACCTGAGGGATAGGTAGTGTGACCCAAAGAATCAAGAAAAGTGTAGTATGAATAGGTATGGAAACCAGCATGAGCTTTAGCCTTTCCATGGCTATACAGGATGGCAAGGACAGTGAGATGCAAGGGCAATAAACTTACAAAATTAGTAGCCTATCTTCAAAGAGCAGAGATAAAAACACATAGGGCTCTTCCAGGCAGGCCAGAACTCCAGAAGGAACTGGTTTATTTTAACCCAGTTCCTCCTGGATTTCTATCTCCGACCCCTGCTCCAAACCCTGGGCTTTCCCTCAAGGGATGGCTAGATGCCATCCCAGGTCCAGTCCCCCCCAGCCCCCCATTTTCCCAAAATAAACTTGCACGAGGGACCTCCCGGCAGTGCAGGCCCCTCTGCGGAGCACTCCTGGTGAGCAAAATAGATGTGTCAGGAGGTGGCAGGGAGGGGGGTTTTCCCTCAGGTAAGTTTATTCGGGGGAAATGGGGAGCTGGGGACTGGGAGTGTGAGCCATCCCGCTCCTTCAAACTCCAGGAGCCTGAAGAACTGGGATAGCTGTGGGGATTGACCCCCAGGACTGTGGAAGCAGTCCCCGAGTCAATCCCCACAAAGCTCACACCTGGAAAGATCGGATATTACCTTAATGCCTGGATCTTTCCAGGTGTTTTATTAATCTAGAGAACTGGGAAATCCCAATTTTCCCAGGATTAATTCAGTTTTATCTGAGACATTTCCCGGGATACATAGACTGCACTAAATAAAGTGTTGTAGGAGGTGGAGTTTAGTGGAGGCTGTAAATCATATTAATAAAGGCTGAACATTAATAGAGGTACAGTAGAGTCTCACTTATCCAATATAAATGGGCCGACAGAACATTGGATAAGCGAATATATTGGATAATGAGGGATCAAGGAAAAGTCTATTAAACATCAGTTTAAGTTATGATTTTACAAATTAAGCACCAAAACATCATGTTATACAACAAATTTGACAGAAAAAGTAGTTCAATGTGCAGTAACGCTATGTAGTAATTACTGTCTTTATGAATTTAGCACCAAAATATCACAATGTATTGAAAACATTGACTACAAAAATGTGTTGAATAATCCAAAATGTTGGATAAGCGAATGTTGGATAAGTGAGACTCTACTGTAATGCCATCTGCAATCTTCATATTGCTGAAGGATTTTGGAAGACTCAGAGACCTTTTACACTACTCAATTAAGCACCGTGATTCCATTTGTACTTTTATGGAATTCTGGGGCTTGTAGTTTCTTGAGATCCAGGAGGTCTCTGGTTAGGAATTTCAAGTGTATGTGTCTTAAAGCTGCCTGGTGAGTTATGGCAAACCTGTAGGCAGGGAATAGGTGTGGCCAGTTCCTGCCTCTTAAATATAGCACTTGGTACTGTTGGCAGTCTCCTACCAAAGTACTAACGAGGACTGACCCTGCTTAGCTTTCAAGATCAGATGAGATCTGGTGCCTTTAAAATATCTAGGCTGAATACCACTCCCTAAACTGCAAATCCAAGGATGCCATAGAATGGAAGCATGGCAATTAAAATTGAAGTTTAGTCCTACAGTTTTATAGTGTGAATCGGCACCAGGTCTCAAATCTAGTATTCTGAATGTACTTAGAATTAAGTTTGCTTGAAGCCAGAGATATTATTTCTGAGTAAGCGTTCTTAGCCTTTTCCATTTAAGACCTTTGACCTCACTGAGGCACTTTTGGCCCTGGATTGCTATAAAGTGAGGTTTTGTTTATTTTGCTTTGAAGTATATTAAGAACATATTTGTTGTCTCCTTGCCACATACATTGCACCCAGGAATTTTCTGAAGACTTCACTGAGTAATGTATACGGTATGTTTCAGAATCATTTTCAATGCACAGCTCTCCTTTAATTGCTAGTTTAAAAATTCTGTTTCCACTTTATTCTAATTTTTACATGAAAAGTTATAATAAAATATAAATAAAAATAGATTGGAAAAAAGCTATCACTGCAGTGGTTAAGCTAGACGTGAATAATTTAACGACAGTGCGTTGAATGTCATTGGTTATAATAAGTCTGCTGTATATTTTTCACATTAAAATATCACTTGTTTCTAATTAAAAATACCCAGAACCAAATGTGAATACTTGCAAAATTCCTTCCAAACGACAGTTTTCTGGAAGTGCTAATATAAAGTACAGCATGCCATTCTTACTTAATTCAGACAGAGCCTCTTTCAGCCTTGTTGAACTACAATCCTATGCTCTCCTAGAGACTGTCCCGGATTTAGGCATCTCCTCATCCACAAATGAAGATCCAACCTCAGATACTACACCTTGATCCCTGTGTAAATCTCTGCAGCTCTCCCTTTTCCAATGCCAGAGCAATAATGTCTGGAGAAGAAAAAG